>NC_134995.1:10767500-11392500 GCF_050947335.1 Megachile rotundata
TAACCAAACCTCAAAGTCCACCTAACCTTATAGTTAACCTAACCTTAGAGTCCACCTAACCTTAGAGTTAACCTAACCTTAGAATCAACCTAACCTTAGAGTCAACCTAACCTCAAAGTCCACCTAACCTTAGAGTCCACCTAACCTTAGAATTAACCTAACCTTAGAGTCAACCTAACCTCAAAGTCCACCTAACCTTAGGGTCCACCTAACCTTAGAATTAACCTAACCTTAGAGTCAACCTAACCTTAGAGTCAACCTAACCTCAAAGTCCACCTAACCTTAGAGTCCACCTAACCTTAGAGTTAACCTAACCTTAGAATCAACCTAACCTTAGAGTCAACCTAACCTCAAAGTCCACCTAACCTTAGAGTCCACATAACCTTAGAATTAACCTAACCTTAGAGTCAACCTAACCTCAAAGTCCACCTAACCTTAGAGTTAACCTATCCTTAAAGTTAACTTAACCTTACAGTTAACCTAACCCCAAAGTTGACTTAACCTTAGAGTTAACGCAACCTCAAAGTTAACCTAACCTTAGAATCAACCTAACCTCAAATAGCCAATCAGTCTAAAAGAATTCGACTCTAGTCCTACAAGAATTCACCTCAGATTACTCGTTGAAGAACTTGAATCTCGAAAGAATAGAAAATGACGTAATAGAAGAAGTAGAAACATGGATTTACATGAAAGATTGTTTTTCGCAAAATCCGAGAAAGTGGCAGTTTCGAAAAGCGAATTCCGCAAAGTCAGATGAATTTCGTAACAAGTTTCGAGTATTTGCGTCCCTTCGCGAATTACGCTAATACTGGTGGGTCAAAGCGGAAACTAAAAGCGATGGTAAATGGGGTCGGTCAGTCCTCGATGTTATACGCAAGGAACTCTCCCGTTTCTCCCACCATCCTGCTTTTCCTCTGACGTCACACCGTAGACAGAGGATCAACCCCCTCCTTTTCTCACCCCATAGCTTCCGTTTCGGGTCAACCGAGGTCGAACCGTAACACCGTGTTCGTCCCGAAAGAGCATCCTTCTCCTTCCTCTCTTTTGCACTCGTAATCGCCTTATCGTCGTTTACGACAGTTTTAAATTCAAATTGAAATACGTCGACAGGATTCTATGCCTGGGAATTTCTGCTGAGTATCGTTTTTAAACGTTCGACGAACGGAAACGGAAACGGAACCTCCTGTTTTAGGTAACCAGACGACAGTGACAGCTTTCGATAAAACTTTGCGGAAAATCCTACAGGTAACTTCTGCTCCAACCTCGAAAAATCGATATTGGCTTTCCTGTTAATTTGAGGCTTTTCGTAGTCGGACCATTAGGTGCTTGACGCGTTTATTTTTAATGAATATATACAGTTGAATCTGACTAACATTGTACTTATGTATGAACATCATACAGGGTGTCTCACAACTAGTGCAAGTCCTCAAATGGTAGCTGATGTAATTCTGAATAAGATTTCCCTTTACCAAAATGCGGTTTGAAGCTTCGTTTTCGAATTATTAAAAAAAAACACTTAACCAATCACAGCGCGAGGATTACGCACCAGCCGCTAGGCTGTCGCTCTCGCGACTGCGCACTCAACCGCCAGGCTCGTAGCTATATACTCTCGCGCCTGCGCATGCGCAAGCCTCGCGCTCTGATTGGTCAAGTGTTTTTCCTTAATAATTCGAAAACGAGGCTTCGTATTTAATTTTTGTAAAGGGAAATCTTATTCAGAATCACGTCAGCTATTTCAGGGACCTACTAATTGTGAGACACCCTGTATATAACTCCCAGTAATATAATTCCCATAGTATAATTCCCAGTAACATAAATCCCATACTATAATTCCCAGTGATATAATTCCCAATAATCTAACCCCCAGTAATATAATTCCCAAAACTATCTAAATTCCCAGAACCAAAGTTTGAGAGCCCAATTTTTGCAAGGTAATTCCAGCACTCAATTCGAACGAGCAAAATATACAGGCATGCGCTAATTGCCATCTCGATGTCGTTCACAAAACGAATACGTCGAAGAGCTCGCGAAAGAAAATATTTTTCCAGGGGAAAGACAGCTGGTTTATTTTTAACTGGATAGCCTGCTTCAAAGCATCCTGTGTACACGTAATCCTGAATAGTCGAGGAACCTCGTCACGGTTTTACGACGGCCAGCGTACAAGAGACAACGGCATCGCTCAAGATTAATTCAAATATTTGCTCTCGTGCCTCGGCTTCTCACGGTAACGCACCGAAAGAAACAGGCAGAAACATTCTTTACTCTCGAAACATCGACGCGGAAGCGAGCAGTCGTTTTCATTTTTTCTCTTATCTTGTTCTCGATGATAAACGATCTCGTTTCGTATCTTAGCGTGAGTTACAACGGTATCAATCGCCGTTTCCTATCTTTCGCTTCATTTTTCTTTCCTTTTGACGTCGTAACTTTCCATTGAAAGTTTCGAGGATGCATCTCGAAAAAAGGTCGAGACATCGGGGCTCCGGGAAATCGCGACAGCGTTCGATTAATTTCGAACGACGAAATTAGCCAAAGCGTTTGGACGAGGGAAACGCGGTTAATTGAGCGTCGACCCTCTACGCATAACTTTCTGTTAACGTTACAAATTTCTCTCGTAAATTCAAATCTCCTGTCCTTCGCCACGAAATTGCAGTCCCTTTATTTTCACCGAATGGGAAAGTAAAATGCTTGCAGCTGTTTTTTAAGGAGAATAGACTGCAAAGTAGTGAGACGCTAGTTCAGATATTACAAAAATCATGTTTGCAGTATGATTGAGCCCGGAGTATAATACCAACTATAATTTGCATAAACAAATAATTAATCCTTCAGACCACAATATACCTAACATTTCAACTTTCCTCATTTGCTTTAACATTGCAGCAATATTCCTCGCCACTGACGCACCCGCTGAGAAGATGGAGTTAGTAACTCTGCACACTTTGATGTATCATAAATGCACAAACAACGCGATCTACTTATCAAATCATATAATATCAGTATGTAACATTA
Source organism: Megachile rotundata (assembly GCF_050947335.1). Taxonomy (NCBI): domain Eukaryota; kingdom Metazoa; phylum Arthropoda; class Insecta; order Hymenoptera; family Megachilidae; genus Megachile; species Megachile rotundata. The sequence continues at coordinate 10,770,507 of NC_134995.1, forward strand.
ATACGTAACATTAATATTAATAAGGTTAATATAATATTCATATGACATAACACGTTGACCGCCATGATGGTCATACGTGACCGGAGCTGCAAATTCAGATAAATTATTTATTTACAGGAAAAGCAACCGAGAGGAGCTTCTGACAGCTCTTCATATCAAGACGATGATATACGTTAATAGATGAAAAGATTAAATTACAACATTAAGTACTACATTAAGTACTGTGGTTAATAAGTGGCGTCTGACTACAAACGTCAGTTTCCACTGTGGCGGTGTCGCATTGGGACTTGATGTACACGAGTGACTTTTCACAGAGTGGTTTCTTTGCGATCATATATTTGTCTTGACCCCCACTTAATCCCTCACGTAATCCAACGTAATGTAACGCGTGGTAATTCTACGCGTAGTAATCCAACGCGTGGTAATTCAACGCGTAGTAACCCAGCGCGTGGATATTCATCGCGTAGTAATCCAACGCGTGGTAATCCAATGCGCAGTAATTCTACGCGTGGTAATTCTACGCGTAGTGATCCAACGCGCAGTAATTCGACGCGTGGTAATTCTACGCGTAGTAATCCAACGCGTGGTAATCCAACGCGTAGTAATCCAACGCGTAGTAATCCAACGCGTAGTAATCCAACGCGCAGTAATTCCACGCGTGGTAATTCCACGCGTGGTAATCCAACGCGTGGTAAACCAACGCGTAGTAATCCAACGCGTGGTAATTCAACGCGTGGTAATGTAACGCGTAGTAATGCAATGCGTAGTAATCCAACGCGTGGTAATCCAACGCATGGTAATCCAACGCGTAGTAACCCAGCGTCTGAATATCCAGCGCGTACTAATCCAGTGCGTGAATATTTAACGCGTAGTAATTCAGCGCGTAGTAACCCAATGCGTAGTAATTCAGCGCGTGGATATTCAACGTGTAGTAATCCAACGCGTGGTAATTCTACGCGTGGTAATTCTACGCATAGTAATGTAACGCGTGGTAATCCAACGCGTGGTAACCTAGCGTGTAGATATCCAGCGCGTAGTAATCCAGCGCGTGGATATTCAACGCGTAGTAACCCAGCGTGTAGATATCCAGCGCGTGGATATTCAACGCGTAGTAATCCAACGCTTAGTAATGTAACACGTGGTAATTCCGCGCGTAGTAATCCAACGCGTAGTAATCCAACGCGTGGTAACCCAACGCCTCATAACTCAGCGTGTGGTAATCCAACGCACAACAATCCGACTCGAAGCTGTCATTCTGACGCGCGAATCATAAAGCAATAAAACATAAATCTAGCATTTCGAGCATAAATCTACCTTCGAGCACTTAGAGTTATCAGATAAACCAGAATTATGCAAGTAAATCTTGTATTTCCCGGGAATTAAGGGAAAAATGGTTATCGGTTTAAAGTAATCCGCGAAGAAACGAGGCGGAGAAATCGTCGAGGGAATAAACGCGGTGACGCGTTCAACGGAGGATTCGATGGTTCTATGACGCGGAAAATATCGAGGTTTATCGGGTCGCGTGTCGTCGAGTTGACGCGTGGAACCACCAGGGTTTCCTAAGCTGAGAATTAAACTATTAGCCCTATGAGCAACTTTGTGCGGATCTCCTGATTATTTCCGGTATTAGATTCGTTTTGCTTCGTGAAAACGGAGAACGCTTTTTCTGCTGTTCTTGGAACAACAATTAGTACGACTTTTTTCCGTGTTATGTCTCTTTGTCTTCTCAAAGCAGAGATATATGATCGCAATAAAATTGCTTGAAAATATTTGTTTCAATCGGAAGACTGACATATGACCGCTACGGAGTCGCATGAATAGTCTTTCTTTGTGAGATGTATTCGTTATGAAATGATACGAAAAGGAACACGAAAACGAACCTTCAAACCTTATTTTTGCAAAGGGAAATCTTATTCAGAATCCTGCCCCCGGGTCCTACAAATTGTAAGACACCCATTATAACCACTCCAATATCGATTTTCGAAAATACAGTCGAAAAGCTGATGAACTATGGAAACAGGAAGAAAGTAAAAGTTATAAAATTAAATCTCTCCAGGGATGAACTACCAACTCCAAGTTTCTATTTTATTTAAACCACCCTGAGAAATTGATCGAAAACGTAGAATAACATTCCACGTTACTGATTAACGACTCCCGCGCACGCGACAGAGCGAAACTACTCAAAATCGATTTTCTCGAAAAAGAAAACCCTGCTAACAGCGTTTGTCATTCAATTCGACGTCTCGCATAGAAAAGCGAACCGGTTTTATTTCCATGTTGCGGAAAAGGACGTCATCGGGGAAGTAGGTTACTGGAGGACGTTCCCTCCTTTTCTTCTGCGTTGATGAAATTTTCCGAACAGTCTTTAAATTTTTCTTATTAATCGTTGGTAATTATGTACGATTCGATGCTTGCACGGTTTATGAATGTCTGCGGAGAATATCGCTACGAAAACTATTCGTCTGCAGTTATCGAATGTGTTCAGACGTAAGCGTCGAATACGTCACTCCGACTATTTACCTACTCAACGCGTTTTGTCTGTTCAGCCGGGATTGTTTTATTTTTATCAATGTGGGTCAGTAACGACAATAAAAAGTTGGCACGCAGGAACGACCTTTAACGTTTCAACGTCGAATCAAAACTACGGCGACCTTAAACGTAATCTTCTATCGAGACGTCCTCGATGATCGATGTCGTAATCATTATCTGAATCTAAACAAGAAAAGGAAACAAATTAATTTGATACACCCGATAAATCGATCGATAGATTTCGATAGAATCGTTAATTAAAAAGCAGGAAACCCCCGTGAGCGAAATAGAAACTAGGGGAAGATGCGTTTCGTGACACGTGCGTAGTAATTGAACGATCGATAACTCCTCTCGAAAAGTAGATTAAAAGCCCTCGATAATAGTTTAGCTACGCGTCTCTTGACCTCCTCCGGCGTACTTAATATCGACGGAAAAAAAAATCTGCTCCTGATAAACTTGTCGAACGATTCAAGGAAAAGATTTCAGATTGATTACAACGATTACACGATTACGCGATCACAATAGCTACCAGATTTTACTATAAATACCGTTCGACCGCTACTCCCGGTATCACAAGTGGAGGCAACTTTCACAATGGAGAAGTACCTGGCGATCCTGGCTTTCGTGGCCTTAGCGGCTGGTAAGTTTTCGACAAATCCAAGATTTGTCTCGCAACAACTTTTCTTAGTGACATTCACTAGTCAGTTCAATACAATTTGAAGCAAATGTTTTTTAATTAAATGTATAACGTTGTACTCATGTATAAATACCATATAATGGTACTATTAATACAGACAATACTAGTAATTAATAATGCAAGAATAATAATCTGAACAGAATTCAGTAAACTTTGAAGTAAATATTTTTTAACTATATCTATAACATTGTACATATGTATAAACATCATATAATGGTAACTAGTAATACAGACAATACTGGTAATTAATTACACAGCCACTGAAATGAGGGGTAGCTGGCGTGATTCTGAATAAGATTTCCCTTTACCAAAATGCGGTTTGAAGCTTCGTTTTCGAATTATTAAGAAAAAACAGTTAACCAATCACAGCGCGAGGATTACGCGCCAGCCGCTAGGCTGTCGCTCTCGCGACTGCGCACTCAACCGCCACGCTCGTAGCTATATACTCTCGCGTCTGCGCATGCGCGAGCCTCGCGCTCTGATTGGTCGAGTGTTTTTCCTTAATAATTCGAAAACGAAGCTTCGTATTTAATTTTTGTAAAGGGAAATCTTATTCAGAATCACGTCAGCTATTTCAGGGACCTAATTGTGAGACACCCTGTATATAACTCCCAGTAATATAATTTCCATAGTATAATTCGCAGCAACATAAATCCCATACTATAATTTCCAATAATATAATTTCCAATAATCTAACTCCTAGTAATCTCACAAAATTCAGAAAACTTTGAAGTAAATATTTTTTAAGCATATCTATAACATTGTACATATGTACAAACATCATAGATGTTATTAATACAAACAATAGTAATAATTAATGATACAGGAATTATAATATTATTAGAGTTCACCAAACTTTTTATGTAAAAGATTTTAAGATTGATATCAGTCAAATCAATCTGTTAAATTCGTCAGACTATAGTTGTACTTTAGACATCTCGATTAAGATTGTCTCATAAAAATGTTCCTATTACACAGAACAGTATTCCGCCTCCACGGATTTAAAGTCTCAAATTTCATTACTCCGCTGGAGACCGATTCAACGAGCTTGATAAGGCGTTGAACGCTCCAATTAAAATAGAAATTAAGATGCAAGTATCGAAACCTCCCAATGAGGCAAGTTTCCAAGTCAAATTGAAGTTGGTAGTTCTCTCGACATCCCCGGAAAGAGATCTAATTTTACGACTTTTATTATCTTCCCGAGTTCAGCAGCCCCAGTTCGAACCTTATAACGCTAAAATTACAATTCAACAAAAATACTAAATAAAATGCAAGAAATGCAATGAATATTTTTCGACATTTTTCAGGAAATCCCATAAATGAATCCGACAAGGTGGACCTCCGTATGGACGGTCGCATTGTAGGAGGAGAGCCAGCGACCATCTACGAGGCCCCGTACCAAGTCAGTCTGCAATACAACGGCCGCCACTTCTGCGGAGGAAGCATAATCGCCGCGAACTGGGTACTCACTGCTGGCCATTGTGTGGTTTACTCAGCCAGCTCTATGACCGTCCGAGCTGGTTCCACCAACGTCAATTCCGGCGGCTCGGTGCACCACGTACAGCAGGTGATCAGACACAACAACTACAGGACCGACTCTCACGGCATCCCCAACAACGACGTCGCCCTCTTCCGCGTCTCCGAGCCCTTCAAATTCGACAACTCTCGTCAACCAGCGAAACTCTACCAAGGACAGTCCTCCTCCCTCGCAGGAAAGTACGGTCTGATCACCGGATGGGGCAAGACCAATTCCGGAACGCCGACGGTGCTCAACAAGGTGCGAGTTCCTCTGCTCCGCAAGAGCGAGTGCGACAGCAGCTACAGGAACTACGGAGGAATACCCGCGGGTCAGATTTGCGCCGGATTCAACGCCGGAGGCAAGGACTCCTGCCAAGGTGACTCTGGAGGACCATTGTACGTGGATGGAAGTCTTGCCGGTATCGTTTCGTGGGGATACGGATGCGGCACTCCTAAATACCCGGGAGTGTACACCGACGTTGCTACTTACCGTCAATGGATCCGTCAAAACAGCGGAGTTTAATTGACAGATATTAATCGATATGCATAGACTGCTGATCATCGTATCGATTCGTTGAAACTTGGCGATTCACAGGTTCACCATGAGTCTTTTTTACTGGAAATTCGAAATGTAACCATATGAAATTGCGACATAGTATTTTGTAAATATTCGGACAATAAACGGTCATTGCTTGTAGACCTTGTGTTGATTACTAAGGGACCTTTGAGATTTGATATGGAAGCTTGATTGTGCATGTAATATGAAATATAGATGTTTGTTGTGAGAGGTTGTGTTCGCAGCTAGAGAAAAGTCTTTTAGGATAAGCAGTCAAGATGCCCTATTTGATGAAGGACTTTCAAGTGTACTGAGCAAGATATGTGTACATTATGTACTGAAGCGTAACAATAAAGTATTGCTAGTTTAATAATAAAAAGACAACATAAACAGGGAGGTAAATTTTGTTCGATAATATATAGAGTGCTTACAGTACATGGTAAATTAAAATGTTGGAATGACATTTATTATTAAATCGTGTTTCACGTGAAGATAAAAGTAAATACCAGTTCTTTTCACTAAGTGGCATTTTCTTTAAAGTAAAAAATTAGAAACGCACACATTAAAATTTGCCAAATTTTCTAAATATACATAAATGTCAAAATGTAAAAATATACGTAAATATACATAAATGGACCTGGCAGTAAAATAGTTAAACAATAACTTCCTCAAAGTTAAATAAAATTGATTTCAATATTAACTTAAATTTCTGAAGTGTATACAGCCTATCTCGTAAGACCTAGATTATGGAATTAAATTATGAAGTTGATGAATTTATAGCACCATTCAATAATTCCATTACAAAAATAAAACTGATAACAATTTTCTAATACGAATTTGAATATCCAAATTGTATCACGGATAGAACTGAGAGGTGACATAACGATTAAAATTAAAAAATACTAGAAATTTATTGTTACATAATAAAAAATGTTACGGAGGATTTTTTGACTCATCAGATCATCAATCATAGGATCAGAAACATCTTCTGATGACCTGACAAAATGATAGGTAAAATAATTTTTTATCGGGGCCATAAATTACATTCTAAACGTCAAGACGAAACAGAATCGAATTAGAATAAGCCGTTAATCGAGCAACGATATCTACGATAAGATTGGAGTTGTATCTTGCAGAAGCTATCGTTTTAAATCGTTTTATATCGTTACGTATCTATCTGTTGCGATGCGACTAATGTAATGATTCCTCGACACTGATAAGACGAACAGCGCGAAATATTTATGTATTATAATTAATAATTGAATATGAACTTGTAAGAGTGCTATAAAATAAAATTATACAAAACTGTAAAATTGTAAGACTAAATTTAATACTACACGTTGGATTACAGCGCGTTGGATAACTACGCGTTGGATTAGTACACGTTGCATTACTACGCGTAGAAATACCACGCGTTACATTACTGCGCGTTGGATTACTACGCGTTGAAATACTACGCGTTGGATTACTACGCGTTGGATTACTACACGTTGGATTACTACGCGTTGGATTACCATGCGTTGGATTACTACGCGTTGGATTAAAACGCGTTGGATTACTACGCGTTGGATTACCACGCGTTGAATTACTACGCGTTGGATTACTACGCGTTGAATATCCACGCGTGGGATTACTACGCGTTAAATACCCACGCGTTGGATTACTACGCGTTAAATATCCACGCGTTGGATTACCACGCGTTGAATTACTACGCGTTAAATTACTACGCGTTGAATATCCACGCGTGGGATTACTACGCGTTAAATACCCACGCGTTGGATTACTACGCGTTAAATATCCACGCGTTGGATTACCACGCGTTGGATTACTACGCGTTGGATTACTACGCGTTGGATTACCACGCGTTGGATTACCACGCGTGGAATTACTACGCGTTGGATTACTACGCGTTGAATATCCACGCGTGGGATTACTACGCGTTAAATATCCACGCGTTGGATTACTACGCATTGGATTACTACGCGTTGGATTACCACGCGTGGAATTACTACGCGTTGGATTACTACGCGTTGCATTACAACGCGTAGAATTACCACGCGTAGAATTACTGCGCGTTAGATTACTACGCGTTGAATATCCACGCGCTGGATTACTACGCGTTGAATATCCACGCGTTGGATTACTACGCGTTGGATACCCACGCGCTGAATTACTACGCGTAGAATTACCACGCGTTGCATTACTACGCGTTGGATACCCACGCGCTGGATTACTACGCGTAGAATTACCACGCGTTGCATTACTACGCGTAGAATTACCACGCGTTACATTACTGCGCGTTGAATATCCACGCGCTGGATTACTACGCGTTGGATATCCATACGCTGGATTACTACGCGTTGACTGTTACATCCCTTGTAACAGTCAAAACAATGGAACATTTTCTTCTTATTAACACTAGAACTAGCAACCAGCCAAATTTACTGGTTTCAGATTTCTCATTTTATATTACAAAATTTTATTGTCGTGATTTTATGGAAGTGTCTGTTATATTTTGTTGAGGTAAAAACTAGTCCTATATGTTACTTGATTTTTTAGTATTTATTTATTTCCCTTTTCATTTTATTTTTCATTCTTCGATAAACGAGCATTTAGTGTCGGTAGTTCTAGTGTTAAATAATAAGGTTGAATAATAAATTTTCTTAAAGAATTACCAATATAATCGAACCTGATACTACTAACCTTAAAAGAATCTATGAACCTTCAACCTCCAACCTCTTCCCTAACCTTCCCAAACCTTTTCCCTAACGCGGAAGTTTAAATCAGCTTGAAATAAAAAAAGAAATGCAGTAAGTCACCAGTGAATCTTATCAAAGTTAATTATATAATTTGATGGATTTCCATAAAATTTCAACGTCCTAATGTTTAATGACGAAAAAAAAAGCCACGAACAAAGATAAAAATGATAGTCTTCGCGGAAAGCGAACAATGAATATCGCAAACTGATTGATTCATCCAGGAACTTGTTTTCGTTCCGAGCAGACGAATGAAAAAGAAAGCTTCCTAATCGAGAGACATCTTGATTGATTCCCGATAAATCGGGGTAAACCACAGATTAAACGTCTTAAGTTGTATAATCTTGGTTTTGTATAAGCCGCATTATTCTTATCGATGCGCTAAATGAATGCTTTGTGCACAAGATATCTGTGCCACGTCTTCCAACGATATTCGTATAAATACCAGAGGAGTCTCCGGTGAAAAGCACAGAAGCCCAAGAAGCCGAATCAACATGTTCCAACAACTGAGTCTACTAGCACTGTTGGCGCTCGCTACAGGTAACTTTCTCCTAAAATTTCTTCTCTATTTTTCATCTCGTTTAATTCGAAACGTTCCACAAACTCCTCTATTTTTCATCTCGTTCCGAATCAAGTTTCACGGCCAATATAGTCCACCCTCCGCAGGGAGACATTTACCGTTTTCGCATCGATATTTCTTCCACTCCCAATTCACCCAGTCCAGATTAAAACCCCTCTCGAATAAAACGTTTTTTTTCCAACAGCGAGCCCAACGCACAAGTTCATCCCTCTGAACCCGCTAACCCCTAGCGGTCAGATAATCGGAGGCACGGACGCCAAGATCGAGGAATTTCCTCACCAGGTGTCTCTCCAGAGCTCCGGCTTCGGCTTCTGCGGCGGTAGCATCATCTCCGATGTCTGGGTCGTCACCGCAGCCCACTGCATGACTTCTTACCCCGCCAGCTGGATAACCGTCAGAGCCGGCACCGCCACCAAGTCCTCCGGCGGCAGCCTTCACCAGGTAGAGCAAGTCATCATCCACGAGAACCACGTGACCAACAGGTACGGAGTCCCAGAGAACGACGTGGCGGTCCTCAAAGTAAAGACACCCTTCAAACTGGACAAAACCCGCCAACCCGTCAAGCTTTTCAAGAAGGGAGAAGAGTCCGTCGCCGGAGTTAGCGCCGTGATCACCGGATGGGGCGCCACCAGGGAGGGTGGAAGCACCATCGACCGTCTCCAGACCGTCAACGTGCCTATCGTCTCCAAGAGCTCCTGCGACACCGCATACAAATCCTACGGAGGTCTCCCCAGCGGACAAATCTGCGCCGCGGTGCCCGAAGGAGGAAAGGACGCCTGCCAAGGTGACTCTGGCGGTCCTATGACCATCGGTGGCCGTCTCGCCGGGCTCGTGTCCTGGGGCTACGGATGCGCCAGACGCGGATACCCCGGTGTTCACACCGAGGTCGCCGCTTACAGCGACTGGATCTCTTCCAAGACTGGAGTCAAACTGTAAACCCTTTATAACGACCGATTTGCCTACAATTGACGAACCTTCGTCGAGCCTACATTCTTTAACCTTATGCCTTTAGAGCGCACTTTATATTTGTAATCCTTGTAATAAAGCATTGTGTTTGAAATTATTTCTTGGTGTTTGAAGTTGAACTTCTTTTGGAGCTGATCCTCTACCTTATAATAAGGCATGTTTGAAATAATTTTATTGTATGTGGAATAATTTTGAAGCACTTTTTTGAATTGTTTCTATGGCGTGGCGATCAAGAGTCTTCGAGAACCTTGTCTTTAGGGTGCACCTTATATTTGTAATGTTTATAATAAAGCATTGTGTTTGAAATTATTTCTTGGTGTTTGAAATTGGACTGCTTTTGGAGCTGATCCTCAACCTTATAATAAGGCATGTTTGAAATAATTTTATTGTATGTGGAATAATTTTGAAGCACTTTTTTGAACAGTTTCTGTGGCGTTTTGATCAAGAGTCTTCGAGAACCTTGTCTTTAGGGTGCACCTTATATTTGTAATGTTTATAATAAAGCATTGTGTTTGAAATTATTTCTTGGTGTTTGAAATTGAACTACTTTTGGAGCTGATCCTCTACCTTATAATAAGGCATGTTTGAAATAATTTTATTGTATGTGGAATAATTTTGAAGCACTTTTTTGAATTGTTTCTGTGGCGTTTCGATCAAGAGTCTTCGAGAACCTTGTCTTTAGAGTGCACCTTATATTTGTAATGTTTATAATAAAGCATTGTGTTTGAAATTATTTTTTGGTGTTTGAAATTGAACTACTTTTGGAGCTGATCCTCTACCTTATAATAAGGCATGTTTGAAATAATTTTATTGTATGTGGAATAATTTTGAAGCACTTTTTTGAATTGTTTCTGTGGCGTTTCGATCAAGAGTCTTCGAGAACCTTGTCTTTAGAGTGCACCTTATATTTGTAATGTTTATAATAAAGCATTGTGTTTGAAATTATTTTTTGGTGTTTGAAATTGAACTTCTTTTGGAGCTGATCCTCTACCTTATAATAAGGCATGTTTGAAATAATTTTATTGTATGTGGAATAATTTTGAAGCACTTTTTTGAATTGTTTCTGTGGCGTGGCGATCAAGAGTCTTCGAGAATCTTGTCTTTAGGGTGCACCTTATATTTGTAATGTTTATAATAAAGCATTGTGTTTGAAATTATTTCTTGGTGTTTGAAATTGAACTACTTTTGGAGCTGATCCTCTACCTTATAATAAGGCATGTTTGAAATAATTTTATTGTATGTGGAATAATTTTGAAGCACTTTTTTGAATTGTTTCTGTGGCGTTTCGATCAAGAGTCTTTGAGAACCTTGTCTTTAGGGTGCACCTTATATTTGTAATGTTTATAATAAAGCATTGTGTTTGAAATTATTTCTTGGTGTTTGAAATTGAACTACTTTTGGAGCTGATCCTCAACCTTATAATAAAGCAATGTATTTTAAATAATTTTGTATTTTCTGAAACAGTTTTGAGCTACTTTTCTGAACAATTTCTATGGCGTTTCAATTAAGAGCCTTCAAGAACCTTGTCTTTAGACCTCGCCTTATATTTACAATTCTCAACCTTATAATAAAATATCTAAAATAATTTTGTAACGTATGAAATAGTTTTAGCTCCTTTTCCGTATCGATCGAGATCCTTCGAAATTAATTCTGCGAACCCCCCGATTCAATCTCGGCTAATGCGCTAACCCTATTCTACTCCTAGTCGTAAAGTGCAGCTTTCATTAACGAATTACACCGTAAAACGTGTGTCGCGTACCTTCCATGGATTCTATGGTACAGGAGAACTTTTAACGCGATTTAGAAATGTAACGGGATAGCCAACTTGCCCGACTTTCGAGTCGACGTCGATGGACGAGGGTAGACGTTACGAGGCCGCGCAATTAACCCGTTGATTTACGCCATCGCGGTAAATGACTTTGCCAAAAATCGACTTTGCCAAACAAATCTCTTTGTCATGTTTTTCCTACTTTTGTCTTAAGTTTAAATCTTTGTAATTGTCTCGGAATTTGCTGTATGTCAGAGTTAACCCCTTGACAATGTATTTACGTGACATATTATTCAGTTGAGACAAAGTAGACAAAGTTTGAATGTTATGTTTCTGACTGTAATTTTTATTCATAGCTGAATGCATAGTGTACGTAACATTTTAAGATTCTTCCGTGGTCTTCATGTTGTAGAAATAATTAGCTGTGCAAGACGCACTTGTTCAGAAAATTGTAGGTTAAGGGATGAAAATGATGTACATTGGAACTAAACAGCTCATAAAGTAATAAACTTTCTTAATTTCCTTGTAGAACTGTTTTTTAATATTTCTGAAATATTTGGAGACCTAAGTAGATTGTCCATGTACAAAATTATATTGTGATAGACAAGATGGCGACCGGTTTGAGAAATTGAATTTTTGCGATCATTAAGTCAAGTGAAAAGTTATACTAAATTATCTACTAACTTATAATATAAATTACGTGAGTCAGACTTATCAAAATGGTGCAAGGGGTTGATATTAAACATTGTCTAATAGACGATTAAATTTGTTTCTCATTAAACATTGTTTGCTATGATCACAGCTTCCTCTGAAGAAAACCAATTCCAAAAAATTAAACCGCACAGGTAACAGTTACAAGAAATTCCAGTTATTACAAATCTATCGCAAGCTCACGTTTTGCGCATCGAATAAAAATTAAAAGATCGAAACAACTTCCCAAGTATTAATGGCCGGTCGTTAGAGCGTTAAGAAGCCCGCGTCGAGAGAAACGAGTTCTACTTTTATGTGGGTTAAAGTCTCGAGATACGATTCGGCTTTATGGCACTGCTTTGGACAAAACGGAATGCTTGCCAAAAACGATTTTCCCACACCCCATTTGTCGAGCTCCCCGTATCTCGACAATTTAAATACAACACCGCTAATACTTGCTCCCCACTTTAACCGTACTAATCGTACCCAAAAACAGTCCGTTTAAACTGACTCAAAGTAACATTTACAAAATGTCTCCAAAAAAAAGTCAGCCTATTGTTCAAAAGTAAACGACCGATTCGATTATTCTCGTCTGGCAGAGATAAGATCGAGAAGCTTTGCCAAAAGCATCGAGAGTCATCGAATTTGCGATTGGCCCGTCTGACCGACTCTGGGCTACCAAGTGCATCGTTCGTTGTCATACGAGGTTACGCGCACACCGGTGCATCTTGGAGTGTGGCCAGCCAACGGTAACACATCCAACTACACCCCTGACAAAACTAGCAATCGCACGTCGAGAAAATTCGCGAGTATCTCTGCGTTTTAGTGGAACGTTATGTGATCTTCGTAGTTAGGCTGGGATAAGGTGAGTGCTAGGGAGGTTCATGAGTGAGGAGGTTTTTAGAAACGTTTTGTTAACATGCATTTGGAATACACATGACACATACATGTACATATACGTATGCATAGACATATACACATATTCATACGTGTACATATACATATACGTATGCATAGACATATACACATATTCATACATGTACATATACATATACGTATGCATAGACATATACACATATTCATACGTGTACATATACATATACGTATGCATAGACATATACACATATACATATATGTACATATACATATACGTATGCATACACATATACACTGTACATACATGTACACATACATATACGTATGCATAAACATATACACATATACATATACGTATGCATAACATATACATACATGAACATATACATATACGTATACATAACATATACATACATGAACATATACATATACGTATACATAACATATACATACATGTACATATACATATACGTATACGTAACATATACATACATGTACATATACATATACATATGCATGTACACGTGCACATATGTGTACATACACCTCCACCTATGCATATGAACCTTCATATATGCATACGTGTACATATACACACACATGTGCATATGCATGTGCATGTGCATACATACGTATACAATACATGTACACACACATGTGCATATACAAATATATCCTTCTAAAGTAATTATAAAAGTAGTCTCAATATCTAAAAGGCTAAATAAAATCAATTTTGATAATTTCCTTATGAAACTGAAGTTTCAACAGCAAAATTACATATGTGATTTAGAGGCTGATTCTGAAAATGTATTATGGAGGAAATGTAGTTTGGACCAGCCGAAAGAATAGCGTAACCGAGGATCCTCGGAGCTGTCCAATCACTGTCCGTCGCAACGATCGATCGATCAAAGTTCGACGAACGATGGAAAAGCGAGCGAACGCAAACAATCGCGTCCGAACAAGGACCAGTCGATAAATTATTTTTAGATCGTGGAATTAACGATCGAACGCAAACGAGGACGAGGCGATCGAGGTCACCGCGATTATCCTGCGATTCACCTTGAACGCAGGATTCGACACCCAAGGAAGAGGACTCTGAGATAACCGCGAAATCGTGGTTTGAAAGAAGCAAGATTTGTTTAATCGTAACGAAACTTATCACACTTTCTTGGGGAAGAACTGAGTGTAACGGTCGTTGAACATAATAAATTCTCCCGTACATGGCTTCAATCGATATTTATAGAAGACTCTCAATATTTATAGCCCGGTCGACCTGATATTTATAAAGTCGATACGAGAGCGTGACATTTAGAAAAAAAAGATAAAAAGGAGATCGCTAAGAGATATTTCTGATACGGAGCCCACGGGATTCCATGTTCTGAAAAGGCCACGATCCCGTAAATTAATTTTATCGCGAGAAAAAGCACGATTGATCGAATACGTTTTCTACAATTATTCGTACACGATTCGCAAGTTAGGATTGTTGTTATGCTAGTAACTGGTTTGATGGTAGTCGAATTTTTGCGTTTTTAGAGCGTTGGCTGGAGTGAACGATGTCTGTTAGGAAGAGAAGACAAGGATTCTCAAAATACTGAAGTCACTTTCTTTTTAATTATTTTCTTACCCAAATTGTGGAATCAATGTATGTACAAATATCTGCAACTTCTAGATCTTCGAATAGGTAGATTTCAAAATTTCTAAATGATGGAGACACTTCGTCGAAGTATTACATCTCTAAATTTGTACAACTCTGAAGGGGTACATTTCTAAATTTCTAAATCGTGAACGTTACATGCCCAAATTACTGCACCCTCAAGTTTCTACAGCCTCAAATAGGTAAATTTCCAAATTTCTAAATTTTGCAAACTCCACATCTCCAAATTACTGCATCCTCAAGTTTCTAGATCCCTAAGTAGATCAATTTCCAAATTTCTAAATTCTGAAACTCCACATCTCCAAATTACTGCATCCTCAAATTTCTATAGCCTCAAATAGGTAAATTTACAAATTCCTAATTTCTGAAAACTCCACATCTCCAAATTACTGCATCCTCAAATTTCTATAGCCTCAAATAGGTAAATTTACAAATTTCTAAATTTTGCAAACTCCACATCTCCAAATTACTACATCCTCAAGTTTCTTCACTTCCAAATAGGTAAATTTGCAAATTCCTAATTTCTGAAAATTCCACATCTCCAAATTCCTACGTCCTCGAATTTCTACACCCCCCAATAGGTAAATTTCCAAATTCCTAATTTCTGAAGTCCCACGTCCCCAAATTTCTACGCCCCAAATTCCTAACTTCTGAAGTCCCACGTCCCCGAATTTCTACGCCCCCAAATTCCTAAATTCTGAAGTCCCACGTCCCCAAATTTCTACGCCCCAAATTCCTAACTTCTGAAGTCCCACATTCCCTAATTTCTACGCCCCCAAATAGGCATTCCCAAATTCCTAAATTCTGAAACTCTTCATCCCCAAATTTCTACGCCCCCAAATTTCTAAATTCTGAAATTCCACTTCCCCAAATTTCTACGCCTCCAAATTCCTACCTTCTGAAGTCTCACGTCCCCAAATTTCTACGCCCCCAAATAGGCATTCCCAAATTTCTAAATTCTGAAACTCCACATCCCCAAATTTCTACGCCCCCAAATTCCTAAATTCTGAAATTCCACATCCCCAAATTTCTATGCTCCCAAATTCCTAACTTCTGAAGTCCCACGTCTCCAAATTTGTACGCCCCCCAAATAGACATTCGCAAATTCCTAAATTCTGAAACTCCACATCCCCAAATTTCTACACCCTCCAATAACTAAATTTCCAGATTCCCAAATCCCTACATCCCTCCATCCCCACATGCCTAGATTCCCAAAATCCCAAATCTTGAAATCTCCAAATCCCCATATACCTAGACCCCAAACTACTAAATCCCCAAATCGCAAGATTACTCTCTAAATCCTCCAATCCCTAAACCCCCACCCACCTTCTAAAATTCCCAGAATCCCAAATTCTGAAATCTCCAAATCCCCAAATACCTAGACCCCAAACTACTAAATCCCCAAATCGCAAGATTACTCTCTAAATCCTCCAATCCCTAAACTCCCACCCACCTTCTAAAATTCCCAAAATCCCAAATCCTGAAATCTCCAAATCCCCAAATACCTAGACCCCAAACTACTAAATCCCCAAATCGCAAGATTACTTTCTAAGTCCTCCAATCCCTAAACCTCCACCCACCTTCTAAAATTCCCAAAATCCCCAAAAGACTACCATTAACGCTGCCATCACCCACCGTCCCCAAAACTCGAAAGTTGCAAAGTTGTCGTTGTCTCTAAAGCACGGAACCCGAGCTTCGTTTAACCTACCTTTCTTCCGGCGATGCCAGAAACGCAAACGGTATGGTCACTGGGAGAACGGGTGAACTTTTGACCTCGACTCGTGGCAACCCGCGCATCCCACCCCCATCCGGACTCGTCTGCTCGAAATATTATTTCTATTACTCCTCTGCGTTCCCTCGTCGCAAGAATCTCTGTGTTTTCTCGCGCTTTCAATCTGCCCATAAACTGCAGCTGTACATTTTTTAGCTCAGACGATTCGATCCGCCCGATCGATCGATTCAGCATCCTACGGATCCGCGTATTATACCCGCGGTAACGAGCACGTCATAATACGACGCGGGTTGCATAAATGAATATGCATGCAGGCGGGAACGATTCGCTCGTCTTCGAAAACGTAATTAACCGCGTACGTGCTTAATAACGTGAAGAAAGAGCCCATCGAATTTTTCAGGGGAAGCATGCAAATATACGACCTTCGTTTCTATTTTTACCCTTAACCCTTTGCACTCGAAGATAATTTTACTCTTTGCAAACAGCAATTTTAAAATATTAACCCCTTCCCGTGCTTTGACGAGTCTCACTCGTGACGCACTCACAACTCAAATGTGATTAATGTTACTCAAATTTTGAATACTCTTCAACTTGAATTTTAGATCCATAATTTGCGTTGTCAAGGATCCCTGAATATAAAATACTTAGAACATTTTCATTTTCTTTGTTCGTTTTAATGTTATAGTCCTGAATGGTTAGTCTTGACTGACGCACCTCATAAATAAGTGGCAAGGGGTTAATTAAAATGTTAAATGACTTCTTTTGAAGTTATTATTTCTCTACTAATAATTTCCAGTATTGTCTATTTCACTATGTTTATACATCACATAAGCACTATTATAGAATTGATTAAATAATGCTTCTTTTAAATTATTGTATTAAATCGAATGGCGCCTAAGAGCGCAAAGGGTTAACGTGATATACTTGCATTACACACTTACTGTATATTTTATACTATAATATATTATATATTAACTTCGTACTTCGTACTTCGGCCGTGATTTTTACTTGAATTTTTAATATGCTTCAATTTGGAGTTCAAGTCCAATTATAATTTGCATAGTCAACGATTGCATAATAACATATTGACATAACATTTTTTGCCTCTTTTAATATTGTAGCTGTAATTAGTTCTGACTGACGCACCTGGCAAGTCATAGTGCAAGGGGTTACACTTATTGGTAGATTGAAGGGTCAATCTGCGGCGATAAATCGAGCGAAAGAAACGTAATCCGAAACACTCGAAAAGCTTTCGATCGCTTCATCGTTTCGCTCATCCGAGCGGAAGAAACGTCCTCGTTATTATATACCGTTCGATTCATCGTACCGGTTAATTCGCGATAAACGTTTCCACGCGATTCGCGTAAAAAAGGAAGCGTTCCAAATAGGCCAGAGTGTCGGAAGACGCGCCAACGAAACTGTTCGTACTTGAAATCGTATCGCGGCTATATAATTCATGCAGTCGATAACGTTTCCTTGTCCCGTTGTTTACGACGCAGGAGAGAAACGATAAGTTCTGTAGCATCGAGAGATTCAACATGGCCGATCAATGAGAGCCTAGATCTAATCATCGATCGAGTTTCAAACGAACGTAATAAATATTCTGATCCACGATTCGCTACCCCGCGAACTTGTCCGAAGGCGGCAAAAACACTCGCGAGCGAAAGCGATCTCGCTATTTCGAAGGCGTGACTCAAGGACGAACGAACCATTTCGACGTTAATGTTCGAAATCGCTCGCGCAAACACTCCGGTGCATAGTTTTTCGCGAGAGCGCGAATCGAGCATTTTCTAGCGGTCGTAGACTCGAAAACGAGCCTCGTTGCGCGGGTGGTTCGCGTTATGTCATTCGCGCTTGGCAAACGATCAAGAGACTCACCGAAACGATACACTCTGGTAGCGCGTTTCTCGCTCACTAGATTCGGCTGGTCCGCAAGTTAGTCCCGATTTTGGTCTCGAGGAGTCTGCACTGCGAGAGACACGACGGGGATAACTGAGAATACACCGTCTCGGACGTATGCGGCAAATACGCGATCACGCAGATACACGAGAACGGAGAGACACACACCCGAACGCGGCAACTTTCAGACTGAGGGTTGTTTCGGCGCGACACTACCGCCCCGTCACCCCTCGACCAACCAGCTCCCTAGACGGCGGACCGTCGGACCGACGGACCGCCGAACTGCCGGACCAACGAACCGACGAACCAAACGCTTCGATCCCTCGACTACTGCCAACTATTGTTTCAGAGACGAATCTTTTTCAAGCTCCGTTCTTAAACTTGCGAATTAACCCTCGAATTCTCTTCCGTTCCTCGCCAACGCGAGTCAGTCACGCGCCTCTTTATCGAAAAGCAAATGTTTCCAACGATTAACTCGTCAAAGATAACGCCGCGAAAGCGTACAATTAACACTAAATTCTACCATAACTTTCGAACCATTTGCGTACATAAATTCCGCGATAGTCGCTCAGCCTTCGTTCGGCGGAACGGTCGCTTGGAAGTGCGCTATGCCACTACCCCTCGTTTGTCTTTTTCTCCTCGGTGAGTATTTATTACGAATCTGTAACCTCTATCTCCCTCTCGTTTTTAAACGTGCGCAGTGGGAACGAGCGGACTGGAACTACCCTCGGAAGATCGCATCGTCGATGGAGCTCCTATCAATATCACCGACGTGCCGTACATGGCGAGTTTATCTTTATTTCTTAGCTTCTGTTTGGAATGATGTAACAAGATAATTTACGTGTTTAACGAAATTATTCGAGCAGTTATCGTACATGGTTGACGGCAATCACGCATGCGGCGCTGCTATTATCGATAAAGAATGGGGGCTAACGGCTGCTCATTGCGTCATTCCGTAAGCGATCTTTCTTTACTTCGATCAATTTTATTTGCATATGTTCAGTTGGGCGAGATTTACAATAATCTTGTTCAGCAAGATTTACAATAATCTTCGTCAATCATTTTAGAATTTTTTTCTTTAGATCAATTTCGAATTTTTTCTTTAGATAAATTTTGAATTCTTTTCTTTTGATCAATAGAATTTTTTTCTTTAGATAAATTTTGAATTTTTTTCTTTAGATCAATTTCGAATTTTTTTCTTTAGATAAATCTCGAATTTTTTTCTTTAGATCAATTTCGAATTTTTTTCTTTAGATAAATTTCGAATTTTTTTCTTTTGATCAATAGAATTTTTTTCTTTTGATCAGTTTCGAATTTTTTTCTTTAGATCAATTTAGAATTTTTTTCTTTAGATAAATTTCGAATTTTTTTCTTTAGAACAATTTAGAATTTTTTTCCTTAGAATAATTTAGAATTTTTTTCTTTTGATCAATTTCAAATATTTTCCTTTGATCAATAGAATTTTTTTCTTTTGATCAATTTAGAATTTTTTTCTTTAGATAAATTTCGAATTTCTTTCTTTAGAACAATTTAGAGTTTTAGCCACCCTTTCCGATGTCCCACAGATTCGTCGGCACCACCGATTCCATAAGCGTCCGTTCTGGGTCCAACACGTACGACTCTGGAGGTACCGTGCACAACGTCACGCAGCTTATTTACCACGAGAAGTACAACGACTCGACGAACGAGTACGACATCGCGGTTCTGAAGGTAGATCCACCGTTCGAATTCAGCAACACCACGAAACCGGTGAAGCTGCCGGAGAACCGCGCGTCCGTGGATACCAAGTGGGGCTTGGTCGCTGGCTGGGGTTACTTCATCGTAAGATCCCTCAACTATATTTTGTAGACAGCTGGGTACAAAATGTAGGGCCTAAGTGGTACTGGGTATTGTATGGCCTGTATAGCACTTTCAACTACTTTAAACATTTATTTAATGGGACAATATTTAAATATTTTATTGAATGTTTTAAAACACTTTTACGATTCAAGGATGGCAGAGGACTGGTAACAAATTAAACATTAACGGCATTCATACATTTCCAACGATCATTCGTCCCCACTTGCAGCACTTCACTCCATTCACACTTCAAGAAATTATAATAAACATATAACGGGTCTTACAAATAATATTAAACCAATAAATGCTTACACCTGTCAAGTTTATTAGCGGGACCACTTTGATCTCGTTCTTAGGCTGAAAAATCGGTCAAAGTTCCTCGTACTAACATCGAATAACATCTTGAAAATTACAAACTTCTTTATTTAGAAAATTTTATATGTATAAAGATAAACTTTAGGAGTGGGATCCCATACTGTCCAACACTCTCCAATACGTCATCGTGCCGAAAGTGAAGTGGGAGACCTGCGCGGACGAATACAAGGACAGGTACGATCTGACGCCGTATCAGGTGTGCTACGGATTCGAACAAGGAGGGAAAGATTCCTGCAAGGTAAGACGAAGCAGTTGTCACCGAAAATTTGAGTAACTTTAGTGAAATTCCAGGGTGACTCCGGAGGGCCGTTGGTTAACATCAATCATACAATAATCGGAATAACATCCTGGGGCTCCGGATGCGGGGAATCCTACTCGCCTGGTGTATACACGGACGTGATCGGTCTGATAGATTGGATCAAGCATAAAATTAGCAATTGAAATGTACCAATAAAAATTTTATTTCGCTGGTAACTAGTTGGGAAGCTTTTATTTTTGTATCAAATTGAACTACCCATCTTCCCTACCCATCTTCGCATGTAGTTTGCCAGGTTCACTTTGGACCACTTGTAGTTTACCAGGTTCACCTTCCTCTGGCTCTTGTAACCGATTTTGCGAATCAACTTTTACTTTGGTATCACGAATTCAACTGTCTGCCCATCTTCGCTTGTAGTTTGCCAGGTTCACTTTGGACCACTTGTAGTTTACCAGGCTCACCTTCCTCTGGCTCTTGTAACCGATTTTGCGAATCAACTTTTACTTTGGTATCACGAATTCAACTGTCTGCCCATCTTCGGATGTGAGGACTGCTTGTAGTTTTCTTCCTCTGATTCGACCACCTATGTAACCTTGCAAATCAACTTTTATTTTGGTATCAAATTCAACTGTCTACCCATCTTCAGATATCTGAACCGCTTGTAGTTTCCTTCCTCTGACTCCACCACTTGTAATCAATTTTGCGAATCAACTTTTATTTTAGTATCAAATTCAACTGTCTACCCATCTTCAGATATCTGGACAGCTTGTAGTTTCCTTCCTCTGACTCCATCACTTGTAATCAATTTTGCGAATCAACTTTTATTTTGGTATCAAATTCAACTGTCTACACATCTTCAGATATCTGGACAGCTTGTAGTTTCCTTCCTCTGATTCCAACCCTTGTAACCAATTTTGCGAATCAACTTTTATTTTGGTATCAAATTCAACTGTCTACACATCTTCAAATATCTGAACCGCTTGTAGTTTCCATCCTCTGATTCCAACCCTTGTAATCAATTTTGCGAATCAACTTTTATTTTAGTATCAAATTCAACTGTCTACACATCTTCAAATATCTGAACCGCTTGTAGTTTCCTTCCTCTGACTCCAACCCTTGTAACCAATTTTGCGAATCAACTTTTATTTTGGTATCAAATTCAACTGTCTACCCATCTTCAGATATCTGGACAGCTTGTAGTTTCCTTCCTCTGACTCCACCACTTGTAATCAATTTTGCGAATCATCTTTTATTTTGGTATCAAATTCAACTGTCTACCCATCTTCAGATATCTGAACCGCTTGTAAATAGTTCACCTTTCTCTGACCACCTCTTGTATCCGATCTTGCGAATCAATTTTTATTTTAGTATCAAATTCAACTGTCTATTCATCTTCAGATATCTGAACCGCTTGTAAATAGTTCACCTTTCTCTGACCACCTCTTGTATCCTATCTTGCGAATCAACTTTTACTTTGGTATCGCGAATTCAACCGCCTCCCCATCTTCGGATATCACGAACCTGGACCGCTTGTAGTTCACCAGGTTCACCTTCCTCTGGCTCGACCACATCCTGTAACCGATTTTGTAAAACTTTGGCAGTCGATCAAAGCCAGCTGCATCCGCCAGCGAATCGTTGTACTCCCATTGTGTGTCCATTAATCTGTGCGCATGGCTTTTCTTCGCGATCTTCAACTTCGAGTCCTCCAGCATGATCGACCTAGCCGGTAAACTTGCCCCGTTTTCCAACACCGCGAGGAAGTATTGCACCTGAAGAATCGATATTCCATTAAACAACGTTATAGTCCTTACAAGTACAAATACACTCGTAGTAAATACGATAATCGTTACTTGCGCGTGAAACATGGGAAATGGAACAACAATGGTCGGTATTCCAACTATACACATCGTCGGATGATCGATATTGATTAAATGTTTATACAGCGGAGTCACGTAATTGCCGTCCACTTTTATGCCGCAGCTTTCGTCCAGGAATGGGAAATTGTAGCGGTATCCGGTGCAGAACATGAAGACGTCTGCTGTGACGGAGGTTTGATCTTTCAAGAAGATTTTCTCGCCTTCTATCCTTTCGACTCCTGTCACTTCGATCATGTTTGAAGGTAGAACGCTTGTCAACCTGTGGAAAATAAAAATTGTAACAATTGAGAGTACGGTTGAGAGTACAGTTTGAGGATACCTGTCGTTGTTGTGACTGAGGTATATCCGAGTTGCGTGATTTGTCAAATCGAGTCCTATGTCGGTTCCGGAAGCACCGGCGCCTAAAATTAGCACGGTCTTTCCGGAAAAATCTTCCGGCTTTCTGTAAGAGTGGCTGTGTATGACGGCTCCTGGAAAAGTGTCGATGCCAGGCACGGGCGGCATAAACGGGTCGAAATAATGTCTGCGGAAATAAAAGACTTAAAATTATAGTCTTAAGAAGAAGGAGGAACGTACCCGTTGCATATCATTATGGCGTCGAAAACAATTTCTTCGATTTCCTTCGTTTTTATATTCCTTACTCGTACAACCCACGTGTCTTTACCTTCGGATGAAACCTTTAAATGAACGGACTCTACCCTGGTACCAAACTGAAAAATAATTCTCCGTGAATTAAAAATAATTCTCCGTGAATTAAGAGTTTGCAGTTGCCTTGTAATTACCTGAATGTGTTTGAGTAAATCAAAATTCTTCGCATAATTTTCTAAGTAAGTTCGGACTTCTTGGTGCGTTACGCAACAAGGTTCCTCGGCGTTCATTTTTACGTAGTCCGGAAAGTTCATTATCTTCGCTGGTAAATTAGTTCTGCGATAAAAGTACATGTAATTATTTTGCATATTACAAGAAATATAATTTGTGGTTTTAAACTATTCGTTAGAACCTGAGGTCCCGATACATGCTCGAGTGAACGGGCAAACCGTTTTCATCGACTTCAGTTACTTTTTTGTACACCCAAGTACCACCGACATCGTTCGTCTGTTCGTACACCTTCATTTCGAAATTTAAATTTCGCGCCAGGTGCCTGGCTGCGCAGAGACCCGCTGCGCCGGCCCCTACTACGCACACTTTTTGTTTCTTCTTTGACTCATTCATTTGGACGTTCGAACGTAACCTGCATAAATATGTATAAAATAATCTATTCAAGAAACAAACAATTGTAGAAATTTGTCGATACAGTACTAAAGGAAATTAATGAGAAATAAACAATCGGTTCCAAGCATGTACTTATACCGCGCGTGGATATCGAAGAGCAAATTTTGCAACAATTTGCAAAGTAGATCCATTCATATTAGAATTATAACAAATATTAAGAGGTCAGTTTTATCGCATCAAATCATAAACGTTTCCATATAATTATTTACAGTGTTTTATATATGTAAATGTAAATGTTCTATATATGTCAAATGTGCGTAGTTCTTACGCTCGGATTTTAACCTACGCAAAGTAGAAATACTTTCAAAAAGCTATATTTACGTTCGGAAACGAAGAGAACGAAAGAAAGAACTTGGTCTATACATTATTGATAAAACTGTGTTTAACTTATAAAGCAGGTATAAAATAACTTTCTTTAAATCATTAATTGTTGCTCGCCACTCACTGTAAATTTAAACGATGCCCTTGTCTGTCAGATAGTTGCGGTTCTTGTAAATGAAACTACGTCTTTTCCTAGCTATCTTGTCATTTTATATGCAGTGGAATGAATAAATGAGGAAATTTTGGAAGGATGAAAAAAGACAAAAGAGGAAGATATTTCGTTGGAAAACGGAAAAAATAAACCACAAGCTTATCACACTCGGTAGCGTCTCAATTTACCTACTGTATGCGCGTGAGCATACACGGTATGATAATTATTATCGCTGATAAAATTCTGAAGATTTACAGACGCAAACGATGGAGATCTTGTAAATAATCGGTACCGATGGTAGAAGTAAAATATTTATTGTATTATTTCTTGATAGCATTACCATGTAAATAATCGTAACATTAGCCTTACGGTCTATATTAATAATCGGTACTGAATTTAGTTTATAGCTAGTACTGAGCAATTAATTATATAAAGTATGTTACAGCGGCATATATCTATATCTATTTATAATTCTCAGTCGACGTCGCATCAACCAAACGAGAGTTACGGTATAAAAAATTATCTCTCTTTTTCCACGGCAACATTCAGAATGACAGTGTAAATGCTATCCACTGCACGCCACACAAAATGCACGGAATTCATTGCAAAATATCTGCCTATTTGCAATCAACGTTTCATGTATGAATATTAATCCTACGTAGACGGTGTTTTAAAAACTCGATCAATTTGGCTTTCGTTATAAAATGTATCTTCCCAGAAGAATTTTCACGAAGAATATCCTCGCCATCGATTCTGAAGCGTTCAAGAGACAAAACAAGAAGATGTATGAGTAAAATTTATGATATAGAACCGTTGAAACCTACGTTTGCAGCTGTTCGTTTTCGGGTTCCTTCGTGGAACACCGACGAGGAAAATTTTAACGTGTTCCGGCAAACGTTCATTTCTTTATCAATTATATACAAAATTATGTGCTAGCATCCTCGACTCTGGAAACGCATGGATTTCACCGCTAACATCTTCGATTATCATTAACAGTTTTATCACCTATTTTTCATTTTTTTATACTTCGTTTTTATAATTAAGTTTCTCTAATAAATTGGATGCGCTCTGAATAACCGCGCGTTTCCCACTCATTCGGTTTCGCAAGTTTTTCGTAAAAACAAGTTTTCATTCGTAAAATACAACGATCTGTTCTTAAAGATTATTAACGGAAGCGTTTATCGAAAAACAATTTAACTCTTAACTCGTAATATAAATATACCTATGTAAAATAAACTCGATCTAAGACAAACAAGTACATTGTTGCGCAACATCGATCGAACGCGCATATTAAGGTACAAAAAGGGAAAAACGCTTTCTACAAATCATAAACGAGAATTTTTTTGTTATTTTATGTTTTCACAGAAAAATAACTTTACAATACACGATCGATTCTCTGGTTCCTTTTCTACACTCAGGAAATGTTTCTGATCAAAAATTCGATTGGGTTACCAACAAATGACTGATAATAACAGTTCCGTTTGAAACCAGCGAACGAAAGGACCACCTCGCACAGTTCAATTTGAAAAATCATTAATATCATTTTACGAATGCTACTTTATCAAAATCGTAAAAACTCCTACGAACATCATCAACTTTAAACATTTCATCCCAACGAACAGATCAACGATATAATCTCATTTCTGGATTCTCCATTTTTATACGCTCTCAGTCTATTGATATTTCATATACATATATATAAGTATGCGCCTACGCGTCGAGATAAGGCTCGCCGATAAACATACAGGCGAGAAAACGAAACTCAATCGGTACAAATGGAAAACTATCGTAACAAAAAAGAAAACAGTTTCGCGTTTAAATACTGTACGAACAATGATTAAGAATATTGGAGGATATACTCGAAAACAAGAGACAAAGAAAAGTAATAATACATAATGCTAATGTTGACTACTCGAACGAATCGTAACACGATCGATTCGATTCGTCGACAAGTATCTTCCTCTCGGCTATATATTACATCACTTCACGCTCTATTCATCGTATAAATATCTTTGATCGAATATATGTAACGCACGCGATCAACTTGCTAAAACTGCAGTAATAAGGTTATCGTGAAAACTGTCTCCAGCGGACATTTCGCGCATACAATGCTGTTTCAACGTCTAAAATACGATTAGTTAAATTTATGTAAAATTCCATCGAAATTTATGCTCGAATCTTTCTCGTCGGTGCTGCTCGGTTTTACTTCATATCCGAGTCTTGATCTAAGAGCCACGACGAGCGTTTTTCAACAATTATGTCTAACGCGAATTCGATTAAACGGCAGTATCAAGACTTTTACGTGTCTCGTACGTCTTTTTTATATATTCGAAATCTTAACGTTTCAAGAATATATGTATACACAGTATGTTTCATAGCGCATGTAACGATCGACGAAGAGGGAAACAAAATGTAGTATCCTACAGAATATGCTCGATAATTGATGCCATTCTTTAGAATTCATTCACTCGATTATATAGACCGATGTCTACGTGAACATCACAAATTAGAATTAATTACAAGAACGATGTAATGAGCGTTTGGTAAATAAGAAAATTTAAAAGATAATGTACAAATTCATTCATGAATCGACTATCGTTAACGTGTTATGAAACAGCCTGTATAAATATCTATATATACATATATGTATGTACATACGCTTTGGCAAACGTCCACTTTTCTTTCTCATCGAATACGATCTACAATATTCCTCCTAATCCGGTCGCAAAAAGAAACTCGAGCGAAAGTTGAATGTAAAAAAGTCAAATTTCCCTCGAGTTACGGAAGCTTCGTTTCAAAAGAAACAGGACAAGCTACTTTCATAGACTCCTTTGTTCTCGTAAGATCGAGTAGATTATTCAAAATATATGAAACGCTTCGTTCTGATTTCCTCTATGTACTATGTACAAATCTCGTTTCTAAGCACGCTGGCGGATAGATCGACGAGAATAGAGAAAGATACAAAAGTTTAATGTACAACGGTAAGAACAAACAGAAACAAGATTATAATTTTATACAAATATGGTTCTTTACATCTAACGACTCGCGTTACACGTGCTCGTCGCGAATGCGCTTCGCCTTCGGACTATGTAGACGCGCGGTAAGCAACCATACATTGTATATATGTATATTTGGCGTAAACCTTTGATTCGTAATGTTGAACGTTTATTTACTAAAATATATATATTTGTATCTCGATAAAAAAAAACAATCTATCGAAGACAATTTAGCATTTCCTTTACAAACGGTATGACTCGTTAAACAGCCTAATTACGAGAAGACAAGGAAACCGCAGGTAGTAGAATTCCTGTTTCGATCTATTTCGAACGATGTACCTGCATCTGTTTCCTTTCGGCTACAATCTACCAGATTCTCGCAAATGCTGATACTTCAATAACAATAAAGTTGTATTCGGACAACCGTATATACAAGATGTGCAAAAACAGGATTACAAGATACCGAGTGAGTTCTGCTTAGCGAACGTACGTTGTGAGTTATAAAAAATAATCGTAGAATAGCATCTGTGAATATAAAAGTAACGATACGTTCTGTCGCTAGAAAGCAAACAAGTCATTCGCTGTGGAAACTGTCTTAAGGAAAAGCTCTGAAGGTTGATTCGTCGCACGTTCGTTACATTTTTCGCTCGGTCTTGCGAGTTCTGAATCCTTGATTTCGTGATACAGGTGTCTCAAGTGTATCGCCAATGCATTCCACCAGCACGCTGAACAAGACATGCGTACTGAACGGTGAATTATCCTCGAATTCGATTTCTAATTTGATACATGCGTGTATATGTAGAAAAAAAGTCTACTTATCGGATACAGCAATATGTATGAAAAACCACGAGATTGTTTCAAATTCTCGGATGTGATCATCGGGCGGATTCTATAGATTGTACCAGGTATATTTTCGACAAGATCGTCAGAAATTACATTTGTATACAGTGATTCGTGCTTGTCGTACGAAATAATCCTCGTACATCGAGGTGGACGAAACTTTTGTATGCTTGTAGGACTTGCTAACGCTATACCGAATTGTAGACGGAAATTCTATTCGATGATCGTTCCATTGGAATATCCTTTCAACCGAACATGCTCGATGGAGCAATTACGTCCCATTTGCGTCTCTCTTATCAACTATGGTATCGGGACACTATACAGAGCTCGTCATCCATCGATGTCCGTACTCATTGGAAGCTCGATTTTCCAGTTAGCTTTCGATTCGTTCATTGAAGAAAGAAGCGAATCCAGTTAACCTTCGCTCACCGAGGAAAGCGAACTGCGAGTCGAACCAGCCGTATGGTGGGTCAAATCTGGAAGATCTGCTGGCAAGCACAGCGGTATGGCGCTTGGCCCGTAAATTGCTTCTTGTTCCTCTAATTGTAAAGCGAACTGCTCTTCCAATTTCTGCAATGGAAAATTACAAGATTTCAGATATTCGTACAACATGAAACGTTATTTCTTCCCGAAAAATCGAATAGAATTATACAGGGCGTCTCAAGAAACACGTATACCGTTTCTGTTGCCACAAAGTCTTTCACGGTGTACACGTTTGTCGAAACATCTTGTACATATTTAAAAATAATTAAACGCTTTTACTCTATTTGTTTATATTCGCATCAACAGACCTTTTATTCAACTGACCTGGTTCATTACCTAGTAGATCGTTCTGATATCCAGTCGTGGAATCTCTTTCCCGACATACAGTTTCTTAGGTATTTTATAGGGAAATAGAACACGTAAGGGGACACGGTCTAACGTACACATTGGAAACATTTATACAATAAAAACCCCTGATGCGTTCAAAGCATTTACCATTACTTTTCGCTATGTTCGATAAGTATACAACATACAGCCCACGATTACCACCGATTCACCCTGTTACGCCTGATCGTTTAAGTAAGAAGCCGGTGTTGTCGGGACACGATGATTACGCGTTGTTATCGACGAGACAATGAACGAAAAGTAACTGATTAAACAAAAGAGTCTACGTAAAGTGGCATCGGTGGCGGAAAGCAACCTAGGATTTACGTATGATCATTCGATAATGTTTTGCGTACCAGCCATCCCTTTATATCGTTATTTACACAGCCGATTCTGAAACGATTGCAATTAGACGATCCTATGTTGCTTCATCCTCGATGGAAACTTTACGAGCGCTCTTCTGTACATGTACGTGGACGTGGATAAACCTGCAACATCGTAACTGTAACGGTGCACATGTTTCCGACGATAAAGTTCGAAATGTTTCACAAACTGTATACACGATTCGACGGATAAGCCCCTATTGCTTTACAGCTGGTATATTTATATACACGTGTACATACTTGCCAAATTTTTGTTCCCAAGTTGCGACTATCCTTAGTAGAATGTTATAAATTAACAGGTTACCTATTGTAATATATTGTTACTGTCTCAAGTGTTATTCCGTGCGAACCCAAAACAATATAGGATACATATACTGGTTGGTTACGTAAAATATACGTTAAACGTGTGTACATGTATGTATGTATGTATGTATACACATGTATGGTAATGCAATACAGAGCATTTAACAAAATAAACACGGCTAAATAACGAAAAAGCTACGGTGAGTAAAGCGGGTATGTTACGCTTGAATGCCATAAAACACAATTCAAGAGCTTTGAAA
The DNA here is from genome assembly GCF_050947335.1 of Megachile rotundata. Lineage (NCBI taxonomy): Eukaryota > Metazoa > Arthropoda > Insecta > Hymenoptera > Megachilidae > Megachile > Megachile rotundata. The sequence goes on from NC_134995.1 coordinate 10,800,468, forward strand.
TAAAAAAGTTCATGGAAAAAGAAATCTTCGAGCACTTTTCTCGAGAGAAAAGCAGTGTACTATTTTTTATTTCAAAGCTTAAACAAACAAAAAAAGGAGGGGGAGATTGGAAAGATTGGAGAGGGACACAACAGTAGACTATCTACGAGAAGGAGATGGCACTAGGTCCGGTTTCGAGTGACTTCGTGGAAACATGCCATTGACGGAACTGGTGTCTGAACTGCCGACTCTCAGCGACACTCTTGGAATGGTGAACGGAGATGGAGACGCAGGAGTGGAACGTGGCAAACGCGGCGACTTCTTCCAGCATTCGAAATTAAAGAGAGAATAGTCTAAAGGAGGAGAAGAGAGACCACTAACAGGCGAGGGCAAATAGTCGCGGTAGCGAGCTTCCAATGCTTCCGTTTCAGACGTCAGCTCAGCTTCTAACTTCTATAACAAGTACATTAAGATCTTATTTCAGTATGACTGCGTCTGTGCTTTCCTTCATCGTTTTCTTAATTAACAATCGCAATGGATATCACTATTCGCTCTGGTCATTGGTCATTGGTAATAAGGAAACTATTACCTGCACACGTGATCGACAACGCAAATACTACAAACTATTGGAAATAACTCCGTTGCGTGAAGTAGAGTGTTAAGAAAGTAATAGCCACTCGTATACAAGTAATACAGCCATTATTTTCTTAATATTCTTTAATATGGCAACAAAATAAAAAACAAGATAAAAAAAGAAACAAACGAGAAACGAGAAATAAGAAACAGAAAAAGAATAAACAAATTGCGTCAAACTGCAATACAAAGTGAAAAGCAAACGCAAAGAGTAGGTAGACTCTGTTTACCTGCTTTCGAGGCTTGAGTTGCGCCTTCCATTCGCGAAGCTCCTTGCCGTACGCCTCTTCCAGCTCCTTCAGCTTCAGCGTTTCGTGCTCCATCAGCATCTTTCGTTTCTCGTTCTGCAATTGTTCCAATTCTTTAATAGTCGCTTCGCTTTGCGCTCTTACCTCCTCCAGCTGCCGCGAATGCTTCAACTCGGATCTCTGCTGCTCCGCTCTGTATCGTTTCTTCTCGTTCTCTTGGAACTTCTTCAGTTTCTCTCTCTCAGCGTCGGGATCCGGCGCTATCACCGTCGACATCGAGATTCTCATCGACTCGCGGAACATCATCTCGCGAGCCTTCATCTCGTTGCGAATCCTTTTCGGTAAGTTTCGACGCTCCACGTTCTGTCGCTTGATCAGCTCCTCCTCTTTCCGTTGATTCATCCTCTTCATTTGTTCTAATTCCTTCTCGTGACGTATCAACATCTGGTGTCTCTGCAGGAAGAAAATATCCTTCAACTGCTTCTTCAGCAGTTGTTGCTTCTCGTGAATGTGTCGCTCTTCTTGCTCCCAGATGGCAGCCTCTCGAGCTCTCATCAGCTGTTGCTTCTGCTGTAAGAACTGCCTTTCCATCAACGCTATCTTCTCGCGATGACTATCCGACAATCTTCTCAACGATAATTCGTGACTTTCGTTGAGCTTGTCCAAAAAGTGCTTCTCCCTTTCCTCGTGTTCCGCCTCCAGTTTCTCTTTACGTATCTTGAACGCGCTTTTCCTCTTGTCTTTTGGCATTAAATCCACCTCTTGCTTGAGCAATCTCAATTCTTGCTTCAATCCTTCACGGAACAGTTTCAGTTCCCTTTCTTGCTCGCTGCGAATCTTCTTCGAAGCCAGCCTCAGATCAGCCTCCTGTTGCGCCTCGGCTCGCTCGATCTGCTGTCTCTGCTGTCGAGCGAGGCTCTCCAAGTCCGTCTCGGCGTTTCGTTCGAGAAGCTGCCTTTCTTGTTCGAAACGTTTCTCTTGTTGATCCTTGTTGAACTGCGCCTTCTGCGACAGATCTTGAAATTGCTTCTGCTCCATCTTTTGTAACATCTTCAACTCTCGCAGCTCTTGTTTCCTGAATATTTGATCGTCGTACACCTTGCCGTTCTCGTCGTCGCCATAGATCACCTTCGAAGTCGTCGTGGTGACTACCACACCATCGATCTCGAACTTCCTGGTTCGTTTCCTCGTCTTTTTCTTCAGATTCATCATAGCCACGTCCTCTTTTGTTTTCGTCGGTCGCTGTATGTCGCGATTGTAATCTGGCTTTCGTCGTAATACCACTTCCTCTTCCACTTCCGTGGGCTGACTTTGATTCAAGTGATTCTCTTTGCTGGATTCTCTGCTGTCCTGACTGATCGTCGTGGAAATAGACTCGGCGTCGGAACGATCGATGCTCTTGCTCGGAGTATGCGACCTCGTCGAGCCGGACTCGCTGTGAGATCTGGATCCCTCGAAACTGTCCGGAGATACTCTCTTCTCCTTGTAACCTTTAGCGACTTCCTTCTGTTTCATCGTTTTTATCGTCTTCTCGTCGATGCGACCAACGGAGGACTTGTCGTTCTTTATCATACCGTTCATCTTCTTGGAGTTTCTCTCCATCTCGTCAGCGTCCGTGGATTCGACAGTCGTTCCAGCGACTATCATTTTAGTAATTTCATCGCCACTGTCGCTTTTCGTGCTCGACCTTTCGATCGAGTTCGCGTCAACGCGAGTGGAAGACGTTCGTAGAGTATCGTGTGTATTAAGTACCGACGAATCTTTCACTTGTTCCTTGTCTTCGCCAACGGTAACGACGGAAACATGACTAGTATCCTGTAATTCGTCTACGATTGGACTCACGATCAGAACTTCGGACTCGTCCAACTTCTTGCCGACTCTCTTGGAGATGTCGGTAAGAATTATAGGCTGCTCCTGAGGCGTGTACTCTAAACTATCCAGACTAGGAAATCCGTCGTCATCGGTTGAACTCTCGTTCACTTGCGTCTTGTTTAATTCGTTCGCGACGATCACCACTTCCGAAGTTGGAGATGGACGACACGAAAGAGGTGCTGGTGACACGGCATCGACGAGTACCGGAGGATGCGTCGTTACGACTGTTACTTGACTCACGTTACTCGCTAAGCTATTAGATAAATCTGGACTGTCCGCTGTGATCCGAACGGTTGATGTATTTGGACGTACTTCTTGCTCGGATTTACCTAAAAATTTTATAACGCGATGTCAGTCGCTTAGTAACTACTAGTTTTAAATGCCAACACATTCATACGAGCGGATATACAATTCTCAAAATAGCATTGACTGTATCTCTTACCGGTTATGACAACTACGTTATCGCCGCTTCCTCTTCTTGATGTGCTTCTACTCCTGATGGGCGTCGATGTAATCACTGATACGTTCACGGACGAACCTTTCTTTTCACGATTCGGACTCTCGTTGTTCGCAATGTTCTCGTAACTACGTTCTTTGCTTAACCACTTCTTTTTGTCTTGTTTCCCATCGGATTCATCCGAGAAGTTCTCCAGCGAGTCGTATCTGGAAGATCCTTCGCTATGACTTTTAACGACAGTTTCTGTTTTACAAGTTCCATAATCGGTTTTGACATTTTCCGTAGAACAGGCTTTGATAATATTCTTCTCGGACGAAGTTGCCTTTGGTACTTCTCGGTGCGGTAACATTTCCATGGAAGAAACACTCAACCGCATTTCGGTGTCCATTGAAAATCGTTTTTCTAAAACGGCATTCAACTTTTCCTCTACGGATTTTCGTTTTTCCTGTAAGCTTTTATAGTTCTCTTCCGGTAAACTCTGTTTGTCCGTTCGTTCGTCGATCGCTGCTTTCATGTCAATTCTGAAATTAGTTTCGCGCAAAAGTTAATTTAAGATATTTCCAGACCGAGTAATACAAATAAATAAATATGAAAATACCTATTCTTTTCTTCTAAAGATGATTGCTTACTGAATACTGGTTTCATCCAATCTTCGGACACCTCGGATTTAACCGGTGCAGATTTCCTCTTCTCTTCTAGCGTTAACTGCGGCTTCAAAGATGAATTTACTTTATCATCTATGGACTTTTGTCTAACATCGACCTTCTTAGCATTGTCTAAATTATTCTTCTCCCTTTGATTATTCTCTGTTGTGGTCTTTTCTAAACTATCAGTCACGTTTGGTTTCTCGGAAAACGTTTCTAAGTTCGTTTCTTCCCTCCTGTCTAGAGTTTCTTGACTCGGCAGTAATTCAGTTTTATCTCGCTGTTTATCGGTAATTTTACATTCATCTAATGTTTCTGTATCGCTTGGTTTATCGATAATTTTCAAATGATTTTCCTTGTCTTCGCTTTTACTATTTTGACGCATAAGCGGTGGAGGAGGTGCAGGACCTTTCTCCCGAGATACTCTACGTTCATTTGTTTCATTTGTACTAGGTGGTTTCGGTGCCTAAAAATTAAATTTCAATGTTATCGCTGTTCACAATATAGATAAAGATAAAAGCATCAAAATAAATACTTGTTTCTTTTCAACAGAAATAGGTATGTTGTCTTTAGATTCTGCTTTACGTAATTTCTTGTTCCTGTCATCTTTTTCGCCATCTCTGTTCATTTCTCGTTTATGGGTTTCTTCTTTTTTGGCAGACACAGACGATGCAACAAGATTTTCTTTGTCAGAAACTGAAACCGGAAAGAGGTGTAAAATAACATACAATATTATATTTTTGTTCATAATACATACTCTTAACATCAGCGTCACTGCGCATAGACGCAGAGTCATCTCCGAGTTGATCTAGCTCCAGTGGAAGCTGTGACGTGCGTTGCTCCTGAAATAATTATTTATATTTTACTAACTATAACTATGACTTTGTTGACACATTCTAATTCATAAATTACAACATATAGATTCGGATAAAATAAATGTTCCCCAACTACTTATGATGAATGTAATTTGACGAACCTCAGGATTATATAAAATAAGGAAAACGTTTCTCGACACAGATATGAAGTAATGAGAATTGATACAACTTAACATAACTGTAAGAAAAATTTGAAATGTGTGTTGATGTGTCGAAAATAGCTTATGCATTGCAGGTGTAAAAATAAAAGGAACGTAGCAAAAAATTGTAATATATCAAAAAAGGTACATTAGAATCAAATTATTGCATAAGCTACTGACCTGACAAACGCAGGGATGATGGGGCTGGCGAGGCCCAGGAGAGCCGCATGCACAGCCAAATTATTTAAATTACAATATATTTATTAGGGCATTAGATTAAATATTATAATCGAAGTACAAAAGAAAATTTTTGTCGAAAACTTTCAAATCAAAATTAATTGGTTGTACGACATAAATAATTGAAGTAAATATTTTTTTTTAATGGAAACAATCTTAATGTGTTAACTTTGCAAATTAAGGAAGGAAGCGTAATTTAGAAGTAAGTGTCACATGCGGATCTTCTTAAGATTATATACACATTTATCATGCATAAATACATAGTCTAATTGTGTGTTTCATGATAATGGGATGAAATACATAAATAATTCGTGGGACTTGTACAAGTACTTTATCATAAGCATTACCAATTTTCTCAATACAAATCAATGATTTTCAGTGATCAGTTGTTTAAAAACGATCAATAAATTATACAATTCAATTTACATATTTCATTCAAAAGCAGCTTACCAATGCGCTGATACAGTTCTCTGTGTTTTTTCGCCTTTTTGGCCTTCTATCAAAATGAAAGCGTGTAACAATGTAGGTACGTGTTAACTCTATTTTTAAAGCCTTATACATTGCTTCGAATAAAAAACATTATAACGAAGTGCGCAATTCTCGTAATATTCTGACACTCATAATAACTTTCGAGTACATAATTGAAATAGTTCGTTTATACATCATTTTATATTTATTTTATACATTCCACAAATGTATTTTCTTATTTATTGACGGAAATTAAAAACCCAAGAAGATAGTATTGCAATTACTATAATAATTATCATAATTAATCGAAACAAGTAGTCTACCTCTGCTTCTTCGTCAACCAGTTCCTCTTCGACAACGTCGGCTTTGTATTCTAGTAGCAAATCCCTAATTGGTTTTGAATCCAAATTCCGATTTATGAATGGATGTTTCAACAATTCGTCAGCCGTAGGTCGCGATGTTGGATCCTTTATAAGAGCCTTAGCAATAAAATCGTTAAATTCTTTGCTCCACTTTCCAGGTTGATCGAGCTTTGGTGGATCACTTTTTTGTATTTTAAGAAGCACACGCATTGGTGACATTTCGTGATTAGGTGGTTCCATTTGCGCAAATTCTATTAAAGTTATACCAAGTGACCAAATGTCTACCTATGTAGAAAAGAACATTATTTTTATGTTTGTAAATCATACAAAATGACAACTAAAATTCATTGCTTTTAGATACACTACTCACTTTAAAATCGTATGGATTATCTCTGAATGTTTCACATAATACTACTTCTGGGGCCATCCAATATGGTGTACCAATAAATGTATCATGTTTTTGTAAGGTATGTTTGTTTTTTGCGGACACTCCAAAATCGGCTGTAAATTTAAAAACATATTATTTTATCTTCTTTTAAAATACAATGTAGCTTATTTTAAAATCTAAAAATAATTACCTAATTTTACTCCTCCAGCCATTGTTAATAAAACATTTCCTGCTTTTAAATCCCTGTGAATAACCTTAGATTTATGTAAAAATGCAAGACCTTTGGTCATATGGTGACATATGTAGGCTATTTGTGGTTCAGTTAAAGCTTTTTGTAATTCAACCATTATGGAATCAACAGCACCACCATCACAATATTCTATTAACATCTACAAATTTATTATAATTACAAATTAGCATTAATTTTATATGTATAATACAATGAAACACGTACCCATAGCTTGCCCTCAATGAAATATGCTTCGTGTAATTCAACGACATTTGGATGTTTACATTCTGATAAAATATCTATTTCGATCATAAAATCACTAAGATCATCTTCTCCCTCTAGTGCACACATTTTTGCAGCAGCAAGTTGATGAGTTTGTCTGTGCTGTGCCTGGAAAATATAACATTCAATTAGCAAGCAATCTTTTTAAAGCAATTAAGAATTTGTATTAAATATTACCTTATAAACTTTGCCAAAAGCACCATCTCCCAGTTCTCCCACCATTTCCCAGAATTCTTCTGGGTTACAATCCATTTTGATATTATTATATAGCTTCTTTTTCTTTGCATCGTTACCACCAAAGTGGAACGCTTTCTTTAGATTTGATAAGAATGACATTTTTGTAATACTTATTCGATATATATTTTCTTGTGTATAAAAGCTATGCTTTTATTACATTATGTTATATGACTCAATAGTATTTATTATTAATAACAAATATCTATTTTAATACTGCACTTAAACACAAATCTTATGCAGTAATCAAATAATTGATTGTTACACAAAACAATTATAAGATGCATAAAATCATCTTCTCTTTTAACTATGATCTCGCATATTTTCCATTATTTTAACGTATTTTCTAATACAATAGAAAGTATTCTAAGTAAAAGATTTTGTTTAAATCCCCGTTCGACACCAGGGGATTATACCAAACCTCTCCCGCATCTTGATAATTGATAATCAGTACACGCTAATTGATAGATATTTTGTTTGAATAAATAGCAGTGTACATGTAAATAACAAAGCCCATTATTAAAAGTCTTCTATTTTCACTTATAGCGTAATAAAGCTGTAATAAAGGAAAATATAAACAAAAACTTAAATAAATTATCTACAATATTTTAATACATGGAAATAATATTTAATACTATGTATGGTGAACTAAATACAATAGAATATAATTGTTACATATACATATATTACATATACGGGCAACTTAAACAACATAAGAGTTATCATTTAATAAAACATATCAGATACAGATAAAATACTTAAGATAAAAATATTAGATGTCAAAAATATAAGTATAATGATATAAAGATTGTGTAGAAATATTTGTAATATATATAATATATGTAACAATAGTGATATATACAATCCTATTTCTAAGCGATCTTACATATTAAATTATAAGTTTGAAATCTTTTCTTTACTAAGTATACATGACTTTAAAATAATATCTGATATAACAACTTATGTGTCCTACATAATATGTCATTTTATTATTTTATCTATATATTTTGTAATAAACTGTATTATTATTATATTATAATATTTACTTTTAATATTACAGTGTATTTAATACTAAATGAACAAGTATGTATTTATTGTTTAAAAGTGAAAAATTATTAAAAATTTCATTCATCATTCCACTAAAAAATAAAATCTGCAATCCTTTAAACAAAACAGTATAAACAAATTCGTTATACAATAAAATGTAGTATAGAAATCTACTTAAAATATCAAAACTTGGCAATCACGAGGTTGACATAATTTTGACAAGTAATCTACAGCCGTATCTGTCCGCCATCGTTTTGTAAATACACTTTCCCCGTCTTCTATGAATAGGAATTGTACCCAAGATAAAATTAATCAGAGTGAAATCACATAAGAAGTATGTGTATATTTAAAGGTAAAAAGTCACAACAAAGGACAAAATATATACGTATTGCTAATACACTTGTAAAAATCATTTCGTGAAGTCATGAATGTAGTTTGTGGCCTGCCAAAGCCGATGTGTTCCTTTTGACTCAAGACATGATAAAGCATGAAACAATGTTTTATTTTTAACGATACAAGGTAGTCACACAAATGCGTCACTGAATCAACATTCAAACAAGAACTTTGTATCGCTTCTTTTCTTAAGAAACATGATTTTCGAAAAAAAATCTGTAGACACATTCTCTGCTTACCTTCTCTTTTAATGATCCACCGTTAACGAAATGGGCACACTTCGTCTCGGTTTATAACCACCGACAATCCATTAAATTCTTTCCTTTACACAATTTCACCAGTTATTCGTATTATCAACAAATTTACCAATCACTCTGAAATATTAAAAGAAACGTAAAAAGTTTGATGAAATTAGTAAACTAGACGGACTCGTACGTATACGGCCATTTTCAGTAACACACGTACATCACACATTGTACCGTACCACGCCTGGAAGTGACGTAATCAATCGGCAAGTGTGCCTATATTCTATACAAGAGACTAACTCATAAATGCATCTTAAATGCATTGAAAAAAAAAACCACTTTCTGAAATGTCATATCTTTACTAACTGTAAATTACCGACAGCAATTTAAAAAATAACTATTACTACTTTGTAAATACTACAATTGAATTCAAATTCATCATTGTAATTTATTTTCATTATTGCTCAAGTTTTTATTTGAATATACATAATTAAATATAATAGTTAGGTACGATACAATTGTTTTATATGCCAAAACAAAGTTTACAGATTTAAAAATCGAATATCTGTTATATTAAGTTACAGAATTGATTTTATGACATACCGTTGCTGTTGCAGAAACCTTTTAAATATATGATCTTATTAAACGCTGTCGCGAAATAAAGATATGTATGTTTTGTAACAACGTAAAAATTTCTGAAATATAACTTTTTACTCGTGTGGCAATAATGATGAATTCTTTTTAAAATTTTATGGCATTTAAATATTTATTTTAAGCAGAAACATCTTAGTAAACAATTTTAAATAAACGACAGTTACTTACACATTAACAGAATTACTAAACTATGTACATATGAAAAAACCTATATATATGTACGTCTATATCAATAGCGCAAGTAACTTTGTATATGTACATATTTCGCCCTCAAAACATCATGTCTATATTTCAATAATGCTTATAAATGTATACATAAAATTGACAATAAAACAAGATACTCAATCATTACAATAGTTTACCTGTAAGACAGAATTATCTTTTGAAACCTAACTATACAATTACAATAATTGAAATGGTAGTTATTTAACGTATTAGCTCAAGAGTACCAATACCACATAGATAAAATTACTGTATTCTATGTATCGCCGTTGCATGCATCTATAATGATGACGAAGGAACGGGATCTTGTATTGTTTCGCGCAGCTCGACTGAACTCAACAGGATTTCCTATTTGTTTTACCCCACCATAACTCGCTATCCATTTTATCAATGATATATACAGTGAATAAAATATACGAACGGAGAAAAGAAGTGATTATATTGGAAACATTAAAATAAAAGACCGCTAAGTACACATGTTCGGCATTAAAAATGGCGTGAGGACGCTTGCGCGGTACTGCTAGTTATCAAGTAGTAGCAGAAGTGTAGAACCAATCAGAGCCGACATGCGTAGAATGAACAAAAATTGATCATTCGGCAATCTTGTTCTCTTAGTGAATCTAGTAAATCAACGTTAGTAAAATATAACATTAGCAATGGAATAGGTGTAGTATTGTAATAACTATATAGATGTCTTTATTTGTAGATTATTGCACTGATGTCCTTGATACATTACACAAGTCAGAAAAGATTCTTATGATAAATGTCAGTAATTAATTATGGTGAAATAAATTTATGTTAGACCAAAGTAACAGTAATAATATACTTTAACAGTTAAACATACACAAGTAAGTACCCTAAACAATTGTTTTATACTTTTTGTCATTTAATGAAAGAAATACAATCATTGATTACATCTAACGTGCAAGTTTCACTATTATTTTAATCTGATTTTTTAGGTACAAAATGTCTGGAAGGGAACGTGGTTTATTTCGATTAATCTGGAAAAATTTTGTTGCATCTGTAACATCTAAATCTAAAAAATCAAGTTTAATTGGAGAAGATTACTATGGTACTAAGTATTATGAAGTGTCAAATAAAACTGATTCCTTTAACAGGCCATCTCGATATTTTGTTCCTGTAAATAAAGATGATCATGAGCAAGAAATACCTGCAGAATGGGAAGCATGGTTAAGAAATCGTAGAAAAGATCCTCCAACAGAAAAAGAATTAGAAGAAAGTTATCAATTGGCAATGCTTAAAAAAGAAAATGCTGCAAAAATAGAAGCAAAGTTTTCAGCTGCTAGATTAGAAGCATCAAATTTGCCAACAGTAAAAAAGGGATATGAATCGTTCCCACAGTATGAAGAATACAAAAACCATGGAGAAAATTATAAAATAAAGTATCCAAAATAACATAAACAAATTGTGCTTGATTTAGGTTCATTTAATTATATCTTAGAACATTGAAAACTAATAAAATATCTAGTAAATATGTACAAATTTTATTGTAACATGTACGTGTGTTATGATATATATATATAATTTATGTATTTATTGTTTGCATTATGTATAGTCTATATGTAAAACAAATTCTTAATATTCTATATTTTTATGCATATACACTTGGGTATATTTTTTGTATGCTGTGGATTGTTTTAACATCAATTGTGTATTGATATTAAGTAGGAAATCTTCTTCCTTTGGAAAATTAATATTTGTTTAAGTTTCGTATTTTCCATGGAATAAGTCTACTTAATAATACTTTTTGATGTTTAGTTTGATAAAACTATTACTTTTAAAAATATTGTTCTACTAGATACTGGTTTAGTAACTTCGATCCGTCTATTGATCTTTTAAGGTAGGAAGGTGTAGATAAGCAAAAATTAAAATCTAGTATCTACTATGTTTCAAAGAGGAGACAGATTACAATTGTTGAAGTTTATAATAGTAAGTATTTCGAGTGCTGACATACGAAACATCAGTCAATGGTAAATACAAATTCTTTCGTCTGAAAGAAATCGCGAAATTCAGTAGATTACAAATATTTCTTGATCAACCAGAAAAATCACTATTATCAAATAAAGCTTGATCGTATAATTCTCCCTTTACCAATCGTCCACCAAAATAACGACCATTTAAAGAGTCCCTTGCGCGTTCCGCCTCTGAAATAGTTATTTAATAGCGTTAGCTAAACAAATAAAATTTGTTTATGAAACGAACACTGCAAACTTACCACTCATTTGGGAAAATTCAACAAAAATTTTTACAATTACTTCTGCATCTTCATCGTCTTCAGATTGACGTTCATTATAAATAATAACTCTTTCTACAACTCCAAATTTAGAACATTCGTCTTGAATTTCTTCTTGTAAACTTTCATCTACATCTTCTGGTGCTACCATATTTCGTAAAATAACAACTCGGGATTCAACTTTACGCATAAGTTTCTGCATCACGAGATGACGTGCACTTTGTCCTTTAATCGACATATTCTCTTGCTGCTGCAACGTTTGTGGCTCTGTTTCTTCTAACAATTTCTTCTGCAACTCTTCTTGCTGCTTTTGATGAGCGGCTTGCTCTTGTGCTCGCCTCATTATATCAGAATTTGTTGTAGTTGTGACTGGTATCTAACAATGTACAATTAGATCATATGAACAGTGATCATATGTATAGTTTTCTTGCAGTTACAAATTACAGAAAAAGAAACTTACAACGGGAGTACCTACGATGGTAGGTGCAACAACAGCTGGAGGTGGTATAACAACTGGTTGTCCAGGAATTGGTTGAATTATTGCTGGTGGTCGAGTTAAAGTCTGTGGTATAGCTATGCCAGGAGGAGGTATAACCGGTGCTACTGTTGCTATAGTTGGTGGTGCCATCATTGTTGCAGGAGCAATTGTAGGCCTTACTATGCCAGGCAATGCTGAATATATTAAATGAGTACAATTGAAAAGCTTCCATTACGTACAAAATTTTATGCATTACTTCTATGTATATACCTTGGTTCAAAATCGGTGGCGCTGCCGCTCCAAGTTTAGTTAAACCAAGAGCGACTGCGTTACTAGCTACCGCATCCATCGCCTGAATCTTTGCAGTAGCAGCTGCTGCTGCAACTGCTGCCGCTGTAGGCATCATACTGGTTCCACTTGGAGGACCCATAAGGGCATTTGGTGGGGTAATTGCTCTGCCTACGCGTAAATACTGACCACCCAAATCGAATAAATTCATTGATGCAATAGCCTCTAAAGCAGCTTGCATTGTTTCATATTCGATAAAACCGTAACCTTTGTGTCGATGGGGTGAGCTACCTTGTGCTAATTTGCAATATGTAATAGGACCAAATGCTTCGAATACAGACTTAATATCGTCTTCGGTCAAATCTTGATGAATGGACGCAATATAAATGCGATTATAGTGTTTGCTCTCTTCGGTAATCTCGTCTATTACAGACTGGGCTTGGGGCATATTCGATGGACGCCCCACGACCTGAAAGGAAGAAAACACGGGAACTCAGAAACATTTTTAATAGATAAATGAAAATTATTTTGTTTAAGTCTATTAAAAATGAATATTATTATAAAACAAGATATATATTAATATATAAAAAATAATGAAAAAGTTTTATTTGTGAATAACAGAAAAAAATACATGAAGGAACTAATTGGATTTTAGGAAAGAATTGAAGAACTTTTTGATCGAAATGCATTCTGTAAATTCAATGCAATTCAATCAAAAGGGATTTTGTATTGGATAAGGCTAAAATAAAAATTTGCCGACCTCCGGCGGGATGATAGGATTGCTGGGGGACAGGAAATTCGTTATATAGGTACGTCCCGCTACCTTGATGTTACGTCCACCAATCATGACACCATTCATTTGTTCCAAAGCAAGTTGTGCTGCTTCAGGTATTTCGTATTCGACGAACGCAAATCCTTTGTGCTTCTGAGTGACAGGATCCCATGACATGTTGATCGACTTGATAGGACCAAACGGCAAGAAAGCTTGCCTGATTGTATCCTCTTTTAATTCGAAACTGATGCTGCCCACATATACCCTGTCATACAGGAATCTTATTTTAGATAACAGTTGTTCTTAATTATATTAAATTGATTCTTTTATATCTGTATCTATCAATAACATATTCGTATCTATATCCTATCGACATTCAATATGAACAAAATTTTTAGTACGACAAACAAAATTTATTGTCATCTTAATTTCTTCCAATTCAGACTATGCGAAGAAAAAACAGTAATAACTCAATTACTCACTTAACATGATTGTATAAAGCTGAATTTCAAGAACCTTCTTTTAACTTAACGGTAACTGGAAGAATTCAATATGAAATATATGTTGCTATATTCACACTTGAATGTTGCTTAACAATATGTATTTTAAAAAAATAAATGTTAAGTGTCTACTAATCATACAATCAAAACAACTAAAATTCAATAAAACCCAATTTAAACTGCGAATTAAATACTTCAGTATATGAATATAAAATACGACAGTTGAAAATTATTTTCTATTTAAAATGGCGAGTCCCGAGGACGAAATTTCGAGGGCTAAGACAAAGAACAAACAAACCTGCACATGAGGGCGAGAGCCTGCTGTCTCTGCACCTGATTCCGTTGACTAGCCATTTGCTGTAACACAAAGGACCATAGGCCTTCTATTGATATCCCTCCCCCTTAGATAAACCACGTCTCGTTCATTTCAAAAATCCCCCAAGCTCTTTTACCATACCATCTTCCTTGCTCAACTATTCTTTTCTTAATTTCACAATCTTTCTAAGCAAGAGCTTATTCCAAATATCTGATACAATATCTAACTTTTTTTTAATTAATTAAATAAGGACATAAAGCGAATTAACAACACAGATATAAATTAAATGTTACAGCATTGAAAATAATATGAAAAATTTGGAGTCAAGAAAGTTAAGAATGAGCAGGTTTCATTCTTGAGATTTTGACCTTGTATTCAGAACACACTTGTTAAAAATATTAATATCCTTTTTACTTTTAGTTTTCATGATATAAATTATTATTTAAAATTTAACGCTAAGTTAATATTTAGTAGAAATGTTAAAGCCAGCTTGTTTAAATTTTTAACACTGCATTCCAAATACAAATTATTGTACTTAAATACTTTTTATAAAAATTTTATTACAGCAAGAAAATAAAGAATAGTTGAGCTCGGAAGCATATACTGATTATTTTTCTCAAATCGTCCAGAGATTCATGCACAAAAACTTGTCCTCCTTCGCGCTGGTACAGCTCTGCTCCCGCCGACTACTATTTCAAGATATCTAACCTTCTCTTACAGTAGTAACTCAGGGAAACGTTTAGGAGTGTTTGATCGTAAGGCGGTTTCGTATCGTTTCTGTCTTGACTTGGTTGACACTAACCTGCACATTAGCAATAAAACTTGCTGCCGCAGGACCAACTTATTCTTCTGCGGGGAGAAAAAATCAACCGATCAGAGTTAGGTTCCAGTGTTCGTTTCTGATTTCTGTTATATTTTTTGACTTTACTCGCTCGTTATAACGAACACAGGTTAATAGTTTTACATAAACAATTTAACGTTACTCGGCGGGGCGAGCTAAATTATAAGGACAAATGTTAATTTAAAATACTATATGCATAGTTTTGCTTTACATTACTGGCAAAGAGCTAAATAGAGGAAACTATACGTAAATCCATTTTTAATAAGTATTTTGTTGAGACAAAAAAGAACCCCACAATTGTAACATCTATTTTTATAAGTGTATACATCAAATCCATTGTGCATTCGTACCAACAATTAACACATATTTAAATAATTCAAACTGTACTCAAATTTGATTAAATTTGATAAAAATATTCAACCTACACTTCTTGCTCATTAACAAAGCACAGAAGAAATTTAACATATTATATTCACATCAATACAATGTTTTTCAAATATATTTTCTATTTTCATTAATATGTGTATAAAGTAATAAGAAATAAATACTTTTCATTGCAACAGTTTATGAATGTACAATGGAAGATATGTTAGGCGAGTAAAGTTTGTTAGCACTGTGTTCAAAAGTTACCTGTTGTTGATGAGCAAGGGTTTGCTTCATCAGAACCATTTTGATGCTTTGCTCCATCGCATACTTCTTTGCTCTGTTAACTGTATCTTGCTGTTCAGATGTAATTTTTGGAAGACCTGCACCTAGAATGCCAGGCAGTGTAAGGTACTTAGCTCCTGGTCCTGGAACAACATAAAGAATACATGTAAAATTCTACCTTTAGCAAACCAAAATATATTTTAAAATATAATGCTTCATCAGATCTTATCAGCTATTTGTCCACTATAAATTGTTATCAACTCTCAATCTAACTCTAATTGGAGTGACAAATATAATTGTCACAGTTATGTTATACATCATACATTAAATATTTAATGATTAAGATATTTAATTATTTATAAAATTAAATAATATAACTTACCGGCAACAACTTGTCCAATTTGATTAAGGTCATATATAGGGCCTGGCAAGAACTCTGATGCACTTCCTACGAAGAAAATCAGCATTAGATAAATGTGTGACATAATAAATACTTGTATTTAGTAATTTCATCATCACATACACTCCACACATTTTAAGAGTTTACTTTGATAACGCATGACTTTGATACTCTGTGATGATAAAAATACTAAAGTAACGTATGTTTACACGATATACAGATCTGATTTCTTAATTTGTATGCTTACTATTTATTAAAATTAAACAGCATTTGAAATGTACGCATAATTAATTTTTGTCAGAAACATTCAATGTTTGCTATATAAATATATTGTAAAATTCTTGTAATTCTTAGTATGAACAAGAAGAGAAAGAAATGATTTAAAGAGATGAAAAAAAGGAACGGTGTCGTGCAGCAGTTCCCAAGGTAGAACCATCCTCAAAACTGTAAGTTTAAAGAAATTAAAACAATCAAGAACAATAACATTACATTTTTATAGCATAAGGTAATATATACACGTATTAATATATGTATATTCGTACACAGATACATGTAATACGTATAATAAGTAAAGAGATGAATTCCTTTTTTTTCACGCCATTAAAATAAAAATTTGTTTGTATTTCTAAAGAGAAATAATGACAAAAGCTTTCCGGTTTTAAAAATAATATCAAAGTTTAAGAGAAACCACTGCAGCTATATGTTTTCATTTAGATTTCATTACTGTTTACACTATCAGCCCCAAAAAAAATCAGACTACCAATAACTAGATTAGGTTTCGTATGATCTTAACCAATTTGGTCTGCTAGTCTCTGAAACAGAAATCAGAACACGTTGAAACGCTTGTTTTTCTTTTTTATGACTTTCGGAATTTCACGAATTAATAATATTAGCTTTGTTCAATCATTTGATTAACGGCTAACCGTGTTCTGGGCTGAGCAATGACGGTTGTGCGCAAACTATCCGAGATTGAGGCGACGCACAAATCTGTAAGCACAAAGCAAAGGAGAATACTCTCAGTGCATTTTCTGCGCCACTTTCTTACAGTTTGCCTTTTCCAACCTACCACGCAATTAACCCTAGCATGTTCTATATAGCAATGGCGATCCTAATTGATTAGAAATCTAACGTGATTGACCGTCGAAAGAATTTACTTTGCTCAAGTTGTACACCTTGCTGCAATAACTTTCTTACAACACATACTTCTTCTTTAAGAACAAAACATCTTACCTATTTATAATATGGATATTAATATGATAATATACATCGCCATTGCTTCTCCTACTTTATAAGCCTCTTCTATTATACATTTTTTAAATTTCATTGAAGAATATATGTATCATATATGTTACACATAACTTATTTTGAACACAAATTTAAATAGAGTAAGTTACATTGCTTAATTAAATTTTACTTCACAAAAGAAAACAAACAAATTTTTTTTTATTAACTAATTTATGTGCAGAATGAGGCTTATAATTAGGATGAAAGAAGGCTATCCTAAAATGCTGACCTATCTAAAATACGCATCGTATTTGGTACTCGACAATAGATGCTGTGTCAGTAGGAGTTTGCAAAACTCTGATTTGTTCTGTTCAACGAATGTAGCGTTCTCTTTCTTTGTTTGGCGCACGCTCATGATCACAGCTCAGTCGTAGGCCACAGATTCTGTACTGTCTCTCCGCTGTAACATCTCAGAACAGAAGGACAACCATACATTAGTTTTATTGAGGGCCAACGATCACCTATTACCCTAGCCTACCAAAATATATTCTGAAACTGCAATAGACCACTCAACACTTATAGCTTGCCAGCACTTTAATAGAAAGCTAGCACCTGATTGTCCTAAATAAATAATATATGTTTTTCTTCATCATTTCCATTGCTTAGAAATATATTATGCTTGCTGTTGCTTCTGTGTTCACCGTCTTTTCCAGTTGTACGCTTAGTTGTACGGTTTATTAGTGATTAGGAGCATACATTTATTCGGCAATATTAGCAATGTACCTTCAACTCTAGGTTTCTTGTTTGGTGGTTCCATATTATTTTGGGTTGTTGGTGCCTAAAAATAGAACAAATTATTTTTAATTGTGTATCATGAAAAGTTCTTACAGCAGTTCAAGTGTTTAAATGTATTTTTAAAATGACAATAACGAAGAACTGTTAAAGCAATATAGATAATATCAATTTTAACGATTTTACAGTTTTATACATAAAACTATCTTTATTATACCATGGAAAATAATATAGTCATTAGAATAAGTATTTATCAATAAATCTGTAAACAAAAGTCTTTCATCTATAGTACAGTAATACTAGAAAAAATTGTACAAGAAAGTTAGTAACTTATCGATTCAATCAATGGTAAAATTATATTGTATTTGTTGATTCATGTATCAACAATATATTACATATCACAAAAACCAAGTATTGCAAATTTTATTGGGTTTTTAAAGAATATTAAACGTACAAGTACGTTGTAGCATTTTACAACCGCCATCATGCTCCAAATCATTTGCAAGATCTACTGGTTCAATATTTTATAAAAAAAAACACTGAAAAAGCTAACTTACCATGGCCATCGCTCCGTTCATTGTCCTCTATAGACAAATAAACTGAGATCAGTTTATTTTAAGCGAATTCTACTCAACGAGTATTAACTAACTCGTACAAAGTAATTCACATCCAAAGCAATCCGAAGCTTGCCTTTGCGGAAGTATTACATATACTATGCAAGTCAATGATAACTTTACGTTAAAATGTACACTGTTTAAACAAAGAGCAAATACATAATCAGTTTTTAAATCTAAGTAAATATATTTGTTGTTTTATTGCCTATGTCTTAATATTTCCTTATATAAAATTCTTGTACTGTTCATAATTTGACTAACGTGGTGTTAATTCTAACAACCATGGTACCTACATTTAAAGGTTAGAATACATTGTTAACGTGGTACCTTTATTAAAGATTCAAGTTACAATGAATTCCAATGACTTTCAAATGAGATTAATTAACAGCGAAAAGGTATAATGACATTAGATGGATTATGACTATTTTATACTAAAATAAATATTTTTTTTTTGTTTTGATTATCATTAAACATCTAATTCTTTATAACATTCTTTAGGGCAAAAATTTAATGTAACAATAATTTTTGCTATATATGCTATGACATATTTATTGTAGGGTAAAGGACTTTTTGCTCTTCGTTCATTTAAAGATGGAGATACAATTTTGGAAGAGAAGCCTATAGTCTGCTGTCAGTTCTCATGGAATTTGGATTATAAATATTTAGCATGTGACAATTGTTTAAAACCGCTAGAAACTGCTGAAGAAAATGTACATAGATTGACTGGAAATTCAACAATTATTTTACCTCATCCAGAATGCTGTGAAACAAAGAAAGATTTAATAACTGAATGTTCTGAATGTGGTACAAAATATTGTAGTATTGAGTGTCAGAATGAAGCCTATTCAAGGTAATTTATTATAACATTGTAATATTCATAAAGTAATTAAAACTTTACTAGTATTCAGTATTTTTATAATTTTAGGTATCATAGTACACTATGTTTACACTCAAGAGAAAGGGATGAATCTCATCCCCTTATACAATTAAATGAAACTTGGAAACAAATGCATTATCCACCTGAATCTGCAACAATAATGTTATTAGCTAGAATGGTAGCTCTTGTTAATCAAGCCAATAATAAAGAAGATATGCTATCAACATTTTCACAATTTTGTCATCGTACATACAATGATACATCTGAAATTGCACATAAACTGTTAGGAGAAAAATTTATTGGTCAAATAGATGTACTCAGACAAATGATGCAAAAATCTTTAAACACAGAATTTACAGAACATGTGAGTGACATATATATAATTTTAAAAAGTATGATAAAACAAATGATTTAAATTTTACTTTACAGTGGTTTACACCAGATGGCTTTAGAAGTCTATTAGCTCTTGTAGGTACAAATGGTCAAGGAATTGGAACTAGTTCATTTAGTCGTTGGGTTAAAAATGTATCTGCTTTAGAGCTGCCTGAAGAAGAAAGAATTTATGTTTTTAAATTAATAGATCGAATTTATGATGATATGGAAGAAGGTAAATTTTTCTAAACTGTAACACAAAATTGAGATGTAATAATGTAAATTTTATAACTATAAAAAAAACGTTTTACAGCGGTAGGTTCTTTCTTAAACAATGAAGGTTCTGGTCTTTATATTCTTCAGTCTGCAGTAAACCACAGTTGTATACCAAATGCAATTGTAGAATTCCCATACTCAAATAATGTACTAGTTTTAAAAGCAATACGTGATATTCATCCTGAAGAAGAAATATGTATAAGTTATCTTGATGAATGTGACTTAGAAAGAAGTAGACATTCTAGACAAAAAGCTTTAAGTTCTTTGTATTTATTTATTTGTTGTTGCAGTAAGTGTTTATCACAAACAAATGATCCAGATTTGACATCAGAAGACGAAATAGATGAAATAGACGACAATATGTCTAGTTGAAAATGTAAATTTTTTACGATATTCGTATCTAGAAACGTATTTTATAATGTTCATATACATCTCAGTATATTCACTGTTCGATATACATTTAATTTATATTGTTACAATAATGCTATCTAAGCATAATTATAAAATTTGTAATTTTTTTTTTTATACAACTTTATCTTTTGTATGCTTCTTTAACACAAATATAAAACTTTTTGCAATATGATAATATAAATAAAGTGAAAGAGTTATAAAGGTATTAAACCGCTAATAATACTACATATATTATATACCGCTTTTGAACAAAAATTATTTTATTTATGACAAAATATCAAATAAATCATGTTGTTTCATGATATTGTTACATCACATTTTTATGTAAAGTTTCTTGTTATTAATGTTACATCCTTTTTTATTTTATGCACTACAAACTAAAAATATTATAAACATTATTTGGTTTATTATTTAATAAAATCAACTTTAACAAAACAAAAAATAATATTTTTATAAAAACAGAAAATATAATTTGTACATTTATTTTATATTATACCACTTACTAATACTTTATGCTTTCAACAAATTAGTGTGTTTAATATTTTACTGACTGTCGATATTATTATGTATCATTTGAATACCAAAATCGTTAGTTATTCTTTAAGTGTTATCTCATTTTTTCCCAGCACCATAAGATTTGATATATAATTAGGTACAGGGGTAACAAGTATACGTCGTTCTATTAAATTTGTTAAACATCCTGCAATATTTTGACTGCGAAATTCCCATCTGAAATACATAGAATTAAAGTTTTCATACAGCATAGTGTTAAAATGTATTATAATTTTATGAAAATGACGTTTACGTTATACGCATCGTTTCATTTGGT
Organism: Megachile rotundata; assembly: GCF_050947335.1. NCBI lineage: Eukaryota > Metazoa > Arthropoda > Insecta > Hymenoptera > Megachilidae > Megachile > Megachile rotundata. The sequence continues at coordinate 10,821,969 of NC_134995.1, forward strand.
AGCTCTTTTGCTATGGCTTTGTGTTTCACAGGCATACTTGGTCCATTTAAAACAAGTCTTTCTATGGTAGGAGGATTATCACCAAAACACATTTCTGAGTACTTTCTTCGTTGTTTTTGTTGAGTAAAATCTATTCCTGTTTTTCTGTAAAATAAGTGAAACAGAGTATGGTAAATATCATTCTTTTGCCAAGAAGTGTTTTAACTTTATTTTTCAAAGAAAATGTAAAAAACAAATATTACTTAATGTTAGGAGCAGCATCTTTATACTCCAAGGTATTATTAATTGTTTCACAATTTAAGGCACCTTCCATTTTCTTCCAACATAATCTACTCAAAGATTTAAGATCTCTTCCCATTAATTTAAGTCTCTTTGAGTCCGCATAACCCAAATACTTTATTACTGCAGTTAAAATATTCAATGAAATGAATCTCTTAGTAGAAAAAAAATACTTTTGACCCATAAATAATGCAAGATACATAGTAGTAACATAATGCTTCTTCCTTGTTTTTCTTCCACTTTCAAATATAGCCACATATGTAATACTATTATGCATATTTACTTTTACTTTAGTATTTAAATTTAGAGATTGAAAATAATTTTGCATACTATCTTGAATTTCTCTGCTTGTAAAATAATCTTTAGAATTAGTAGCATTTATCAATGTGTAACCATACCATGTAATACGTTTATTATGCCAACTTATGTCTGAAACAGGGGTTTTATTATTAATCTTTTGTTAAGTAAAAAAAAATAATACACTGTATATTACCAATTAATTTTAATGTTAACAAGCGATCCTTCAGAACCTCTTCTGATAACTTCATTCCCTATTAACAGAATTGAAAGTATGAGACACACAAGATTGAAATGTTTCAGATATATTGATACATAAACTTACACCTATAATGTTTTTAACATATTGTGCTACATTAGCTGATGTAAATGTTTTATGGCATTTGACCAACTCAGATTTTATGCTAGCCCATGATATCTCTGGAAAAACTGGCATTATCGATGATTCTAATTCTTCAAATTTAAATCTTTTTATAACATTAACTATTTCTTGTTCCATGTTTGTAGAAGTTGCTAAAACATTGAAAGAATAGAGTTTAAATACATAAATATACTTTATAATTCAGAAGTGATACATAAACGCTTTAATATATTAAACAATACTCACATGTCGACATCATGTGGGAAATAAACAATTTCAAACCAAATACGTAGCAACTTCAAAATAGCGCCAAATTCTTAAATCTTTCTCACATTTCCATTGAAGTTATTTCTATAGAGAATATTCAAGTCTGAATTTTAGTGTATCTTGGAGAAGTGCTGCACCAAGCGGCCAATTTTAACAAATAGCACCGACGATTTTATGATAGAACTGTTACTCACTTTCTAAGAGAGTTCACGTAAATGTAAATTTCAAAGAATATGAAAATATAGAAATTTCAAATTTTTCGAATATCAAATTTTCAAATTTAGTAATTTTTATATTTTTAGTAACTTTTCAGCACTTCCGTTTTAACATTGATAAGTAGGAAATAGAGGCAACGCCATTTTGATGTTCTTTACCAGGGAGGACTCGTAGCCTTCATCATGAGGTACATTATGTTTAAAGAATTTTTGTTAAATTTAAACATATTCATCCCAATTTAATTTGTTATTACTTATAATATAAATGATGAGATTCATATTTACCAAAAAATATAACGTTCAATTTAACATATCATATTTTTTATGTATTATGTTTAATAATTTGTTGACGGCTGACCACATGGTTAATCGTTTGAAATTTATGTTTATCTGAAATATTATTTAATATTTTAGGGACTATGTTTAAAATTTAGCAGATATATCATATATATTGCACAAAAATAATTGTATATATTGATAAAGATTGTAATCAGTAGGAAGTTATTTCCAAAATATAACCTCATGTTGTTTGTTTCAGTTCTTTAAAGCTGCAAAAGAGGCTTGCTGCCTCTGTTATGCGATGTGGTAAAAAGAAGGTCTGGTTGGATCCTAATGAAATCAATGAAATTGCAAATACAAACTCCCGTATGTTTTTTATTATTTAAAAAAATTCTTCTAATATTTTTATTGCTTTATGACATGTACATAACTCTCATTTTTCTTGCAGGACAAAGTATTAGGAAGTTGATTAAAGATGGTCTCATCATTAAGAAACCTGTAGCTGTTCACTCTAGAGCACGTGTTCGTAAAAATACTGAAGCCAGACGTAAAGGACGTCATTGTGGTTTTGGTAAAAGAAAGGGTACAGCAAATGCTCGTACACCAAGAAAGGTAAATAAATATTTCCTAATTACTCTACTCTTTAAACTTGAGTTATTGGTTGGTCTTGCATATAAGCAAAAATTTTGATACTTAAATATACAGTTTTAATTATATATTTATAGGATCTTTGGATTCAAAGAATGAGAGTCCTTCGTCGACTCTTGAAAAAATACCGTGAAACAAAGAAGATTGACAGACATTTGTATCACTCATTGTACATGAAAGCTAAGGGAAACGTGTTCAAAAACAAGAGAGTTTTGATGGAATTTATTCACAAGAAAAAGGCTGAAAAGGCTAGAGCAGAGATGCTTTCAGATCAAGCAGAAGCGCGTCGTACGAAAGTCAGAGAAGCGCGTAAACGTAGAGCAGAACGTATTGCTACAAAGAAACAAGAATTGTTGCAATCTTATCAGCGCGAGGACGAAGCAGCTGCAGCGCAGAAAAAGTGATCTAAGAATTTTACAAATTATTGTATAAATAAAGTATAAAAAAGAAAATTTGAATTTTATTAATTCCTTCCATCAGCTATATATTTTTTTTTAAATAAATTGAATTATCTACTGAGGTAGAGGAAATATATGCACGATATAGAAACAATTATTGAGCGAGCGAAGCTCTTATACAAGTTTTCTCCATAAAATGACATTTTTTTTATTTTCTTTATTAAAGCCTTTAGGGAGCTTTTGTTGTATTATTTTGCTTCTAATGCGATCACATAACACTTTCTCAACCTCGGAAGTACTCAAAGTTCGCTAATTTTCGAGAAAATCGAGATTTTCTATTTTTGTAGTTCCAACTTTCACCGCTAGATGGACGGCAATTTTTTAGTCCATGAAATGGGCTATTTTTCTATTTTTTTTAATAATGGTCCTAGCAGATTATAATTATATTCGTTCGATTCCTTAGGCCACAAGGAGCAATTTGTATATCTCAGAATTTCGGAAAAGTCCCTAGTTTTCGAGAAAATCGAAATTTTAGTTTTTCGTAGTTCCGCCGCTCGCCGCTAGATGGCGCCACCTGTACCGTTTTGGACCGAATTCGACAAAAATTGATTTCCTGGCTTTATTAGACGTCAAAACGCATTAAACCCTAATAGAAATTTGTTTCTAAATGCCTCAGGAACCATACTACGTCGTCAAAGTGCCGAAATATTGCACTTTGCATGTGCAGTAGAATTGACATAGGCGGCTCATGTACGTATCGCAATGCTGACACAAAATAATTAATTACTCATTACCCGAACATTATTTATGAACTTTTATGATCGAACCATGTAAATAATGCATTGCTGACCATTCTTTAATCATAAAAGTTCATAAACTGTGCTCAGAAAGTGAGTTAATTAACGACTTTGCATACTCATTGTCGTATATATTCCTCCTACGTGCCGCCCGCGCATGCCACGGAAGAATAATTACCGAATAACCATATCCTCATAGACTTTAATGCAAAATTGAATTTGCTCTCGCTTATGTACTTGACTTTTCAACTTTTTTGTCCATGTTTTTCTCTTGCACCACTCAACCAATTCAACTGGATGATACGGTTGACTATTTTTGTTGTAGCGTGAAATTTACTCGCTCGCTCAACATTGTTAGGTTAGGCGCGGAGCGCCTAATCAAACAGACCTAGTATTTATTATTATGTAGATTTCAGTATATAGCTTTTTTTTAAAAGCCCGTAACTGTTTATAGATTTGTTTAAAATGATTGTATTATCAATTTTTAATAATAATAAATTTACAACGTGAAGTATGGTAGTGAATTACAATTGTTTTCAAAATTAATATAGAATTGCACTCATAGATGGAAGCACGGTAAATTTTCACGGTATGACGAAGAATATGAGTTCATGGTTAAAAATTGAATAAAAGTGAACGATTATTTTTCTTCACCGTATAGTGTTATTAGCAAACATAAATTTATATTTGTAAGATAAAAGGTACTTGACCTGGACATGGAGTACTTCAATAAAAAAAGTATTTTATTATGATTGCAACTAACACAGCTGTGTATGATAGGTTAGACAAATGAAAATACGATTTTATGAAATAAAATAAAATCTTTACGTAAAAAGATCACATCGTTCGGAAAAGGTCATTTACAAAATTTTCTACATACTTATGTTCACATAAAATAATTTATATATTTGAGCAATTAATTTATTTAACAATTAACATTGTGTTTCATGATGTAATTTGTTTATGCACTATTGTTGCACATTTATCTTGTAAAATATGTTTTATAATATGTATTACCATCATCTTGTCATATAATCTGCTATATTTTCAATACCTTTATTTATAATATGATATGTCATTTATTTTGTAACAAATGTTATATCTTTAATATTTAAAATATGTTATTATTGCATCATCATTATTATATTTGATTGTATACAGATACAAAGAAAAAAATTGTATGGTGTTAAATTTTCACTTATCTAAAAATGCTTTTTTCCTTTCATTTGAAAATATAGTTATCTAATGTTGCATTGATGTTTGCAGCTGAATATTCCTTATGTCCATGATTCAATACTGATGCAATGATGATGGACCAAGAAGAACATGTCCGTAAATATTTGTACATTTGAAATTAGTACCAGAGTTTTTTATTCTGTTCTTTTTCTATTGTAAGATTATTTTCCTAATTAATCAATATTTTTAAGACTACTTATAATTTTATTGCATATTACTGTAACACATATTGATATCTTACTGCATGTTTATTAAGTTTAATTAAAAGTTAATTGAAAGTAATATTTGTTTATAACATTGTTACTAATCTTGCACTAGCATATTGAGTTGTATTTATATTTTTCACATTTTAACACTTTCTATCTGTTCTTTGTATATTGCTAATTAATTTTTTCTTCTTTTATCATTAAGTGTTACATAAAATTATAAGAAATCAATTGTAAGAATATAATTTTAAAACCGTTTCTTGTTTCTAGTTAATAGAAAGGAATCAACCAAAGTGTTTTACACGTTCAGCAGCACGGCATCTTCGTCGTAAGCGTTTGCATGATTTTCGTAGAGCTGAAAAGCAACAAGAAAATTTAACCAATAACGTAAACACTGAATCCAATAAAAAATCTGCCACTGAAAAAGACAGAGATCAATCAGAAGTTATAACAAAGTCAAAAGCTCGGAGATTAAGGAAAAAAAATAAAGCAACACAGCTTCAGAATTGTTGTTCGTACTGTGAATCATATTGTAAAGATTCGTCACTTGTCATTGAGCCAATCAATAATCAAGAAGTTATTACTGATAACGATACAACAGATACAAAACTAGTGACAAAATCTAAAGCTCGACGATTACGAAAGAAAAATAAAACAAAGTCTGTTCAGAACATCTGTTCTTTTTGTTATGATACTTACTTTTCTATCATTGACCCAATTTTGATGAAATACATCAACCGAGAAGAAAACAATCTAAGCTGTTGTACTGAATTTGAAACAAGTGTTGTTAATGTGGAGTCGGAGATGATCCGGGTAGCAGCAGACGGAGTATCAAAAAAGAGCACGCACAGTACGTGATACTATCGGGTCATCCCATAAGTAATACGAATATAGCGGGAACTCTACAATAAAGAAATAAAATATTATGTCCCTTAGTAGGTATCCTACTGGCATAAATAGCGATGTAAACTACAATTATTTACGTTTCACATCATGGCGCAAGCTGTGACGCAAAATTGAGAAAGCAATTTAATAAATTTAAAAATTAATTTGATTTGAAAAGAATATAAATGTTTAATCAGTTAATTTATAAATTTGTTAAATTCAATGATTTTGTTTCTTCTATATAGTACAAGTGTTATCAAATACCTATTCTGGGACGGAAATTAAAATTTCATTATTATCAACATTACTTTCTGTGCCTGTATAAATATATGATTGCCTTTCCTTTGCAGAAGACGTTGAGCAAAATAACTCTACGGTTACAGCAACTAAGATGCCTGACAGTAAAGTAAACATCCCAGAAAAGTCAAGAGAAGAAATTAAAGCTGAACGTGAAGCCAAGAAAGCTGCTAAAGCACTTGCTAAAGCAAAAGCTAAATCTTCGAAGGTAGAAGATAAGGATGCTTCCAAAGATAAAACTGTGCCTACTGAAACTAAGAAAAATAAGGAAAACAGTGAAACGCCGGAGAATATTCAAGTTTCCAATAAAATACCTGTAGTTAATAAGACTATTAATACGTGTATAAAAGTTGCACCCGTACAAAGTAATACTGAAGGTAAAGCAGAAAAAAGTAAAGCAGAATTGCGGGCTGAAAGAAGAGCGAAACAAGAAGCACAAAGAGCAGCTAAGCAGCAGCAACTGCAAGAAAAAAGTAGAGTTAAAAAGAAAGAAGAAGATAATGATAAATGTATTAAGCAAATTACTGATGAAACAAGTATTGATAAGAAAATTGTGACGCCTAAAAAAGTTGCTCAAAAAGATAATTCTCATCAGATAAATCTCTTTAAACATTTGTATCATGAAAGAGAGCAAGCTGTTGTAAATGTACATTTTGTCAATTCAAGTATACATCCTGCAATAGTGAGATTAGGTACACAGTACGCGAGCAAAATAATCGTTGGCAGTAACGCAAGATGTGTTGCACTTTTGGCTACTGTCAAGCAACTTATTCAGGACTTTGAACGACCATCACAAGCCGATTTCATTAGAGGTTTGGAAGCGAGTTTACAAGAATCCGTAGCGTACTTGCATCATTGTAGACCATTAGCTGTTTCTATGCAAAACGCATTGAGACACTTAAAGTGGCAAATGACACAATTACATCCTGCGTTGTCTGATGCAGATGTAAGTAAAATCTTTTGTTAACACTTTCATAATATTCTTAAAAATTTATTATAAAATGATATTTAGGCAAAAAATAAGTTAATCAGCGCAATAGATACTTACATCCTTGAACAAATACAACTTGCTGATAAGGCAATATCAATAACGATTCAAACGAAAATATCTAATGGAGATGTTATTCTTACTTATGGCTAGTAAGTATTTAAATGTTATACGAAGTTTCTGTATGCTTTATTTATTGATAATATAATTGATCTCTGTTTTCAGTTCATCACTGATTCATAAAATACTATCAGATGCGCATACTGCTGGAAAACAATTTCGTGTTATTGTTGTGGATGGAAGACCATGGCTTGAAGGAAAAGAACAACTTAGACGTTTAGCAAAAAATGGAATTGAATGCTCATATATTTTAATTAATGCTTTAAGTTATGTAATGCCGGAAGTAAGTAAAATCTGCCGGTGTAGATTTCTTTTTATTTATAACGAAATTTATAATACATAAAGGATCTAGGAGTAGAAATATGCGTTACGATATAAAGTAAGCATAAATATTTCGTTCTTATAAGTATGTTTAAACAGGTGTCTAAAGTTTTTCTTGGTGCTCACGCAATATTAGCTAATGGTGCAGTTATGTCTAGAGTTGGTACCGCTCAAGTTGCTTTAATGGCAAGAGCTTTCAATATTCCTGTATTAGTAGCATGCGAAACTCACAAATCTTGTGAACGTGTACAAACAGATTCTATAGTCTACAATGAATTAGGTAAGCGGATCGAATTTGTAACTGTATTAGTTTTCTTTCTTAATAAATTGTTGGTTCATTCGTAGGTAATGCAGATGAACTCGCACAAGTTTATGGGAACGGGACAAAGAAATCATTACTTGCAAACTGGAAGATTAGAAAGTCATTGAATCTGTTAAATATAACATATGATGTTACACCGGCTGATTTGGTAACAGCCGTCGTTACAGAATTGGCTATTTTACCATGTACTAGTGTTCCTGTGATTTTAAGAATTAAACCATCTGAAATCTGAATGATACGGTGCTTAGAACTATTGTTTATTACGCCGCATAACATGGATATATAAGCATACAACTTTTTAAATGGTTCCATGTATTTTTTTCTACAAACTTGATTTAGTGAATATTTTGCAACTGCGTTTCAAAGAAATATCGACGTGATCTTTTTTATCTATATTTTTAGAGAAATTAATTTATATATTATTGTTGTATGTTCATCGTACCGTGAACTTTGAAATAAATTTGTAAAATTGGAACTACAAAGAAATCATTTGAAATAAAAAAAGTAAACGCACGATAACTACAATATATTTTAGTGAATTCTCTTTCCTATAAATTCGACAACGCAATTATATTTTTGTCGTGTGTAGTTTGTAGTATTAAACTCTATACATAAAGTAAGTTGATTCTATGATTTACATTTTGCGCTCAAAAGTCGCTGCTGTCGGATAGTCGGTCCATGACTATAGGATCAAAATTGTATTGAGATGTTTTAAAGATTTGAGAATAAGTCATCATTTTTTATATAATTCGATGAAATGGTAATAAATTGATTACGAATTTAGTGTAGCTTTAATTTATTTTCTGATTAATACATGCAATTTCTGTTTATAGGAAACATAACCTCTAAATTTTTCATTACATTAATATCTTTCTTGTTGTTTTAATCAATTAAATATGCAACAAAATGTTTAAATCGTTAGTTCGAAGCAGATTCACGAACATGTGTTACGGATATCAAAAAATATTTTTATCTACTGATATTGATAATTTGTTAGCTACACATTTAAAAATTGATGAGGGTGTTGTAAAATGTATAGATCAACAGAGAAAAGATTATATTTCTAAAATACCAAGAGACAAACTTATTAAAAATTGTAAAATAATAAGAGTAAGTATAACTAGTCTGAACTATCATTCAGTATTATATAATCTGTTTATTAACAACTTTCAGGAATTAAATGTAAGTTTAATAGATTTGAGACATTTGGAACGTTGTTTAGCCCTTTGTCCATCAGTTGTAAAACGTAGAACTTTAGTGCTTAAAGAAATGGGTGTGCAAAATCCAAACGTAAATCATATTTATCGGTAGGTCTAATATTTGGTAGAAATAAGTATATTATTTTATATTGTCATTTATTAGAACTATTTTGCGTTTCAGGTTTCCAACATCAATGCGCAGATCAATAAAGCAATTTAAAAAAGTTCATAATATTCCACCTACACAGAATATTATGAACAATATAATTACTAATCTAGGTTTTACAATTAATAAAAGTAGTCTGAAGGAATTTAATTGCAATGTAAGAGCAGGCGATTATTATCATTTTTGTATGAAATATTTTAAAGCAAATTATCTTAATTTAAATAGTGATATATTTCATAAAACTAGAAAGATTAGATATCAAAGCTTTCAAGAGGTTACAGAATTATTGAACATATTGCAGACTAAATACAATTTTGATCACAAATTTGTAAGTATCACTATTCACTATGTTTAGAAAATGAAGTACTCTTTGAGACATAATACAATATAATATGAAATAAATGATACATGTTTTGCAGTTATGTAAACATGCTTTCTTGCTCAAGCAGGATAAAAATAATATTGAAAGCTATTTGTCAGAATTTGAAGATGTTCATGTTGTAGGTAAATTAAACATAATCGAGGTAGCTAGGAAGTTTCCTCGCATATTATGTTATCCTTCAATTAAAATTAAAGAATTATTAATGCTTTGCAAAAAGTTGGATATACCAGGTGTACCTACTATCTCTTATTTGCCTACTGCATGTATAACCAAAGAAGTATTTCTTATTAGATACCTAAACATATTAAGTAGTTATGAATTAAGTATTTGGGCAAAGCATCCACGTGTATTAAAGTTGATTCAATATTACAGTATGGTTGAAACGCGAGTAGAATATCTTAAACTTTGCAATCGCATATTTACAGCAACTATTCATACATATTTGTGCAGTGATTTAATATTCATAAGGTGAAAATCTGAATGAAGTTTAGTCATTTTTTATTAATAATCCTGCACGTGATATTAAATAGAATTTTTTGCATTTTAGATACGTACAAGGTATTTATAACCGTTCAGCTCACGTAAAGTATATAATATATATATTATGCAAAGAATTTGGCGCCGATAAAGCATATTTAGTAGATCATATTAAAAAACACAGCCATTGGAAAACTGTGCCATTATTGCTAATATCAAAAACAATAGAATATCTGAAAAAGAATTATTCAATTAATGAAATATGTGAAAATATTCAACTCATTTTGTATTCAGTGTAAGAATATATTTACTGCATTTAAAATATAAAAATTCAATCATATTTACATGATTCCTAATATTTATTATTTGTTTTTTTTTTTTCTGTGTAGGTCTGCAATTAACAAAGCAATGAACACAATAAATGAAGAATATACTTCAGATAAAGGATATAATTTTTCTGGTAGTCAATACTTAGCATTATGTTTGTACATTTTAGAAAAGGAACATCATTTTAATGGGGATGCGGTTTGGCAAGGAATGGATACTACAGTAGTAACTGCAAGGTCAAACGTTTCTACAGACTTAAAGATTTATGAATATGAAGATGTAATTAAAAATCTAGCTACCAACGATAAAGCAATACAAAATTTAAACGAAATAGCGTGGCTCGAGTATTTGTTAAGATAATATACAATTACTAGACAAATATATATTCTTTTGCTTGAATTAACATTTTTTGTAAGATTTTATATAATTTTTATTATAACGAGAAAAATGACTTCCCTCAGTTAATAGTAAGGTAGTTAAATAGTACCGAATGGTTGATTTGATATTGTTATCTTCGTTTTTTATTGTAGTTAGACACAAGTAATTGCAAAAAAGAATACAAAAAAACACACAGAATATTTGTGTATCAAAGTTTTACAAGTTGACTGTAATTCAATATTTTACACTTTATATCCTTTATAAAATACTATCATCATAGAATACATACAAGAGTATAGAACACAACTGTGTTCAATTTCATTTAATATTATCTTCGTTTTTTATTCGAATAAGTATGAACAAAGAAAACAATACAAAAATACTTACATACATTGGATTAAACTACATTTTTAAGGCACTGGAATGCTCTCATAAATATCTTACAATGGCTCTTCTATTAATTCTTAGAATACTTGGTATCATTTACTTATATGTTTTGTATAAAAATAAAGAAACGCTATGTTCAGGAAAAATATCGACAATAGCCATAAATTTCTATTAGAAAGTTGATTCCCATACCAATTACGTGAAAATGATACACAATTATTTATAACACGAATCTATGAATTTAAAAATATTTTAAAGACAATCTTTTTATCGCAGAACATTTTATATACAATTAAATTCGTTTTCCAAACTAATATAACCTAAATTCCTTTTTTACCAACATCGTACATTCAGAGGTCATATCACTCTTTCCCTATGCGCAATTACAGTTACAAACCGCACTGATATTTTCTCTTTTCCTTTCATCCAACAGTTATAAAGAAAATATCTACTACCCAGTCAAAGTAAAAAGATTCTCAGATTCCCTCAGAAGGGAGAGGACAAGTTGAAACAACCGTCTCTTCTAGAACAAGTCTAGAACGGAGGTTTCGAGTCAGTTCAGAAAAGGAGGCAACTGTACGTAGTTCTGTTGGCTCGTGGGTTCGGTCTTCACCATCACTTGTTCCTTCATTCCTTGACGACCTTGTGGCGAGTGCATTCCATACTCTTGTTTCTGGTCCTGCTGCTGTTGCTGTTGCTGTTGCTGCTGTTGCGCGTAGTCTGGCTGCTCGTGCTGATACTTATCCGCTGGACTGAGTCCACTGACATAGTCTAGCTGCTTGTTCTGTTGGTGTTCCTCCTCAGACATGGAGTTGGCCAGATGCGTGGGTGGCGAATGAGTGGTGACCATCGTCTGGTAATCGTTGCGGCTCAAAGGCGGCGGTGGACTGTTGCTGGCGTTCATATAATCCTGATGAACGCGCATCGTGTTACCGGACGGCGTAGAGAACAAGGAGGCGTCGTGCTGAGGTAGCATCGTCCCGTAAGTGTACGCCGATCCGTTGTTGCTTGGACCACCAAACGACGTGGAGTAAGGAGAGTTCGAAGAACTTAGAAGGTTCAGATGAGGAGCTAGATCATAGGCTGGTGAATATGCCCATGCATCGGGCGGTGCGGTCGCCGTTGTCGGAGAAGCGAACGGGTTCAAGGTATTGTTCAGCGAAGTAAATGAACCTGAAAGAGGGTTAATTTGGAAGATTAAAAAAAGATCGCAAGGTTCGGATATCTCGAAACTGCAGATTTTATAGAAAAGTGATATTAACCTGATAAACCAGGGCTCGCTGATCCAGTAGCCATGTAACCGGCGGTCTTACGCGGAGGTTCTCTCTTCCGCCATTTTGCTCGTCGGTTCTGAAACCAAACTTGGACCCTGGATTCCGACAGAGCTAGCTTCAGCGCGAGTTCTTCGCGTGCAAATACATCAGGATAGGGAGCACGTTCGAATGCCCTCTCTAGCTCCTCCAACTGGTATGCCGTGAACGTGGTTCTAAAATTGATCAAATAAAACAAGAATTATAACAATTGTTAAATAGCCAAGAAAATTGAACTTCAGAATGAAACCTACCTAGTTTTCTTCTTCTTGATTCCATTGTTATCAGTCTTCTTTTTAGAGTCTTTCTTGGCTGGTTGGGCCTCGCTGCTAACTGTAATACAAATTATTATACAATTACTTTAACCGAATTTAATACTTGATAAAAGTCTTTTAAATATTGAAAGTGATTACAAACCTGGAGCAAGACTGTTCATCGGGTCCTCCGGCTTCCTCTTCATCGAATTCCCAAGTTGTAATCCCTGCTGCAGAGTCGTCGAGGTCGGCGTCGCGGTGGACGACGTCGACGTGGTAACATCTTGAGTCTGAGGAAGCGGCGCGTACATCCCAGCCAGTTCCAGCTCCTTCAGCTCCTTCTGTTGTTGTTGCTGCTGCTGCAAATGGTGATGGGACGTTTGATGATGAGGCGGGGGACTATTAGAGGAGTCCAGCTTATGAAGATGTCCTCCAGTTGGCATCAAATCTCCTCCATGGTGTCCACCGTGCAAACCAAGCATCACTTGAATACTGTGCACTCCCGACCCACCTCGTCCACCAAAGTCTGAAAAGATTGGGTCATCGAAAGGACCTCCGTCCATCTTGCGATCGGAAAAATCAAACTCTTTCAACACCCGAAGACACTTCACAATTCTTGGTAGCAGAGAACTTTCGTGCACACGTGGCTAGACCACGAAGAGCACCTTAAATCAATTGATCACCGATGTTAGTAATCAAACAACGTTGTACGTTCCTCTTCGAAGTTCACTGCGTTAAGGGGCGATGTTGAAGAGAGGCGCAACAGGTTCCTTGAAGTCGCTCTTCGATTAAAATCACCTCCGTTCAATCGAATCTCGCTGAGGTTACCCTGGTTAATCGCGTATAATCCTGAAGAGAGGTGCAACAGGTTTCCCCATGGACTGGCTGTTCCTCGAAGCGGTTGGTTCCTCAAAGTCACTCCGCTGATCAATTATGCAGAAAAGTGTACGGGTGTCAGGAGTGATGGCGTTAGCGCGTCCTCCGTAATGGAATCCGGGCCAATTGCGATCAATTGTTGCCCGGGTTATGATTAATTTTGATTAGTTTGAAGCCGGAGCTAACGAAGTGAACCGGCCGGTGTCGCTAACGGACAGAGGAGGCTCAGGATCGAGTTGGACCGGATCGAAAGACGGATGCCTTCTCTCCGCTGGAAATCTGCGTGGAGTTGTTAAGAGGAGCGGCCTATCTGGACACTGTCGCGCTACCGACCGATCTCTTCTGACTCTGGCTAATCAACCGATACTCACACAGGCTTATATTTTCAACGGGTTGCCGGCCAGGCCGCCCCCACACATGGAAGCCAACCAATCCTGTAGCCTCTGCGTGCTTCAAGAGAGGACGGACGCTGGATGCGGGCGCGGTACCGCCGCCACTGCCTCCTGTGCGTGTGTTTTTCTTCCTCTTTCTTTCTCTTTCGCACCCCTCGTGCTGTTGCTTCTCCGACTATCTCTTTCTTCTTCGCCTTTTTTCGATTCCCACTCTGGCATGGGTCGTGCTACCTCGCTTGATGGGACGTTGGACTGCCACCATTGCGACCGCCCCTCGGTCGCCCCGTTTGGAGAACGCACGGGCATACTTCATAATCGGACCTGACCCGCGGACGTAGAGGGGCATGTGGGAATCAGAGCGGCCCGCTTCGTTCACGATCAACGGAGAATCGTTATGGGAAAATTGGGCATCGGTTACTGATTCTTCTTGACCCCTTCGAATGCTACTCTATTCGTAAGCAAACGATGCTGTGGATCAAGGACTCTGCTTCACCTTTTCATTTACCTCCTTTTGTCAGGCGTATTTCAATCCACAACTTCGTTAATTATAATCATTTTCTGTAACATGGATTTGTCTGCAATGTCTTGATTCCATTCTGGATACGCAGCAATGAGCTCCTTGTCACGTTCTTAGATGTAATAGTAAAGTAAGAAGTACATAAATTCGTAGACACTACAGCGGGTGACAATAGTGTGTGACGATACAATTAAAAATATGACGAGTGAAGAATGCAATGACTATATAACATGCAGTACAATGAGTGCTTTGAGACATAAGAAATGCAACGTATAAAAATCACGCAGAGGATACAGTCGGTGAAAAATTCAGCATTCGAAAGAACGCGTGAAAAATATAACGCTTATAAAATATAAAGCGTGGAGAATTCAATGCGCGGAATACAACGAACGGCGAAGACAACGCTTGACGATCTAACACATGATAATATAAAGCAACGATGGAGCGTGGGTTCTCCATCAATTGCGTCGCAATTTACAATACAAAATTATCTGCTTTGTGCAAAGGATTGCAAATACAATAATTTGTCGCCTTGGGTACATTAATTATATTTCAGAGTCAATTCAATTTAGACGGTTCGTCATCGCTATTTTTATTATATACGCTCTTTTTACGTCATTCTCAACATGAACTACTTTTCTTTTTTTATACTTAATCTGTGATAGATGAAGCTGAGTATGTTTCCTTGTTTTCGACAGAACAAAATGGAGGTGAATAAGAATAATTCTACTAGACATATAATATCAACAGAATTCTTAGAATCACTCACTCCATCTTGCTCGATTTCAGTGTATCCACGATCAAGCGTGAACGTTCAATTTTGCACTGCCACTCAAAATCCACCGAACTTCAACTTTCCTAGCCGTTCGTGACTCGTGTTAGGAACGTTTCCAGAAGTCCTTGAACCGAAACCTTGAACCTCGATCAAACGACGCGAGATCCCAGTACGTTCCGCGATAATGGACGTTTGCATCACCGTTCGTCCCATGATGTTACACCGTTCTCCATGAGATCTTTCATTCTTCGATACAATTACACCATAGAGCAGCCTCCGTCTCGGTGCTCGTAACGTCGACGACATTCGAACTTCAACCCGTATCGCGAGGAGACAGGTCGCGAAATCGATCGGAAACGCGGTGGATCCACGGACAAGGATCGATAGGAAGTACGAGAAAGGTAAGAGTACCTATACTTTCCAAGAGATCCATGTCCGTTGACCGGCAGCGTGGCACTGAGGCTCTTAAGCGCAGGCTCAATGAAACCAGCAATCGCCAGGAATTGCCTCGAATTGGCCCAATCAAACTACCCCCATTCCGTGTGTACACGCGTATATTAACTGCTAATTTCATCGGCGGTAATTAGCGCGCGCGCGCGCCTCTCACGCGCTGATTTAATTGCACTCTCGCGGACTCTTTCCTTCCTCCCCTCTTAGACACGCGTTTTCCGTTCTCCCGATGGAACCAATCGTCGTGGGCCCAACAGCTTCTCGCGGCCTTACTACTCGTTACGATGCTCATTAATGGATTCGTTTACAGGCGAATCTCTTACCGAGGACTGCTTGTAGGATTCCTTCAACATTGGTATCTTCGGTATTGTGGTCTGCAGAAGAAAGGTTTAATTAGGGACAGCTCATATACTGTTGGGGATATACTTACTTTAATCTTCATTGGGGAGATTAAAGTAAGAGGTAATGAGACTATGCTTCAATTGAAGTAAAATGCAATATGCGATGCTACTAAAATTGGAGGACTAAGAACCTCATTTACCTTATAACTTTTCACTTATAGTTAAATCTCCATGAAAGTCTGACTCCGCTTATACATCCTTCAACATTTAGGCAGTGTATGCTGTTTATGAAATTCAGTTTGATATTGCACCTACAAAAAGTTCATTTTTAAACACAAGTATATAGAGTCATTTTACTTATAATGAAGTTCATACCTTTTGCATAATTTATAGAGTAATTCAAGCTACTCAATATTTTGCAGTATCTTTACATTTGATCTTACACTAAATCAGTGTATTGCATTTGGCATTCTTCATCATCTCATCAGCTAAACTGTCCTCTTCAAATATACCTATAGAAAGTTTACATCAAAGCCTAAGAATGATTCCACTCATGAAGTTAGACACTTCGGGGTAGACTCTCTCCGTGAATCATACTATGAAGTGATCGAACCCTGCCAACAGTGACCTAGCATGAAACGTTGACAGTTTTAGGAACACTAGCAGACCTCCCAATTAAATTGGAAGTGGATGCGGGTGAAGGCGTTTAGATCCGCAGGATATCTGCGGATACAGGAGGCGGCCAGGCCGAGAGGATGACGGTGAGCGCAAGAGCGAGAAGTCGGTAACTTAACTGGCCTAAATGGGTTTAACTCGATGTGATTTTGCTGGCGAACCACTAAATTGAACGAATACGAACTAAACTGAACTCAACTAAGCTAATCATATCACATTACTAGCGTTATTAGCCGAGAGACGATATAAGTGAAGGTCCGGTGGTGCCGGGCTGCAGTAACGGGTCGCCTCCTGCACTGACCCTCTGGACGACTTTCTTTTTCGACCCCTTTTTCTCGTGCTTCCGTGTTCCACACCCTCGGCAGAGTGTCCCACGCACGGGAGAGCGTCTTTAGGTTCCTGTTCGAGGAAGAACGAAGACGTTGTTCGGGAAGTGGAGTAGTTTCGAACGGGACGATGTCGGCCGATTCTGGCCGAGCAGTTCTGGTGACGAGTGTGCAACAGGAAACACGTGCTTGGTGAAAGTGACAGCTTGCGCGGCAGATTCGAAATCCTGGTTTTGTCTTTCGATGCTGTCATGGAAAAAGAAATGCCTGTTAGAAAGTTTTATCTTCTTTCTGTCGTTGAGTGAACAGAACGTTTCAGCTCAAAGTGTTTGTGTTATAATTACCTATACATATATGACATTAATTTCATGTAACTCGGAAAATAAATGTAAATCTTTCAAGAGTCCTTAATACAATCTTCCGTCTGAAAACAAGTGACCATCATAAAATATTGTATAGCTATTTTACAAACAAAATTATCTGAATATATGATAGGCTTGGATTATAAAATGTTTTGAATTTGATTATAAAATATGAAAGTATTTTGCAAACAGAAGTTATCCAACGCATGACAGAATCGTTTGGTGACAAAGTTGAAGTATGAAATGTGGGGGGAGAGAAAACAGAATAATTATCTCCCACTACTTGTTCGTGGGGAACAGGAGGGGGAAAGTCCCGGAGGAACGATAAGAACGGAATGGACACGATACGCTCTGCTCCCACTACGTCCACCAGCAGAACAGAAGGAGTTTCTGGGCTCCACCTCTTCCCCTTCCGACCATATTTGTCCTTCAACAATGTACAACTACGCTGTAAATCCATTTATATCGTTTTTCCTTATAGACAGACTTTTGTTTACATTCCTGCATCTGAAAAATAATTGTAAACTTTAATTCTACTGCAACAAAATCTACTCTAAAACATATACAACAAATATTTGATACTCTTCAACTAATTGTCCTAAATTCCCATGGGTTTGCATCATGGATGAATTGGGATCAATTATTTCAATGTTACAATTTTGAATGTTTAGAAGCTTAATGTTTAAAAAGAACCTCTAAACTTGTAAATTTGATAATTATGAAGTTTGATATTTCTATGTCTTTCAATTTTCAAATCTCCACTTCTTACATTTCTAAATTTCTAAACTTTTATGTTTAAAAAGTGCAGGTTTGAATATTTGAAAATTGAAAAATTTTTTAATTAGAAAGTGTAACAACTTGAAAATCTGAAAAGTTAACATTTTTGGAGTTGAAAAGCGCCTCGGGTAGTTTGCCCGACACTGGCGGTATTGTCAATGGGCACGATTAAAAACTTGAAGAAAGAAGAGCTCGACAGACAAAGGGAAATAGCGGTTCATCCAGAGAAGTGTATATTTAGATTGGACAGGACGTTCAGAGTATTTTTCTTTTTGCACGCGAGCCGCTTTTTTACGTCGTAGGTATGCGCCGACCGGATAGTATTGCCGTGGTGGCCCCAGTGAACACTAGCAGGACCGACCAATTGAGCCTGTTAACGTCAATTGGACTGAATTAGTTCAATTGGACGTAATTGCGCGAAGGCGACGGGGAACCTCCGCTATTCGCCGGCTATACTCACGTTACGTTTCTCTCTTCGCGCAGATATCGCCGGTGAACGCATTCTCAGGACTTCCTCCGGGGTACAGTCCACGCATCTGTCTCTGGAAACGTAAAATAATGTCAGAATCTTATAACATACGTTGTAAGATACGTTGCTCAGAACAATTTGAAATCTTTCTCATATTTGTTTTAAGCAACGTAATTGCATTATAAATTTGAAGCTTAATACTTCACAAAAATTAGGCACATGCTTCTAATAGGAAACAACTGATTGATGTATCTGTATAGATCAGTGAGCAATTTGCGAATTACCTCTGTAATCAAATTTGGAAAGCATTACAAAATAGCACATGTGGTACATCATATTAATTCTTGAGGTTATGATGTCTAATGTTTAATGATTATATTAACGTCTTATCGATGTTCATGATATAAAATGATCACCAGCTACATTTGAAAGTATATAAAGTCTGACATAATTTGGTATATACAAAAGTACCCTAAAATTTCACTTACGGTGCATTTATGGTAACAATTCAATTCATTTTCTTATTGAAAGTAACTTAGTAACTAATTCGTTCAATCTATTGATTAAAAATGTGTCTATTGATGAATTAATGTGAATTTACAGTATCCAAAAGAAATGAATTGTAACAACGGTATCAAAAGTGTTGCCTGAACGCAATTATGACGGTGAGGTCTACGAATTAACGTGCCCACATGACCACCGCGACATTCTCGATCAAGATATCACAATAAAGCATTTTTTTCCTTTTCCACCCTCATAGAAACGGCAGCAATGTCCCAGCAGTCGATGTACGACGAGAGACTTGTATCGTCGGTATTAGTCATTTTATATCATGCTGGTACATTTCACGCATCAAAGCGTAGGAAGATGGGTGACGCCGAAGATTTACTGTTACATTTTCGGAGGAAATATACTGGTAGCCGATCTGCGACTTGCCGTCAAAAACCTTTCAAGCGGTCTATATTGCACAGGGTGCATTCTACCTGAGTTTATTCGCCTCTAGAAAAGGTGGATTCTTTCAATTGTGCTGGATATTCCTTTCAGGGATGCAACAGGTGTAGTCCCATGAGCGAATCCTGTGGAGCAAAGTAGATTAGGTTTGAAAATTTATGGATTGAATTTTAAAGATTTGTCAAATTAAAAATTTCAAAGATTTAAGTTGTTTTAAATATTATGGGGAATCTGGTACAGTGGCTGTTGAGATTTTGTCTTCATGAAAACGTCGTGAACATTTAATGAAAACGGTAATTAAGCTGATTTTTAATCATGGTCTTGGAGATCGTGATTCAAAGGAGAAAATGTAACGTCGCAACCCGATGACGTTGCATCCTTATTAACCTAACGTTGTCACATCCGTCGCCATCGTGTCCTCTATTCGCGTACAGGGTGTTTCTCGCAATGATACATTAATTTATACTTCTTTTTCCTCCAGTTATTTCCTTATTATTATAACATCCTTCAGATCATTCTCGTGTATTTATTGTAAAAATATCTTTCTACCTGTAGTAAAATAAAAAATGTACCACCAGCTTCATTTTTCCTAAATAAAAATATACTTGTGTGATACTTTTATCGGATTCTCACGCGAAGCAAATATTCCACAGAAATTCGTACTCGAAGTACATTGACGGCCAATTAGAGGACCTATACCCCCATGTTTCGTGAGAACGAGAAATTCAGTTTCTCATAGAGTTCAATGATACAGAGGGTGAGAGGTAAAAACTCAGTCTATCATCCCGCATAAGATTATCCACGTATATAATATAACATGACTGCGGGTGGGAATTTACGTGGGACGTCTTTAGATCTGATTACACAGAATTCTATGTGTTCCGGGGAAAGACCGAACTGCGCCCATATATCGCCAGAATTGTGGCATACGTGTATTGATGAATCTCCCCTAAAATCGTTTTCAAAAAGAAGCGAATGAAAAGGAATGCAGTTATTACAATTTAGCAAATAAGAATTTTATTTTACCATATAATTCTTCTTGCATTCACCTGTGAACACCACCACACATGTACGTGCAAAGTGTATTTGATACTAAATGCATGTAATACATTTATTTATTGTAATTCATCTTCTCGTCACCTAAGAAAATTTTAATTTCTCATTATTGACATATTTATGAATATTCATACTGTATTTTAAAGTAAATTTGTAATAATATGTCATAGAACAAATGTTAAAAGAGAAATAGTCGCGCAAAAATTATACGGTTGAGTGTCTTCGATGACCCCCACTCCAGACACCATACAGAAGCCATATGTTTTTACGTACAATCATGCTGGCGAAGATGACTCTTCCTGACACGCGACCCGCAGCAACCCTAAATACTTAATTGTCAATTCGATTTGAAGGAGGGAACGATATCCGTGGAATTTTCACAGACTCACAATAGTCCCTCTGCTTTAGGATCCTCTTGTCCCATTTCTTTACAATAACGCTCTTCTGCGTTTCATGACTTACAAAATGTTCATTAAATTCTATGAGAATTGTAATGATAGCTGTTACAATATTTTTTGTTTGACAAAATGACCCTTTTTTATATTCGTGCTGTGTAAGAATTTCATTCTGAAGATTTTATAGTTGCTATTTTTGTATTCGCATTGTGAAGTGTTCTGTATTATCAACGTTAGATGCTTATATGGATTGGTGGAGACATCTGTCGATGACCACATATAACATACATTTTAGATATTTATATTGACATGTCCATTCACATGTAACAAAATAATTTTGTACAATCTTACATCCAATACAATTTCATGTTGATATTACATTCCTTTCTTAGACTCTTCTTTAACAAGTTGCATATTGTATACTTATGAAACATATAATTAATTAATACCATATTTCATAATACACTTGCTATAAGCAAAGTAAGCTATCTTTAAATAAAAATGAGTATTCTTTCTTTCTGTAAGAGGGAAAGTTTTCTTCTGAGCATAGAAAGTATTTGAATTTTTAATTCCCGCTACTGACAGCGCTGTGGTGAAATTCAGTCGATACAGTAGAGTACGACACGAAGATGGTAACTGGTCTTTTAAACCCCTGCAACACAAAAATTTTATAAGTATTATTATTAATGTACAAAGTCATAAATTATTTCCAAGCGTTTAACATTTAAATATCAACCTGTCGCCAAAATTTCAATGAGAACTACAAAGTAATTAGAGACACAAAATTGGCTGAAACTATCACATTAATTATTATTTAAAATGAATTGAATTCTTTCCAATCTTTCAATTCTACATTAAATCCAAGTTCTATTAATAATTCTCACAGTAATTTCGTTTTCAGATTACGGAATGTTTGTGTTTTCTGCTTATTACAAATTTGTATTTAATTTATATGTACATATAAATCGCGTGACATATTGCAGACTATTAAATATTGTCGACAAGCAACTGTCTCAAAATATCTCAGTCAGTCGTCGACAAACATTCGCGAGATCCCTCCACCAAGCACCGATGAAATTAGCTGAAGCAGGAGAAATAGAATGCAGCTAGTACATATGGCATAACAGAATAAAAGCAATAAAATGTATCCTGCAACGAGGGAGAGACTCGCCCTACAGACCCTGCTAAAACTTATCTTCCTCGTGCAAGAATCTGCAAATTATACCTTGTAATATATTGTCTTCTTCACACAATATCATACAAATATTTCCATTTAATTTTTACAGATTCAATTCAATTCCTGTAACATCACTCTCAGAATAATCAATGATCCTTTAAAAATGTGTACTCCTCATATTTCTGAAATGAAAGAAGGAACAATGTAGAGAAAGTAAATTAAATTCACAGATGTTATAAATTAAGAAGTCACCCACAGAGTTAGGCATTATATCAAATTATTTAAGCTTCTATTTTAAGCCCATAAAGAGGTGGCAGAAAATTAAGCATCTCCCTGAAAAATAACGAAAAAGAGGAGGATTAGTAAAATTTGAATCGTGGAACCGCTTCTAAAAATACACTTAAAACCTTTCTGCGGTCGGGAAAGGAAAACAGTTGGTATTCTAGCAAAAGACCTTTCTTTGCATGCAAAGAGAGGAAGACCCCGTGGTTCGCCCGACAACAGCGAATCCTCAAGCTCGAAAATAGACTGCATAGTTTCCCTAGCTATTACCGCGTACTGTGTATCGCGTGGTGACGAGACTGGTGCCCACCAAAAAGCTTGGCCGAGCATAATTAAATGTGCATAAACACCTGAGGCTGAAGATCGAAAGTGAAGGAGACTCTGTAAATTCAGACCGAACGTGAGGACACGCTTTTGGCGGAGCAAGCCAAAAGAGCAGTACAGAAGGCCATAATAAATTTATGTATTAATTAACGCGGTAAAATAAGCAAGATAAATCAAGATTTCAATGGCTTCGAATTAAGTTCGGGTACTGTTGAGTCTTATACTGCTACCACAAATTTAGAACTTTAGCAATTTGGAAGATTGGACAATTTGTAAATGTGAGAACTTGGGATATAAATTGGTAAATCAAAGACAGTAAAATTACTGTTGCATTGACTATTGCCTACAGTTTCCCTGTATTATAGCAGACACGATATAAAAGATCTAACAACAGCTCTTTTTTACGAAACATCTGCAGAGTAAAGCATCAACCGCTTGCGGTAAAGTCATTTGAGCTGATTATTTTGAGCCACGTACGACCACGTACCAGGAAATGTAAACGGCCTTAAAATCTTTTTAAAGCAAACATCAATTTTTAATGCCACTTCAGAACCCATCTATTCTGAGTATTCAGAAGTTTGACGAATCTCAGATACTTCATCCACCTAAAATCGTAAAACTTTCTCTCCCTTATTTAGAAAATTCTTACTTATCTGAAACGGAATATTCCAAGTACAGATATCAAATGTTCTGTGCTCTAAATGACTGCCGATTAAAGAATCTTACGATATCAAAAGTGATCGGAGTTAAATTTTTGAGACGAGCGATTGAATCCAAAAGGTAGTGCACCTTCAACTTGCTAACAATTCGTCTGGCAACGTATAACCATTCTGTAAACTAACAAATCGTTATCGTTTAGCAGTTCTTACGTGAGGCAGTTTCTTACATAATCCAAGTGACTGCACGTGTTCGCATTTAACGATTTTTCGAAGACATCCCGGTTCGTTCTGAAGTTTTCTATACGGGTACAAAAATAGCTTGGCCTTTGAAAAAGAAATTTCCTACTGGTTTCATAACTTCAAGTTCGCGTTTCTCGTACGCTTGATAGAAATGATGATCAATCAACGTCTCGAGCACGTTGCTTATTTTCGACTCTACATGCTAGTTTGTACTACTGCAGCGATTTTCAATCGTAGCAAGAGAAATTGAATACCTTCGGTGATCCATATTTCACGAGGAATATTTAACCAGAGTCGGCAATTATTTGCTGTCACGACTCTTATCGAACGATAAATTACCAGGTGATAAGCGGAGAAAGTTCGCAGGTGTAGCTAACATCTGCAAAAATTAAATTTGGTTAATTACATTGGAAGGAGAGGCAACGCTGATAGGTAAAATTAAATAGTTTACTTCTTGCATTTTTATCTTTGGTACGAAACTGTTCATTGGAATTTTCTTATTTGTCCACCGCTCAAACAAATTATGTAACTGGCACCTTTCGTAACTGAAACCTTTCCTTCAAAATTATAATTTCTGAACAATAGTCGTAACAAGTGTTCACGATATAAGAGAAGAAATTCTCGGTATAATGTGCATACGTAGGCAGCGGAGACAGAGAGGTTCCAATTAAATTTGGCAAGAAATTCTGGCACGATTTTAGAATGGTCCGCGTGGCTGATTTCACGGCCACCACGATGCTCGAGCAAGGGAGCGATGTCTCAAGTCGGTGTCTTGCGACACGAATGCATTAAACTATTGCAGCTCGGCTTATTATAAAAATACAGTGCTCGTTTATCTCTGTCTACTATCGTTACATTTCACGTTGCATGTATAATTGCTTTTGGCCGTGCTATTTCAATTGTTCTCCACATATTTATCTCTCTGTAAATTGTATTCTTCGATAAAATATTCAGACTTTAATCCTGGTGTAATGAGAGGTCAATTGAATTTCAATTGGTAAAATACAGTTTCGCCTTTTCTTGGATCATCTTTAATAACATTAGGTGTTTGAATATGCTAAATGATGTATGTAGGTTTCCAATCATTACCATAGTATCCTCTAATTACTCCACAAACTTTCTAAATCTTTCAGCATTCTTTCTAATTCTCCAAACAAGAGAAGATGAAGTTGTTTCACCCGACTGTACTTCGAGAAGATTTAACGAAACAGCAAGATAAAAAGACAACAAGAAAAACAATTCAAGCAGCGTCGGTGTATTCGACGTGTATTTCGGTCCCAGCAACGGCTGGGCCCTCCAGTCTTTATGGTCTCGACGACTTAGCGAAATTCCTCGCTAAATTTAAGCTCTGCTGAACTGCTAGATAATTGTGCTTTGCGTAAGAGATATCGGGTCTCTTGAAATAATGGATAGACTGCATCCGGTTATTCTCGGGTCGCCCTTTACTTTTATCTCTCCATCGCATCATCGTTGAATTCTCAAATGCAACATTTTATGGTTCATACCTGAAAGATATTTTACTCTCTGTCATAAATAAAATCTTACAGTTCAATTTTATAGTATGTCCAACAAGTATGCACGAAGTGAAGTATCAATGATTAATTGCTTATCAGTATTCTCGAAATCAAAGTTGATCAGCAAATAAAGACAAGTAAAAGCTCTTGTTACACGTGATCCAAGTACTGATTAGTAGCTTGTAGTAATTACAGAGAATCTTGTTCAGGATTTATCAAGTGACGTACTTAATTGTCGTACTGACTAATTTCATTGGCCACATATCAACTTGGTTTCAGTAATTCAAATGAGTTCATGGAGAGGTCACGAACAGATTTCATACCTCAAGTTAAATTTATGGCAGCTATGGTGCTACTATGTTAGTAAGAATCTTTTCTGCATTGAATGTTTTACGTGGAAACAATCACGATTCTGATAAAATTTGATTTCGTTGAAATATTCCCTTCAAGTTTAATCGCATCGATAAGTTATATCAACATCAAGACAGATAGTCCACTTTTTAAGCTCTTTTTCAACGAACTTTACCAATTCATATTATGAAATAAAATAAGTATTACTTAGAAACATATATCTTGATCGTACATTAATTTAAAAATAATTTCCGCCCTTAAAACAATATGTACCAGTAATTTCAACAACAGATCATTTGTCTTAACACTTGAAGCACATGTAAGTAATAAAAGAAAAGATGTCTAAATTGATTAATCGCGAAGAAAGATAAAACGTGACGAAAGATAAGGAAACGTGCAAGGTGGTAACACGTATCCCACGTTGGAGGTGCCAGCGAAATAATCTTGGCGCGTTCGATCGTTTTCACGGCAAATAAGTGTATACCAAAGCGGAATTGTCAGCCAACATTATGTAATAAATAAACGACCTGGCTGCCGCAGAATTTGCTCGTGTCGAAATTACTGAACACTGGTTAAGACGGTCAAGAGACATTGGCATTGAAAACTGCCCTTAGCCAACGCGCGAATATGAGTGCTTTTCGCGTTTGAAGTTCGTGAGGGAGATTAATAGTTTTGTTGTTCGAAACTGCGAAAATAGTTGGATCAATAGCAGTTCCGCCGTGAAACTGGACGACAAATATTTGCTGTATTCAGTGCCAGTCACGCGATAAAATCGTAGGTCTATGAGCAGTTAAACCGTTCATTTAACGCGTTTATTGTGGTATTTAACGCGGCATATCTGCGGCCCAACTGCTCGTTTTCTCGCTGGTTCATTCTGAAGGCGGAGTCCCGCTTGAAAAACGGCTTCGTCACCTAGGGGAATAGGAAGTTATTTAATTTTGTAATTTAAATACATCGGGTTCAACTCCTCTTTGAACCGGACGCTTGCAAAATTCGCTTCAAAAAATAGATACCTTGCGTGCTTTACTTTGAGCCACAGTGGCGAGAAAACGACACAAAACAGATCTCAGGATAAAAATAACGGACCCAGCGTGGAAAAGTAATTTCCCCCGGCCATTGACGTAATTTTACTCGCCACCTTGTGCCAGCGGGCTGTTACATAATTATTCAGATGACCATGGTGCATTGTAACGACGGAATGTTTAATATATGTATACACATATTTTTGTTTTAACAGCAACGTCCAATGGTTGATTGTACTCCATGCTAGATAAACCATAAACTTTCCATTCGCTTCGTCGCCAACAATTACGCGTTTTCTTCTCTATTTCTCGAGCACAATACACGTTATTCGAAACCGATCGATTTTCAAACGTATCAATTACGGATAAACATTTCCGTACTTGTCTATCCATTGAATGACATTGATAATGCATTTCCATGCAAAAGGCGACGTTATAATTAGACTTGTGAATGCCGTATGGGTCATTAGTGGCTGATACTAGTCACCAAAGGAGTATTTATATCAAACCCACATAAATTACCTTAGCAATCGATATATTAGTACATATTTATCAATTAAAATGAAAAATGCGGGTGACCTTGAAACCATAAAAGAGTTGACCTTGACAAAAATTCACTTATAGAGTTTGCTCCTTCAGCGCCTTTTCCCACACATCAAGATAACAAGAGACAATAATGCTCTCTGTGTACTTCAGACTCGCATCTTAACCAAACTTCTTCAACGATTTTGAATAATTTCCTTTTTATTATCCGCGTGTCATTCCACTAACCGTTGATGTTCTGACACTGTAAAAGAGATGGAGATTCTATAGTAGCATCTTTTCTACCATGGTTGAATTTTTATATAGGGTGGAACGATTAAAAGAGAAAGATCATTTCGGGCATTCCCATTGGGCTGATAGGGAAGGTAGGCATGTAGGTTTCGTATTGATCTCCAGTTGAAGCGACCTTTAAATATCCCCTCTTCTCTGCTACCTCTTCCATTAGATGGAATGAGAGGGAATGAGAAGAAGGGGGGTCGGGAGGAGTCCTGACACGACCTACAACAAGCAGCGACAGGCGCACAGCTGATTTCGTAACGTCCAAGCGACACTCCCGGGTTCCACGGTTCTCCGGAAACGCTTCATGACCCATATATTTTGAGAATTCGAGGGAATAACGTGGAATCGGACCGGTGCGCGTCGTCAAATTCAAAAAGTTCATCAGGCGGTACCAAAATATGAAATCAGACGTACTGCTATCGACAAATAACATCGACACATGTAGGTAACGTCGAAATGTCGATAATTTGATACACCGATAACGTCGAGATGTTATAAATCCACAAGCTTCATTCCAATTGGCAAGGAAGTCTTATCCAGTCGAAAAGAACCTAGATAATTTATGTAAAAAGCCATGTCATTCTAAGGTCTCAGAAAGTGCAAGGCGTCGACAGAATTAAATAAACGTGTACCATCTAAAGAAGATTACGTTGACTTGCACACACGTTGTGTCACGGTCGACAAACACGACGTCATAATCTACTAAAGAACCTCAGGTGCGAATACGGCATCCGTTATTTATAGACCATCCATTTGCCCCGGTATAGTGTCTGATTAAAATATGTATGTGTTATATATAAGAGAAAATAACGTAATTAGGAGAAGCATAGATAATGTTGGTTGTACATCGTGGTTTAATACCGTTCAGAGATTCCTGAAGCATTAGTCGCAGCCACGCTTTCCAGATCATTGAACCCTGCTGCTCTTTTTTTTGCACGAACGGTGAAAGAACGACCTGAGCACGCTTTACGAACGCTATGATTCATGAGATCGAGAGCAGACCTTGTCCTCCGTAGGAGGACGCTGTAATTACTTTGTTCACCGTACAATTACATCGTGCGAGTGATTTGACAGTACTCTGTTTACATGTATCACCATTTCAGGAATCGTAGATTTGAGTAATATAGTATTTTGATTTAAAACAAGTTACCTTTTATAATTATTCAATTCCATGATTACATGAATGAGATAAAAAAGATCAAGAACCTTCTATTACACTCTTCGAATTAGATAACAATCGAATAGTTATCGAAGTCGATGACTTTAACATACCAATTGCGTAATCAATGCAGATCGATTATCGATCGTCTACAGTCTACAGTACGGTGACTACAACATTGCTTCAAAAACACAACCAGTATTATTATTATGTTGAAATGTACTTTGCAATAAAATTATGAGCTTAAAATAATTATGAAAATTCATCAAATTTATTCTTACATTTCATAAGCTTTATAGTCCTTGTAGGCTCCCTTCGGACAACTATAGTAAGAACTGCCACCACTTGCCTTCAACTTTGGGGAATCTATGTATATGTAAAACTAAAAATTTTCAAACCACCAAATTTCTACATTTTCAGTTTTCTAAATTCCTACATTTAGCATAAATTCGAAAATTTACCAACCAGAAGCCAAAGAGTGGTCGCCATCTTCCCCAAGGTAGCTTGCCATCGAACGTGTCTTATTTTCGATTTCGTCGATTCGATAATCGATAATAATTCCCGACTGATGCTATCTCAAAATTGCCAAGTAGTTATCAATAATTAAACAAATTACATCGATAAAATACTCTCAAATAGTACATAAATTTATTATTAATTTCATTATTGATAATTATAATGTAATTACATAGTTGTGTAATTTCGAAGAGGGGGCCCAAGAGACAGTTCCGATATTCCGCACACAGGTAAACACATTATCGATATGTTCGACCGTAGACCACATTACGTATCGTACGATCTCTAGCATACTTTTCGTTCGTTTCTCGAACGACTTACAAATTATCCTTCGGTTAGCAAAGGATAATTAGGACAAAAAAAAGTCGAGGTAGCAACGAAGGAGTCCTCGCAGAAATAACGGAACAGAGGAACGTAGCTGGACCGCGGACCGTCCCTGGGAGAGGACCGAGGGGTGAGGTGGAGTATGTACAAAGGAGGGATGCGATTGGCCGAGGCAGAGAGGAGAGGTTCTCGGCTGTCGCGAAGCGAGTTGATTCCGCGCCACTTCGTTTCCGACTCGTGCCTGCATACGACGTGCCCGAGGACTAACTCACCACACATCCTTCGAATTTCTTTTGTCTGCAAAGGTAAGCGAAATATTTCCATACCTTTGCACCGTTTCGCCTCTTAATCGTAACAAAGCACGTCGATCAAATGTTTCGAAAATTATTACGCGAATTTGCAGAAAGGACATGGCTTACGCGAGAACGATCGCGTCGCCGGTAAATGATCAATCGATTGTCGACCCGAGAGATCGGCTTGCTTTGTCCTCTTGATTTTATAGAATCTAACCGCCACGTATTTAAGTAATGATTCATCGTCGAGACAATCTTCGGTAATCTTTGTGGCGATTGTACTTTGCGATCTGTCCATGTACCGGTTTTTAGGTTAGCGAATCAACGTGCTGTTATTATTCGCAATTGAATCGTGAAACATCGGTTAGGTCACGTTGTATATTGCTTTTTTTCATTAATGATATTGTTTATATAAATATTTGGGGAATATTCAGTTGCGTGTGGCAATTTGTAACGGAATTTTAGAGATCGCCGATTTGTATTCGTTTGTTTTAACACGTGATTAACAATCCTGCGTCGCAATTATTAAAAACTGACGAAAATGCGTGTATACGCAGAATTGATTGCACTGAGTGTAGTGTGTCACAGAGATATAATAGTTACGTGTCCTGTGAGAGAATATTTTAATAGAAACGTTAACCTCTGTTTCACGAGAACATCTCGTAATTCATAAATGAGCGTGTCAAATTAAGGCTCACTGAAAGATATGACACGACTATCTTACATTTCAAGGTTATGTGTTATTTTGCAATACTGAACATAGCTATTTCCACGGTTAATTAAAGGTTGTTCTTTTGAACTGAACTTTCAATGTGTTGAAATATTTAAAATTTATTATTCTGTAATTCGCCAGGATTACAGAGGAAGATCGATTTTTAGAATCATTATTTAACGTCATTTTACTTGCGTTACTATCGATCCCACTTCGATGGTTTCAATAATACCGTATTACATCTTTGTGGTTCTTCTTTCCGCACGAAACGTTCGCTTCCCTTACCTATTGATTTTGATGTAATACTGAATGAGAATAATACAATAATTACCATTTACAAGCTATTACCTATTTTGCAAGTAGAAAATCTTCTAAAAGTTAAATATCTTCGTTGTTCCTTGAATCTGTGAATACCTTAGATTGTTAATGCATGCATGTGAATGGATCGGTTTAATTTCCGCCGAACACATTCAGAAAAGATCCCGCAGCACACCGCGGATCTCGTTTCCGGTTTATCCTGACCATTACGCAATTCTCGAACCCCGTCGATTCGCCTTGATCGATGGTATCGAATTCAATGATTTGAAAATATATCGAATATGCAAATCGTAAGGCGCGCTGCATCGGATTTCCGTTCTCCGGGTATACTGTCAAAAGTAAATTGACAGATTACGGTCAGACTACGTGCAGTAAAACGAGTGGGTGCAGTCTGATTACGTAAGACCAGGGACGTAAGGCCAGTGATTCTCAAATTCTTCGTTTTGATCCATGTCCTTTCAATTCTTTTTACGACTGTATCTTTAACGCGAAATAGATATTTATTCCTGTTAGCACAGTCGGGACGGTTACTGTGTGGCACCGCCGGTTTGAAAAGCAAGTCGCCACGACATTGAAATGCCGACATTCTAGCACGCGATATCGCGTGATCAGACACTTGACCCCAACATTTTGTCACACGATATTGCGTGACCAAATCTTGCATGCGTTTTCATTTAAATTAATTTTATCTCGAAAGTACTATCGACATTTTACACCGTTGCATTCTACGTTCATTAAAATCACCGAGATTCTTTATGAATATTATTATCACTTCGTCATCTCAATTAACCGATATTACGTTTCCAATGAATTCATCAACCAGTCACGAATAAGACCGCGGTATAACGAACGCACGAGAGCGGAACATAACCTAAAAATCGACGCCCGAACTTGATACGTTACAGACAAATTTGCATACTTTTTATCTCTAATTAATTAGACTACCGGAACGTAGGGTTAATACATCGATCTCCAAAGTTATGTACATGCAATATTTCGCGCCTCTTCTCGGTATCAATGAGCGGTTGATCGTGTGCCATAATATTCGAACCATAATAGTCGTGATCAGTAATCATGGTGCGATGTCACGTAGCTGGACGTTTAACTTCTGTTATCGACGGTGTATCGATAATTCGATATATCGATAATATAGTCAGGATAACTGGTCGTTCGGTGCCGTGTGAATCCTGATTTACCGTCAGCTGAAATGTATGCAAGGAAGAAGGCGGTCTTATTAGCAAAGAAGAAATGTGCATCGATGCGTTTCTTACTAGGAACCTCGTTAAGTCACGAAGACCGGAGATTCGTTTGAGCGGCGCGTGCATGCGTTATGGCGTTTGGTAATTCAAAACGGAAATTGATAGTTGGCGGTCTCCCGATCGGGGCTCTGCGTGCAAGGAACGCGTCGTTTCACGTTTGTGTAGACGTGTGCGTATATATGAACCGCGCATACACGGACGAATAGGAATGCACGCCTGTCTGCTGGTGCCGAGGATGTTTTTCTTTCATCGATTCTTCGCGACAGTATTACCGTTAAAGGTAGACAAACCGGGCATTTACAGACTCGTTCGAACGCGCTCTACTTCTAAATATATCAATTATTTTAATTTACAAATTTGTTTAATTCTTATATTCTGAAATTTCTTTGAAGTGAAAATAGAAGTCAGCCATATTGAATTGAGCTATAAATGTAACTTCATGTTTCTTATTCAACTAAAAAAATTTGACGCGATAAACTTGCGGTATTTAACTCTTTCCTTATGCCTGTTTTATAGCCAATAAAAATCTCACCTTTAAATCACAGGAAACCGTACTATTTCTGAGACGGGAAAATATCAATGAAAATTGAGATAAATTTAGAATTGATCGAATGACGTTGTCTCGATAAAATTAACATAATTTCTTTTAACTATAATAGAATTTTATTCTTTGAAAGTAATGATTTTCTATACTCTTTGAAGACTTTTTTTTTAACTTTGACTTGTTTAATTTTAACGTGCTATTAATAACTATTTTAAATTAAAGCCTTTGAACTCTTTGGAATTTTCTGGTTCAGAATTTGATAACGCAATCTAATCTCGGCACATAGGCTACCATTTAAAGATATAGCCCTATCGATTAACCTTGCAGGTGCGTTAAATATTTGAGCTTTATTGGCCATACCACGTCTATTCGACGAAAATTTATACACCGTTCTAAGGGTAAATGCTATCTAGAAGGTTCTTGGGTATAGTAAGCCCTAAATAATTCATATAGGTTCCCTGCGCCTACATCATTTTAGTATTTCACCTTGACAATAACTGCATTACGCGGTAGTAGTTACGAACTTTCCGGAAGCTTCGTCAGAAGTGAAAATTGCTTTTCATGTACCTTTTTTTGTATTTAATTTACAACTTGATTCATTGTCTGATCGTGAATGTTACTGTTGAAATAATAACGAGCCAATAAGAGGTTAAAGCCTCGAGTCAAATAATTGAGGCCAGCGATGAAGTTACATGAGTTTAAAAATATAAATTGGCTAAGTCACAATCAGTGAGCAGTTAGTTGTTTGCGTCGCCTTCTTTTAGATACTCATAGCTTAAATTTTTTGGATTTCTTCACAGTCTACTTATTTATTATTGCTCTTCGTTGATAAATACTTTAGAGTAAATATAACAATTTAATTGTATTCATATATAAATGTTTAAATTACTTTTAAGACAATTTACTTATTAATTAAGACAATTTACTTACTAATTTAGTAGACTGAGTGTATTAGAACTAGTATTAAATGCCTTGTATATTAAAGACTGTATTTAAATAGCTTAAGACTTGTAAAGATTTACCGCGCGTCGATTATGAACATTCAAATATTCGCGCGCATTTGATTTGCGGCAAAGTAGCTTCACTCGCGCGCCGCCAGGGTGCGCACTAAGTCACTGCGCACCTGTACACGTAATCGATAATACATCGGTAAAAATGATTACTAAAAATTAATATTTATCGACGCACGCTTAAACTAACAATTTCTCTCAATTTTACGTCAAATAATTATCGAAATATTCTTTACATTATTAAATTATATTAAACATCAAATAGATTGAATTTATTGGAGATAATTAACAATTTTGCAAAGGAACGGACGCGAATAAATTTTCTTTTCGAAGAACGCTTTAATGTCGCATACTTTATTCTCATAACCAGACATGACGTAGCAATTTATCTTCATCAAACACGAAATCGGACACCGGCTAGTTACAAGAATGAACCGGTGAAAATATGCGAAGCTTCGAGACATTGCTTTCTGTTACGTGTCATATACAGAAATAAATGTACATGAGTACGATAAAACTTGTCAAGCAAGATTTTATTACGAAAATTTTTGCAATCTTGTTTCCAAAATTTTTGGACTGAAAAGTGTCGCAAGTGCCGCCATGTCTTCACGAGATTTCACGGTGAATTCACGCTCGATTCGTCGGAGCGATTAGCTCCGTATTTTGCAGTGGAAAGACGCTGCAATTTCACGGTTTCGCGGTCGGTCGATTATCGCGGAAATGGCGATACAACTCGGTTGGAATCCGTCTAATTCGTCGCGATTCCTTGGGCGAATTAGTCGAGCCATTCAGAAACGAGCGCATCCGGCGAGTTGCCCGTTCATTTCCTACTCTATGCTAACGACGTGCTTTTACGCCTCTCCGGTAATCCAATAACATCGATACTTTTCATGCATCTATTTTGCGTAAACTTATCAATATATCATATTCCACGAATCAATTAACGTATCTGCATATATAG
This sequence comes from Megachile rotundata, assembly GCF_050947335.1. Lineage (NCBI taxonomy): Eukaryota > Metazoa > Arthropoda > Insecta > Hymenoptera > Megachilidae > Megachile > Megachile rotundata. The sequence goes on from NC_134995.1 coordinate 10,856,614, forward strand.
CTTCGATCTCCGAGTCTTATTCGCGATACGTAAATTTATTTGATCGCTCGTAAATTTCATTGTCATTGATGTTATACAAGGATAAATTTTATCCGGAGATTTTTATAAATCGTCATTGAATTCCCTTGTCAGTGTTGTTATTCGACGGTAAATTTTACCCGGACATTTTTATAAATATTTCAGATTATTTTTGAGAAAGCACAATGGTAGAAACTGTTACATAACGCAGACGAAAAATCCGCCCGCAAATATTTGCTAAGTTCGCGTAAAGCAACTTAACGCGATAGTGTTATTTATAAAACGTCCTCTTTAAATGGACCCGGTGTTTATCTTCTCGTGGAAGTCTACCGCGGTATAATTCGCATCGATATGCAATTACTCATTGTTGGAGTCATAGCCGTGACGAGCGATCCTTGACATCTCGAATCACTTTTCGTGGAAATATTAATGATATTTCCTTTCGAAGAAAAATGAGAACATTTGCTACAAAAGGCATTAATCATTCGATGTTCTAATTTTGTTAACATTCAGACTCAAAAATTAAATTTTCAAATTTGTGTACTTTCAAATTGCAACAAGTTTTGCAACCTTCAAATTGCAAGTTTTTCAATTTCATATTGAACACCTTAATTCTGAAATTTGTTCTCAGACTTTCGCTTTGGTGAAATCATAAATTTTGAGAATTTATATTCGAGAAGAATTCCACGTGATCCCGAAACAAATAACTTGCGACGCACGCGCAGTGCGCGAATTTAGTGCAATTTGCAGAAATAATCGTGTGATATCTTTCAGGTATTAAAAGATTGCGTCTCTGTTTACCCCGAGTTATCTCGACGACTTTTGTGTTACGTAAAGCGAGCAATTTGAATCTTCGAAATTAAGAACAGCTCAAAATTCTCGTGAAGACTTCAAAAAATTTATTCATACCACAAAGAATTTATTTTTATCCCTGTGTTCCTTGTTTTGCAACCCGTTAAAATTTGCATTCTCAAAACAGACTCAAATTTGTATTCCAAACGCATCGGTATAATGCGACGATGACGTAACAGGATGTTACGAGCACTGTCTCCCGTGTATGATTTTCGCGTTACGTATTGTGTAATCGGCTCCACTTTTTCGACTATAGAAACTTTTGTTTCGCGAATTCGGAGGAAAAAACCGAAGGTCGGTCTATCTCGCGATCATTATCCATGATTTTCGAAAATGAAGGCTGGAAGAATAACGTTATCAGTGCTCGATAATGGAACACGGTGTTACCGATCGTCTTATCAACTTGTACTCGAAACTCGATCCCGAGATCATAATCGCTCTTGTATCGTCTTTCTTTCTTTATCCTATTCTCTTCCAGTTTGTGTCACGTTGCAACTGATAAACCTGCAATTGATTAGAAATGTTCACGATTAATGATCTTCCATAATTTACTCCTGACAAATATCTTTTTTGTACTAAATTATTATATAATGATACGTTCAACTTCTTACTGTAGGGCGACGCACTCGTGACGCACTTATGTTTTCACTGAAATTTTTGGTTCAATTGTAATTACAATCTGTATGACGAAGGATGAAGACAAAATTTGCCACGTTATTATATAAATGATGTATGGTACATTTAACTCTTTGCTCTATGATAACGTGACGCACTGATGACGCATTCTACAGTTCATATGTGCTGAACCAGAGTTATGTTTTCACTGAAATTTTTGGTTCAGTTGTAATTATAATCTGTATGACGAAGGATGAAGACAGAATTTGCCACGTTATTATATAAATGATGTATGGTACATTTAACTCTTTGCTCTATGATAACGTGACGCACTGATGACGCACCCTACAGTTTATATGTACTGAACCAGAGTTATATTTTCACTGAAATTTTTGGTTCAATTGTAATTATAATCTGTATGACGAAGGATGAAGACAAAATTTGCCACGTTATTATATAAATGATGTATGGTACATTTAACTCTTTGCTCTATGATAACGTGACGCACTGATGACGCACCCTACAGTTTATATGTACTGAACCAGAGTTATATTTTCACTGAAATTTTTGGTTCAATTGTAATTATAATCTGTATGACGAAGGATGAAGACAAAATTTGCCACGTTATTATATAAATGATGTATGGTACATTTAACTCTTTGGTGTACAATGACGTGACGCACTGATGACGCACCCTACAGTTCATATGTACTGAACCGAAATTATATTTTCACTGAAATTGAATTGAAGATTGAAGCAAAATGTGCTACATTATTGTATAAATGATGTATGATACATTTAAACTTGTGACGCACACGTGACGCACCTTACAGTTCACATGTACCATATACAAGAATTGTATTATCACAGCAATTGAATTTTTAGCTCACTTGTAACTATAATCTGTGTAATCAAGGTTGAAGGGAAAATATGCTTAACATTTTACCTTTACTTGTATAATTCAATAATTAATTATTGAGTCTCTTCAAGTATAATTAACTATCTATGAACTATTTAGAAAATTGTTGAGGAGTTAAGTTACATATGAATGTAAGAACATGTCGATGTTAGAAGTTTATAAATCCACGAATCTAAAGATCAGACAGTAGTCTACAACTTGTAAAACATAATTACTCGAACAGAGGTTTCATCCGATACGGTTAATTAGTACCGCAAGTTAATTAAAAGGTAGACAATAATTACGGTTGGCCTTTTGACAGGAATAAAGAAAGATAACGTGTACGCGGGATGCAAGTGGCCATAAATCGGCCAACAAGCCGAAACAATAGAAACAAAGTGTCTGCGTTTACCATGGCCCCGTGTGGTTGTTTCTGCTCGCACCCTCTTCGCTCTTTCATCCTTCTCTCCTCGAGTCTTTTCACTGTAACGTGAAAAACTTCGAAAGGGGCAGCAAAGAGACGAATCGTTACTCTCCTTTTTTTCACGATGGCTTCAACTTGCCCTAGAAACACGTAATGAGTTTCGTCTGAGAGATTAGAACCGTGTATTTAACTTCCGCTAGACGGTGCCATTTTCACCCGGAAGGTACATTAAGATGTACGTTAAACACGGTTATGCACGATATTTCACAGTTATTGTAGACACTATTTTACTTTAAATATTATATCAAACATACTACAATAGTTGTGGGACACTGTACATATAGTTTAATTTGTACAAACATCAATTTAAACAGGGTTACTATACTTTAGATACATATAGTTATAATATAGATTCATGTGTGCAAATATTGTAAGAATTAATAACATGGTCACAAGGCGTCGGTCGATCTGTGCCACGATGGTGGAATACTGTGTACGTAGCACGCGATGTCGCGTGAGCGGACTTCTTAAATAGCGCAGACAATACGAGAAGATGTAAATTCCCATATTTCTAAATTTGCAAATTACATTTGTACTTCTGTATACATGCACCCATTTGTACCTCTCTATTTCTGTACCTACTTGTACATTCACCATGTCGCCTTCTGAGATTTTTAGAATATAATTCTTACATAATTGTCCCAAATATACATTACAAAAAACCCAAATATAAAATAACGAATGAAAGTGCTATTGGACGAATAGCAAAAGCGTTTTACAGAATGAATCCTCCATTCATAACCGCTTGCATGCACCGATGCACGCGCAACTGAATGAAGAAAATGACATCTTACGACCGTTCACACCTCCATTATTGCCCAGGGCACGGTGCAGTAATCATGCATTTACCAGCCACCAATCTGCATCCTTCTTCGCCTGTGAAATTGCGTATTCACATAGATACGTGACACGCAACGGGATACGCGGTCGGTGGTGCTCCTTCAATGCACCTTAACTCGCTCGCCCTCCTCGTTTTATTCGCTGCGGGGTTCGATACCGTTTTGCAACTGATGTGCACATTATTCAATTGTGAATATTTGGAGATTGACGGAGGGAAGTGTTTGATTTTCTTGCGAGCTAAGTAGATTTATGTAATGTATTCGATTGGTATTCAAGTTTTTTTAAGGTGGAATTTTCAAGGTTTTTTAGGTTGCAATTTTCAGGTTTTTTGAGGTTGAAGTTTTCAAGTTTTTTGAGGTTGAAGTTTTCAAGTTTTTCGAGTTGGAATTTTTTAGCTTTTTCAAGTTTTTCGAGTTAGAATTTTTTAGCTTTTGCAAGTTGGAATTTTCAAGTTTTTCGAGGTGGAATTTTTTAGCTTTTTCAACTTGGAATTTTCAAGTTTTTCTAGTTGGAATTTTTTAGCTTTTTTAACTTAGAATTTTCAAGTTTTTCTAGTTGGAATTTTCAAGTTCTTTGAGTTGGAATTTTTTAGCTTCTTCAAGTTGGAATTTTCAAGCTTTTTCAAGTCGAAATTTTTAAGCTTTTTCAAGTTGGAATTTTCAAGTTTTTCGAGTTGGAATTTTCAAGCTTTTTCAAGTTGGAATTTTCAAGTTTTTCGAGTTGGAATTTTTTAGCCTTTTCAAGTTAGAATTTTCAAGTTCTTCGAGTTGGGATTTTTTAGCTTTTTCAAGTTGGAATTGTAAAGTATTTTCGAGTCGAAATTTTCAAGCTTTTCCAAGTCGAAATTTTTAAGCTTTTTCGAGTCGAAATTTTCAAGCTTTTCCAAGTCGAAATTTTCGAGCTTTTTCAAGTTGGAATTTTCAAGTTCTTCGAGTCGAAATTTGTAAGCTTTCTCAAGTTGGAATTTTCAAGTTCTTCGAGTTGGATTTTTTTAGCTTTTTCAACTTGGAATTTTCAAGTAATTTCGAGTCGAAATTTTCAAGCTTTTTCAAGTCGAAATTTTTAGCACTAGAACTACCAACCAGTCAAAATGACTAGCTTCAGATTTCACATTTTATATTACAAAATTTTATTGTCGTGATTTTATGGAAATGTCTGTCATATTTTGTTGAGGTAAAAACTAGTTCTATATGTTACTTGATGTTTTAGTATTTATTTATTTACCTTTTCATTTTATTTTTCATTCTTCGATAAACGAGCATTTAATGTCGGTAGTTCTAGTGTTAATCTTTTTCAAGTTTTTTCAAGTCGACATTTTCAAGTTTATAAATTAACAAATTCGTACATTAAAAAGGTCCAAATTCTCCGTCTTCAGTTTTGAGAAATTGCTTGATACCAGTACTATTAACAAAGGTAGTCACCGAAAAAAGGCCTACTTAACGAGTACTCTAATAAATGAAATATTTTTAACGAGCATGACATGGTAAATCAGCGATGTAGAACGAATTACCATATCGTTGGTATAGTAGTAGAGTTGAAGCAATTTCACCGTGTCCGCGTGTAGCACGCGTGCGTGAGTTACCGCGCATGCATAATGTGCCATCGACTTTCGCCAAATAGCTTCAAGTAGACGGGAGCCATTTATTGGTGCTTCTGTTATTGCTCCTAGACGTCATCGCGATTCCGTACACGTAATATATACCGCTCAAAGTAATTCCGAAGATCCCGTGTCGGAATCAAATATTAAATTCTCGAGAATGGATAATGGTTCCCGTAACTTGGGACATTTATAGAATATTTAGTTGCCTTTTTAACTCTTGGATACTTCCTCATTTTATATACTCTTCCGGAATTATTCTACTTTATTTGTTACTTATAACGTTTATGACTTACTAAAAAAGTTAAATCTTATTGTAATTAAAAATTGATGGGGTAGAATCTTTTGATACCGCAGCTACGGGGTCCACAGGGGTTCACACGCGGGAAATCACGGAATGTACCTTTCAAACGGAAACAAATATATTATATTATAAATTTACATTAAATTAGGAGTTCAGAAGTTAAGGAAGGTTGACGTTAATATTTGAACAATAAAATTATTTAATTAGACTTGAAGTTATAATCCGAATGATCGCGTCACATACGATGCCTAATCCCGAACGATATAAAGATAGTATCAGATATTGATAATTGAACAATGATCAATAATAGGTCTTAGACTTCAATACGAAATCTATTAAACCTAGACTTGATCACATATAAATTAAAGCTGAACTAAAAATAAATAACGTATACTAGCTTATAGAATAAACTTATATCATTTATTTCATAAATGTGAACTTTGAAAATAAAAAACCTAAGATGATAATTAAACAACGTAGGACAATAAAATGAGAGTACAAAAAAGCAAAGTCCCGCAGGACTCTAGCGCGAAAGGTCGGCGTAAGAGCAAGGCCGAAAACTGCTGGGGCCCCGTGTGTAAGTACACACGTGATTAAGTAAAGGCGTGTGTGCGTGATTTTCCGCGCGTACGGAGGCTGCAGACCGGCGTCGGTGTAGGTGCGTGCTATCGACCGGGTATCCTTCTGTGCTGGACGCCGGTGTGCCCCACCCTGAAGCAGTCGGCGAGACAGAGAAAGAGCGACACGTCGTGAGAAAAACGAGGAGAACAACTGTCGCGAGCCGGCGGCGAGAAAAGGACAAACCGATAGGACAAGGAGCAAGATGCATCCCGGCGAAAAGAGACGGCCGCGGTGAAACCGGGAAAAACGGGGATGCCTTTCAGAGGAGGATCCGCCGGGTGAAAAAGCGAGACAGCGTGATCGGGGGTCCGCGAAAGTCGCTTTTGAACAGAAGGAGAAACGCGTACGAGTAGAATGACAGCGACGGAAAGAGACGAGAACGGATCCGTGTACGGTCGAAGGGAGAGAGAAAGAGAGAGACGGGGAGAGCCCGTGGGAGGGAGGGAGGTGCCCGGAGAGACAGAGAGAGATCACGGCACGCAGAAATGCCTCCTGCTTAGTGATAGCGTAGAGACTGTAGTGTTCACATCACACGCGACACACCGAACATTTTTTACCACGTTTAACGCGCGAACCAGGTGAACCTGTTCGATCATTCGGTTAAGTTTAAGTCACACACGAACAGATTCTACTTTCCTCAGGAGCTAATCACGCACAACGAGACCATTTTTGAAAGTGTTTTTTACTTGTGCTTTTTAATCTTCGATCTTTGATCATCAACTGGTGAGTACAGAGTCATTGGCGTAACTAAGGTGGGCCCTCCGTAGAAATTTGCGATCAAATTACCCAGATATCGGTTCCTGAGGTCCTAGATTTTCACACTTCCGCAAAGTCCATTTCACCCTTTTCAAATCCTACAATTTTCACTTGAACCTCAGGTATCTGGACCTTCTAGGTCTCCAATTTTCAAGTTTATAAATTCCCAAATTTCTAAGTGTTTAAATTCTCAAATTTCTGAATACAACGTCCCTGGAATTTGCAACTCCCAAGCCTTAATCTCTGGACCTCCCTCTAATTTTCAAGTTCAACTCCCAAATTTCTGAGTGCCAAAATTCTCAAATTTCTCCACCCCTAACCCTAATCATAAAAATCCCCAAGAATTTGCACCTCCCTAAATTTCCAACTCTCAACCCTAATCTCTGGACCTCCCTCAAATTTTCAAGTTCAACCCCCAAATTTCTGAGTGCTAAATCCTCAAATTTCTCCACCCCTAGTTTCCAACCCTGATCATAAAAATCCCCAAGAATTCCGTCCCCTTTTGCGATTCCCGTATCCCTAAATTTCCAAGTTCTTGAGTCCTCGAATTCCCAAATCCACAGGTCCCCAAATTCACGCACCGAGTGGGTCATTGACACCCTAAACACGCAGGTGCTGTCCATCCCACAAAAAGCCCAGTTACGCCAATGAAGCAAATAAATTTCGGTTGCAACTGGCTGATTCACCGGTCCTTTTTGTAACCTTTTTTCCGCGAATAGTTGAAGCGTGAAATTTTGTTTCGGTTAGCTCGTATATCGATTGACGGTCGGCTAGGGGTTCCCCGGGACACGCAGTTCCCTTTCATTTTCACCGGCAACCAGGAAAGACAGTAATAATAGTGCGATGCATTGATCGCGATTACTCGAACCCTTGCTCGATGTTTCTTTCCGCTGGTTTTTAGTTTTCGAAACGATCTTGAATTTCTGTACTACTCGAGTCAGCCAGTATGCAACCGGAAGTGTACCGGTCTTACGAAGCTCAATTTTATGGATTACTCGAATTTTATTTTGCGCCTCGTCTTGCAAGATAAAATTAGAGATTTTCTGTAAAATTGTCCTCCGTTGGAAAAATCGGATGATCATCGATCGTTTGTTAGGCAATCAAAGGGAACAAGGAAGAAGTATTTTACTATAGACGACCTTTGACACGCTGCCAACGCATGAATATATAGAGGCCATAGGCACCCAAGGGCGACCGGAAGTGCTTCGAAATACTCGAATCTGTGTTCCGTGTGAGTTAAAGCACGAGATACGTATACACGCTTTCGTTTTCCGTCCATCTTGATTCGCGAGTTCTCCTGGACCGATTACCCTCGCGAAACTTCCGGTTACGGAGATTCTCCGGGGTTGTGCACAGACGGGAGGAAGTGAAGAGGTGAAGTTCGATTATCGGAGGTGAATACACGCACGGTTCGAGCTCTCTCCCCTCTCTCCCTGTTCGTCTCTGTCTCTCTCGCTGGGGCGTCGTCATCGCCGCCGTCGTCGCCGTCGTCGTCATGGGCGGATGTACTTCGAAGGATACCACGTCGAGCGACGAGTACGTATCCGCCGGATAAGTCCTTCTAAAGGTTTGTCGTGCGATCCATTCTTTTATTGGCTCAACTGGTATTCGTACTTGACGACATTTATCTATTTATTATTATATATATCTATTTATTATACGTATTCATTTATTATACTCTTATTTATTATACATATACATTTATTACTCTCTTATTTATTATACATATACATTTATTATGCTTTTATTTATTATACATAAACATTTATTATTACTTATTAATAATATGACTTATTCGTTATTGTATGTATATTTAACGATACTCGTTCAGATAAAATATTACGTCTAATCGTTATCTATTTCTCTTCGAACTTTGAATCTAGCTTAATCTTACAGGTAATTGGGTCTAGTAGATTAGGTTCCATCGTATGAATCTTAGGTGTTATATATTCCATTAGGTACTCTAACCATTATGTAATAGTCTATAATATATTATAGTTGTAGTCTATTATATACAACAATCATTTAATGGTTATGTATTTTCATCGAACCTAACCTAATCTGACTTTATAAATAATTACATCTGGTAGGTTAGGTTTCAATGAATCTCAAGTTAGATGTTACTTCCTTAGGTTAGGTTATAGTCCAACCATTATATGCAACAGTCATGTAATAGTTAGGTTATATATTTTCTTTGAACCTAATTTAATCTGATTTTACAGGTAATTGCGTCTGGTAGGTTAGGTTTCAATGAATCTCAAGTTAGATGTTACTTCCTTAGGTTAGGTTATAGTCCAACCATTATATGCAACAGTCATGTAATAGTTAGGTTATATATTTTCTTTGAACCTAACTTAATCTGATTTTACAGGTAATTGCGTCTGGTAGGTTAGGTTTCAATGAATCTCAAGTTAGATGTTACTTCGTTAGGTTAGGTTATAGTCCAACCATTATATGCAACAATCATTTAATGGTTAGGTTATGTATTTTCTTTGAACCTAACTTAATCTGATTTTACGGGTAATTGCGTCTGGTAGGTTAGATTCTACGAATCTCAAGTTAGGTGTTACTTCCTTAGGTTAGATTATAGTCCAACCATTATATGCAACAATCATTTAATGGTTAGGTTATGTATTTTCTTTGAACTTAACTTAGTCTGATTTTAGAGGTAATTGCGTCTGGTAGGTTAGGTTTTAGGAATCTCAGGTTAGGTTAGGTTATAGTTCAACCATTATATGTAATCATTTAATAGTCAATTAATTAAATGGTACAATAAACCTGTTAGGTTTGACGAATCTCATGTTAGGTTATGCCTTTAAGTTAAGTTATAGTCCAGCCATTATATGCAATCATTTAATAGTCAGTTAATTAAATGGTACAATAAACCTGTTAGATTTTACGAATATCAGGTTAGGTTTTGCCTTTAAGTTAGGTTATAGTCCAACCATTACAAGTAATCATTTAATAGTCAGGTAATTAAATGGTACAATAAAACTGTTAGGTTTATTACATTGAATGATTGAATTACATCCTATGTTAGATTAGATTACTTTCAATGTTTGCTCCAGTTAGCAGAATGTTAAATGATAAGATTATATTTTTCAGTAGCTTTTGAAGCAATTTAATTAGGGTGGGTAATTTCGAAGTTTTCTACGGTGACGTCACTGTGTGTCGGTACAGTGACGTTAGAGTACGTCAGATCAGACATTCATGGAATTAATAATGAATGAAGCAGGGAACTCGAGATCAGCCTTTTACGGTTCGTTTATTATACATGAAGTGTACTTGCGCTTTAATGTTATTTAAAACTGCTCTCTGTCAACTTTAGGCTTAATTTTGAGCACCTGAATCGGGTATTAAATTCCCTTTCTGAACAAATATTAAATGAACGTTCGCTTAAACTGCGAAGAGTAATTAGTATCAGTTAAATGACTCAATCGTGATTCATCGAATGTTAAATCGTCTTTGTTCCTTTAATCGAGTATCGAGTTTAACTCGATCTTAAGCCTCGGAGTGTGTACCCAGCATTAATAGCTACCCTACGTTCGTTCGCACAAAAGGGTCAACCCTTGCCCTTACATAGGGGCGTGGAAACAGGTCGACTGAAAAATTTTATTTGCATTTCGCACGATATATCAAGCTGCATCCACCTCTCCATTGTTATACTTCCAGGGAGAAATTAGGTACTGAAATATAAATTAGCTGGAAAGTTTCTGGGAAACATTTATTTCAATTTCTCCGATCATTGAAATGCATTAACCAATAGCTGGAGAAATTTATGTTTAATAGTTACAGTTACGTTTAAGTTGAGTAGTTCAATTCAGAACTATTATGGAAGTAGAAAATATTCTGTATGACGTCACGTAGATTAATCTGAGACACTAATTATTTCCACAAAAAATACCTTATGGTATAACAACCATAATGTGAAACCTTCATATTATTATTTACAATAATTATAAATTATATCCTTGAGACTCCTGTCACAAATTTTGGTCCTAAAAAAATTTCCATCACCCCGGTTAGCACAACACCTGACATTAAAATTGAATCCGAGCACCGTTCACAGATAGAAAAATGATTTAGTAACAAAGAAACTCCGGCAGGAAGTTAAAGATGAGATCTCATCCCGATCCTGACTCCTGACAAACATCGAACGATAAAGAAGATTCGCGTCGCTTATAAATAGACGTATAAGCGGCAAGGTGATAATCGAACGCATAATCGTCGACAATGGGCGTATGTGCGTCAATAATGGGCATATGCGAGTCGTCGGACGACACGACTGTCGAGGACGAGTACGTATTTGGCACTGGTTTTCGTTCGAAACAACAAACTCGATACTCCGCGAAATTTCTTTCTAAAGATGCTCGATTATAAATCTTTTTCGAAGTTCGTTGAGTTCGAGCGGAAGTACTGTCTCAAAAAGTGCACCAACGACGGAACACGCCTATGCCACTGATCGCACAGTGTGTCAATATTGCTGAGAATCACTGTACTGTCAGACTCTCGTTATATTGTTCGAGAGATACTTTTTATTATACGTATTCCATCTCAGATTCAAAAATAGTATTTAGATACACTGCAATATAACACGTGACGATCTAACATTCGGTATTGAACGAAGATGTAAAGAATCCTTGTTTAATATCGACGATCTAAAGATCAGTATTGAACGGAGAGTCTTCCTCGTTCGATATCGGCGATCTTCGTGAATCTTCGTGGGCTTCCGTGCGCTAAGCGCGGGAGCGCCATTAGCATAGAAGTCGATGTACAAGAAAATTTAGCGTCTATCAATATAACGAGTGTCAATTGTACTGTGAGAAACTATAAATTTACCCGAGGTTAAATTTAACTCAACTGTGAGCATATTTTGCACAAACTGACACGTGATACACAGATCGATGTTATATTTAAAAATCTCTGTTCGTATGCTCCGAGAACTGTGGCCAAATTCACGCATGAGATTTGCGACCATGTTGCCTTTGCAAATTGTATTTTAAAAACAATGTACCCTTTCGTGGAATTCTCACGAGATCGGGGACTAAAAGTTGGTCTCCATTCAAGGATCGTTTCGTGGACAAGTTCTCCATGCTCTTTAAAGTAATCCGATCCTCGATGGAAGTCCTGACACAACCTTCGACCCGATTCTTTGGTCGACAACTTGTCAGGCTTATCCAAACGTGAGTAACGCATAGATTCGAACGATCTCTGTTGTTGCTCTTACGCAATTTTTAATTTACGAAACAAGAATTAATATTTTCTAATATATCAGTCTAAAGAGAACTTTGTATTTTATAGATATTTTATCGATACAACGGATCTAGCAAAATCTTCAAACCTGTATAATTTATGATAACGAATAATCATTGTGCGATAATCGTCGATGATTTAGTATAAATAATACGGCAAAAACGTGTACGTAATACTTGAGATAAGAATCGTTGATAAGAAATTTTATAGCATTATCACAGAAGGTCTGCTTTTACCTTAATCAGTTTTAAACATGTCTGACTGATGACCACACTGTACCTCTGGAACCTAGTTTCTAAACGGAAATTAATCATGCTTACATTAGCATATTTTTCATACATGTGCCTCTTGTAAATAGAAAAATTTTATTTCATTGAATTTTAAATTTCAAATTCTTGACATAATGAACCCTTAATGTGACTGTTAAATATTTGTGTTCAATATTCTTTTTATTAAACAAAATTAACTTAAAGTGTTCTCATTTTTTTGCAGTAAAAAGAACAGCAACATGGTGGACCAGGCAGTTTTGGATAAACTTGAGGCTGGCTTCACCAAAGTGTCTACCTCTGACAGCAAGTCTCTGCTGAAGAAATATCTGACCAAGGAAGTGTTTGATCAGCTGAAAACAAAGAAAACCTCTTTTGGTTCCACTCTTCTGGATGTGATCCAGTCTGGTGTTGAGAATCTGGACTCTGGTGTTGGTATATATGCACCTGACGCTGAGTCCTACTCAGTCTTTGCTGACCTCTTTGACCCCATCATCGAAGACTACCATGGTGGTTTCAAGAAGACTGACAAGCATCCACCAAAGGACTTTGGTGATGTTGACTCTCTTGGCAACCTTGACCCGGCTGTTAGTATTAAGAATCAAGATAAATATTCAATCTATTTTCTTGCTGTCCAATCATAAATTAAGTAGACATCTGTAGAAATCTATTATATTCAATGTTTTATTACCTTCATAACATTAATGAAATAAAATAGATGTAAATTTAATTTGTGATTAGATAAAACAGGAAAAGATTAAACAGTAAAATATGCGCAAAATGAACACTCAGAATATTAACTGATTTTTTTATTTGTCTAGGGTGAATTCATTGTTTCTACCCGTGTAAGATGTGGTCGTTCCTTGGAAGGTTACCCATTCAACCCATGCTTGACCGAAGCTCAATACAAGGAGATGGAAGAGAAGGTTTCCAGCACCTTGTCTGGTTTGGAGGGTGAACTGAAGGGAACCTTCTATCCTTTGACCGGCATGAGCAAAGAGGTGCAGCAAAAATTGATCGACGATCACTTCCTCTTCAAGGAGGGTGACCGCTTCTTGCAAGCTGCCAACGCTTGCCGTTTCTGGCCCACTGGACGTGGTATTTACCACAACGACGCTAAAACATTCTTGGTCTGGGTTAACGAAGAAGATCACCTTCGTATTATTTCTATGCAAATGGGTGGTGATCTTGGACAGGTACATATCTAACAATGTGACTTTACGAGATGAAACCTTGTGATAGGCAAGGGAGCACAAGTATTTACAACTGGCTTTTTTGTAGGTCTACCGCCGTCTGGTGACTGCTGTCAACGAAATCGAGAAGCGACTTCCCTTCTCTCACCACGATCGTCTTGGTTTCCTGACTTTCTGCCCAACGAACTTGGGTACTACAGTACGTGCCTCTGTGCACATCAAGGTGCCCAAGCTCGCCGCCAATAGGGCGAAGCTTGAGGAAATCGCCGGCAAATTCAACCTCCAGGTCCGCGGTACCCGTGGTGAGCACACCGAGGCCGAAGGTGGCATCTACGACATTTCCAACAAACGACGTCTCGGCCTTACCGAGTATCAGGCTGTGAAGGAGATGCACGATGGAATCGCCGAGCTGATCAAGCTCGAGAAGGAACTTTAAAGCGCGCCAGGAGACAACCGATATGCGACCATCTCCCTCTTTTATTCACCCTTTAGACGTTCTTGACGCATCGAGGACCTTCCTCCTTGAAGAAACGAATATAAAGATTCTCTTTCAACGTTCGTACTGATTTCTGCTAGCGGAATGAGCGTACTTCGTGGCGGGGTTTCGAGAAATCCCTGAAAAGAGAGTCGTGAACTCGTTAAAGATCAAAAAGAAACGTTGTGAACGTTTGATTCTGCATAAATATGAATCTATCAGAGAAAAGAGGAAAATCGTAGTTTGGAAAGAAAGAAACAAAATGGGGCATTTTTCAATTCACGCGTTGTTATGAAATGAAAACACATAGGGACAGATTTGGTCCCCCATAATTTTAGATAAATATTTTGGTCCTTGATGTGCTGAGACCCTCTACACGCGCGTCCTTAGAGTTCTAAAACAGTGACGACGAAAAGCTTTGTTCGTTCAAGGGAATATCAGAGATTTAGCTCGTGTAGTCGAGTCTGATCGTAAATTAGATGTCTTGAGTTTCCAGAAATTTGAGATTTTTGTCGTAAACGTATGGGCAGCTTTCGTTTCCACCGTCTCCTATTTACACGCGTTGCAATTACTATTATTATTAATATTATTACCGTTATTTTAATTATTATTATTACTGTCTCTTATGTTGACTCAAGTTCCTTCCCATCAATCAAGAAAAAAGCAAAAGTGAAGAAAAGCTTGTATTATACATTATAATATGCAATTATTATTTTAAACAGTATTTTGATTTTGTTTCACCCCGTTTTCTTTTTCTAAGGACATGTAATCCAGCATGCTAAAGAAATACACGCAGTATTCTTTCATTTCTTTATTCTTATTGTTTCTTTTTTAACCCTGTTGCTTTTGTATCGTGTCACTGTCATTCGTATCGTCAAGAACATCTTATTGTAACTGTTTCGAGGACGTCTGTAATCGTTGGGGATGTGTAAGTGCCCAATATTTCGGGCTCGGGTGAATCAAGTTTAATCAGGTACTCGAAACATGCGAGACCTCGGATATTTCGGGTTAAGTTGGAGAAAATAGGGCGGGCTCAAATGGATTCTCGTGATCCAAATTTGAAACTTATAAATTTCTAAATACTTGAATTTCCAAATTGGAAATTTACGCCCGATACTTTCTCCGACCTGACAAGTTTGATTACCCGCACGATCCTAGTAATTGTCCCACGAAGAAAATGAGAAGCTATCCGGTTGTGCGGTAAGGTTTGAATTGATCGATGTCGCTATACTGATAACGTATCGAGGACTTTTTGGATTTTTGTACCAAATCCTTTTATACTGATTTTATTTACGAAACGTTTTTGCTCTCGAAATACCACGTAATTGATATTCGTGTAAAAAGGCGCATCTATACCGACAATGAAACGAGAACAAGTTTTTAAGATTATGTTGTGCGACGAACTTTATACGCACTTCACCTTGAATATCGAATTCGGTTAAATGTTGAATAAACGAGAAATACTTGTCCTTGATGTGTTGAAGAAAACGCGACAAATACGGTATCTTACAGCATCCTGTTTTGTAATCCGTGCGAAAGGATGCAAGTTGTTTCTCCATTCTCATTTTTTATCAAAAAAACATCTGCGACGAGTATAGCATGCCGAGTGATGCAGCTGAGGCAGTAACGATTTCACTATCAAATGTATGAAGATGTGAGTTAAAGACGAATAAAAAGACATACACATTACATTTGTCTCTTTTAAAATTTTCTAACCCTACTATTTCCAGATACCTACATCCTCAATTGTAGATATATTTTATAGGTCTGTCGAGTCTCCACGTGGAAAATGAAAATCCGTTTAAAAATGATTAAAGCTTTTTATAAAATTCACAAAACTGAAAAGAGTATATACATCATATTTATGAGTATAATCAGTCGAACTTAAAAAATATAGATGTATAATATATTCTTCGTAACGTTCGATATATATGTATACATATATATAAATAGTGTATAATTACATTAAATAACAGTAGTTGAACATTTACATATCGGCACTAATTTGTGCTTATGACAACGCTGGTATGTCAATCTTATAAAGCTACGCAGAAAAATATGTTTGTGCTGCAAACTGTATACTGCAAATTACACCCATGGCACACGTCTTATATTCTAAACATTAAATAGATCAGGAGACTTGATCACGTCCACAAATCCTACGATTTGAAGTAATTCATGCCGGTTTACAATACGCGAAGAAAGTTCTTATATACATCTTTTCAAACAAAATAGCTTTTGGGGCAAATCACTGGAACGGTACAATTTTAGAAAAGGCATTCTGTTTAAAGGAATGTGTCGGCACGGTTCGAATTTTTGCTTTCAAAGTACATGAAGTCCTGAAAAACATGTATTTATAAATATATTGATGACGGTATTATATATTATATATTTATATAATGATACTTACAAACAGAAGGCAAGCACCTAACAAAACAGCTTTTATCTTAACATCCAGATCTAAAGGAAAGCTTATACCAAAATTATCCGCAGTAGTAAACACTTCTTTACTAATACCGCTCCATTCTTTCTTTATATCTCCCACTCTGTGCTTGTCATCTGCAGATTTAATCTAAAAGAAAGCAATACTTAACCTCAAAAATATAAAAAATAATCAATTATGTTGATCTACCTTAAATGTCACATTCACGCAACACCGCAGCCAAGGTCCCTTTATGATTAAAACAGTATCGCCAGCAGCGTTTCGAACTGAAAACGTATGTCGCCAAAGGGTCCAGTCTTGCGTTATGGAACCAAGTAATATATCTCCCGAGTACACTTCCAGCTCCTGAAAATGAATTACTTACTCCAATATTTATATATAACACATAATAATTTAATACACACTCTATGAATTTAACTTTTCGCTCATTCGAATGTGTCGGTAAATAAAAAATTTAGTCAGCGCCATCTAGCGGTTTTTTCCCGAACATGTGATCCTGGTATCAGGCTAGCATGAAATGATGGAGGTATACGGTAACAAGAGGTGGCACGGCGCGAACATGGCCGCCCAAAATGGCGACCGTTCAATCAACCATAGTCGCCTGTCAAAGATAATTAATTACTCGCTTTTTACTTGCAATTTGTGCACTTTTGTAATTGAATAATGGAGACTGGTTTATTAGTTGCTTTCTCACATGGGTTTTATCAACATTAGGCCCACAATTAATTAACTATTAATATATTATTATTAATATATTATTTAAAAAATTATTATTAAATTATTATTAATAATATACCAGTAAAAGATAGACGATAATCAATTTGCAATCATTAAAGTGCAGAAATTGTTCATAAAAGGCAAGTAATTAATTATTTTTTATTGGCAACTATGGCCGACTGAACGGCCGCCATTTTGGGGGTGGCGGCCATGACTGTCGCGCCGTGCCACCTCTTATTACCGTATACCTCCATCATTTCATGCTAGCCTGATACCCGGATCACATGTTCGGGAAAAAACCGCTAGATGGCGTTAAATTTCAATTCCTCCGCAAAATTCAAACGATTCGTTGAAATCGAAAGGTAAATTCAAACTCCAAAAGGTTTGAAACTTTAAGCAGTCATATAGACAAGCGTTCATCTATTTCTTCTACTATTGTAGACATCTTTTTCAAATTTAATAAAGAATTTATCGAACAATTTTACAAATAGAGGCACAGTTTCCTTGGTCACAAAAGATGAATGCAACTGGAATTTTTTAACCCACAGAAGATTTGCAAGCGAAATAGAAGAAAAGTACGATGCGATTAAGAATTTAAAATAACATAATTTTGCGAAGACACCTCAACGTAATAAATATAATAGAAAGAAACGAGAACAAAGACAATCATTGCGCCTCCAAATCCGAATTGATCCATTGTTTATGTAACATTTTTTATTCGTAACGACTTCCCAAGTACGTTGCAGCCATTGTGTTGCAACAAACTCTTACAGAATCGAATAACCAGGGTTCGAAACGGAACAAAAAGGTGTCAGCGAGCGGTGTTGCTCAAAGAGTACGAATCGTGACCAGCTTTTCTAATGACTCGAATAACATTTCGTCAAAGGTAATCGTCGCAGATGGTGCGCACGTGTGAAGAAAGTTTGCAGTTTGTGCGCGTCGTATGTTCGAGAAACTCAGGCGACCGTTTTGCGAGCGGTATCTAGTGGCCGCCATAAATAAAGAGACAATTACGGTAACACGAACGGACGTGTCCTTCATGAGTCGATTGACTACCGACATGACTATGTGTTGATGTGAAATATGATTGTACGACTGACGTATAACCGCACACAGAAAATTAATACGCGTCTGTTATGCAGATACCTGAAACAAATACAAAATGTTATTATATTTGATCAACCAGATGCTACGCTTGAAGATCAACTAAACGTTATTCGATACTTAGGGTGCGTTTACAACGTACAAGCAGCACTAAACTACCAGATGACTATTCCAAATCTTTATTATAAGTTACAAAATTTGTTGAAGTGATTCTTCTGATCTTCATCAAGACAGAGAATTAATTTGTGTACTAATTTATGTACTGTTTATTTTCTGACTTCATATTTCATCTCAAAGTACACATTATACATTAGTGCTAGCTTGTCTAAGAGGCAGAATATCTTTCTCTTAGCTGTCCGCCTAATCCAAACGCACCTTTAGCCTAAACCAATAAATTTCGACCGCGTCGAACCGTTAGGTTCATTCATTACAAGGCCAACTGTGCCTCTTCCTTAATGCTAAAAAAGGAGTGTGTACCTGCAGACAGCAAGGACAACAGCAGCTATTGCATCTCAAGGGACGGACCATACGTAACACTTCCCTTCGGTTATTGTCAACCACCAGAAATTCACAGCTGCGGGACGTGCCGCAACATAATCGTCCACAGAATCCTGATTTTTCTGCGACGTAATAAACTGGCTCTCCTCGGATATTCGCTACGGAGTATCTGTTCTTCGTCTCGAACCCGATGAAAGCTGCAATTCGGTTCATTCGTTACTTATTGTTTTAATCTATTGTTACTTAGTGTTTTTATCATTTTATGGTCCGCTTACGGTCCTCTCTTGATCAGTTTGTAAATTTCTAAATTGTCAGAGATTTTAATTCCTAAATTTGTTATATTTCCTCATTTCTAAGCGTAGAGTGTCTGAGGGTTATTTTAGAAGCCTAAAACTTCTACAAAGGTTTCAAAGAAAATTTAATGAGCGGACCATGAGTGGATCATGAGCGGACCACCAGCGGAATTTTTCAATCATACAAAATTAAAAACAAATTAACCTTCGAGTAATTCTACTTTCTGCTGTACAAATAGATGGCTAAGGCCCATAAGGTATTCCAAGCCTGGTGGACAAGTCGTACTCGGCGGTGACCAACCACCTGAAAAGACAAGGATTACATTATTTTAAAGAAGCAACAATTCTACTGATAAAGTAATTGAAAAAATACACAGTATTTCCGTAAATATCCCCCAACAGTTTATCTCCTATCGCTTCGATCGTGTTTGAACACGGATTACACGTGTACCTTTTCCTAGACATTTGTGCCACTAGTTAGATACTTCATAATTTTTATAATTTACAATTTTTAAATTGTACAATGTATTTATTTAGCACAAATTTGCAATGTATCTATGTCACGATATTTTCTTTCAAATTTAATGAAGTTAACGATTTGAAACAGCAGAGAAATTTTCAGGTTTCAGGCGACCGGAAGTCATCACCTCTTCTCCTCATCTGTGAGGAACCTGGTGTAGCCTTTCCTCTTTGATCGATGTCTCTTTAACGTGTCCCTGAACAAAGCTCGAAGCCGTCTTCGAAACAGTTGTACCTTTGCTCTCCAAGAAGTCTCAAAATATTCGGACTCCATCACTCCGCGCACTGTTTCGACTAAACTCACTCGCGTTTCTCGCGATTATCAGCGCGATAATGAAATCATGGTTCGATCATTTTCAACGCGATACACAAGGTATATTTAGCTAGTTATTCTTACGGATAATAATTTGATAAATGTATTCCGTGCGCGAGTGAGCATTACTGAAGCTGCTTTGCTATAGTAACCGTGTATTGGCAACCAGAAGATGCACTAACCGGTCGGTTGTTTTCTCAAGTTTCTCCTCCTCAGCAAAATGATAAAACTGTGTGTACTTTCCAGAGGACAGATTTAGTTTCTTAGACCGGCCTCCTCTGCTTTTTCACGTTATCATCGTAGATAAAGAGGAAAACAATAAACTCTGGAACGAAAATTTTCCGGCTCTAGACTGATAATGTATGATCGAATTTGTTTTACATTCGAGTATTCATATTTTTATGTTATATAATATTTTATATTATTTTTTCTACGTGACGCAACTATGATTTAACTACAATCTTATATTATATTATTATTTTATTTTCGTTAACTTCTAATATTATTATATACCTAATTTGTAATTTACTTCGAAGAATTTTTACTGCCCGAACCTGTTTTTACAACTTCTAGCTTCCAATTAAAGCTGTTTGCTCTTCATCAACAAACAATTAATCAAAGACCGTATCTTATCTTTGAGCACAATCGTAATACATTTAAAATTAACCATTTATTTTCAGCCGTTAAATTTCCATCGAATCGAATTAAATAACTAACCGTACGTTGCTAACTGTAAACATTGTAAACGCTACCGAATGGAACGTTCGTTAGGGGGAAAAATTACAGTCACACCGTTTTATGCAACGTAATTACAGCCCTGTAAGTTTAATATACATTATCAAACAGGCGACGTCCGGCTAGATGCACTGTTTCATTGGACAGAGTATTATTTAATCTTCGTTCACCGTTAATTAGCTATGAATCACCTCGTCTCTTCGCTCTCTCGTCTCAAAGTTCCATTTTCTTCGAAAATCTACGAGCAAATTAATGTATTACTTTCGTGTAATGCAACGAGAAAAAAAGAGTAAACAGATAAAAAGAAGCTGCATTGTAATTCTTATCAGAGAGGGGGCGCTTATAGCAAGTATCGTCTAGCAACTTTGACCCTAAACGACGAATTGTAAGCATTAATGTCTAGATATCGGGAAGAGAATACAACACTACCGAGTCAATGAGTTCTTGAGTGTTTCATTTTTATTGGATCACAAGACACACGTACGAATGTCGATCGAACGAGGATTTCGATAGATCCCGATCAATTGCACGTAGCGACACGATAGAATTTACTGCCGATAAGGGAACTGAATGTCACTGCATAGTACGTGGTACCTCCATCAACGAAGATGACCATTATCTACTTACTGATCGTCACTTGGCAAACAGTGGCCCGTTTACGAGTCTCTTTTCACGTACTACAAATCTAGATAATGTCAGGCCTGATAAATTCGGGCTCAAACTAAAATATTTCTAAAGCGATTAGGGAGTTCGAAGAATCTTGATCGTGCAGTAAGCGAAGAATTATCTAAAAAGTTCCCAAGAGGAAAATGAACAGACAGAATCGAAAAATACCTCTCTATGTGCTTCTACTGAAAACAAAATACATCTAAATTTTCAATCTTCCAATCTTTCAATCTTAAAACTTCCACATTTCCAAGTTTCCAATTTTTAATTTCCGAAGTTTCGAAATTCTAAGCGTTCGTATTATAGAAAGAGCGCGTTTCCGATCCTGCCCGACTTTGTCCGATCGCAAGCCGAAGCTGCGACGCTCGTCTTATCCACCCACGCATCGTAACATTCAGATTAATCTTGATACGTTATCTCATATGAACAAGAATTATCTTTGTCACCTGTAAAACATTGGTACATTTTAATCATCCATATCTAAATATCCATATAATAATTCTTATCTAAATATCCATACTGTCCTTATCATTTAATTCTTCCAAGACCCTATCCTATTTAAAGAATGATCACCCGCGAGATATTTGGTATCGATAACATTTTTTGAATGATAATGATTATCTTCTTGAAATTTTTTATCTACATAAATGGTTATGTCATATTCTACCTTGTGACATTATCGGCATTCCAGGCTGTGGCAGCGGATACATGGTGGACGGTGGTGCAGTTGGCATAGGCATTCCTGAAGGCATTGGTGCAGGATACATGGAATCCATTTTTTCTACCTAAATCTAAAATTAATAAATCATCAACCTTAATATAAATATTTTCTATTCCATTTTAAATGATTCGAACGTTGTCACTGACAATTTATGATAAAGAAATGAACACGTGTATTACTTATACTTTTAACTGAAAAATTTGAAGGAAAACGAAAAGGAACGAATGATGTTATAGAAGCGTACAGTATATTGTACTTTGTTTACATTTTTAGTTTAGGTTATGTTCAAAAGAAGTCCTCGGTCGGTAATGATATCTATTTTACCTACAGAGTCGGTGAGCTGAAAATTAGTTACGACTAAAATCGTGTGATGACGAAACTCTAATCGTGATGCTGTTTATGTTATTGAAATTGTCAGGTTATTGTCCGCTCGTAAAGGTCGTTGTAACTTTACGTGAAGATATGAACTTTAAGCGATAACTCGACATTTTTTTGTTGATAACAATCCTTTGTCTTTCGATATGTCCGTGATCGATAATTTATACTAAGGCTTCTACTTATTCACTACTTTAACTATAATATAAATAAATCCGAAAGCCCATTTGCTCAAACGGAATAATAAAATATTGAAATAGTAATATAATAATATAGTGACGGAATAATAGAGTTGTACAATTAATAAAAGCGATTAGTAGTAGTATAGTACCAATCCATGTACAACTCATACGATTTGTTATTATACATAAATAATGTTATCTAATGTAAATGATATTCTTATTACAGTTATTTTACAAGACAATTCAACAATTTTCAGCGCGTTAGTAAATTAGATACAATTGAAAAGATTTCAGGAAAAAAGGAAATGAGTATATTTTAAATGAATGCAAAATTTGGTTATGTATCGAAAAAAAGATGACACCTTAAACTAGTTTCCATCTCATTATACGTACTACTTTTTAATAGCCTTAAATTAGGTTTCATGAAGCCTAATCGACAGTTTCCTTGTTTGTTGCGAACAACCTCGATAACTTTTCGTTCGTAGCGATTTTTTTTTTCAATGTGCCGCAACACGCACTGATTACGTTTTTCACGGTGAACGAACGACAAGAAATCAGGTACGAGGAATTGTATATATTAACGTCATGCGGTTGAAACGGCAACAAAGTTTCGGTGCTGCTCCATTTAATGACACTGAAAATCATTGATAACCAGAATGACGGAGTGCACGTGCGTTTTAAGAACCATATGCATTGTTCGACGCGTACAATGAAAGCTGATTCAACACTGTCATGATCTCAATTATTTCATTTACCCCAATTGCATATGCAGTATAATCATTGGTCAATTTTAGTTTATGAACCATTCATTTATTATCAAATTTATAAAAATCTTACTAGTTGTACAATTCTAATTATACCGATTCGAGTTTTATAAAAACAATATACAATACAGTGTCGCTATATGGAATCCATTTATATGGTGCAACTTACAACTAACATTGCATTATTTCAAGCTACGTTATAATCGTCGTCCAGTTTTCGATGACGCAAAATTTCACGTGTAATTTTCTAAAGAAACTAATGACAATTAGCCCTTCGATGACTAATTAGCAGTTCGTCACAAATACTCTGTACATAAAGTGATGCATTGTTCAGTTATGTACACTTTCATCGGATGATGTCATCGTGTCTCACATGTGTCTGCGTTCGCATACCACAAGGTCGTCAAATGTCGTGGCTGCTGGAATGACGTATCTATACGACACACTAATACAAAAGAAATAGGAAGCTATGTAAACCACAAAGATACGGTAGCAACGCATTTCCGGTTTTTCAGAAAAGCACGGTTACGCCCTTTAATCTTGAAAAAACGAAACATCAAACTTACGTGCTACTTTTTGTTATTACTTCTTCGTTTCCTTATTCATTTGACTCATGGGGAAAAAATGATAAAACGGATCAATTACACGGTATATATATTTAAAAAATATTCCCGTTACGTACGTCTCATCTTTTTCTTTATTGATCTATTTTAAGGATTTGTATTTTAAGCAGTGTTCTCATGTACCTGTGTACCGAGTAATGTTACACAGTTGATCTATGTATATGCAGAAGTAGCCACTTTGTATCACGCAAATAATTTGATAAAATTTTCTTTCAAAAACAGTAAGCAACAGTGTGAGTAATACTAATTACTTGTACAATTAAAGCAAATCTAATAATGTGATGTTAACGAACATGTAAAGATGATCTTTGAATGGATTAAATCATTGTCATTAATAGAACATCCTCATGAACAACAAAAATGTAATACTTTATTTAAAAAAAAAAAGATGGGTCCTGATCATCCCCGAACGAGATTTTGAGGAACATTTAGTAGTAATAATAAAACTCACTTGGGAGTGTGGAGGTCGTGGATAGTGCTGTCTGGAAGATAAGAGAGTGACACTTGCATCCGGTAAAGGAAGTTTCCGTGATTCTTCTCTTACTATTTTCCTCGAGTATACTTCTACGCACACGAAAAAACAAATATCAGTCTTCTCGACCGCAGCTCCTATTCGTCCGTCCTTTTCAACCCGACTTGTATCCACCAATCGCAGAACAGTTTAGTCCCACGAAAAACGAGGAGCGAAGGAAACTATGAAAACGCGTCTTAAACTTGATTTTGGATATTAGGGTGCGACTCCACTGAGCTTAACGAGCGCGAACGAGCGCGAGCAAAATCTATGTTCGATAACAATGTTCAGGTGTTGTGGATTGGAAACCGAGCAAGCAAACATTCGAACAGTGCCGAAATAATATGCGGGTGCTATTTTACAAGGGTCCCATTATAAAAACATTTTTCTACCATTACTCAAATTTCAAAAATTGAAATTGTGCGCATTACACGCGTTAGAAGTAACATTATCGTAAAAAAGTAAAAATAGAATGATAATTAATAATTTAGAAATTTTAAAATTTATACTTTTGGAAATTTCGGAATTTAAAAATTTTGGAGTTTACTCGTCTCATTTCTACTGCGATCAGAAAATTTTTATTTAAAATATTAAAAAGGAAGTCGAAAAGAGTTTCCGCCCAAAATAATATTTACGAATGAGCCGCCCCTGTATTCACTATAGAATCGAACATCAACGAACATCACCGAGCACTGACGAGCCCCGATGACTATACACTCGAGCTCGTTCGTGCTCCTTCGTCTCGGTGTAGTCGCACCCTTACTTGATAACTATTGAAACGCTATATATTATGCGCACGTAAACCAGTGTTAGAGCAAGACGACAGAGTACAGTATTCGATGTTCGTGCAAGAGGTTGAAAGAAAATTCAAGCGTGATAAGATGGCGTCACGCACGTCAGACCTATGGAAGAAGTGAGGGGCAGAGGAAAGACAGGAAGGAGGCAGGCCAGGCGAACGTCGCCAGGGGACTGCGGTGTGTGACAGAGAGTGTGAATATAGTGCTGTCATGTCTTTTTTGAGCGTTCAAAACTGCTATATTTCGATCACGTTCAATTTTTCTGCCGTATCCATTATCCAGTAACATCCATCGATGCCTTTGTTCGGCAATAAGAACTGTTTCCGTTCGAGCACAATCGTTTCGATAACACGAAAACGAAGTTAGTAGCGGTAGTCAAATCGTATTATCCTCGAACGAAGGAAACGTGCGATAAATCTATACTCGGCAGAGAGAAGCTTTCCTCTCGGTCCTGGACACGTCGAGGCGGAGGAGACAGAGGCGAACTGCCAAAGAGATGCGCGAGTTCAAGGTAGTCGTCCTCGGCTCGGGCGGGGTAGGCAAGAGCGCGCTCACCGTGCAATTTGTTTCGGGATGTTTTATGGAGAAGTACGACCCTACGATTGAAGACTTTTACCGGAAGGAAATCGAGGTGGACAACTCGCCGTGTGTACTCGAGATCCTCGACACCGCCGGCACTGAACAGTTCGCGAGTATGCGCGATCTCTACATAAAGAACGGCCAAGGTTTCGTCGTAGTTTACAGTCTGACGAATCACCAGACTTTCCAGGATATCAAGGCGATGAAGGAATTGATAACTCGCGTCAAAGGCACCGAAAGGGTACCTGTATTGCTCGTCGCGAACAAGCTCGATCTGGAGCACCAGCGTGAGGTGGAAACCGCCGAAGGCAATGCTCTAGCGCACCTCTGGGGCTGTCCATTCGTCGAGGCATCCGCGAAGAACCGCACGAACGTCAACGACGTTTTTGCGGAAATTGTGCGCGAGATGAACTTCAGCCCTGAGAAAGAGAAGAAAAGCTACTGCTGTTGCAGCGTCCTCTAATAATTAATCAAAACCATCAACAGAGCCGTATTAGATAAAAACAGTGGCTGACCGTGGCTCATCGGATGAACTTCGCTTGTCTGATGACTATGCTCTCTTTCTTGGGCCCACCTTTGGGCTTGTGCTGTGAACTCGCCAATCTGTAAGACTAATATGATTCAGTATCCTGAATTTGAACACATTAAGGACTTGTGCCGTCTCATGGTTCTTTTTTCTATCGGAAAATTGCAGTCTGCTGTTAAATTGGCTGGCTGTTAAATATTTTAATATACATGGATAGTATTATGTGTAATATTATTGTAATATATAATGATAGATGTAAGCAGGCAATGAAAGAGGTAACTCCGTCGGTAGAGGACCAATAGTCGAGAAGGACATGGATAACTCTGTAGGCAGTAAGGGAACTGCTCCATGATGGTTGTTACTTGTTAACGGCAAAACCAAACACGATACGTCTAGCTTTCTGCTCAATTTAAGAGAAGCATCCATCGTGTACTCGTCCCAATCCATGAAACTCTGTTGCTCGATCGATGTAACATGCAAACTGTTTGAGGACGTCGAAGAAATCACAGTAGTGGTCAGCCATTTGATATAGGGAGAAGAAGTTCGAATAGATACTGTTTGCGATGTACAGTGAAGAGTATGGAAAAGACAGATGGTCTTAGACACATTGTGCAATGATTTCCATTAACGATATATTACCTGTGCTCAAATGTCAGAGGCTGCGGTAAAGAATGCGTTGTATAGAGAGCTTGAACAGTGTGTCGTTAATGGTACCGGTATCGATTGTACAGTTCTAATAGTAGAAATATTGTTTTATTAAGATAAACACCAAGTAACGGAGATGGTCATCGATGGATAGAATTTTATACTTGAGACCATGATATTTGGACAATTGTTCTCCTCTAATTTTGATGTAATTCCATTGCATACCAGATACCGTTCACACTTTTATTTCAATAAGAATTATCTTGATTACTATGAAGAAAATTGGAAACTCCGTAGCAGGAAGCATAATGAGAAAGAAAAGATTGAAAAGGATATGGCAAACATCAACCGAAAGGATATATTGCAGTAATGTTATGGAGGAACATTAACACACGTAATGTCAATCGTATACATAATTATAGGATTTATATGGTAATGTGTATATGATAGAAGAAAAATACAAATCTTTGTACAATTCCAAAATGTTTTATAGCCAATTTTAAACCAGCAAGAGGAGGTGAGATATTGAAACAAGCTATTTCACGATAGCTTGCTGGTACATTGATCCCTTCAACCGCAAAATGCATATGTGGTACTCATAATAATATCTAATACATCCATTGCTTTGTGTGAACAGAAAAATCTCCATTTGGAACTGATCATCATTGAGTTCGTGAATGTAAACTGATAAACGTAAAGGAAAAGAAAGAAGAAGAAGCAATGGACTCCCTTATAAGTAGCAGTAGGTCGTGTGTAATTTTTCTCGTGTGATCAAAATCATATTATCCGATATTAATACCGCTTTTATACCATAACAGTCATTACATTAGCTCGATATGTTATTATTTAACACAACCATCGAAGTCGTTCATTTCCGTGTGATTGCTGCACGACGTATCTTAACAAAAAAAAAAATAAGGGTTGTTCGATCGATTATCAGTTTTCTCTTTTTACGAGTTTAACCAAAGGATTATTGATCCTGATTTTACAACAAAAAGCAGTGTATTTATAATTTATGTATCTATTTGTTCATCTCGATTACCCGTCTTTCGGATCGATTATAAAGCGTTGAATTGTACACGAGCGGTACCATTTCTCCGTTTCACGTATCATCGGACACCGTCGAACTGAAAAGTTTCAAACGAACTGATGTACAGTATTTCTATCATTGGTAGTTAGAAAAAAAGTCCAACGATACGGAACCATTATTGGGAAATGTTATCGATCGTATGTTGACTCGTTCTTTTCAATTGTCGGTGCACTTTTAGAAACGTCATTTCGTAGCGAATATGCGTGGCTGATTTTTTCTCCAATGTTTAAATGCATTTAATATTATTGTTTCTTGCATATTAAAAGCGTGGTAGTCTAAACGTTATCATCGATTAATATTCATATTGTGAATTACAGTGGAGTCTCGCTATATATCAATAGACAGGAAATGTATAAATTTCTGAATTGCAAAACTTCTAAACTCAAAAGTCTATAAGAAATTTGTAAATTTGAGATTTCTGAATTTTGTTGTGAGCAACACCAGCGAGACAGCACTGTAATTTTATATTATATACTTTTCATTGCATTAGCCTAATTTTAAGTATTATAAAATCAATGTACACATCAAAACATACTTGGAGAAAAATTATCAAAAAGCCGAACTGATTTGAGATAGCCTCGCGTATTTGACCGATAAAGGGTGCTAATACGTTTCGTCAGTTTGAGATTGGTGAAGCGTATACCGACGTAGCGAATCGGCCATCTAATTTCATTACAGTACTCAAGTATATAAACAGGCAAAGAAAGGAGAAAAGAAAAATAGGGGAGGGGGCAAACAGATATAATTATTCGTATCCTCTATTTTATCACTCGGAAAATTCATAGTCTCTCTGTGATCCCGTAGATTGTAACCGCAGTTTTTCTATTAAAAGACGACGATAATAACCGCGCGTATAAAAGCCTTTTCAACGGCGAATCAAAGGGCCTCTTTGTAAAACGTGTAATCGCTCTCGCTCTATTATCGTTACGTTTTCTCGCCCTCCTGGGTTTTTTGTGCTTTGCGAAAATCAGAAATTGGCAAAAAGAAAGTGAGGCGACATTGCCTGTCAGCGGATAGCTTCCTAAGTAGTATACACCGTTGCACGAAATAAGTCAAAAAAGAAAAAAAAAAATGTTTTCTATATTTGTATCGCTTCTAAACATGCATACATTTGTCCGACGTGAGATCGTGTTTTAAGAATATTTTTCTAAAGAATACGCTGAAAACTTTTGTACAAGAATAGACAAAAAAAATAAATATCAAACTGATCTTTACTTAGAAAGCTATCAAGCGTTAAAAAAAAAATCGAGCTTCGTCTGAGTGAGCATATCAATTATCAAGGACCAGATTCGTTTCGTTTCCTTTCCTTGTTTCGGCCAGCAGATTTGTCTGATTTGTTCAGAAAATTTTTAGGAAAAAAAGGAAGCACAAGAATTCACCACCTACAAAACGATTCGCATACGATTTTATAATTAGATATAAATAAATGAATGAATGAATGAATAAATATAAATATATAAATATAAATATAAATAAATAAATATATATATATATACATACAATATATATGTATACATGCAGATTTGTTACGTAACTGGGTCACATTAATTCGAGAAACACCACGATTTAGATGTATATCGGCCTTTCAGTACTACCTGCGTATGATATTGAGTACGAAATACGTTATATTTTTTACAATGTGAAGAATCTGTAAATATTATAGCGTCGAATTATATGATAATGATGATATTGATTAATATTAATGAAAAAGGATAAAAAAAGGAATACCGATCTGACATTTGAAAAAGGACAACAATGAATGGCTTACAGTAAAAAATGTGCATTTCATTGACATGCGACGTTCATGAAATATGTATGTTTCTTCGTTTTACCATTTTCTATTTTTTTCGCGTTCGATTCATTGTTCTGATTTAAATTGACTGCGTTAAATTAATCACTTGGGTAGACAAGGAATGGATGCTCAAGACACTTGTAAACGATACTATCTATGAAAATTGTTATTTGCTGGTAATATTAACTTCTTGTCTGGTTTATTTTTTGCTTGCTTCTAAATGGAAGTACATGAAACAGGAAAGCATGCATTATTTTTCACCAACAATAAAGAAAGAGGATGTAAGCACAAGTCAGTTGTATTTTTTCCTTTTTAATGCAAGTAAAAGTAAACTAAAGTATATAGTAAAATTTGTATGTTTCATTTTGGTGAGTCGAGGAGATTCGAATATGTTCAGAACTTAATAATGTAATAATATAGTTTATGGAATGTCAACTTTTATTTGTCCAGTGTATTTCAGCATAAATTACCAGCATAAGAATCTAGTCACTACAGAAATCTTGTAACTCAATGACATGGAAAAATGTATGGTGCAGATTTAGAAAGCAACTTCTTTGCTATTAGAATATATGAACTGTATTATCCTATTGTCTAGTTCAATTTAATACTGCAATTGTTTTTGAAGTGTACTTGAAAATTTGTCTGAGTAAGTGTTTGACGATAATAATGCATAATACATTTAAATTTTTAAAGACAATAGGCTGATACAGAAATGAATTTTTCTTTTCAATATTATTAAGCTTAATTTTTTCCATGAAAGCATTGAGATTATCCTATGAAAGCTACCCATTTGATTTCTTCCAGTCTCAATACTGGTGCACATTTTTTCTTTGTATGCAATTTTTCACATTTTTTTATTACTAACCATTGTAATGGCATTTTGGAAATATCGCACAAATATAATATAGAATAAAAACAAATAATAATTTTGGTACTAACTGAATAATCCTCTACAATGTAATAGTAAGTAAAATAAATTTCCTGAAACTCTGAAAACATGAAAAGTAAAAGCTGTACTGAACTATCAATTATAAACTAAACTATTTCGTTGTAACTAGAGAAAAGTTTTCTTAAAAAGAAAAAAGAAAATACTTCATTGTATTTATATAATGTCATATTGTATTACTAATGGTAAGTACATATCTAATTTACAAGCATATAAAAATTGTATTAGTTTTATCAAAACTGAATAAATCTAATAAGTTTTTACACACAAATATCAAACTACATTAATATCAGAGATCTTGTTCTATTAGATTTCTATTTAATGACTTCATAAATTTACATAAATTAAATAAGAAAAGAATGAGCCAATATCACTTAATAATATATAATATAATCTACATTTGAGATTTGTAGATTAAACTGAAAAAAAGAATAACAATATTTTTACCTTTAACTCATTATTTAAAGTCACTTAAATGCATCCCTTAAAGATTATGAATTTAATTGGAAGCAAGTAACTCGTTCAACCTTGTGATACAATCACAGGCTTCTGTTGCAGGTACTTTCAGGCAAGCAGAAATTACTTCATAAGTTACATAAAAATGAGAAACTTTTATAGAATGAGGTATGCTGGTAGTTTCTTCATTACATTTATGATTGTATTCAAGACATTGATCACTGAAGTGTTGAAAAAAATTTAAAACATCTTGCAAATATTGTAAATAATCATCCCCTGTGTGATTGCATAAACAAGTAAAATAATCTTTGAATAAATCTGCATAAGGACTATGTTTTATACTTTCATTGAGCTGATCTACATTCTTAACAATTGATTTATATATGTGTTCTTTATCTTCAAGTTCTTCAAGCGATATAAACATTCTGCAAAAATGTGCTAAAGACTTGATTAAAAATGCAAATAAATCTTTTTCTCCAATTGATGGATACTTCAGAACTAAACAACATGCCTCAACTGTTAAACGTAGAAAGTGATCATATGCTTCAGTTTCATTGTTCCATCCAAAAGCGAACCAATATATTATTGTAAGTTCTGAGCCCAATCTCTGATACTCTCCTTCCATTGAGCGAAGAATCAAATGGCGTAAAAAGTCTTCTCTTACTAGGTTTAAATCTGATAAATAATTTCGTAATCTCTTTGAAGTTTGGACATCTTTTTTTAATCTATTTAATATAGTGAAACAACGCCTTTCATAATCTTCTACTATATCAATGACACTAACACCTTTTTGAGTTAAATACCAAAGAGATGAAAAATATAATTTATCTATTGGTTCAATGACATGTTCAATTTGATTAATTATTTCTTTTTTCATTGACAGAGGAATTTTGTAGCTTTTAATCTTTAAGAAATATTCCAATATTCTTGTAATCTGTACAAATATTTCACTGCTTATGTACTTTGGAACACTTAAATTTTTTCTTAGAAAAGACATTTTCCCTGCAAGAGCTATTATTAAATCCTTAGTATTTGTATCTTTGGTACATCTAACTTGTAGTTTGCGAATACTATTAAGAATAGAATTTATGTTTGATGCATTAAAAATATCTTCTTTTAAATATGGTATAAAGACACTGTTCATCAAGTCATGTATCGTAAATATAGAACTGTCTAATGTAATTTGTATAAAATCCATGAACTTTTTTGCATTCCATTGTGAATTTTCTATACAAATGGTTTTTAAGATGTTTATTAAGAATAGCTGACCATTGTCTTCCCTTATTTGCATAAAGGGCGACAGTAGAAGTAAATCCCTAACAGAAATCATGATGTTTTCATATTGTGGATGACCAATTGTAATCTTCACAAGTATAGTCAACACAGTTCTGGGATTTTTTAAGAGAAATAATAAAACAGTTTTTAAGACCATTGGTGTTTGTAAATTTGCATTACGTGTTATGAAGTCATTAAATACTTCTTCTGTATGTAAAGATTCCAGATTATTTTTGCCATCATATTTTGTTACATACATGACTACAATTTCATAAATATCTGGTACACTTTGAAGTGCCACTAATTTTGTGACTAAGGTATAACTGAATTCTTTCAAATTTTCTTCAGTTGATTGTGAAAGTACAAAAGTGAGGTATTCTAACAGAGTTAGGAAATCTTTTTTATCTAGTAAAGAGCTATTGTCATAGACAAACTCAAGCACTGAGCGATCCCATTCTTTGTACCGGCATAATAATTCTTTCATACATTCCTTCTTACCATCAGATATAGCAGAACAAAGTTCTTGTAAATTTAAAACAAAGTTTGACTGCTTAGGATCTGGTTTTGATGACAACTGTTGCAAACACTCTATTAAATGAGTATCTTGTGATAACTGTCCATCATTCTTTATAAATTCTATAAAGTAATAACATTCAATTCCAATAGATCTTTGTAATGAAATCATGGTATTTTCCTCATCATCCAATTCTGCCCAATTCAAATAAATATTGCAGTCAATTTCTTTGATTTTATTCAATAATATACTTACTAGTTGTTTGTTTAATGTTGACATAGTGTTTTCTACAATAATATTTTCACACTTCACAAATGGTTCTTTCCCGAATGTAATCTGATATAATTTTTCAAGATCTTTACAGATAATTTCATCAGTTTTGTTCTCTAAACATTTTCTTATTGTGCAAATTAATTTTTTCAACATAATACCATATCGTTCATATTTTTTTAAACCTGACAATTCTGTTAAATAAGACAATTTTGAGTTTGTTAATACTAATAAGAATTCTTCAAAGTTAATCAACAAATCTTGTATGCTCTCTTCAACATTTACAGATTGTATACCAGTTTCTTTTAATTGAAGAAATTTGGTATATATAATGAGTACCAAGCGATACATTATTTTAATTGATCTTTGAAAAGGTAATTTGTCTATATATTTTGTAATTATTTTTAGTATTTCTGTACATAAATCAAACGGTACATATAACAAAGATTCAATTAAAATCTTTTCATATTCAAGATTCCACATTATTTGCACGAATAAGAATGGAGATAAAGGTGGACACATATCAACTAAATGTCCATAAATAATATCTTCTGTTAAACGTTCTTGGTTCTTAAAATCTGTGTTCAATAATAAATATTTATATGATTCTACACATTGTTCATCATTTATTGTAGTTTTCTCCTTTGTAGGTATGTTGTTAGATTCAAATATTTCAGTAATAGATTTACATATGTCATCAATATGATTAATGTTTTCAGACGTGACACAAGAAGTGAATAATTTTAATTCTCCACATTCTTGATTTTTTTTCATAAGGTACATTTGAACCTTTTTATAGAACTTGTTTGATTCATTCATTGTGAATATATCAAAAACTTGCATACAAATCTTTACCTCTAAAATATTTTTTTACATTTATCAGATTTTTTACAATACCTTGATAAACATTATATTTCTGGAAAATTAATAGAATTATTAAATATTATATTAATAACAATATATGTGTAAATATATACATGTAATGTAAGATTATTTTTACCATCAGTTTTTACAACAATGTCACAATGCATTTTATGTTTTGTATGTTCAAAACCATGATTGTAACAGGCACATGATTTGTAGTAGTAGGAGTATATAGTGCTTTACACCAATAACGTAGATAACTGTATCTTTCTATTATAATCAAATGAAAAATAAACCAGAACCAGATAATTTTACCATTAAGGTTACGTCATTAACAAATAACGATTACAAAAAGTGCATTTGATTCCATTATATTCATTCATAAAAGAAAAATGGTTCGTGCGTGGTACATGGACAACACTGATGCTGACCAGCGATTAGAACACCATAAAGAACCACCTGAATATATTTCCCTTGAAGACTTATTCAAGAGAACGGGTGTCGAATATTTTAAGGTTAGTTTGTACTTCAATATTTCAAATAACATTTCATTAATTGTATATTTTGTACCAATTTCATTTTATCATTTTATTATTTATGCATCTAATTCGTGTTTCAACTGTATAAATGGTTAGTAGTCATTTAATAATATTGACATTGATTTAGGTTGACCATAAAAATTATAAACATGATAATACATTAACAAAATTGAAAGAACAGCGTGGCTATACTTATGAAGATGAAATAGAATGTTCTAAAGAATGTCTCCCAAACTATGAAGAAAAAGTGAGTTGTACACAAAATTGATTTAAAGTACAATTCAATAGAATGACATTGTTTTGTTATTTAGTTGAAAAATTTCTTTACGGAACATCTTCATACTGATGAAGAAATAAGATTAGTTTTGGATGGATCAGGATATTTTGATGTTCGAGATGAAGAAGATCAGTGGATACGTATCAAAGTTGTTGCTGGAGATTTGATAATTATTCCTAGTGGAATATATCATCGATTTACTTTAGATACTGATGTAAGTACCTTTCTTTTAATATCCAATGATATTCTATAGTCTTAAATTTTATTTTATTTTGTAGAATTATATAAAAGCAAAACGTTATTTTGTGGGAGAACCTGTTTGGTTACCTTATAACAGACCTGCAGATAATATGGAGTGTCGTAAAAATTATCTTAATCGTTTGAATAATGGTTTCCAGACTGTATCAACCTAATGTTGCCTGTAAAGAATATTTAACATATGCTTTGAAAAAGTATGATATAAATACAGAAATTTATACTCGCCGAAATATTGAAATTTGTCTAATATGTAAATAAAAATTTGTATAGATTAGTAAGATATATTATTTTGTTATATGGATTTACATTCCATAATATTACAGAACACTGTGCTTTTAATAAATTATAAATTTCAGCTTTATAATTGATTTATATCAAAATATTTTATAAAGTATCAATAAATTTATACTAAAAGGAGTTCTGGATAGTCTTTTATTTGTAACAATTATTGCCTATTACTCACAATATAAATTTTGTTTATTAAACTACATTAAGTATGTACAAAAATCTTCTATGAATACTGTAATATTATTATAGTCTCAATTATTAAATATTTGTTTTTGTCACAGACTTTTGCGTATTTTATATACAAACTTGATGCACATGTTATTTCATGAAATTTTAAGTTTCAAGCTTCGATTTACAGCACATAATCATGATTACAATTTGACAATGAGATTAACAGATGATGTACAAGACAATATTGTGAAGTATAATAATCACAACTTCAAAAGGTGGACAATAAAAGAAGTACATACATCTAGATATGGATGTCAAATATTATCGTCAAAATATAAAAGTTCCAATTAAAAATAAATACTAGAATTATTTGTCAAATAATAAGTCCTAATAAACGAAAAAATATCACGACAGGAAAATACTTAACATTAAAAGTCGGCATTAACTGTAAAATTACTTTCAATTCTATCTTGCATGACTCCCCACTTTTGGTATTCTCCAACTTTTTTCTCAAAAAAGTTTGTTTTACCTTCCAAAGAAATATGCTCCATAAAATCAAATGGATTTTCGGACATATACACCTGAAAATTAAAAATCATTTATTTTTTATAATCGCTTTTACCATGATTTTAATTGTAACATTTTTACAAACCTTCTGACAACCTAACTCCAGGAGCAGTCTGTCTGCGACAAATTCGATATATTGACACATAAGTTTACAATTCATGCCTATCATTTCAACAGGTAATGCATCTGTTAAAAATTCTTGTTCAATTTCCACAGCATCTTTAATAATTGACGTAACTCGCTCAGAAGACGGCTTTTGTATAATATGTTTAAACATTAAACATGCAAAATCACAATGTAATCCCTGAAACAGAACATTCAATTTAATCTATTATTTTTAATCAGTTTTTTTTATACCTTCAATGAAGTCGGAAACGCACTGACCTCATCCCTAGAAATAAGTTCATTACTGAACGTAAGTCCTGGCATAAGTCCTCTCTTCTTTAACCAGAAAATGGCAGCAAAGCTACCACTGAAGAAAATACCTTCTACTGCGGCAAATGCGACTACACGTTCAGGGAAAGTAGCGGTTTCATGGTTTATCCAATTCAATGCCCAATTAGCTTTTTTTGCAACACAGGGTAAATTTTCAATGGCATTAAATAAAAAGTCTCTGTAAATGAGCAATTGTAATTTATATTAAACATTATTAATGTTTAACACTTTGAAGATTTGATCATTTACCTTTCTTTGGCATCTGCAATGTACGTATCAATTAATAATGAGTACATTTCTGAATGCACATTTTCCATAGCTACTTGGAAGCCATAGAAACAACGTGCCTCTGTTATCTGTACTTCCTGACTAAATCGTTCAACAAGATTTTCATTGACAATTCCATCAGAGGCTGCAAAAAATGCTAATACATGAGATATGAAATGCTTCTCACTAGAAGTCAAACGATCCCAATCAAATGTATCCTACAAAAAACAAAAATTATTTATGATTTTCTAACTTAATTGTTAACTCAATCAAGTTTTCAAAACATAATATTTATACCTTAGAAAGATCAACTTCCTCCACAGTCCAGAAGGAAGCTTCCGCTTTTTTATACATTTGCCAAATATCAGGCCATTGAATAGGAAAGACAACAAATCTACGTGGATTTTCCTTTAATAATGGTTCTAATTCTGGTTTGAATTCATTTTCTTTCAATTGCACTTTTCTCACAGCTTTTGTCTTACTCATCTGAAAGAAATTGATATGGAATTAAAAAAAATTAAAAAAATGAATTTAAGATTAAAGATAGTTGTAACACTGATTACTTACTACATTTTTCACACCATTATCTTGAGAAACTGGTGATGTACATAGTTTTTTTGGAGATGTCTGAAACCAAGAGAATCAAAGTTAATGTAGGATAATATAATATTAAAATTATTTTATAAATAACAGAATTAAATCGAATTTATCAAATATCATATAAAAATACATACAAATAACATAAAAATCTTCTCTACTAACATTGAAAATGATAAAAACACGTGGGAAATGTTCAATTGCATAATTGCATGTAACAGTAGGTGCACAACTTCTTATCTGATTCATTACAAATTATATATTACATACACAGAGACATGAACAAGATATTCTATGTAATAGATGTTGTATTTTTTACCACATAGGTCTTATTTTTTAATTATACGTATTAAACTTATCATTTACATACTATGTTAATAACTTTTAATGAAACTTAACCTTTTACAATTCAAATTATTGGTATAATGTTTGATCATTGATGATATTTCTATATGTTATTACAACTTACAAATAAAAACATGCGTATAAAAATGTTCCAGGTAAAAATATTTAACAATTGTTGTTTTTAGGTATCTCTATTACACTGACCACATGTAAGGATGATAAAAATAGATATATAGCACAATAGTATTAACTTCTGAATGTCATTAATCATTATACTCACATATTTTTATTTTGTTTTTCGACATTCCTGTTACATTTTTAATACATTAAAATTAAAATTCGAAAATTCAAATCTTTTTAAACTTGTCTATAATGACTTTTCACACTCAAAATTTAATTTTTATAAAATGTTATGTAAAGTTCGCAATAAATAAAAATATAGTAATAAGGAGAGATAAATAATATATAGTTAATACTGAAAGCGTATTAAAACAACGTGTACAAAAGGATGGAAAAAAATAAGATTACACATTTTAGTCAGCTACATATATAGCTAAAAAACACTAGTAATGTAATTTGTTTCAATTACAAATAAAAATTAAATAGTAATTAATTCATTACAAAGGGCTTAGAATAGAAAAGAACCCAGATAATACATAAAAATACCTACTTGATCTTTAAGAGAAACATTTTCGAGATTTTTACGAATATTTTCTTTCGTGGATACTTGTAGTGGCATTATAAGAACTATAGATTAGTTGCTGCAGAAAAAAAACGAACACAATAACTTTTCAAAGGAGTTACTAATAAGAATACTTTACGAGTGGAATACCGACACTCGAATGTTACAAAGCTGACACATTCTATTAGCAGTAGTTTTACTACGTTTCGCGCCAAACTGCTACTGACCAATCAGCTGATCAACTTTTACCGCCAAAACATATCGCTCCTCATAATATAAAAAAAACCATATATTTATGAATGACAGTTATTGAAAAACTTAATAATATAACTTTTTATATTTTTCCAACAAAGATTGGTATTAAAAATATAATATATAGATAATAATTTTCCCGCGCTTTTTACGAGATTGCGCTGTTATGACCATGAGAATCATTATGAGATTCTACGTAAGGTAGAATCTTCAATGAAAAAGTTACTTCCTTTAAATCGAACGTAGTAAAATTCTTACTATTTGTCTCCAATTTTAGAAAACTCAAAAAAGCTAAAAAATGCTGAATAAATACCTAAAAAATCTTATGAAGCACACAGGAATCAACAAAAACCCATATGAGATCCACAGGAACTTTGAGGAAATCCAAGAAACACATTTGAAAAACCCATGTTGAATTTAACTCATATGGAACTTAGATAGAATTTTAGGTAGAATTCATTTATTATAATAACATTGCTATTCAAATGAATACGTAAGGGTTACGGGTAGATACACATGATAGCACTAAAATGTCAAATTTAAAAGGGCGCCATTTTATGTTATCACAAAAGATTTGGTTAATTGTATGCTTTTATGAAACCCATTAATTCAAGTTTTAGCTTCTTTCAGTTAGTAATCGTATAGTAAAATATTCTATATATTTGACAACATGTTTACTATGAAGTAAGAAACTCGCATTATTTGGAAGTAAATTGCGGTCGGCGACTGTTGCATTTTAAACGCTTTTGATTTTAAGGTTAGTACCGAATCGTGAGCGAGTTTTCTATTTGTTTATATCTAATAAAAATATACTATAGTAAAATGTATAACACCATTGTACTCATTCCATAAACAATATTTTCTTAGAAAATATAGACATCATTTTATTTTCAGTAATTAAATTGTAACTCAAAAATATAAAAATTATTAACTATGAATTGTTTTTAATATAGGCATTAAACAATAATGGCGTTACATAGTGTACCGCCGAAAAGAAAAGAAATATACAAATATGAAGCACCATGGCCTTTGTACAGTATGAATTGGTCTGTTCGACCTGATAAAAGGTTTCGTCTGGCTCTGGGTAGCTTTGTGGAAGAATATAATAATAAAGTGCAAATAGTATCGCTTGATGAAGAAACCTCTGAATTCAGTGCCAAAAGTACTTTTGATCATCCTTACCCAACTACAAAAATTATGTGGATACCAGATAGCAAAGGTAATTCTTTTATTATTAGACTTTATTTAACAATATTTCGCTTACAATATAATCAATATTATATATTGTATGTTTATTAGGTTTGTTTCCTGATCTCTTAGCTACATCTGGTGATTATCTAAGAGTATGGCGGGCAGCTGAACCAGAAACTCGTTTAGAGTGTGTTTTAAACAACAATAAGAATTCAGATTTTTGTGCTCCTCTCACATCTTTTGATTGGAATGAAGTAGATCCAAATTTAATTGGTACTTCAAGTATAGATACTACATGTACTATCTGGGGATTAGAAACAGGCCAAGTTTTGGGTAGGGTGAATATGGTCACTGGCCACGTTAAAACACAATTAATTGCCCATGACAAAGAAGTATATGACATTGCATTTAGTCGTGCTGGTGGTGGTCGTGATATGTTTGCATCTGTTGGTGCAGATGGATCTGTAAGAATGTTTGATTTAAGACACTTAGAACATTCTACAATAATATATGAAGACCCACAGCACACACCTCTATTGAGACTTGCATGGAACAAACAAGATCCCAATTATCTTGCAACTGTTGCAATGGACGCCTGTGAAGTAATAATTTTAGACGTCCGAGTCCCGTGTACACCGGTTGCAAGATTGAATAATCATAGGTATGTTATTTTAATTTACAGTCTTGTTATAACTTGGTAACGTTTATTTCATTTTACAGAGCAAGTGTTAATGGCATAGCTTGGGCACCACATTCGTCTTGTCATATTTGTACAGCAGGAGATGATCATCAAGCATTAATTTGGGATATACAACAAATGCCGAGAGCTATCGAGGATCCAATTTTAGCTTATACTGCTGCAGAAGGAGAAGTGAATCAAATTCAGTGGGGTGCTACACAACCTGATTGGATTGCAATTTGTTATAATAAAGCAGCAGAAATTCTCAGGGTGTAAAGAAAATGTTTTCTATCAAGTCAGTATCATTTTAATATATGTGCAACACTTCACTGCAAGATCTTACTTAAAATCTATTGCATCTTACGGTTTTCAGTATTTGTACAGATTTCTATCTTTGTCGTATATTTTATGATTTTTTGTACCTGTAAAATAGTTATGTACAAATAATAGTTATATTTTAAGATATCGAAAATTCGATAAGAGAAACATTTGACGCAATGCGCGAGTATTTTTTAATTGAAGAATTGTGTAATGTCTAGTAAATTTAATAGTTTCTCATAAATTTCAGTAATTTTCTGGATGTATCAAATTAACGTGATTCTTATTAATTTTAACTTATCTTATGAAGGTAATTAAGGCTGGACCGATTGCGCAGTATCAAGTATGTGTACATGTTAACTTGATATAATGCGTTTAAACTGTGCCACTGGTATCTTATGTATTTATTATTCTTAGGTTCGTTGAACAATCATAGAATATATTAAGTAAAATAATATAATGATAAAGGCTCACTGAATGATAATTAAGTTACATAGTACTTCTTTAATAATCAATAAGTAAAATCCTGAAGATGCAATGTATAGAGACTGATGAACTATATATATATACATATATATATATATATATATATATTTATGTAATGTATGATAGTAATCGATGTATTTTATTTTGTGACAATATATACATACGATTAGTTGAGTTTAAGAAATAATGAATCGATCTGACAAAAACTTCTAAATATTCGATTAAATTTGACAACCATTTTGGTGAATTGAAAGCAAAATAAAATATATCTATTACGTTATAAAATTGTATATATGTTTATATTTACATATTCGCTTGATTTTGTAGGAAAAATTAGGATATTGCAATAACAGGTTTTTCATACACAAATCGAAATGTATTATTAATATGATTTGTTTAAAATATATAAAAACATCGTCTTATTGTATTACATCATATATTCGTAATGAAGTAAATGCAAAAGAAGATCAAATCCTTGTGTTACAAAGACAAAAATTATTAGCGAATAGAGTCGGTGATATTAATATTAATAATGAAATAATTTAGATAACGATGTGATTACTTATGAGCTTTTAAAATTCTTAAAATTGTGTCGTGATATGCAGCTAAAAATTTTTTTCTTTTTTTATTTAAATACATCAATTATTTATATTAACATGGAAATAATTGAAATGAATCAATACATATACTAATTAAGAATCATAGTTTCCGTACTCAAAGTAACATGATAAGATGCGTAATTAACAAGATTTCAATTTTAGAGAAGCAAGAACAATATTGATAACCAAGGTATTTTATAATTTACAGTTATATAATGAGCGAAATGCATTATTTATAATAATGAAATGCGTGTATATGAGTCGGAATAGTAGCCAGTCAGAATTAAAACATTCATTTCCCAAGTTAATCTTTTGTTCATTTTTTTACAGAATATCCAATATCTTCATACACTTATAGAAATTAAGCTATTATATACTAGTGCTACTTTAATAAATATCATTAACTCTGATACAGAGCAAGCCTTTTATTACCTAATATTTTCAATTTATTATTTCAACATCAACGATTAAAATCATTTACATAATTTATATTAAACTTTGGCAAGACTTAATTATTATCTCAAGAAGGAAAGTCATCTAAATTTTGTGCACATTTGCTTAAAAAAAAAAGATAAAATCTAAGAGCATGTACTTTTGTTCATATGTTTTATGCTTCCATGATTCATTCATTAATCCCCAGAGATTGATATTTTAGTCCAAAGGTATACGTACATAAGCACACACACAGATAAAAGGAAATCATCAACAATAAAGACATCAATGTAGAATCTCATAAATTAACGTAAAAATATAGCTTATGTTTACCGTTACTTTTTTGCACTTTTATTATAATTAATGCATCGCGTTAATAATAAATTAAATAAGTCATGTTCTTCGTTTTAGAAAGTATCATTAAATGCTCATAACTTCTATGGTTAAAATTTTCTACGACGGCAATCTGACTAAATTACATAAACTGAATTACTTGTTCTACGACGGATAGATCAAGTTCAGTCCCGTATTCATTAATCGTTATAAAATTGGCAGTTTAATATTTCGTTTTTCATTTCAGAAATCGTGCCAAACATTAAATGGAAGCAAACACTAAGACCACATTAACTCTCATTCCCCCTAACATATAATATCCATGAAATTTTATCCTCACTATATTAGGAGACATCTGAACACGTATTCAGTCAAATTAATGAGGATTAATCGCGTATTTAAAGAACGCATAATTTGCTAGCTATGTAATGAAGATGTAACACCGTACATCCCATGGTCAACATATTCCCCATTGCAATGTACACGTGAACTCGCCGAAAAGCTTTGTGAATCTTCAAGTAGTGAGGGCAGTGTTTCAACGGGCCAGGATTATGAACACCGATTTCGTTGCCGACT
This sequence comes from Megachile rotundata, assembly GCF_050947335.1. NCBI lineage: Eukaryota > Metazoa > Arthropoda > Insecta > Hymenoptera > Megachilidae > Megachile > Megachile rotundata. Next base: position 10,900,296 of record NC_134995.1, read on the forward strand.
CCAGCAGCACGTTCCAAGGTGTTCTTTTGTACTATCAGTTGCAGAAGGGGCGGCGTTAGGTACAATCGTATCAGCAGCTCTAGGAAGAAGGCGCTAAACATTGCACCCACCTGAAAATATACAATCAATATAAAAATCTGAAGAAACCTGATCAAATTATAATATCGGTCAAAGAAGATTCATATATAAATTACATGAAGAAATTAATTCTACAAACCTGAATAGCAATTTCAGTGGTCCACGTATGTAACGGATGATACTTCACGAAGATCAGAAGGGTGGTGAAGCTGAGACAAGCATTGATGGTAAAGTATCTTGGGAACAGAATACGTTGTACCTCTCCGAACGTGTGTCTTGGCAATGCGAAATACAAAGAGAGACCTGTATATTAAATTAACTTTTAGCGGCTGAAAAGATACAATCACGGTATCAGGAAACGTATTAAATTACCCGAGACGAATGTCATCCAGATTTGAGCACCAAGATGCATCACGAACGAAGCTAGGTAGATAAACGAAGTTGCTCTGGATTGGGAATGACCTGCATGTGTTCTCTCCGTTGTCGACACAAGAGCCGACGTTACGCACAGCACCGCTGCGATCATGATTACGTGAGCTGGTTGCGTGGTATAGAACAAAATTCTGTAAAAGAAAAAATATCGATCATAAATTTAGCTGCAACGATGGTCGTATTGCTTTACACAGGCGCCGAGAAGATTTGTGCGATCTTAAGGGCCTATAATTTAAGACCGGGTGGTTATCAATGTTCAGACTCGTTCAATTAATCGAACCTCGTATACTTTTATCGTAATTGGACTGTTATTCTTCAAACGGGCATTCAGATGCAGATACAGACGCTGTTTGTCTACAGTGAATCTAAAATCGAGCAATGAACGCCCGATGCAGTTTAAACAAGTCGCGTGACCGCATCTTATTAGTAAATCCGGTTCTCTGTCAAGTCTCACGAGACTGTCGATAGCATCCTCTCAGGCGCCAGACGAAAGGATATCTCAAGTGTGACCCACTAGTCTTCGATAACACTTTGTTTTATTCAACATATTCATTGCAAGCAAAGCATCACTTTGGACCTCTTTAGATCTATTTTCCTAAACCCTGTCTAAATTCTCTTCGCGCTTTTAAAATAAGAATTCTATGAATAGCTGACCAGAAATAAGGTTCTCGAATTAAAACACCCGTGTTTTTGTTTTCGTTTCCGTTTAAATCCCCAAAGGTCATTTTCCGAAGCGCTGAGCAAATACATCGAAAAAGAAGCGGCGCGACATGACGTAACGAAAGTATGTATTAGGACAATGATAATACGAAGCTGCCCCGAGCAAACACGTCTGCTTCCTACAGATAAGGCGTATCGTTGTGCAATGCCGTGTTCAAAGAAAATTGAAAACGAAGGTACAGATTATCGGTAATAGTAGCACGGAGATCGAGAACGAGGATCCGCTAAACGATTTGTACACACGAGACTGAAAAACAGAAGATTTATTTGCACGAATCTGATACTAGCACGAACCTATTCAATATTTACCGCGAGTCTACCGGCGTCGATGTAATCAATTCACACGCCATCGATAGAACCAATATCCCGTTAGAGGATACATATTTCATCTCCACTGGTTTACGGACTTCACACAGAAAAGCATCGATTCTCTACATTCTTCGGCTACCTTACACAAAATCCGCGAAGCGAAGAAGCAACGATTGAGATGCTAAGAATTTAGAACGCCCACATGCTTGAACAGGTATATATTAAAAAAATTATGCAGAGATTAGATACCTTAATACACTTCGTTTTAATAGGATTTTCTCTTTCAGACTCTCATTGGATTCTACGAATTGATAAAATTCCTACGTCATAGGAAAAGCATCGAATTAGTACAGGTTCCGAGATACGCTTTCTATTTCTGCCCGTTAATTCCTTCTCCGGAGGTAGCGTTACAGAAGACCTAAATGGGATGCAACGGCTGACAATAATATTCGTGGAAAATTTATCTCGCAGAAACAAGTCTACCCGTTACGTACACGTGGTTTGCGTTGTTTATTTTGTGTTTTATCGTCTCTGGTGTACATTACATCTTGCGTTCATTTAATTGCTTTCGAACATTCTACGTGGTTAACAAACAATGTTATCTAACATTTGGAACAGAACTGGTTCGAGTTGTTTGGAGATGACGGAGTTGTTTTCGAAAATGGAACACAGTTGCAATTTGGAACTTTACAAACACGTTACAAACATTGTACAAACACGTCACAAACACAGGAAGATGTCGAAAACGAAGCGAATTACGAAACAGCAACATTTAGTTTTAGAGTGCAACGTGTTGTCACCGAGGCGTTGAATGGTTCGTACGCTTTTGGCCACGCGTCTCCGAGACATGAATGGAACGTAAAACGTGCTCAATCGTATAATACGTGTTCCGTATGAAAATTACATCACGCATGTTTCGAAGCCGGTTAAATTACCTACGACGCATGTTCCGTCTCAGATCTGACCGACTTGGGATATCCTACTTTCTAAGCTCTTTTTTTAACTATCTAGAAATTAATATAGTAACGGATAGGAAGACTGCTAGGTATAGTACATTTAGGGGTAAGATGTATTTAAAGTATTATATTGAAATATTCTTAAATTTCTGCATCTTAACCTGAATCTTTTTAGATCATATGCAGGGTGTGTATGCAGATTGGAATCCTCACTTTCCTGTACACTAAAATTACATTCTCAGAGCCAAGATTTGAAGACATAGAAGAAACAGCCAAATATTTGTAGACCTCAATTTCTTGAGATGTTCAATAATACCTTCACACATGTGTTAAATATCTACATGCTCAGTTGCCACATGACTTTCAGTTAATTTGTACTAAATAATTTAACTAATTCTCTTGAATCAAAAACGGTTTGAAGATCTCTAAAGGATCTGGATATATTTGTATCCTTAGTTACTAATTGACTTTGAATTGATCAACCCTTAGCACTCCTACAGTGAGATTCAACATCAAATTCTTCTTGTATTTTATAAATAAGTAGCTTGGAATATATTTTATTTACCACTTAAATACATATATTTTCCAGATAGCCACCAAATTTTATTGAGCCTTTTGCAAGGAGTAGGTAAAAGAAATTAAAGAGTGCAAAGGGTTAATCGTCTAACAGCGATAATCGCGTTGAGAGCAGCAAGTATTTTGGGTAATAAATATTTGAAGCGATAAGTAACAGTTACATAAGGGAGAACCGTTAGCTATCTTCGTGAAAAGAAAAGAACGCGACAGGTTTGAGCATTTTTAGAATGCGAATCATGTTACTCGAGCGGTGATTCACTCTTTATCTGGTTAGAATTTTGTTTCTGCATGTCTCGCGTAATAGTCTACGAAACTCGAGATGAATGGTAATTTTGTTATCGAGTCTTGTTTGTACTCCTAGATGTACAGTCAATGAACTCGATAAACGCGAGAACCTTCTGACAACTGCAATCTTTAGCTTTCTACAGTAGTTTATACTTTAAATTTCTTTATTGTAAAAAATGTCTAGTTTAAATTTCTTCAGTAAAATTCTTCCACTGCATTTAACTAATCAAGTGACCGTCCGTTCGAAATTTCCACGATCACTTTTTATCTGCGGTTGTTTTTTTTTGCGTCGTTATCTGCTTCTTTTCGATTGATTTTTCGAACGGTATCCCAAAACGATTACGTACACGATTATTGCACGTCACGTGGCAAATAAGCACGCTGTTCCGTTCCCAGAATCTTTACGCCGTGAAGTTTACGGTATGCGAAAGGTGTACGGTAGAAGAAACATTCGAAGAAAATTGATGAAAAATCTTTGCACGTCCCACGACTCCAGGAATTTTCCATTCATATTTTCTCTAGGTAGAGGAAAGAGGTTCATTTTCTGCAGAGTTAGCGGTATGCACCTGATGCAAACGTGTAACCGAAGCTGTTATTCCAAGAAAGATCTTGCGTCAAATTTATGCACGCAAGGAGAAATTATATTCGTGAGACACTTTGATTCCGGAAAATTCCAGAGAAGTAACTGAGATCAAAGGACACTAGTTTACAGATCCAAGAGTCCAAAGATCTGGGTAAATAAAATCGTGTTAATTTGTTGTTAGCACTGAACTGTTCAAATCTTCCAAAATAGAAATCTCTCAGAATCAAAAATTGCAACTAATTTGCAGGGTAAGCATTGATACTTAATCGTACATCAATGAAAGTGTATTAAGTGGAACCGATAACAGCCGTTTACGACACGTATCCCGTACTGTTTCACGACTATCAATCATTCAGGATCATTGCACGGTCAGCTCTTTCGCATATCAATTATTCACAACTGGAATCGAGGTCAGCCAGATATTTTTATTACCGCTCCCCAACACAAAACAATCAATTTCCGAGCGCAAAAATCGCCGGTTGCAAAATTCTTTAACTTGCAAACAATTTGTTACAGAAATATATAGCAAAGGAAGCTCGAATAAAGACTCGAAGGTGCACGAGTGTGTACCCTATTATTTCAATTATTTTCACGGGAGGATGATGCTAGTTGCGAATCGAGTCGAGGTAGTAATTCGACGCGCAAACACGCAAGGGACTGTCCCTGGTTCGAGATAGCGTAGGCTCGCAGGTATACATAGAGTGCACGGCGTTATGAGGCAGTTATCGAGAGGCGCCGTGAAACGTGCGAGATGGCACGCAACCCATCGCTTAGATTGCAAGCGTATGCACCGCGTTGCAATTTTATCACTTCGATTTGAAGTCGATCGCGTTTACGATTCTTTCGTATTAACTTTCGAAGCGTCTCTCAAATTTTATTTATTAATTCTCAAACTTCTTAGTTTCATTGTTAACCCCTTGCAGTATTTTGACTCGTGACGCAATTACGGTTCAAATGCGACAAATCTTACTTGAATACTTTTCTATTTGAAGTTCGAGTTCAATTATAATTTGTGTAGTTAGCGATTGAATACAAAGTAGTCGCAACATTTTGACTTTCTTTAATGATTTTAATATTATTGAAATAGTTCTGACGCACCTGATACAAGGGGTTAACTGAAATTTTTAACCCTTTGCCCTCGAAGATAATTTTACTGTTTGCAAACAGCAACTTTAAAATATTAATTAAAATGTTAAATGACTTGAAGTTATTATTTCTCTACTAATAATTTCCACTATTGTCTATTTCACTACGTTTATACATAAGCACTATTATAGAATTAATTAAATAATGCTTCTTTTAAATTATTGTATTAAATCGAATGGCGCCTCTCGAGCGCAAAGGGTTAAATTCTGAAATATTCTTAAGTTTTCTTGGACTCTCAAGTTCTCAGATTTTATGAATGAGGATATTTGTGAGTAACAGTAAAATATAGAAGGTGGAGATATAAACACTCCTAGTTAAAAGTACTAGTAAAATATAGAAAGTCAGCCTAAGCACCCCCAGTTAAAAATTATCTCAGACATCCATCAATTAACCAGTTAAATGTACGTTAAAGTCACCGTAAAAAAAAGAAGCAAAGAAAGAAGTCGTAATCAACATATAAATATAGAACCAATGTTTCCAGCAATGACAAAGCGTCAACAAGCGAAGATGATTTATTTAAACCGTTCTGGTTAAATGCAACTCAAATAGCACTAAACGGTCGACAGTTATATTATTGGCAAATGCCTTGTCCATGTATTTTAGGCACAGGGAACTTTTAGCGAGAGAAGACGAACGACTTTGACGCACGTCTTATTGCAACGTCACGCATCTTTCGCTTTCAACTAGTCACCATAGTGTAAATACGAAATGTGTCTTTTGACCAAACGCCAACAGCATCGACCAGATGCAGCTCCGTATTACGGTCATTAAAATTCTTCGGCTACCTGGGACTTCTTGCGAAACGGGGAGCATGGGAATACCAGGGGGTTCATGAATAAACCCGGACTTTTGTGGGACTGTTTCGTGAATCACCGATTGGACATTGAAACACGTTTCATGTGATGGATGCGAATTTGTTAGTACGTGGATTTGGGTTTTTGTGGATTGATGGATGATCGTATTGGGGGATTTGGGAGGAAGTTGGGGATTTGAGGATTTGGAAATTTGGGAAATGGGGATTTGGAAATTTGGAAGTGTAAGCGGGTGGGGGTTTTGGAATTTGGAACGGTAGGAATTTGGGGATTTGAGGATTTGGAAATGTAGGAAGTGGGGATTTGGGAATTTGGAAGCGTAAGAAGGTGGAGGTTTGGTAATTTGGAACGGTAGGAATTTGGGGATGAGAGAATTTGGAAGCGTAGAAATTTGGGGACGTGAGAATTTGGAAGCGTAGAAATTTGGGGATGTGAGAATTTGGAAGTGTAGAAATTTGGGAATGTGAGAATTTGGAAGCGTAGGAATTTGGGAATGTGAGAATTTGGAAGCGTAGAAATTTGGGGATGTGAGAATTTGGAAGCGTAGAAATTTGGGGACGTGAGAATTCGAACGCGTCGGAATTTGGGGATGTGAGAATTTGCAAGCGTAGAAATTTGGGGATGTGAGAATTTGGAAGCGTCGGAATTTGGGGATGTGAGAATTTGGAAGCGTAGAAATTTGGGAATGTGAGAATTTGGAAGCGTAGGAATTTGGGAATGTGAGAATTTGGAAGCGTAGAAATTTGGGAATGTGAGAATTTGGAAGCGTAGAAATTTGGGGATGTGAGAATTCGAACGCGTCGGAATTTGGGGATGTGAGAATTCGAAAGCGTAGAAATTAGGGGATGTGAGAATTCGAAAGCGTAGAAATTAGGGGATGTGAAAATTCGGAAGCGTAGTAATTAGGGGATGTGAGAATTCGAAAGCGTAGAAATTTGAAGATTTGAGAATTCGAAAGCGTCGAAATTTGTAGATTTGAGAATTCGGAACCATAAAAATTAAGGGAGTTTCGAACCCTCCACGTGGGACCCCCAAAGAGAACGCACTCAAGAATAAAAAAGCTTGAACCATCAAAGCTTGATGAACTCCAAAAAATCAACGCACAAATCTCCCAGATGTACCGTATGGTATGATGAAAATGATCCGAACACTTAGACCTCCCTATTAGTTCTATGTACGGTGTTAACGTCAGATTAACGTAACACAATACCTCTTTGGTAGCTGGCACATTTCATAGGATACGGTTGAAAGAAGGCATTGTATAAGAAGAAAAAGAACAGGTGAAGGGTGTGCGTTTTGCTTGGGACCTGCTAATGGACTCGCTGACTACGAATACCATGTTTCGTGACTTTCGTGCAGAAACGAAAGAATTATATAGGGTGACGCACGTGACACTCTTATCTAACCATTGTAGTTTGATCGACTTCGATCGGTGTTGAACATGACTTGATTACTGATCAAATAGAATTATGTATCAATTATTCGTATTCACTTTACTGTACAATTATTTCACAATTTATTCATTTGTGTTTTATATATTAAACATTTGTTTGTATTCACTGTACTGTGTAATTATTTATGTACTTTTACAATTTATTATTTATTTTTGCTGTGCATATCAAACATTAGTCTGTATTCATTCTATTATACAATTATTTATGTACCTTTACAATTTATTATTTATTTTTGCTATATATGTATCAAACATTTGCTTGTATTCACTCTACTGCATACTTATTTATGTGCCTTTACAACTTATTATTTATTTTTGCTGTGCATATCAAACATTAGTCTGTATTCATTCTATTATACAATTATTTATGTACCTTTACAATTTATTATTTATTTTTGCTATATATGTATCAAACATTAGTCTGTATTCACTCTACTGCATAATTATTTATGTGCCTTTACAACTTATTATTTATTTTTGCTGTGCATATCAAACATTAGTCATTCATTATTCATTCTATTATACAATAATTTATGTAACTTTACAACTTATTTATTTTTGTTCTATTATATATCAAACATCATTCATATTTATTCTACTGTATAATTATGTATGTACCTTTACAACTTCTTTATTTTTGCTGTATTAAATTATTAAAGATCTGTGCGAAATTTGTCAGACATTAAATCTGAACGTACAGAGAAATTTATTCAACCAATAAAATACTTCCATAAGTTCTAAGGGAAGGAAACGATACAATAAGGTATTTGAGTAATACCTGTTATGTATTGTTACCGGATAGCGATACACTGTTGAATCATATTAGACACTTGGGACCGGTTTTATGATCGTCACCCTGTATAAAAAAGGATAAGCAGGTATCCCCTGGACTGCAGGCTGCAGGTGTCACGTCACTGGTTTATAACCTTCGAACAGTGCCAGGTCAATGGTAACCCAGACGAAATATGGGCAGTTCCGACTGCGCTTGTAAGAAATTTTCGAAAGGTATCTCTCCACAAACTCTGGATTCTCTTTTCCAATAATCGAAGTACAATTTGAAAAATGAAACATTAATGAATAATTGCATTATCATGCAAATAATGTCTACGGACGTGTAACCTAGTTCCATACTTTCACTTCGTCTATGGACCTCCGCGTTACGTAGCCTTGCTGATAATTAACCTACGATGTCATCCAACTTTCCTTGACAAGATACAAGGATCTAGTGATTTGAACGAAGACATGTTATTTCAATGCATTTTTCTCTATCAACTATATTCTGGATGTTGATAACCAGCCAAATCCGAGGTATGTCGTGTCTTAAACGATTCTGAAAATACTTTTCCCAAAACGTGTCCTATTTCTATGGAATTCATAACAATTTCTATAGCAAATATACATTCATTACGTAACTGAATTACCGTAGGAATGCATCTCATATTATTATTTGTTGTATACGTTTGATACAGCATTATTAATTTGGGAATTTAGAATCAGAAAAGGTCGAGCGGAATGTCTTCCTAGATTAGCAATTGCTACAGCCTCGTTGGTAGCATTATGACGAGAGTTAACTGTAAGTACCTATTGGGGCCCGGCTGATCTAACGTAGCGTCGAAAGTAACGTCCATTTTAGGCCTAGGCAAACTCTAGCCTTTGTAGCAAATATGAAAGCCATTCGCAGCAATGCAGAGATGGAGCGAAGTTAATTTTATCTTTCGAAGATGGATCAAAGACCGCACTTGAATCAATAAATAAATCGTGAATCAAACGGATCAGCGGGGGCCATCGAATAAACACCGAGAAACTGCGTCAATAACGGAAAACGCTGAAGTTTTCCTGAATAAATAAATATGAAAATTTTGAAGAGGAACAGTGCTGGTAAATTTGGATGACTTGTTCCCATGATTTCTCCATAGCCGTTACATAACACGAACTTAATTACGGTATTCGTCTTCACGATTTCAAATCTTAGGACAATCTCTTTCAAAAACTCTGTGTTCTGCCATTTCTTATTAGAAGATAAAAGAAGAATATTCGATGGATAATAGCATGTAAAATGACTTCAATTCGGCCCTCTTCGATTTATCCTACAAATTGAAAGTATCGGTTAATAGTTTCCTATTTAATGTCAATGATTTCATTCGCTAAAAATGATTAATGATATTATAATTACGGTCATCGTACCGTGAAGAACGGAGGCAGCTAACATTTTTCTATTTCCGTTAAAAAAATCATCTTCCGTGGGTAAAAAGTGTAAATGTCACGCCCGATTGCATCTACTCTTGCCGCAGATCAAGTAGCGCTTAATATATAAACGAGTATCACGTCAGTACCCGGTGCCATTTTTATTCGAGCACGAAGTCACGTAGCATGTTGCGTATATATATGCAACCTGCCTTCGAGTACCATTTTTCTTCTCTTTTTTCTTTGTTATTATAATCGAAACGATAATCTCGATCGAACCTTGAATTATTCAACGGGAATGTGAACGTTTGTCTTTCTCCAGTTCCGTTCTTGCTGACATATCCGGGCAATCGTGAGAACTGATTTCTCAGCCAATTACAATTGTATCGTTTTCGAACAAAAAGAGATAAATGCGGGAAAACGATCGATCAAGATACCGCTATAAATAATCATAGTAGTACACTTTACGTAAAATATATAAAATCTGAACGTTTAATGACCATAGAAAAAATTCGAATATTTGAAATATTACCGACATAAAAGCGTAACTTGTATAAATTATATTGTCGTGTTCAGGTTAGGTTACGTCGCAGTTGAGTTAGGTCGTAATTAAACAAGACAGTTATTGTCCACCTTCGGTCTTCTCTGTGACTTAGGATCTAAAATGTAAGTATTTGTGCAATCAGTATAAAAGCGGACATATGCATATCAGTGCAGTGATACGATTTCGATTGTAGTAAAGTACAACGTATACATTCCGATTATCGCTTACTCGATGACAATCGATACCCGAAAGATAACGTTAAACCGGTACTGTAATCCGGAAATTTTGAGTAACCATAAATACAAATATTTTTACGATACATACAGGGAACCATGATCGGTAAATAGAAATTTTATTTGATAATTATCGCCTCTCTTATTATCACCTGTCAAGTTGATATCAAATATTTGAACTACGCTCACTGAAACGCCGCGGCGATTTTAAATTTCAACTTGCTTGATTTGTATCCTCCTTTATCACCTAACGTGAATTATTTCGTTCCGTTAATTAGTCAACAGATAAAACAATTAAAAATAAAAGTTGACACCGCGAATCTTATGATTTCGTATAATAGTCATGTAATATCAAACTTTCACTTTAAAAAATATAGTTACTTTTTCAGTCAACATTGTACATGCGTACCATAACTCCTACCATACATTTCTTTTGATCAACTAGTTACATTATTTTTTAAAACATAGTACTGTCATTGTTCTGACAGTTGAGAATTAATGGAAAGTAGAGAAAGAGTTGATTACGGTTTCATCGATCAAATTTAATCGAGTTCATCTAACGATATAATAAAAAAAACAAGAGAAAACACTTACTTGAAGATCTTTGTTTGCTGTATTGCCTCGTAATACTTCGATAATACTTTCAGCAACGAGCTGTAGTTTATGGTGCTAGCTCTCAAGATGTCATCGGCAAGTTCTGGTATAAGGACCGTCTGAGCTTTTTGTTGTTCAATGATTTCCAATTCTTTAGCAACCATTTCATCGTGTAATTTCATGTACTTTTCTTTCGCTTTTTGAAATTTGTTCTGCTGATTGTATACCGCTACCGGCTCACTGCTCTCGGTACCGACTACCGTGCGTACACACATGGTTCCCCTTATTTTAGCAACCTTCTTGTCAAAATCGTAATTGACAAATGCAAAATAAATTACGTTACGAAATGTGCCGAATAACGTTATGCCAATTACGCACGACAATGACGTCTAAAAATTTCAGAATTATTTGAGAGACAATTTAGAAAACCGCGACGCGAACTGACGCGTGTACAATCCCGAACTGTCGCACAGTGCGCCGCTCCTTGGATGTAACCCCTTTTTATATCTCCCCCCACCATCGATTCTCGATCGGCCAATCACGGGGTCACATAATCGAAAGGGTTCGCTATTCGAGAAATCCTGAATTTACGAGGGAGTTTAGTGATCTCATGAAGATTTTTGTTCCTACAAAATTTCATAAATTTTTTAAGAAATTACGTAAACTGTTATATATTTTAAACAAAGCAAAGCACTTTTACTTTGTACTGTTTTTTTCTTTCCCTAGTGTCATACTGTCAGTTTTGATGGTCCACGAGAAGAGAAGATCGATTGTATTTGAAATGTTGCTATCTTCTTTGTGAAAACGGAAAAACACTTCGCAAATTTCGCAACACTATTAAGAATGCGGTAACTGCGGAAAGTATATATTTCGCAGTTCAATTAATTTCGACATCGATTCGATATATGTAAAACGATAATACTGTTGGTAAGAAATTTCCTTTTTTCCGTCGTTCCGCAGCAAAAAACGCAAAAGGGATCAAATTACAAATACCATGTCTGCTTTATACTTTATTGTCAAGCGTTATTCGACAACCACGCGTTATATTGCCCACTCCTACTAATCTGATATGAACAGTAACTACACGAAAATCTGTCCTATTTGCGATAGTGTGTTATCAATCAGATCTTTATCATATTCATGTGCACGGTACATTTGCACAACGGGGTCAATGTCCTCAAGATACGTATGTATGTATGTCTTTTAGCAATGTCAAGATCAAGAACAATTTTTTACGGTCATAAAAAAAATGTAAGCTTACATTCACATATGTTTTAAGGATAGCGATGCAAATGAGGTAACGAACAAACGCATATATTAATTATTAAAGGAGATTAAACAACAAACAAAATAGTTTAAATTGCCCGCTAAAAATAAAATGTATTTGTTTACAGTTTTCGAATGACAAGAAAGAAAATTATGGGATGGATCAAAATGTGGAGCGATCAGGCCGACGATTTATCGAAGAGTAACTGTTATTGACTGATTATGTCAATAGGTGCGTTGATTGTTTTATTGGATAATTCACGGTATTCCATTATAGGTTTTATGTTTCATTGCAGATTACCCATACACATTTCAAATATTGAAATAAAGACTGGAATGATTTGATTATATGAACTACAGCGATGCTTATATATTCAAATGGAAAGTGTTATTTCAGGGATCAAGAAACCATCTGCGTGAAGCATGGAACTCTTCAAACGAAAATGCAATCGTAAACAGTGCCGAAGACCGTCCACTCTCGGTTTATACATCTTAAAACACCACATAATCACGTAGCACCTCAGCTACGTGTTAAATCTGGTTTGCTACTGTAGGTGGCTACGTGATCGTACAGTGTCAGAAATTTAGAGACCTACAGTTCCCAGAATTTTTTTAGGGCCGTTGCACTTCGCACGTATCGCGCATTCCTTTCAATAGCAATAGCGAATTACACAATTTTTCTTCTTTCTATACATTCCTGCCTTTTCATGTAACAGCAGTTTATTATACGAATAGATATTGACTATTGATTTAAAAGTATTCATGTCTTCTAAATAGCTTTTTGAAAATTATACTTTTTATTAATTTTTAAAAGGAAATATGATTATAAAATGTTACAAAATTCATTTACGAAAGGCATCAGAAATTTGAAAGATCATAAAAGGGTGACATGATTAGTGACATGTATTGGAGTTAGAGAAAGGATTAGAGCTTAATTATGCAATATGAATCGATATAAGTATATGAAATCTATATATACATGTATATATAATATCACGTTGCTTTTACTGTACAAAATGAGATTAATTTGAATTCGTAGTATATTTTTAAACAATTGAGGATGTTCCAATCTTGCAGTTTATAAAAGGACATTTGAAGGGAAAGTAGTAGTTAGCCTTGCTAGCAAATTTATTGGAAAATCAAAAGTGGGTCAACAAATAAGTCACGTATACGTGTCAGACAATGCAACATAAATTTTTATACAAATTTTTGAGATGAAAAAGACGTGGTAATTGTCACGTGATATAACATTTGTTAATTTATAACGTAAAATAACTAATTTATACTATGTACCTTGCTCCTCGTTGAATAATAGATTCTTTAGATTAAACGTAAATCATAATTTTGGTAATATTTACTATCGAACAAAAAGCTAATGCATTATCGTAAAATGCTTACAATTGACAAAATTTATTTTATAATTTATACATGGCGTGTTACATAAAATCACATTCATTTCAAACTACTTTCAAAATCGAAGACAATAATGAAAAAATAACGTATAGAAATAAACTATCAATAATATGACCGTGAATGCTTAGCTAACAGCGATCTATGTGAAATACAAAAAGTAAGTCGTAAACTTTTTAACTCTGATCCATCACATTTGTTTCGTTGACGCTACTACCGGTACAATCTTTTTGAATTATTTCGAAAAGGGGTTGGAGTTCGGGTGTTGCTTTGATCTGTGTTACGAATTCGCTTAACGACGGATTTTTATCTGGAACAAAAAAAGTTGCAGTTTGTGTTCCGCCACAAGTATTGTACTTGATATTAACATCAATTTATACCTGCATCTGGAATAGTTAACAGCGCTGCCACAGCTCTCAACGCAGAGCGTTTAAGTTCATCTTGTTTTTCATACTCTTGTTTCACGGAATTCGCTTTGACTTTCATCGTACAAGTACTCTTTAATGGTTCAACCAATCGCTCCAACCCTATACACGGATAAAGAACCTATTAATAAAAATCATAATCACTTATTTACGATCAACACTTACTTTGTAAAACTGCTGTGGGGCACAACTGTGCGAGTCTCGCCGTCATAAGGTAAGTCAACATTTTGATATCGTAATGGTCCCTAAGACCATTTTCAACATGATTTAAAAATTTGAAAACATCCAATCGATCGAGACAAGAGTCCAGCAAAGTGTACATACACTCGAATGCTGCTTTTCTAAGATCTAAACCATCATCCACTGTGTGTTTGAAAGGGCCCATTTCAACCTCTCTTATGAGTTCTTTCTACAATTATTAAAACATATTATTAGAACACAAAACATTAGCTTATTATTGATGAAATACCTTTATCTTAGTCTCGGCGTAAAGATGTGGTAATACAGAATCTAATAAATCTCTTATAAGCATTGGTTTATTATGAGCTGCGGAATTAAATGCAACTAAAGCTACTCTCCTCACGTTCAAATCAGGGTCTTCTAGCGCAACTAAGAAGTTGCCCATACATTGCTTTAACATAGCATCAATTTGTTGTGGCTGTAATAAAGATTATTAATTATTTGTGCATACATAGTAGAATGAAATATATTATTGTTAATTGAATACGTTGGAATACCTGATCCGAAATAGTGAATTTAACAGCAGTAACTGTAGTAGTTCTCATTAATGCAGAGGGTGATTTCAATGATTCCTGTAATCTTGGTAGTAAAGTAGCTGGATCGATTAAAGTAAGTTTTCCTAAACATTCTGCTACAACGTTTCGTGTGCCTTCTTCTGTACATTCACAATGCCTATATAAAAGCATCCAAATCGAAGGCACGAAATTTTGCAAATGCGTTACTCCAGATGGACTAGCAGATTGACACGTGATAATCTATGGTACAATATATTATTGAAAGGCTTTATATTTCTAATGAAAATCAAATAACACAGACAATTTTGTAATATACCTCCTTCAGTGAATGTAAAAGCAGATACTGACGCTTTGGTTGTGCTTCGATTTCTTTTAATATGAATGGTAGATATTCTGGAAGGTTACCAACTGCTATATTACCTAACGTGTAACTAGCTGCTGATTTAACTTCTTCCGAATGCGAGGAAAATGAGTTTAAAATTGTATGCTTTAAAGAATTAATTCCACTCAAGTCCCTGAATAAAAATGTATAAATAAAAATAATAGGAAAAAATCCTTGAAAGATTACATAATGTAAAGTATATTTACACGTGTCTGCCTATTTCACCAATGACCAATAATGCGAAAATATGCTGTGCGTCGCTTTGAGGATTCTGCACATCTTTTAAAAACTGTTCTACCACTGCTTGAGCTTCTTGGTGCCATGTGATAGTCAAAGCGGCTGCACACTTAGCAAGGGAATGGTACGCTTGCTTATGAAGTACAGACTGACTGACAGGTGCTAACAACATTGACAATAATTCTCTATAACCCAAACCTGGTATATCTGCTTGAACTAATGCTTGGAAAAATTCCAACATTGAATTTAATGCCACACCTAAAGTATATTAAACAAAGAATTAATAATTCGATTTCTTTATACATTTTGATAAAAAGATAAGAGAGTTTTTAATACGTTACCCTGAAGAAGTGGAGATTTTACCAATACTAATATTTCTGGAAGGATATTATCAGAAACCCTTGTAAGAGCGACTGGATGTAATTTTGCTATAGTGGTAAGAAGATTGAGAGTTAATTGCGCAATATGTAAATCAGTCTCATTCAGTAGTGCTGGTAATTCCGTAGTAACCTAATAAAATATTTTAGTGCAATTACTGAAATATGAGGGTTCAAGTTTCTTTTCCTAATTGAAGAATTGTTACCTTGTCTAATAAATCTGCATGAAGGGTAGAACTATAATTTCGAACCAAAGTGTCTAAAAGTGGAAGAGAACATAATTTTAAAGCTCGTTGATTCTTTCTTAAGAAGGATCCCAGAATTGGAATTGCTTCCTCCTAAAAAAAATACAGTAATATTATATATTAGTACAATAAAAGGTACTAATCTATATGACACATAATATAATGTACGCACCATAATCTGTTTAAGATCTACTTTTAAAGGAGACGATGCTATACACGTTAAAGCTTTCACTGTCGTAAGTCGTGTAATTTCATTACGAAGTCTATCCAAAAATATAGGAAGGCATACATGCAATTCGTCGGATAACGTGTCTCCAAAATGTGCGAGAATTTGACCCATGCAAGCGATTGCTCTTTCTTTTACTTCCTGATCAATGTCTGCAGTTCGCAGTCTCATTAAAGTACAACGATATATTTCTCCAGACAATGATGTAAAATCAAAATAGCATGGTTTCTCTGTAAAAAAATTCAACAATACCGGCAATTTTATTCAAACAGAAATATATCGCATTACAAACTTACCATGTGGGCGAATTACTTGAACCAATTGTTGTAATACCAACAACGCTTCTGCTGTGATTTTATAAAATGGATCTCCAACAGCTGATATGATTGGAGGCGCTAAAACTGCCATATGAGCATGAAACGCGTCCGGTTGATGAGTTATTAATAATGTATGTACAAAAGCCAATGTATCAATTTTCATATTTGACGAAGAATTTTTGTCTCCCAAAGAGTATTGTATGCCGGGTATCAATGCGGGTATGTGATTACTCAAAGCGCCAGGTAACACAAGTACCAATTCTTTTAATAATGAAAAACAATCTTGTCTTGTTTTAATACTCTTCTCTTTCATCTGGCGATGGACAGCCTTTACAATCAATGGAACTTGTTGTTGTAATAATGATATTGGTCCGTCATCGTCTTCCATTGCATCAGGATCCAAAGGTACACCAGTGGCTGGTCTGGTTTGTCTTAGAAGTGCGATGTACGCGTGGAAAATATCAGATTTTACATTTTCTTCTCTTTCTATAAATACATATACATGTTTACAGTGTCATAATTTAAGCAATAAATATTACAAAGTGTACATCTACCTTTGAATCTTGAAATCAAGGCTGGTGAAACAACTTTGTAAAGTTCGGGAAGCAGTTCTCGTCTACTAGATACAACAGCTTCAAGACATTTTGCAGCTGCTCTACGAACTTTCCAACTCATATCATCATCATCTGAATACTCATCTTCTGCATCTTCCTCTCCATCTTCTTCTATTTCCATCATAACATCCTCCCCGTCAGACACATCATTCATATCATCATCATAATTGTAGTTTGGATCGTATGTTATGTATGTTAAACAAATTTCTATAATCTACAAACAAACATTCGTTAGTTACAATTTATAATTAATTCTGAAAAAAATTTCAAAACAAGGTATTACTTTATTTATATGTGGTGTAATTTCTTTGGGACATCTGTATACAAAAGCTTCAAATGCTTGTAAACAGTATTCTCTTAGTTCATCATCATCTTCATTACTATACTGTACAATCAATGGCATAACTCTTTCTATTTGCTCCCCAAATCTATGTCCGGCTTGACGACTAAAATTAAACGATAAAAGTAAATAATATAATAATATTTTACAATAGAAAAAATACTTACCAAATGGAAGCAATACATTGTATGTAAGTACGTATTACATTTTTTGCAGTTTGTGTACCAAGCCCTTCAAGTAAATGGTCTAAAAGCTTATTGTACAAGTAATTGTTGCTTGAAGTCAAAAGATGACTCAAGGCTACTATAGTACGTTTTCGGACCGCTTGACGCGGAGAAGAAAGTTGTGGTAATAATGCAGCCAGAATAAGAGAATGAAATGTGATCAGTAAAGCACCAAATCGAGATAATAAATCAGCCACAATATCAAGTGCTTCAAGTTGAACAGATACATCTTCCTGCTATGTAAAAAAGAATTAGGCATTTTGTCCTAACTATGCAGTATGAAATTTCATTAATTTTCCTGAAATACTTTAGTAGAAATTTAACAATAACAATTACTTTTTCTATAGCACTGCTAAGTCTGCCAGTTATTCGTCTACAAACACTTGCAACAAGTACACTGGATCCCAAAGGAAGCTCAGAGATTACAGTTTTTAAACCAATACTGGAAATATCTCTCAATTGTTCTTTGTCGGACACCATATTACTGCACAGTGCATCTACAATAGTTTCCACTTGGTACTCCTTTACCTTATTGACTAATGGGCCCAAACTGAAATCGGACACGTTTCTGTAATCGTGTCCAAACACAAAGAAAATCTTGCAAACATAATAAGCGTTTCAAGCACGCAAAAAATTGCATATTTAATTTACAAGATAAACATAATAATTGTTTATATCTTTATTGTATAAAATATATATATTCAATTTAATTTAGATATACTACCATTTTACAGCAAGATTTTGTACTTCTCCATTTTTGTCCTCCAACAACTTTAAAAGCATTTTTACAACTTTACGTTCTGAGTCATCATCCAATTTAATATTGTCCTTCTGTAATTCGCTCATTAGATCATTGGTTGCCATAAATCTAAAATCCTTATCGCTGGATGTCATCTAGGACAATGAAATTCATAAAACATATTAACTGCATCATGTGTAACTCTGAACACATTTCACTGTGTATAATGATCTACAGAAACTGAAATAATCTTTACAATAAATCATCTTAATTGACATATAACTTAAAAACACTCTTGTTTCTCATTTACAGTGATTAATCAGTATACAAGTTTGCACATGCAGGAAATAATAATAAAATATTTTATTGAACTTTTAAAAGAAATTAATATATTTAAACATACATAACATTGTTGCTTTCAACAAAAATTAGCAAAATGTTTTTCATAGAAATTGAAGCATATTTTTTAAACGAATAAAAAGAGGTTATGTGTAAGGTGAATATTATAACTTGTTTTAACATTAATATTTCTGCAATGTATTATTTTATAATAAGCAATGAAAGAATGTTTAACATTTGCTTGAAAAAGCGAATGCAGTACCTTTTCCAGCAAGTTTGCAATTTGATAAGAGACACTAGCCATGATTGAAAAGTTTTTCACAGCCGGTTACAGTTGTCGTTCCAATATTCTACGTTATAATGAAACGAAAAGAAAAAAAAAGTACGACGTTCCGTGAGAGCAGACGACACTAAATTCGTTTCGGTTTATTTAGTTAAATATCTTGTCAGAAACCGTATTTTAATGAAATTTCACCGTCGGCAGCATTTCAATACTGCGAATCTTTTCCACAACTTGGACTGCCAAAATTTTGATGGTAATTGCGCGTTCCAAAATCTACTGGAATAATAACTATGGAAAAAAAAACATTAAAACACTGTTTCGTGATTGGCTAACACTTTTTCTGTTGATTTTGTGTAAGCTTCTTTCAAATACTTAGATTTATATAAAAATAACAATTTAAATAATAGTAAATTATGGAAACATACTTGTATTCTAACATATATTTTCTGCACCATGAATAATTCAAGTAGAGACCTATTTTGTTAAAAAACATTAAATTTTACTATATTATTTTTACTTATTACCGTTCTATTTATTGCATTTTTCATACTCTTATAATCTCAGAAATTATGTTTATGGCACTGAGTATATTTCATATGTCATATTTATAAAAATAGTTGTATCTTACAAACTTAACTTAAAGTTTAACTTCATTTTTGAAGTGGAACTTCTATGATTTAGATTCAAAAATTTTTTAAATGTAAGCTTCTAAATCTTTAAAGTTTTATCCACAGAAATTTCACTTCTAACATACATGGCAACTATGTACCAAATTGTATTAACTAAAAATCTTTTGTTGATTCATTTCTTACTTCTATTAACACAGTTAAAATAAAATCCATTTGTTCATTAAAAATGTAATATAAAGTACTTATTCCTATGTTACTCGTAAAAAAAATAAATAATTTTTGTACTGGACAATATTACAATAGTATCTGAATGAATACTTTTAATCTGACTCGTTATTTGCTTCTTTACTGGTGCCTTCGTCTTCATTTTCCTGCTAACATTAATGTAATTTTTATCACTCGAATATTAGTATATTTAATATAAATATATTAATATTTATATAATTACCTCAACTTTGTTTGTAGCATTTTGATTAATAAAACATGTAATAGGCTTTTGCCATTCTGGCGTGGCTCTTGGGTGATATGGATTTCCACCTGAATGACTTTTTCCTGAAATTATACATGTATAGAATTTCATTGATATGAGGAAATAATAAATTTTATATGAAAAATTTACCCTTGCTACTTCCTGCTACTTTTTTAGTAGGTGTGCTTTTTACAGATTTTGCTGGTGCTTTACTACCAACAGCTGTAAATAATAATAAATGTTTGATCAAATTAAACATGCCTTTAGATTTCTATAATTAAACGAAATATTATGGTGTAAGCATAATGTGAAAGTATAATTCTCTTAAAAGTAATGAAAGCGTGAACAAAGAAACAAAGAAACGATCTAAATTTCCTGTAGTATTTCATTTTATAAAATTGTTCTTTAAAATCTTTCTCACCTTTTGTAGGTACACGATCTGCTTTGGTTCTTACCATGTTTCTAAAAGTTTAGGTTTTAATTTCACAAACTTAAAAAAATAAGAACAATAATTGACACCGACAGATTTCGAGAATATATTTACGTTATTTGAAATTTAATCTGCGGCTCTTTGTTACCAATCGTTATGCGCATCAAACAGGAGAGCCAACCTAAGAGCGAATGTAAAATAACAATTCAAAATATTCAAAAATGAATCGCTTTAGAAATGCATGAATAATACAACTGTTATAACAACATGATATTTTTATTGAAAAAGAGAATTCCATTGTTGGTCTTAACAATTTCACTTAAGCAAAAATATTTTCGAATGGTTTCGCATTCCAAGGAACATCCAAATTTTGCTCGAAATATTTTCATATTGTATTTAAAATATCGCAACACTGATTTATCATTAATCGTCATCAAGTATATAAATTATTTTCAATAAATTAAATTATGCTATGAATTTTATAATATGATACATCTTGTAACAGATTTCGTATTGTCTTTAAAATAAATGCGAATAATATATCATAAATGTATTTCATCATTGTGATCACGTCATGTCATAATACTGATACGTCGTAATCTGGTTATTTTGTAATATGCATTTCAGGGAAAGAAAAACGTGAACATTGCTTTTGATTTGTTGATAGAATGAAGACAATCTAAAATTACGTAAAATAATTTATATATGTATACACATAACTACATATATCTATATTACATTAAACAGGCCTTTTTTAGATGAGATATATCAGTATATCTCGAGTGTCTGAAGTATAACTTTCTTTTTATCATATACGATTATACAAAAGGTTTTTATTCGTCGACGATAACCGCGTACTTTGGCAGTACAAAATACGAGTTTTAAAAGAATGTAGGATACATTTTCTTGCAAAAAATATGACTATTTTGATACATATATATCATATAACTTAACTTTAATACTGAATCACAGAGACCCGTTAATGGGTAAGCAATAAATTACATTCTTGAAGAAGTTTAAAGTACTTCTCGGGAAAGAATTTGTGCTTACATTAAAGAGGCAACACCGAATGTGAATAAATTATCTGGTAATTTCTAACAATAAACATTTATATAGCGATAAGCAAACACCTGTTCTCTTGAAAAATAAATTTTCGTTTAAATTGTAATAAAGATGTGTACGATATTCAAATGTGATTCTAGATGTAACACAGAAATGTCATTTGAAATGTTAATCTAGTTATTACTTTCAAATATTGTTCCAAGAATTTAACAAATTATGAATATACTTTCGTAATTCTCCTGATATATATTTTTTCTAAGTTTATGAAATTGAAGGAATTTCAAAGTTGACACTAAGATTTTCTGATTGCGCTAGTTTAACGATCGTTGATAATTTCACCGCCACGCGAGCTGCTTCGTCAAGATCGTCGATTGGAACGATCTTTAAACCCGCATTTGCAATAAGTGCTTTCGCTTCGTCTACATTTGTACCCTGAAATCATAAAACAATTAAATGTAGTAATATTAAATTATTTACATGATGGCATTTATTAGTATTCTACCTGCAATCGAACAACAACTGGAATTTTTAAGCTAAGTTCTTTAGTTGCAGCTATGATTCCCTCTGCAATAACATCGCATCTCATAATTCCACCAAATATGTTGACTAAGAGGGCATGAACCTACATTCAATATAAACATAGAATACAGTTTAATATCATTAATTTATTTATATTACGCGTAGATCACTTACTCGTGGATCGGACGTGATTATTTTAAATGCTTCCTTTACAGCAGATGTAGAGGCACCACCACCCACATCTAAGAAATTAGCTGGTTCTCCTCCATGCAATTTTATAATATCCATAGTAGCCATAGCCAATCCTGCTCCATTTACCATGCAACCAATATTGCCATCAAGTGCAATGTAATTCAAGTCAAATTTGGCAGCTTCAACTTCTTTAGGATCTTCTTGAGTCCAATCTCGCAAGGCAAATAACTCTTTTTGCCTGTATTCAGCGTTATCGTCGAATCTACATTTGCAATCCAATGCGAAATCTAAATGACATAGAGTCAATTTAATAACGTTTTTTTATATGTGCAGTCGTTAATTAAGTTTTTCATTAATTAAGCTTACATTTTCCATTAATATCTTCTGCTAGAGGATTTACTTCCAACAAAAGAGCATCCTTTTTCAGAAACATTTTGTACAAGTTCATAATAATATCAGAAATATAATCTTTGACATTTTGAAGACCAAGCTTAACAGCAATGCGATCTGCCTGGTCTTTTGTAATACCCGTGTTAATATTAATAGGTTCATACATTATAGCACTAGGATTTGTTGCAGCAACCTCTTCAATGTTTACACCACCTTGACTTGAGGCTATTATAACTGGACCCTTAAATTAACTATTTGTGAATCAGAAGAACTATTGTTTTATTTATTTAAATGCTTGTTGTTTAATAACTTACACCAAAGGCTCTTTCCATCATGACTGCAAGGTAATATTCTTTGCGAGGAAACATGCGCTGTGTTACCATAACAGCATTACATATCCTACCTGCTTCACCTGTTTGTTTGGTGATTAGCAGTTTACCTAACATTTGGCTAGCTAACTTTTTTGCTTCTTCTGGCCTATAATGGAAAAATTAGTAGAATACAAAATAATATTATTATTTATCATTAAACATAATAATACTAACTTACGTTTCACACATCTTCACACCACTAATATTAGTCCCTTTAAAATGACCTTTACCTCTGCCACCTGCTAGTACTTGGGCTTTTAAAACAATGTCTTTGGTTTTTAAGTCAGCAGCAAGTTTTGCAGCTTCATCTGGAGTTTTAGCAACTCCAAACTTAGGAGTTGGTACTCCAGCTTCATTTAGCAGAGTATAACTTATGTGTTCATGAACATTTAAATTCCTAACTGGTTGTTTTGCCAAGTTGGTTTTGCAACCCAATATCTATAAAAACATAAATAATTTAATAATAATTTAATGCAATAATGTAACAAAGAACAATAATCAATAAAATTACAATTATAATTAGCTTTTATAATTGGCTCACTGAATATAATTACATAACAAAATTGTACTTATATTGTCAATGTTCCTTAAAAAATAAATTTCACAACACATGAAAAGACATTGAACTATTCGAAGTAACTTGATGTATCAACATCAACAGTTCATGAACTTAGTTCATGAGCTTTAAGCAATAGGAGGTAAAAATAATCTGAACTCAAAGATCAATCAGTGGTAATGGCCTACATACTTCTAATTCATTACTTGACACTTGTACCTTACTTTTTCTTTGTTGAACAAATCTTTTAGTTAAAACAATTAAAAATAATGTAGAAAAATATAAAAATAATAACAAATATAGATAAAGACGTTTATGAAATAATTCTTAAAAAATACTACAGTTTTCAATTGTTTAAATTTAGAATTTTTTTTAAAGAATGACAGTTGTCAATTGTCTGACAAGTGGTACTTGTTCTCGCATAATTTAATAATCATCAATTAAACACGAACAAAGAAGACAGTGTCAATGACCAAAGAATCAAAGGTTGAATACGAAATTGATTACATTTGTATTGCACAACTGTCATACTCATATTCCGCAAAAAAATTGTGTTTAGTGCAAGGCCACAATCTTTGGCTTCGAATCGTCTGACCCTGGCGCCCAATTTAGCAGACTACAGAACATTCTAATATGGTGATTACTCCACTTGTGAATCATTGGCGTAAATACTAAGAAATCTTGAAGTACACAAATAAAAGAAATAAATAGGTGTAAATTTATGCGAATGAATAAAGTAATGTTGTATGAAAAATAAACGATTTAGCGTACCTTCAACCCATTGATTCGAGTGAAATTTTCAACGAGTGAGGCGGTCCGAGACAACATGGTAGCCATCTTACTAAAGGAGTAGCAGTGGACTGCGAAATGTAAGCTGCGCCTTCATGTCCCCACCTTTCTTGACGTTTCCTACAAAAACATGACGCAAACTCCGCGGACGAAACACGGTGGCAGCACTATTATGCGCTGTCGAAACACTTTGTGAAAGTTTTATTTCTTTTGAATAATTAAAATATCATTTCACCGTTATTAATAGTTACTAATCAATCCTTTTTCTTTTCATGATTCAAAAGAATTAAATTATTTGTTTCAGATTTTCAACTTTACATATTTACGCACTTTTAGTTTTACATTTATAAGTGTTGAACATATAAAATAATAATCATGCGCATTATTTTCGTGACGACATTGATAAGCCAAGCACTTATAATTTAATATAAAATACATGTTATAACAATGTATCCAATGTACAGAGAATTTGAATGATGTTTTATAGATGTTATTGAAAAAGCAAAATAAATTAGTACTACAATTTTAAAGAAAATATTTATTTTTTATAAATACGTTTACATCTACAAATTTATATAGAAAATAGAAGATATAAAAGATAGTCATTGTATACATTTTCTGACATTTTGTTTAAAGTTATTTGTATAACTAATGTAAAATCAGATTTAAAAGTACAAACAGATTATATTTTGAAATACTGATTAATTAATGTTATTTGAATCCCATTTTTAAAAATCATTTTGATGTTTTATCAGCCTTTACTTTAGGTTTGACGACAATATCCATATCTAATGAATTTGCTGCTTTTACCATGAATGCTAATTTTACAGCTGCTTCAGCTGCCATGGCAAAATCATCCACGGCAATAACTTTCAATTGTGCCTGTTGAATCAAAGTTCTTGCTTGTTCTACATTAGTTCCCTATATAAATCAATATAAGGAAGGAAATTTGTAATAATCTTTTACAATTTCTTATTGAAAATATTATTAAATTACCTGTAATCTTACGACTATTGGAACAGTTAAATTTAATTCTTTAGATGCAGTAATAATTCCCTCAGCTATTATATCACATCTCATAATACCACCAAATATATTTACTAAAATCGCTTCTACCTAAAAATTGTATATTTTTTTATCAAATCTTAATCAAAAAATTTATTAATACTCATACCAAATTTTCTAAGTACCTTTGGATCAGAGACTATTATTTTAAATGCTTCTTTCACAGTTTCTGTAGTAGCAGTACCACCTACGTCTAAAAAATTGGCTGGCATACCACCATACAATTTTATAATATCCATAGTAGCCATTGCTAATCCAGCTCCATTTACCATACAGCCTATATTTCCATCCAAAGCTATATAGTTCAAATTAAATTTTTCTGCTTGAACTTCATTAGGATTCATTTGTGAAAAATCCTGTAGAGCAAACAGATCTTTCTGCCTGAATGCAGAACTATCATCAAAAGAACATTTACAATCTAGAGCATAATCTGGAAACGGACATTAATATCAGTCAACCTTATTTAAAAAATTTCTTTTTATACGTACATTCTCCACAGATGTCTAAAGCAAATGGATTAATTTCAAGTAGCAAAGCTTCTTTCTCAATGAACAATTCATAAAGATTACAAATAATTTGTGAGGTAATTTTTTTGCCTTCATCTTCTATTCCCAATTTACCCACAATGGTTTTTACTTGTTCAGGTGTTAAACCTTCCATTATATTAATCGGTACATATGATATAGCTTCAGGATTTTTTGCAGCAATATCTTCGATATTAACACCACCTTGTTTAGATACGATTATAACAGGTCCCTATAATTGTTTTTCTTTTAAGCATGTATCCAATTACTTCTTTTATAATTTGCTTACATCAAAAGAAGTCTCCATCATTACTGACATATAATATTCTTTACGTGGAAACATACGAGTTGTTACCATTACCGAATTACAAATTTTTCCAGCTGCACCAGTTTGTTTTGTTACTAACAATTTACCTATCATGTTGCTACTAATAGTTTTTGCTTGTTCAGGGCTGCAAATTACATTGAAAAATTTGTTAAAATACACATACAACAATGTGCAAAGAGAATTGATTGAGTAATAAATAATTTGATTCTGAATTAAACTCACGTTTCACACATAACAACTCCATGGACGTTAGTGCCTTTGAAGTGTCCTATACCACGACCACCAGCAAGAACTTGAGCTTTTAAAACAATGTCTTTTGTTTTTAAATCTGCGGCTATTTTTGCTGCCTCATCTGGAGTCTTGGCCACTCCAAATGGTGGTGTCGGAATTCCAGCTTCTTTTAATAAACTATATGCGATATGTTCATGAACTTGCAAGTGTCGAGTTTGTTGAACAGTCCACTGTTTCAGAATAGATGTTCGAGCCAAAAGCTAGAAAATTATTTTTAAAAATTAACACTGTCCGAACAGTTTGGATTTTCATATTTTAATGTAATTATACTAGACTTAACTGTTTATTTATATTCATATTTAATTACGTATAAAATGAAATATTTACCGTTCCTTCTATTCTTTGAGCGAATTTCGTCAATGACAAAATTCTTGTCATTTTGTAAATTATTAATTTTGAAACTTTCTTTACAGATATACATATATGAATACATTTAATACGTTCATTTAAAAAGTTACTTGATTGCTGTAAGAATGTCTGAAGTAATTTTGTTGTGTATAAATATTACAAGATATTTTGCTTGTAAAACCATATTATAGAACCTTCAACTTACAAAAACAATTAAGTCAAGTAGGCGATGAATATAAAACATGTACTATATATACATATATGTAGTCTTATCATATTAATAACTCCATGGTTTTTCGTATAATTAATATTATATTGACGTATAATACCTGCCATACAATATGTACATTTCAAAAATGTAATTCGTTGCTTAAGATAAATCTAAATAATTAACAAAATTATTCCGTTAGTTAGATTAAATCTTTATATCAATGCAATAAAGATTCTATTTAGGAAATATGTATTAAATGTGTATGAAATATGTTTATACAATAAAATATAAAAAGCCAATTTACATTGTACTTCTGTTATACGTTATGTATATTCTGATTATATGACTTTCTTATAAGCATTTAATTATTTATGTATTACTGATGTAATAGAACAAGTTCATACTATGCTATATATATTGCATTAGGATTTCGAAGTTAGATGTAAATGAGTTTTGTAATAATATCGTTCATTACGATAATTATTATTTTAACTAACTTTTTCTTCAGAGTAAACCTATGTCGATTTTAATAACATACATTTGACAAAATTTGTGAAGTTTTTATAATTAGCAACATAATTTTCATATTTAATTCCTTTCTCGCTATTTAACAAACTAAAGTATGATTGAAATCACATCTTGTCATAAATGTGTTAAATCTAATAAAAAATAACATTTACTGGATTTTTAAATTAAATGTTATTTACACTAACAGAAAAGTTTATGTTTATTTGAAACATTCAGAAACAATTTGAAATTTGTTTATCACGAAAAAAGTTTACTGTGAATTTTCTTTTCTTATATGTTACACATCTTGCTAATTTCTTAAGCTTAACTAATTTAATTTTGTTTCTATAGAACACGAATTAAATATAGATTCGATAAATGAAAAATGAATTAGATATCACGACGCAAAATATTGTTAGAACCAGAAGATAATGCAAGTATTAAATTTAGCAAAAATTGAATCTATCATGTCTATCGCTTCCAAGTATTCCAAAGATAAATGTTGTACATCTTACAAATTTAAAAATGATTTCCATATTGCTTAAAGTATAGAACAAAACTAAGTCAAGAATATTCAAGTAGCTGAGCTATTTTTTCATTTAATACCATTTTATCTATGCTTTAAGTATAAAAATTCACTTCTGGCCTCAGCAGTCTTACGTTCTAAATACAAAACAAAATTTTCTTTTCCAGACTTAAAAACTAAATCTATCATTAAGCGTTCTGCCGGTAACACCAAGATTTCCAGATAAGCTGTACATGAGCTCGCTGAAAGTACGATCATCTACGTCGGCTCCTGCATCTGATGATGGCGTGTTACGTGTGCGAGAACGGGACCGTGAACGTGACCTCGAACGTTGTCGGCTAAATAAAGGTGCTCGACCAACCTGAAATCCATGAATTCTTACGTGTTGTATAAGAAGTAAATTACCATGTACTTAATAAAGATATTAAGAACATGCGGGTATCCGAAACATATTAAATCCTTGAGTGATCCAATTATATTACACAAATTTAGAAATTTAGATTTTTAGGTTTTTTAAAATTTGGAAATTTTCACGATAATTCAAATCTAAAGCATACCATATTTAAGCTTTGTACACTTTGTCTAAACGGTGAACGTCCTCTTGGCAACGGGCGCAAATTGTTTATGACACTCCCATTTCGACTTGGTGCAAGTGTGACAGGACGTTGATGAGTGCCTGGACTATATTCATTCCCCAATGTGCACATGAAGTTCACGCTTGAATTCGTATTTAATCGTGAGGAACTATAACATCGTATTACTTCAATTAAAGTGTACACACAAATAAATTGTACGGACATACGAAATTGTATAAAATAAAATACTTCAGAACAGTAAATTATAAAAGTTTTAATCATACTTCATTCTCATCAACTTTTGTTCATATTGCGCCCGTCTTTGTGCACGAGCAATTTGATCCGAGCGTAATCCACCGGTAGTAAAACGACGTTGAGATGTTAAAATTTGTTGTCTTCTCTCTGTAGATCTTTGCTGAAGTGACATTAACGATTTTCCAGCTTGAGGTATCTGCAAAAAAAGAAATTATTTTAGTTTTAAAGCTATTAATATTTTAACTCGATGTATATATTAACTTACTCTGAATTGATTTTGTAAAGACAGTCTCTGATTTTGTCTTTGTAACAATAATTGTTTTGCCCTTTTAACACGATTCCGATAGGCAATTTGAGCAGGGCTTTGATATCCCAACCGATTATGAACCGAAGTTGGATCACGTAGATTTGGTAAACTGTTTGTTCGTTTCAATGTAGTTTTATTATTAGTGAAAAATCCTCCTTGAGTAAATGTCAAGTTTGTACGACTTCTGCTACGAGTTAAACCAAATCTATTGCTTCGTCCACGACGTGCATTAAACGCTCCTCGTGCATTAGTTTTTTGATTTAATGTCAAGTTACTTCTTGACCTGGTTAAACCAGTGCTTTTCTTGTATCGTTTTCTCACAAAACCACCACGTACATTGTTATTATTATTTTGTCCAGCTTGCCACGTTTGCTCTTTTTTAACAGTCCCAACATTACGTTTCACTCTAGCTCCTCTACCCCTGAGTCCACTGCGTCCTCTTGCACTTCCTCGAGTGCGTTTAGTACTGCCTTTTCCACTGGGAGTCCCAGCCTTTTTCTTTTTCTCCTTTTTCTCCATCTTTATGATTTCATCTTAAAAGGAAGAAAATTCAAAAGGTTTAGTGAACGTACGGCCTTAATGGTGCAGAAAGTTAATTTGTGTTAAGCTTTAATCTCGAATATCTGAAAAGTCTCCTCTTGAACAGACGACGCTGAAGAATAACTCAAGACAAGATATTCAATTCTGATTTAGTTCCATTGAGGGAATTGTGGTTTTCATTAATCGTTTCCCTGATTTTCTTCCAACATATATGCATACTTGGGACAATCACACTGGATATTAATTTGAAACGTACATATATGTATGTATATATGCTTATTAACACGTTTGAATATGTTTTTAATATATTTACTCAGCCACTTAAGGATGCATTAAAACAAACTAATTTTTTGTAATATTTAAAATAAATAATAATAATAGCAACATAAACTATATATATATATATATATTATTCAAAAATCAAAAACATAGAATTTAATGAAATATTGCAAATCTGTGAGCAATAAATCATTAATGTTTTAATATACTACTACTCCATGTGCAACAAGCAAGTTTATACATGTATATAAATATGAGTTTATTTAAATTGATGAGGTTTTCATATACTTTTCTGTAATGCATTAAACTATATTCTATTGTAATATAAGGAACATTAAGTTTAAATTTATAATGCAATATATTTGAGCAGAAATTTTTCAAAAATTAAAATTATTCTTTTTCACAAAAGCCATTTTTGATCAATTTAATAAGCGATAGTAATTCTTCATTCACATCATTTATTCTCTTTTGTTTAAATTTGTAAATTTCACAATTTCACAAGTATTTTCTCAAACATTTCACTTGCTCTTTCTATTCATCACTGCTTCATTCTTCAAATTTGATTCCAACTTTTTTTGTTACAACTTTCTGCACATTTTAATAATATCTCTGCAGTATCCAATTTCATATATCGGTTTTAATTGTATGTTTAATTTAACATTTCTTTGTTTATTAACATTTAATTTTATATAATATTTGAGATCTTCATGATATAATTATTGGGAGGGTTAAATAATCATCTTGATCTGATTTCAGTCTTCCATTTCTAGCTTCAATAGTTTATTCATTGTTTTTTAAATGAAAATAAATTATTTGTATCATGAATCATTTGGCATAACACATTTGTATCATCAGTATGGTTAATTATAAAAGTATTGTAGTTGAGTTGGTTATGTAATTAGAATATGAAGGAGTATTAAATATCTCAGATAAATTATTGAATAACTTCCTTTTCTTTGAGTTTCCAAATTTCGTTCATCAAAATCTTCGTATGCAAGTAATAACCATATATGTAGATATTCACCATTATATTGCTTTAGGTAAACGTTGTAGAGTCTGTACTTGTTTCTCAGTAATTCAAAAATCATAGAACTTGAAATTTTTTTTATCCGCATTAGGAAGATCAGTTATCCACTCACACTTAAATTTTGAATCATAAGTAAATCTCCTTATATCTTTAATTAGATGTAACATTTAAACAGATAAATCCAATTGGATCTCTTAATTGATTCATCGAGTATTTTTACAGGAAAAGTTATCCGTGTTTATCACAGGAAACATTCATTTAACAGATTTCTGGGAAGTATGTTTTCAATTAATCACACAAGTGAAATATCCTGGTTTATAAATATTTTCATTGTAAATACCGTTTGTTTAGTTATAAATAAATTAAATTGTTACATTCAGTATTTCATATCATGGAACATGTTACAGGTGTAGAATTCCAAAATAAAACTGATCCGAAAATTTCGGCATTTTTTTCATTTCACACATGGTGTAGCGTTTCGAATCCACTATATGGACAAAGAGAAACTCGAGGAACATGATAGCAGAGATAAAAATACAACTAAAGTTACGCAAACGTGTATCCCACGCAATGAGAAAGTTGACTTCTTTTTATGAAGTATGAGTCACACAACTTCGCTTGCGGCATTATCCGAAACTGTTCCGTTCATGTTCGTCAATTTTCCACTTAACAAAATTTCTGTTATTATTAAAAGAAATCACTCTGCGTCGATCCTACATGAACTATAGCATGTATTTTTTCCCAAAATGGATATTCCTTCATGGCGGCTACACTTTTCTTCTTTATTGTAATCTCTCAGCGAACGACACGCGTTGTTTCTAACGTGAATGACATAATGTCATCGTAATGTTTTTTACGGATCATAAATCAAGTTTCTTCCAGTGATCGAAAAAGATCCCATATCTTCCCATAAATAAATATCAATTAAATGTGTTGATCTTTATTTAAGAATTAAAGAGATGAACGGTCCTGTTGGCTCGATGATATATATTTTTTTTTTCTCGATATCTATTGGTCGGTATAAACGAACGAAAATAAATGTGGATATTCTACGTTGTATAATTTCATCGCCATTTTGAATTCGTGCAAAAGAGGAAACAGTAGCCGTACGTTCACCCAGGATTATCGGCATAACTGCTAGATTTTCGAGACTCTGGCCACTTACCAAGCGACATGTTCACTTTTGCGTCAATCTCTGACATTTTTTCTTTTGATTTTTTATTCTTTTAACACGAAACACACTAAAACCGCGAGTAAATTACTTTTTAAGAACGTCACTGAAACTCACACAACAACGTTACACGACGCACCGATCGCGAATGAATACAAATGGCGTATTTTCAGGAAGTCGACCTTGCTTGTGCCGGAAATTGGTGTATCGATACTATTCGAGATTCGATATCACTTAACCGCGAAGGTTTTAAATATATTTAAAAACTTCAACACCTTATATTATTATTTCAAAATGCCAATAAAAAATGTTTATATACATTTATTTCTTTTTTCATGAACTGCATCTAGGTATGGAAGATGCATATTTTCGTTGAATAAAATAAATTATGAACCATGGTCTAATCTAATTCAGATCTCACCTAATATCCATTTAACATAAATCCGAACTGACATGATATAATTTGATATAAAACTAATTTACTGCAACCGTGACCTAAATTAATGCTGATATAACCTAACCCGCATCTAACTATATACCGGTCTAACCGTACATTGACCTAACTTTATGAGAACTTAATCTTATCCTAGCTTTACCTTAATGTATCAATATAACACGTATTTATTTGGTTTTCTATCATATTACATACATGTAGAGCCATGATAATAGGTGCCTTCAAGTATCAGACTTGATTCTTAACAAATTTTCTATAAGATGGATAACGTAATAGTACGAAAAGCAAAACGTGAGGACTGCAAAGTTATTAGAAATTTAATTCAGGTAAATGTAACATAAACTGTACCATACTTTTTATTTGTTATAAATTGTAAAGAAATTATTTAGTCTCGTTAGAATGTCATTTTAGGAATTAGCTGACTTTGAACTTATGCCAGATGGACCAAAAATTGATTATACAGGTAAAAATTTAAAACAATAATATTTATATGAAAATTAATATTTAATTTCATACTAAAATTATATTGCAAAATTTTAGTTCTTGAAAGAGATGGATTTGATACAGAACATCCCCTATTTATATGTTATGTAGCTGAAGTTAATGGAAATGTAGTAGGATATACAATTTCATATTATACATATTCTACATGGGGTGGAAAAGCCATGTACTTAGAAGACATTTATGTAACACCTACGTGTCGAAGTAAACATATTGGAAGCAAATTATTGAAAGCTGTTGCTACAGTAAGTTTGTTAAACTGCAAAAGAGCAATACATGAGAAACATTGATATATAATTTGTATTTAGTAAAATACAATTTTTTCGTAGGAAGCAACAAAGAATGAATGTTGTAGACTAGATTTTTCAGTCCTTAAATGGAATCCTGCACAAAGCTTTTATAAAAATAAAGGTGCTCTTAATTTAACAGAAGAGGAAGGATGGCATCATTATCGTTTTTCAAATACATCTTTGAAAAATTTAGCTGCAGATACCTAAATATTGTTCTAAGAAATTACTTTTTATAAGACAAAAATAAAACATCATGATAATTACAAGTAATGTAGTAATTCTATGTACATTCAGCTGTTAAAAAACAGTAGAAATCTTTGAATATATATAAGTCATTATCTTCAAGATTTTATTTAAGTGAATGATAATATAAATAATTTAATAATAATTTAAATATTAAAATGAGCACTGAAGAGGTAAAATTATAACTTTAAATGTATTAATGGAAAATAATGCTATTTTGTAATAAAAGGTTTACATTCTTCAATTTTATTCAACAGTTTACATATCTCTTTTCTCCTTCTCAATCATTGCTTGAACCAAATGTTATTACTAAAGTTCCTGATACAGAAGAAGGATCATATAAAGATTACATTGAATATGTTACTGATACTGATTCTGATGTATTGTCACATAGTGATATGAGCTGGGAATCTATGGAAGATAGATATGTGCCATTTGAAGTTTTGTCCGATGATTCAACAGATTCAATGGTTTCAACAGCCTCAGCTGGTTTCACTTCAAGTGTAATTATTAATTAAAGTTGACAATGTTTCAGTATTAGTACTAAAATAATAATTCTTTTACTTATACAGGCTGAGCTTTCATTGTCATTGCTCAATCAAGTGTCAATAGATGAAGATTCAATAAAATGTGTAAACGAAAGTAGTTGGAGTAAATATGCTTTGAATTTTAATTTATGGGATGATAAAAATGCACCTGTTGTAAAAATCAGACACCATGATGACATACTACTAGATGATTTAGAATTAGGTGGCTATTTTACAGACAGACTAATAGGAAGTGGAAAATCATTTTTGACCAAATCTCCTGAAAATGGTCTTTATATTTTGAGTAAATGCATTATGAGAAATATGGTAGCTTATTGTATTACTAATACAGAATGTTTAGGAACATGAGAAGACTATTCTAAACAAAATTTTTCTTATAGTCACTTTCAAATATTACAATGTTACAATATCACCGTTATTTGCAATACATTGATCTTGCATACAATTTTATCTCAAATTTGTCTCCTCTGGGAGGAGTACCATATTTAATGTTTTTGAACGTGGCATATAACAGAATGTATACTATTTTAAACTTTAACCCACCTTGGTACTTGACATATGTAAATTTATCATATAACTATATATCAGAAATGTGTGATATCAGCAACTTCTGGAGTATTGTTCATTTAGATTTATCACATAATGCAATTGACACTATTTTTGGTTTGCAAAATTTAAAGTTAGTATAGTACATTTTTTTGTATAATTAAATTATTTCTGTATTGAATATTATGTTAATAGGTACTTGAAATATTTAAATTTGTCATATAATTTAATTGAATGCATTGAAAACTTGGATAAATTAAATATTCAAGAATTGAATTTGGAAGGTAATTGTATAACATCATTTAAATCGAATGTACCTGGCTATGGGATAAATATATTACCCCACTTGAGAATAATACGTTTAGGATACAATAAATTATCGACCTTGGAATTTTTTAAAGTAATAGTTCTTATTATTTGTAACTAATTATGACTAATAATTAACAGGATAATTTGAAAGTAAATATTTTAATCTAAAAATGTAGGGTGCATACAGTTTACGTGTAATTGATTTAAAATTTAATAGAATCAATGATTTATTGGAATTAACAAATCTGAAAGGTTTAATACTTGAATTAGATCTAAGAGGCAATGGTTGTACAAAATGGCCTAATTATAAAAGTGCAATTTTGTTTTCTATACCAAGTATACATACTATTGATGGTTGTCATGTATCTACTTCAGAAAAGGTATATATTTAAAAGTTACAGAATAATGCAAGTATTAAAATATTTCGTTTCAATAGATTACTGCTTCAATCTTATTTGTATCACCAGTGGAATTAACAGCTGCTCGTACTGTTACAAAATTAACTTTGCTGGAACAATTAAGTGCACCCATAATTGATTTGCATATTAAACCTTATGATGAGACAAGTTTACCTTTAATAATACTCACAGGTCCATGTGCAGTGCGAAAAATATCCTTGGCTTTACACGTTGTTCAAACATTTCCAAGCAAAGTATAAAATTACAAACAACTTTTAAGGTGAATGAATTAATATATCAAAAATGAATCATTTATTTTAGATTAAATACTGTAGATGGCATACAACAAGACAGCCAGAAAATAACGACACTGAATGTAAATCCTACATTTTTACAAATAGAGAAGAATTTAATGATATGTCTCGTCGTGGTGAATTTTTAGCAATTCAAGAATTGCTAGGAAATAGTTATGGCTTTCGTTAGTTCACAATATTAAATGTTCTCATAATATTAAATGAACAACATTCATTGAGATATTATATTGAACTGTTTACTTATATTTGTATAGATTACAATCAGATTATTGGTTTGACATTGCAAAACAAAATTGGTATTACACAAACTGACTTACATGCAACTATACAATTGACTAAACGGTACTCCAATGTTAAACCTGTTCTTGTATTAACAAAAAGTGAAGAAGTTCATCGTAGTTGGATACAAGAAAAATTTGATATTTATACATGGGTCAAAAGCAGTAAGGAAAGTGGTTCATCTGGTCAAGTAGACAGAGACGAATGTTCATTACAACCTGTTAGCAGTTCATTAAAATTTGTTCAAGAAATTTTAAATAATGTATGAATAGCTTTCTATTTTTATTATATAAGTGATATATTATTATATTTTAATTCATAGATTATAGAAAATCTTCAATTGTCTCCTGAAACTACATTTTTAACATCAGAAGATGATACAAACGATATTATAATAAGAAGTAAAACAAGATTGCAGAACATAAGAGTAGTAGAAATGGAAGAAAAAAAACAGATCAAATTTCAAGAAGGACAAGTTGAATTCTTGGATACAAATATCGATGGTGGTTCCATTTTGGACGAGAAAGGATTAAGAGTATTAAATCCATGTTGTAAATGTATTACAAAAAGTAACTGCATTTTTTTATAGGTAATTTTGGATGAACATTCAAATATCATAATTGAAGATGAAAAGTTAAAACGTAAAAGGCATCAAGCTAAACTTCTACATCGTCGAAGTACAATATTGCAAGCAACGAAATCGTATGCAGAACTTAGTCAATCAATATCTAGTGAAGAAATATTGATAGAAGTTTGTCTTTAAATGTTTCTTCTTTTATTTTTAATACCATTGTTTGTACAGAATAATGCAATTTTTTAATTTATTTCAAGCCATTTGCAGACGCAAAAGAACCAGAATTTATAAAAGATACATACATTGATCTCGTGATAAAAACGAGAAAAATGTATTCAGATTATCATATGGACAAACCAGGATTCTTTTCTTTAGTGGTAATAACTATTTCTTATAAAAACTGAAGTTACAATATAATATCAGCTTTACTTTTTCAAATTATTTGCAGGTACTAACAGATATCTATTACCAAGCATTTAATTCATTAATTAATTTCGTTTACGAATTATACACAAGTCATTCTATTGGAAAATCTAAATTTTTATCTGAACTCGATTATTTTTCTACAGTTGCTATACCCGCAATGGTTGATTCTATGGTTGATGAAATACAGCAGTTAGTTACATTTTCTATTGGAATTTAACTCTTTCTTTTGTTAATTGCATTGTTCCATCTTTTTTCATAAACAAATTTATAGATCTTTATCCACACCAGTATTACAAAGAAAAACTTTATTAAGAAGATATGGTGTCACTTCATGGAAACAATTAATGCCTAGTCAAATTTCAGATATTCAAATTCATCCTGATAATGAATGAAAAGGTAAATATTAACTAATTTAGGATTATAACGAGTATATAATTAAAAATTAATTTTTAATAAATTTATCAATTAACTTATATATTTAAAATTAGCTTTAGTAAACATACACTTATTTTTAATTACGAATTTTATTAATAACAATTTATTGGTATATAGCACTTAATGATAATGTAAAATGAACACATTGCTTCAGAAATATTTTCATACAAGGAACTCTCAATTATGACGTAAATATCTAAGAAACATTTATAATTATTGTATTTAATTATTACTAATTTAACTACATACTCTTGTAGATTTGATTTATATTGTTACAAACATCAAATTTTTAAAAATACAATAGGAATCATTCAAGTATATGATAAAAAATAAATTGAGTTTTTAAAATATTAATGACATTTCTATAAATAGTAAAAATTATGTCATGTTTTATTGCTCATTCACATGTGCATTTTATCGCTAAGAGGAAGATTGGTATTTAAAAGTGCTGTATTTAAAGGTTCTATTACTACTTGTATATTAGTGTTATAGTTTGTACTTTCCAGTGATACTTTCTGGTCATTCAATCTAACTGCAAAGGAATTTTCATCAATGTCAGGCAACGGTTTCTGTAAGAGTACAAATTTTTCTTGATTATCAACAATATCTAATTTGGAATGATTCATTTGAATCCATGTTTGTTGCAGTACACTGTATTCGGAATCTATTTTTTTTAATAATTCATTATTTTCTGGTTCGATTTGTGGAACTGAACACGATTTTTTAAAATCAGATTTATTATTTATATTAGTGTGATGTTTCATGTGATCATTCAAATTTTCTTTCTGTTCAAACATTATGTTGCAAAAACTACATCTGAAAGTGCATTACTTAGAACAAATAAATTTAAGATAAGATTACGAACTTTTTTATATGCTTACTGGTATTGCATTTCATTAGCCTCCTTTGCTTTATTTTCAACTGGATCATGAATTTTTTGATGAGCAAATAAATTATATCGTTCTGCAAACCGTTTTCCACATAAAGTGCAACTGTATGGTTTTTCACCTGTATGAACCCGCATATGTCTCTTCAAATGAGATGTTGAAAGTAAAGATAAATCACACATCTAAAACATATTTACATTTAAAGATGTTTGATAAATACATGAATACCTATATTGGTTGTTACATACATGACATTTATAGGATTTCTTTCCACTATGTGATAGTCTATGCATATTATACGAAGTGTGATGTACAAATCTTTTACCACATAATTCACATTGATAAGGCATTTCACCTGTGTGCATTGGTAAATGTCTCATAAGTGCTCCTTTTTGTGTGAAACATTTGTTGCAAAAATTACACTGAAATGGATTTATTCCATTATGCATTCCAACATGTACTTCTAGTGCATGTTTATGTTTATATGCCTGTCCACATTTTTCACACATATATGGCCTCAATGTAGAATGAGTCTTTATATGTGTCTTTAATTCAGTTGCAGTCTTCCATCTTTTGCCACAAGTAGAACAAGAATATTTTAATGGTTTCAGATTATATTTTGCCATTTTTCCTGATTTCATTGGCATTTTTACCTGCTCAATTTTTGTCACTATATATTTTCAAA
The DNA here is from genome assembly GCF_050947335.1 of Megachile rotundata. Lineage (NCBI taxonomy): Eukaryota > Metazoa > Arthropoda > Insecta > Hymenoptera > Megachilidae > Megachile > Megachile rotundata. Next base: position 10,939,630 of record NC_134995.1, read on the forward strand.
TAATTAAAAATACAATTAATAAACATTTAGAAGAATTAAAATAATAAGTACAATAACTTTAATACCTGCTGTATTTTCAGTATTCTCTTTTATTTCTGTAACATTTTCATCTAAGTCTTTCCAATCAAAATCAATATGTTCTACTTGTAGTTCATTGTTAGAAAAAATAGTATCCATTTTTATAAAATCTTTTGATTCTATTTTCTCTGAGTTTATTGTAGAAATATAATTTTTGTCTTCAATATGTATTTTTAATGCCTGCATATTTTCTACAGAAACAAATAAACTTTTTAATACCAATTACATTCATTTTAATCATTGCTGATAATATTTCTTTACCTTCGGCAGGAACAATGTTATGTGCATTATTATCACTATCTAATGTTACCAAATCACAAAATATTTCATTTCTTAAGATTTCATCTTTATCATGGCCATTGTTACAACTAAATGATTGTGTATTATCTATCTCATTACAGCCATTTAGTTTCTTTTCAACATTTCTCCTTGCATCTGCATTAATTTTAATATTAAAATCATAATCTATATTTGAAACATTTATATTTTGGTTTGTTATTTTATTTTGAATTTGTTGTTTTACTACTTCTTCAAATTGGATGGATTGTAAACTAGACTCTTCTTTTAAGTTATCGTTAGTCTTATTTGTATCTATTTTTCTTTCTTCTAACAGTACATTTGTATTTAGGTTTAATTTTATTTCATTTGATTGTTTAATATTTTTTCTTCTTTCGCTGGTATGGTAAATCTTTAAAATTTCACAACGTATATTTAAAACAGTCTTTTGTGCTTGTTCTAACATTTGGAAGAGGTTATAACATTGCGTACAAACGTATGAATCTTGTAATTCGGAAGCTGGTATACGAAGTACCCTCGATATAAAATTTACTAACAGCTCTTCATCTCGAGGAAAAGATGTACAAAATATATTTACGCAAGATGAAATATCATGATTTACGTTGCATATTAGACAAAATGCATTAGACATTGGCATCATGGTGTATTACGGTCAAAATTTCACTGAATTTCGAATTGATTATCTAACTCTTTTCGAATAATGTGTACCATTACTTTATGACGAATGATATACATAATTGTGACCATTTTGTGCGGTATACATACATTATTTTCTCACAATACACCTCGAATATAACCTCCATTTTATTTGGTAATATAACCACAGACAAGGCACAGAATAGATCTATCATCTTATAGGGCTTTTGTGCTCTATGTACTGAAATACCGATCGTGCAAAAGAATTAATTTATAGGTTTCTATCGAACTAAATATGTAATATTTTCATGAATCAATAGGTGGCGGTTTTGCGTACCGGTTTCGTGAAAGATGCTGACCACAATACATATACTTAATAATTTTGTAAATTTGTTATATACACAAGGCAAATAAATTAAAATAAACCATTGTACTACATTATAAAGCACTTCTTTATGTTTCTTCTGTGGTGATTCGTATTTACCTCCATTGATCAAATGACCTTGATATAGTTACAGCTACGACAATAGCGTTATCTGGCGGAACTTAAACTTATCAATTGGAAGAGAAATGATAGCATGTCAAACGTATGACGGAAGGGATGAATGCAGTTTCGATTGTAATACGCAGGCGCAATCAAAGAAGGCAAGATTATAAATACAGCACTTTTTAACCACAGCATGAAGTTGTCACAGTGCATTTGTTCCATGATGGCGCAACATGTTATTCATTCAAGCACACCGGCAACTCTTTTGTTACTTGTTTTTACGATATCCAACTTAGTAACTAGCAATGCATTTACAGACGTGCAAGTATTTGATAACCTGAAAGTGAAATCAGTGAATGCTTTAATTACAAAGCAATCTCATGCACGAGAGTACTTATCTGGTGCTCCAGGTTTCTTTGTAGAGATTCTTGGCACCGGCCTGGAGAGAAATGTTTCGTTGCGCTGGTCAGCTACACTCGACAATTGTGATCCAAACAACAAGTTGAATGCAATTTGGATCGATCATAATGGCAATCGTGCGATATATAAGTTTATCAAAATTCCTAATTTTAAGGTTACCACGATCTATTTCTGTCTGAGAACCGTCAGTAGGTTCGGTGAAACATGGACCAATCTTGGAAGCAATTTAACTATTCAGCGCCCAATTCATTCAGAGTAAGTTAAATACACGATAATTCATTTTTTCGTGAAAGTTGTAAAAGAAAAATATCTTCCTTTATAAATAATAGATATTTATGGTATGACATGGCACCATGTTTTAAAAGGATGAAAATATCGGTAGTATCGACGACAAGGAAATTGTTTTAAGATTTTGCAATAATACGCATTATGCATTTATAATTTTTTTGCTACAGTGTAGTGTATCAAAGGAATTTTCTTTATTATTAAATCTAAATATTGAAAATAAGGTAATTTTAATTAATTGGTATATGTATTAATATGCTGCTATATATATAAATTATTAGTATTGAATGAATAAATAAATAAGTATTTATATTTTTTTGTTACTAGTACATATATTTAAGGTTTTGCAACTTTTTGTTTTAATATTTAAAGATTTAATTATAAAAGAATAAAAAAATCTATAATGCGATAATTATAGATCTTAGCAGATGAATCATTCATTTTAGGTCCTTTTCTTGTTTATTTAAATAATTATATTTAAGATGTTTATTAATACATTGTTAAAGAACAAAATGCATAATGCAAAAGTTTTCATCATTAAATTTTGTTTTAAGTTTATAAAATTATATTTTGTTATACCTTAGAAATTTGAGTTTATTGAAAATATTAATTAATATGAATAAATTTTCATTAATTGAATTTTGAAGTTATTTATATAGTAACTTTTTATGGTTTATTTAATAATTCTATTGTCTTCTTCTTGCAAAATATTAATTTAATCTACTTTTTATACCAATTACATATTTTATTCTTAGAAAATATTTTCGTACGCGTCGTGCCAATTCATTAGCTAGCGTTGATGGTGATTACAAAAATCCATCAACTGAGCAAATCCGTACAGATGTATTTATTGAGGGATTAAGAATAGAAACATCAGCAAAGGATCCTAGCTACAGCGAAGATGGTATTCCAGAGATATTAGCTGGAAGCAGAGCAGTTATACGATTGTTTGGTTTTGGCTTTACAGAAGATACTTTGGTTACTTTCACAGATGTACCAGCAAAAAGGGGTACTATTTGTGACAAAATTAAAAGCAAGGAATTTCCAGTAAGTGTTGTACCATAATTTTGTTTTGCTTTACAGTTGTAATAGAATGGGGATATGGATACACAAATATTTTATTCTAAATATGTGATTATTATAGGTACAACGTATAAACAATCATACTGCAATTATCGATGTTGTATTACCACTTGGTTCACCATTTTATGTGTGTGCAAAACAACCAGTGTATGGAAAAGAAGGTCCTGACCTTTTGCTGTTTAAACATCAAGGTACTGAAACATGGAATACTGTAAGTTGATTTTTTTTATTTATGAAACAAATAATGTTATTATTATACATTAATCTATGAATATTCATTAATCATATTTATTTGCAGATATATACATACGAGAAATTTTTACCACTTTGGCTTAGTATTGTAATTATTCTCATGTGTCTAAGCTTTTCTGCTTTGTTCTCTGGTTTAAATTTAGGGTTAATGGCAATGGATAGAACTGAATTGAAAATACTTTGTAATACTGGAACAGAGAAGGTAATTTTGTTTGTATTCAATGAATTTAATTCTGTTATTATCATTTGATGAGTTGTGACTATTGAATTATGCATGTTTCACAGGAAAAACAATATGCAAGAACAATACAACCAGTGAGAAATCATGGGAATTATTTGTTATGTTCGATTTTGTTCTCAAATGTTCTGGTAAATTCAATTTTTACCATTTTATTAGATGATCTAACTTCTGGATTAGTTGCTGTTATTTGTTCTACCTTAGCTATTGTAATATTTGGTGAAATTTCACCGCAAGTATGTAAATTTATAAAACAAAATTCTATTTCTAATAATAAAATTTCATGTTATGTATCAGAGCAGTTAGTCATTATGTTAAATTTTTAGGCTATTTGTAGCAGACATGGATTGTGTATTGGGGCAAAGACTATTTACGTTACAAAATTAACCATGATAATAACATTTCCATTGAGCTATCCTATTAGCAAGCTCTTAGATGTTCTTCTTGGTGAAGAAATTGGCAATGTATATAATCGTGAACGATTGAAAGAACTTGTAAAGGTGAGAAAAAAGAAATAGGTATTGTTTGAACATTATTTTCACTAAGTAATATACTATAATTTTTGTAATTATAATTGAAAGTATACTTTATGAAACGCCTTTTTAAACTTTTTAATGTTATGGATCTTATCAGAATGAGCATGGATAGGGCAGATAATAATACTGACATCCAAATTCAATTATGTGTAGGTAAGATATAGATCTACTGACGTTTGCTTGAAGTTTCTACTTTCTACAGAGTACATGTTAGATTACTTATCATTGTAAAATTTAAGTAAGATAATTTACACGCTTATATTGTGCTAATTTAAGCGTAACTTATCGTCAAAATGTATTTAAAACATACGTGTTCACACGCGTATATATATATATATATATATATATATATATATATATATATATATATACACATTAGGCAAAAAAGAGTAACTTATGTAATTAATATCCGAATTCTTTTATTGCGTGCTCTACTTATGTAACCTAATAACATGATTAAACATTTGATATCAATATATATAAATCATAATTATGACAATATCATTACTTATAGGTAACAACAGGGTATAATGATTTAGAAAAGGATGAAGTGAATATTATTGCTGGAGCATTAGAACTGCGAAAAAAGACCGTGAAAGATGTAATGACAAAAATCGAAGATGTATACATGTTGAATTATGACGCTATTTTAGATTTTGAAACAGTATCGGAAATCATGAAATCAGGTTGCTAAAATAATGTTTTTAAAATTTTGCTTATTAATTAATATTATTGTAATTTGTAATATTTATAATTATTAATTGTTAGGCTTTTCGCGTATACCAGTTTACGAGGGTACCAGAACAAACATAGTTACAATGCTTTATATTAAAGATCTTGCTTTCGTTGATCCAGATGATAATATGCCACTTAAAACTTTGTGCCAATTTTATCAAAATCCATGTAACTTCATTTTCGAAGATGTTACGTTAGATATTATGTTTAAACAATTCAAAGAAGGTTGGTACTTGAAATTAAAGTTAATTATATTCAAAATAATTTTTATTTATTTATCGAGAGTAAATGTATAATAAAAGTATGTATTTATTTTAGGCCATAAAGGTCATATGGCATTTGTGCAAAGAGTAAATAATGAAGGCGAAGGCGATCCATTTTATGAGGTAATAGGTTTAGTCACATTGGAAGATGTTATAGAAGAATTAATTCAAGCAGAGATTATGGATGAAACTGATGTATTTAGTAAGATTCTTTAATATGTTAAAAATGTTATATATTCAATACTGTGTGCGACATACTTAAAAATGATTAATTTATTTTTGTTACAGCGGATAATAGAACTAAACGTAGAAGGCAAGCAAGGCATAAAATACAAGATTTTACTGTGTTTGCGGAGAAGAAAGAAAATCAACGTATTCATATATCGCCGCAGTTGACATTGGCCATGTTTCAGTACTTATCTACAAGTAGGAAGAAGTGTTTTGCTTTAAGAAAATATAAAATTTATATAAACATCCTATCGTAGCGCTCTTAAAATGTATCTGAGTGTAATGTATGATCCACAGCTGTTGATGCATTTAAACCCGATACAATATCAGAAACTATTTTGCGTCGTTTACTTAAACAAGATATTATTTATCATATCAAAGTGAAGTCACGCGAAAAAGCAAGAAATGATCCGACGGCAGTAATTTATCAACAAGGAAAAGCAGTTGATTATTTTGTCCTAATCTTAGAAGGTCGAGTTGAAGTTACGGTCGGCAAAGAAAACATGATGTTCGAAAGCGGACCATTTACATATTTTGGTTCTCAGGCACTCACTGTTAACGTTGGAATAGGTGAGTACCGCGATGGTTTTTATCTAGATATCTATTTAGGATATTTAACAAGATTTATTTTTATAGCTGAGTCACCTACCGCCACAAATCCCCAAACAGTCGGCAGCATACAATCGATTAATCTAGATTCCATGTTACGATATACGTTTGTTCCTGATTATACAGTGCGAGCGGTAACCGAAGTATTTTATGTTAAAATTAAAAGATCTTTGTACTTAGCTGCGAAACGGGCTACTCTTTTGGAACGAAGCCAAAAAGACCCGATTCCCGGAAGCCAAGAGCAATTTGACGACGAGATAGAAAAGGTTAATTGGATGACTCCAAATAAATTAATTATTACTATAAGAATATTGTTTAATTTCTATTGTTAATTTTTAGCTACTGCATTCTTTGGACGAGGATGATCGTAGTGTACCAGAATCTCCAGTATTACCAATTGATAAAGATAAGGAAAGTAAGAAAGAAAAAGAAAAAGATTCTGTACAATCTCCAATTCATAGTGCTACAGCTCCAACTTCACCTGCTCCAGTTAGTGCTAGTCCAGTTACACATTCAAAGTTTATTTCATCGTACAGCGATCATAATGGCAAATTAAAAAATTCGCCAGTAAAGGTCTTTTCTTCTTTTAAAACGCATCAATATGTCATTACAGATACAATAAAAAATAAATATTAATCTTATGTTTACGTTTTAGGGAACGGTCACGAGTCCGAATCAAGGACAAACCAATTTAGATTTAAATTCAGACATTCTTGCTCGTCATGAAGCTAATAAAATCATATCAGCAAAAAAATTAATTGAAGAGGAAGAAAGAACGAATCTCCTGCCTAAGCAAGAAGACTCTTAACGCTCGAAGATTAGTCGACGATGTTTAAACACGTCGACATTGTTGACACTGCAGGTATTAAACAACGAAGAGCAAGAAAAACCTCTATGACATAGAATGCTATGATGGCATTAGGTACTTAACAAATTACTTGAATATTTATCGCAAAACAAATCAATAGCCGATGTTGAGTATTTTAGGTTCTAAATGGTTGGCTCAAAGACTATCCACGATATCCTAGTTCTGTAAAGTTAGTACGCTCAGGGAAGTTTGCCAAAATTCAAATCATTCATATGTATTCAATTCTTACAGTCTACGTAAATAGTCTGATACGTAACTGATGTTCAAACCTATTTTTAAGTAACAAATGTCTTATTTCTTGAAAGAGCGGAACGCTTAACTAGAAAGAGTATATTCTCATCGCAGTAGGAAGAATTCATTTTCTATAATTTACCACAAAATGCACATGTTTATTCAATAATTTTTCCTGAACATTTGTAAATATCATTTTACTATGCATTTTCATTTAAAACAAATTTTCTGTGATGTGTATTTCATTTTTTATAATGAAGTACACATTTACACGACATTTCTTGACGGGCGTATATTAACATTTCGTATGTTGATGCGTTTGCATTTAAAAGAAGAAAGCAGATTTTGGAACCATTTGATGGGTCAAATATTGAGCGAAAGTTGCAGTTCAAATATACAAAGGAAAACAACATGTACTTACGTTATTCAGATTTTGTAAATTGATGAAAAGGTTCATTTAAAAATGTATTTGATCGTGAGTATATTAACGTGTAATAGGAAAGAGTACAAATTGAGAGAAGTGTTGCTAACTTAACGTTCGCGTACATTAATTAAATATATTCTTAAAGTAATACAGGGGTCTTTAAAATAATTTTTCATCAGTTATACCGTATTCGTTACATCATATTCCTTACCTAATTGTGAATAGTGTAAATAGAAGTTACAAATCATTCGAACTAGTAATGAACGATAAGAAGATTTTCGATATGTAATTATAATAATTCTTTACGTTTTTATTCAGTGCCTTAAAAAGAAAAAAAAATTATAAAATTATGTTCAATCACCTACAACAAAACGTATTTTAATATTAACAGAAATTTCTTAGTTTCGTACTTAAATTCATTACACATGTTGATTTAAATTCATTTATATTATTACAGTAACTTGCAACTGATTTAAGTTCAACTTAAAGTAAGGGTTCACTTTCTCATCAATTTTCATACAAAGCGTGATATTCATTGCGTGTGTATTATAAAAATAATATTTTGAACATGAATGTTAAATGATAACATACAATAGTACCATCATCCCTGTAAAGGAATAGTGAATTTCAAAAAGTTCGATATTTTAATAACAGCCTAATGCGTGTTTTTATATTTTTAATCATTGTTATGTTTTGTTTATCACTATAGGAAAACATAAGTTATCGATACAACCTGACGATCAATGCTGGTACATATCTTAAGTTTGAAATAGTTCTAGCGATAAAAATCTTCCTGAATTTTCAAATATCCCTTACAAAGAGGAGATAATAATTATTGTAATAAGCTGTTAAATCTGTAATGTAACGAAATAATATGCAAGAAATCTATTCTCAGATTTTTTTATGAGAAAAACAATCATTTACTATATTTAATAGAAAAAGAAAAATCGCATAGAACAAGTTTATCGTATAAGATTAGTCAAATCTGTAGCTCCTTCAAATCACCACGGCTTAACGTTTGTTGTTTTTAAAATTTAAAAACGAAACTATTACTGCCATATTTTTTTTGTACTTGCTACGTGTTGTTTAAGTGCTTGTTTTGGTTAATTTCTTCGAGGAATAACGTTAAAATTTGTACGTTACTTATTTAAAAATTTAACAACAAAGAAATTTTAATATTTTAAATTCTATTTACGCGTATTTGTCTTCTGCGGACAAATATCGACTTTAGAGTATCGTAAATTGTACAGAGTCATTCAAATTTTATTTTTTATATAAATATATATTTATTGTTTGAACGATTTTATGTAAACGTACATGTTTGCGTGTTTTGGACAGTTTTGTGAAGTATTTTCGTAAATATGAAATATATTAATATAGCTTTAAAAATATATTCATATTAACATATTATGTTACAGTTAATGTTAGAATATTTAAATGGCGTTTATCCTTAAAGTGTAATAAATAGACATACGTAATAGATGTATATCATATATTTATAGGATTTATTTTATTACTCTTATATCGTTTATCTTTTTCGTTGTTTATCTTTTAAATGTCAATTTTTAACTAACGTTATATGTAACATTTTTACGCTTTACTTATTACATTGTTTTAAGGACAGTGGAAAGTACTTGTTGCAAACTTATGTATATTTATAGTTTTTATGTAAACCACGGATATTATTAACAACGTGTTTATACTCAATAATTTTATGTTCTTCGTACGATGAAAATTGTATCTTATATCGAGAAATGAAGCTGTAACAAAATCTGTAAAAAGAAACTCCATTTTCATTGTCGCTATGTCTTTTAGATTACTAAAGTCATATAATAGTGTGCCTATAATTAAATATAAGTATGTACTGCTTATATCAGTATGTCGTTTATAGCAAATTCGATCGAAATTGTGATTTAAAATCAAAGATTTTCTTGAATAAAGCGCAAAGTAATAGAAAATCGTTCTCTATTGAAATATGGCAGCGAGATTATTACCATTAGTAATGCTACATATTAATTTTACATTGTACTACAATAGAATCGAGGTATATTCGAGAAAAACGGAGCCAAATATTTATCAATATTATATTACTATATTCACAAAATAAAGATACAATTTCGTTTTCAATATGTAAGAGTTCATTTATTTGAGTTCAAATTGTACTAAATTTCAATGTTTAAAAAATAAAAAATTGTCATCAATGTTAATCAGAAACTGTTGTCAGCACTTTCACTTACTTGCATGAAACAATACCTTTTACTGCCGGTAACGTGTTAGAGCCATTCAAGTTTTCTTCGATGCCTCACTTTAATCGTGCATCCCCTTCTATACTTGTAAGAGTTTCACGAACAAAATTCAAATTTTAAACAACGAACCGCCGAACGTGTCATAAACGTGACGGTTCGATTAATTCGCGCTGGTTGCGCAACAATTAAAAAATTCTTTGACGATTGATTCCGCTACAATGCCTGTACAAAATTAGCTCCTTTAACAATTATAACATATATATATTACAGAACTTCGTAAAAACAAGTGGTTAACAACTATTTGAACTGCCTGCGCAGATGACCTGCGCAGTAAACGAAACTGCATACAACTCCCGATGGATGATACTCATTCGGTACTGACAGTTAACGGATAGCATTTGCAGGCGTTACGTTTATTTTCAATTTCGCTTTAATACTATTCTTGTGGACATTAACATAAAAGATATTTCCCATACAAACTTTATATTTTGTACCTTGATTTCTCTTTTAACTTCCTTTTTTCAAATGAGGAGATTTGAATACGTTTAAAAGTCTACAAGCAGTTAATACTTGTAAGTGACAAATATTTTGTCATTTCAATAAAACTGAAACTGACAAACCATTTCAGAAGCACATGCGCGTTATTAAAAACTGTTTAAACAATTTCAAATTGTCGTCTAGTATAAGACGTAGTTTATAAGTGAAATTACAAATGTTAAAAAATGCAATGTGAGTTTCAATTCGAAGAAATTGGATGCATAAATAAGGTAACGTTAAATAACCGTAAAACATTTATCACCAGTTAGAATAAATTCGTTAATAAAACTTGAAAATAATAAATTGAATTTAGTTTATTGATTTCAAACAAAAATTTCTGTTGTAAAATAAGTACGAAATGAATTCGTATTCACGAAATTAATTACGAGTATTTCTATCTGATACCGTATTACGAAATCGATATCGATACAGTTACGACTTCGATTGTTGTTGATTCTAATGGATCGCAACTTGTCTCAGACGATAAATTGCATTAAGTGATCCGCTTGTTACGGATTCGATAAGTCCTATCAACCGGATACAACATACGGATAGCATCAATAAAACCCACTTAAAATGCAAAATATTGTTGCAGAGACATTCTTCGAGACGACAATAAAAAGACTCGCGCCGAGGCACAGTACCGATGATTCAAAGCCAGCTCCTAGCGAAAATAAGTTTCGAAATATGAATTTACGCCGTAGATAGTCGAGAATCATAAAAATGAATTCATCGTATCTTTGGGGAGAGGATGAAGAATGGGGAGCACGGTATTATTTTACGTACTATAGCCAATTCGGGAGTCGTAAAAATGTCAGTACCGTTGAGGTGAGTTTTAAAATCTTTCAAAATAATCCTAAGGTTCAATTAGAGAGTCTCGTTAAAGAAATCAACGTCTTTGATTAACAGAGGAAGAAAATGAACCGTGTCTGTCCACAGGTGGTGATATTGGCTGTTAGCTTCATCTTGTCTGTTGGCGGTAATTTAGGAATGGCTGGATGTATATTGAGCTGCAAGGAATTGTGTACACCGACGAACATGTGCCTAGTAAACTTAGCCGCCGCGGATCTTTTATTTACCGCTGGTATTCCAGCGATTGCTTACACCAGGTTGACGCAATCTTGGCGTCTTGGGGAAACGATTTGCCGATTACTACCTTACACTCAAGTAAAACTACTCTTCTATATTTACACACTTAACAATGCACTCTGTGTAGATTAAGTACAACAGCTAGTAAGAAAACAACGGTATAAAAGCGCTTTTTTGAACGTGAAGGCTCGGGACGTTATTAGCATACAGAACAGTAAGGCAAACTGTTTTATTCGATAAACCTTGTCCCTTCACGGATCAGGAGCGTCGTCATCGACAAAGGACGAACATATAAATAAAATGTTCTATACATTGCCGATTAAATTTGTTGCGTACATAAAAATCGTGTTCTTTTATTTAAAAATATTACTTTTGTAATATATTTATTTGGAATGTTTGTAATTTATTTTTAATTTACGGATTTTTTCTTGTAGTTTGTCTGCGGTTTCGTACTTCTATGGACGTTAACGTTTATTTCGATGGACAGACATCGATGTTTGGCAGTAGCACCTTATAGAAGTGCCTTAACAAAAGTCAAGGTTCTAACGGCCAGTCTTGCTACTTGGATAATTGCGGCTGTCGCTTTTCTGCCGATCGCATTTTGGTTCAGACAAAAGGTATTATCGATCGTACAACTACTTTCTCTGCCTCTTTCAAAAAACAATAACAGCAATTATTTTGATTCGTATAGTTATATCATCATAACGATAACAATTGATCGTTAATAGTCATTTAAATGTGTAGAACCTAACAAATGATACAACAATCTGCACCTTAATTTTCCCGCGAAGCGAAATCATGGATGTTTCGTTAAGCTACATGGTACCGATCATCATCTTGGCTTGCATTCTACCGATGATCCTTCTGGTTTATCATTATCAACGTATCTTTCAAAAAATTCTTGATTCACGAAGCAGATGGGCAGTTTCTTGCGTTGCACAAGTAATGCTACAATTTATTATAATGCATATTTCTATTTTATCTGTTGTTTCAAATTGCGTATTATCGATATTTAATTATTTTCCGACCCTTATTTGTAATAATGAAACGTCTTGGTATCACGGTCATCTATTTTTAAATAAAGACTATAAATATATTTAGGGGTTGAAGAGTAGCGCAACAAGTAGAAGAGATTCTGAACTGTCGGTGGTAGGAACTTTGTTACCTTGGACAGGCAGGAAACACTCATGTACGTCGATAACAGGCCGGAAAGGGCGTACTGGTAGTCTTTCTCAACATGAAGAAATACGACTGCATAAACATTTGCGAGTCGTACGAATATTGCTACTAAATGTGGTGGCTGTACTCGTGATGTGGTTACCCATCACTATCGTAATGCTGTTAATTTATGTGGACGGCAGAAGGTCCACCGAAGATACAAATTTTTTCTTGAGATCGCATCACTTCGTTTGGACCGTGACCGTTGCTCAATTGAATACTATTGTCAACCCCCTACTGTATGGTGTTCTCTCCGAAAACTTTCGGATCCGTTTTGCAAGAGTATGGAAACGTGGAATCGACAACAATTCTAAAAGCTTAGAACAAGTAGCAATCAAGGGAAGCCCAAAACCATTGGCAGTATTTCGGACTCCACTTGGAGGGATTAAAACTCCGAATAAATTGAAAGACTCAAATAAACGCTCACAGAAGAATTCGACTTGCAGTATAGGTAGCATCGTTGAAGTACCTAATTCAGAAAAATGATAACGTATGAATGAACGAAATAAATATAAAAGTCTACCATTGAAAAATAGAATCGTACAAAATGCATTTGTACTTTATTTAGAATTATTGTTTTAATTTATCGATATTTACCTAATTAAATAGTAGAATATAAACGAAAAAAATAGTACAAAAATTGTATAAGTACATATATACACGTGAATTTAACTGGAATAAAATTTCTTTCTGATACAAATTAATCAATTATAAAAACATTTATTAAAAATATATTTATACAAATTGAGCGATATTCTCTTGTCCTTACACGCAGGATCTTCAATATGTATGCGAAAATTATTCACTGTACAAAACTAGCTAATTAACAAAACGACAGTATTATGATTGTCAAAATCTTTACTGTATAGTTATTTTCATCGATTGTCAAAAAAGAAAAGTGGTTGTTTAAAGATTGCACAAAGGCAGCAGTTTGAAAATTGCACAAAGACGACTCATAGACATGTAGATGGCGCTACTTACGCGCGCTTTACCTATTAAGAAAGAGTTCAAAAACCTATAAATTAAATAACGTGTTTTTTATTTATTTTAATAACTTTTATATGCCGTTCAATTCTTTTCTTAAACGTTTTTTAATTTCGGATAATTGTTTTATGTCAACATTTCTTTCTTGTATATAATTTTGAAGCATTGCAATTCGAGAATTTATAAATTCAGTCTTATCTGATCTTGTCCTTCTTTTTTTATTTTTCTCACAATCAGAGTTGATGATGTAATTTCTTATAAGGCACCAAGGATATCCTTTCTCTTTCAATGCAATTAAATCTACTGTGACTTGCGAAAAGCTTAGTGTTTTATCCTCAGGTACCTGAACATCGATTGTAGTCTCTTGATCTGTTACTGCTTTCATACAAAACAAGTTCTGACAATCTAAATTTACGTTAAAAACAACCCAACTACCTTTTGGTAGTGAATCTTGAAAATTTGTAGATAAAAAGAATTGATTAGCTACTTTTACAGTTACAATTTTTGGATACCGCCGGATCTTCTGTTCAAGAGCATATAAATTTATTACTTTTAACTTATCTTTTTCTCTGGTTAATATCTCATTCAAAGCATTTAATTCTTGAGTTCCTTTATAAATTTTATCCATTATAAGTTTTGTACCTTTTAACATATCAGGATGAAGATCATTAAACATGTTGTTATCCAATGATAATGTCCTTTCTACAGAATCTACTGGAAACTCTATTAACTGATTATTTTCAGTTAAACCTAAAATTATCTTGGAATCATAACACTGTAGACAATTAATATTATTATCCTGAACTTTCATGCATTTGACATTATCACTTGACAGTTCCTTTTGTGCATAATATACTTTACACTCATCTGCGTAAACAATCCATAATGTATTTTCAAATGACTGACTAAAACCAATACAAATAGTTTGTATTTTTGTTCTTAAGCAAATGTTTTCAAAAACAAGTGTGTTATTTTTTGAATACATTATAATAATAATATCTGTATTAGTGAGAAGAAATAATCCAGCTATTCCTGAATCTTTTTGCATAGATATTATATCCCTAATAACATAAACACTGTTATATATTATTTGTGCAGTTTCATTTTTCAGTATAAAAAGTTTCTTTTCTTCTCCAATTATGCATAAACTTTCTACGTTTAAATCATCGCTTATTAAAGCCTTCATAAAATTTTCTGCAGTATTCTTTGTATTTAATATATAAACGCATAGTTTATTTGAGTCAATTTTCTCGCAAGAAAGTTGAAACAATCTCTTACTTTCCATTTTCTGTTTATTATCCAAATAAAGATATTTATCCCTTGGTACCAATACCTCATAAAACATGGTACCCATTTCAATTGCACTTGTGCTTAAAAGACAGAATTCTAGATCTCGTGAAAGTTTATAAACACCTTGTGGAATGCAAATTACAAAGATTCGGCCATTAAAACATTGTAAAGTTTTTATTGGTGATGGTGCTGTCAGAACCTTGACAGACGCACGACTATCGTTCTTATACGGAAATATCACGAATTTATTCTTGTTCCAACAAAAACAAGTTCTTTCATTGTAGAAAGTATAAATTCTAAAGTCTGTTGCCACAAAATCATTATTCGTTGTAATATACATTGTCGATTTGCGATATTTGTTAGGAAATTATTTTATGATACTTTGAAATCTTTCTTCGCCTCATTTATCTATAAACAAGAAAGTCACAAATAATACAGATACCTAAGAAATGTTAAATAAATTGAAAACAAAACGCACCACCTCACGACGTAATAGATAACTAAAATTTGTATCTTGTTTGCGCTTGTAGGGAACGAACTTAGTTCTCTGCTACATCAGATAGCGCAAGAGAAGGCATGGGTACCAACATGTCCAACGCCTGAATAACTATAGTTCAGTTCACCCCTGCACGTGGTTGTAGAAAGAAGTAAATAAATCTCTTGAATATAACTTCCATGTGTGATCATTTGGCTTATCCATATAGACCAATCCCTACATGCTTCACCAAGTTCTAGATAGTGATTCACTAGCCCTGTATATATAATGACATAATTAGTACATAACAAGAAAACTCCTCCTAACCTTAAAGTAATTATATATTCAATGTGAATATGATATGGTTATAGTAACACCATAAAATTTAATTTAAAATACAAACTTCCATCATGAAGTGGAATTTTACCGTATAAAGAGGTGACAAAAGAAATAGTTTCTTTTGTCGTTTTCTTACTTGAGATCGTCCAGTATAATTCGTGTTTTTTGAGTGCATATTGCAGTTTAAATTATTTCTTTCACTTGTTAATAAAAGAAATTATATGTTCAATAGATTATGTCGAATTCAATAAACAATATGTATGAGGAAATACGTGTTAGAAATTACGCCAAAATATCACAACAAAAACAAGATGATGAAAACTACCCTACCACAACTTCCCTTAATCAGGTATGTTTCTTACATTTATAAAAATGATTAATATATGTGTACTGCCTTTTGTTAATGTTTCTATGTATTTTGTTTACAGAGTCGTGTAGAAAATGATGTACTTAGATTATACAGAATGAATTCAGCAATTTTAATAAGAAAAGATCACATTAGACTATTAAAAAAATCTTTGACTCATCTTAATGAAGAGTATGAGGTATAATAAATTATTGTTCTCATTAAATTTATATATTTTGAAGTCTTGAATCATATACAAATATTATTTACTTATAGTGCTTAGATTGTAGTAGACCATGGTTATGTTATTGGATTTTACATTCTCTTGAAATTTTGGGAGAACGCTTAGATCACAATAATTCTTCCAAAATTGTTGGCTTCTTAACTAAATGCCAGTCACCTGAAGGAGGATTCGGAGGAGGACCAGGACAATATCCTCATTTAGCTCCAACATATGCAGCAATAAATGCATTGTGTATCATTGGAACACCTTCAGCATATCAAGCAATTGATAGGTACATTTATAACAGAAATAAATGTAATTCTTACTATTATAAATATACTTATTAATATCCATATACTAATTTTAGGAAAGGGCTTAAACGATTTTTATCATCCTTACATGGAGAAGATGGCTCTTTCAGTATGCATACAGATGGAGAAGCAGATCTGAGAGGAGTATATTGTGCACTTGCTGTAGCAAAATTAATAAATGTTTATACTCCTGAAATATTTGAAGGAACTGAAAATTGGATAGCTAAGTGTCAAACATGGGAAGGTGGTTTTGGTGGTTGCCCTGGTATGGAAGCTCATGGAGGATATACATTCTGTGCATTAGCTGCACTTGTACTTCTTGGAAAAACTCACTTCTGTTCTTTAAAATCATTACTGGTATATTCTGTATAATATATTTTATTATATGCATTGCAAAACTTAATATTCATATATATCCATTTGTACTACTTTCAGAGATGGATAGTAAATAAACAAATGCGTTTAGAGGGTGGATTTCAGGGACGTACTAATAAATTAGTGGATGCTTGCTATTCATTTTGGCAGGGTGGATCTTTTCCATTAATTCATGCAATTTTAACAAAAGAAGAAAAAGCATTTAATTCTGATTATTGGTTGTTTGATCAAGGGGCCTTACAAGAATATTTATTATTTTGCACTCAGTATCCTGATGGCGGATTTTTGGACAGACCAGAAAAGTATGAAATATTATAACATAGTTTGACACAGATGATTCCATAAATTTTGTTTATTTCAGATTTCGAGATATATATCATACATGTTATGCACTTAGTGGATTATCAGTTGCACAAAATTCTCCAAGGAAACTGATTGTTGGATCACCTAATTTAAATTTGGTGGAGATAATTAATCCTGTTTATAATCTAGTACATTCATCTGCAGCCAATGCATTAGAATATTTTAATACACTACCGATACCTGACTGAGTGTATGTTTGATGTTCAAAGTGCATTGATAAAATAACGAATGTTTTTACTTTAATTTAAGATAAAGTTTAGAAACAGATTCTATCTCGCTTCATATTAAAATTGACCAACAGAGTGTAAATAAAGTTATTTATTAACAAAAATAAGAACAATTATGTTTCATTATACCAGGAACATTTAGGTGTAATGAATGAATATCTATTTGAAGAATGCTATGAACTTTCTTGCATATGAATTTTTCTGTCATTCCTAACCTAATAAACCTAATGTATCTTTAAGGACATGAATTTATACAAAATAAAATAAATGCGCTTCAAAAAATATAGGTATTCAAACTTACAAATTATAATTGATTTATATTAGTTAAATTTTGTATGCATTGTTATGATTGTATATATAAATATTTTCTATGTAATATACTATAGATATTATGTCATTCTTTTTACAAAATTATAAATATATACGAGTAAAGTGTTCCAATTAACATATTTATATTCTTAATAAACTTACGTGCACATTTCATACAATATATATCAATATGTTTTTTTACTAAGGTAAGGTATATGCACAATGAAACATACATTTAAGCGAGTTTAGAAATGGTGCAACAGAGGTTCAAAACGTGTAAGAAGCACGTTATATAAAAAGATCATCATAAAATTTAAGGTCAGTAGTGTCATTATTTGAATGCTATCCAAAACGAAATCTAATCGAGAAAGTATCTCCTAAAATTTAAAACCAAGAAGAAAGTATATTGGAAAATATTTTTACAATCGTTTTGAATTGAAAGAAGAGGTTATGGCGAAACACTTGATACAAATAATTGTAACGGGTACACAAGTCGTTCTCAAAGCATTTGCAAGGGCATTGCGACAAGAAATTGCAGCTAGTCAAGCCGCTGCACGTAAAACGGGTGGTGGAACAAGAGGCGCTCAACATGTAGCAGCTAATTATAAAACTGGAATTTCTTTAGAAGAAGCACTACAAATCTTGAATGTTGAAAAAGTGAATCAGAAAGAAGCTATTGAACGCAACTACAAATATCTTATGGAAGTTAATGACAGATCAAAAGGTGGTTCTTTTTACATTCAATCAAAAGTTGTACGTGCTAAAGAACGAATAGATGAAGAATTAAAAAATATGAAAGATCATCCGCCAAAAGCAAATACCTCAGAAGGAACTTCTAAATAACTATAATAAATTCCTATATAGAATTAATTTAATTATATTTCTAAACTCTGTATATATGTATCTAAAGACATATATTTACCATAACTAAATAGATGGCACGAAATATAAAATCAATAAGATTGTCAGACCTGTTTTGTTATTGGTTTAAGTAATGAAATAAAAGAAATAATTTTATTTGAAATATACATTTTATGAGTCTTTGTTTTTTCATAAATTACAGTACTTGCAAACAATTCCACAATTGAAAACAGAGGTCTTATGCATGTGTTTACATTGTGTATATGTATGTATATATGTATAGAAATATATATACACACATGTGTATTATATGTATATAAATATATGTATTAAGAGATATCGATTGTTAACAGTCTTTCAATAGAAGTACTCGCTCTTATACGAGTCCTTTTAGGTACATAATACTTAAAATTCAATATGCCAAACCGGCTACCTTTACATCTTCTGGTTCAATTCTATTTTGCGATTGACGAATAGTCAGTCTCTCGTGATTGTGACGTACAGACCACAAATTTGGCAAGTATTTTGGTTTCATAGTCGAAAGAAAATGTTCTCTCCATATACGCTCCAATTCTACTAATCCTCCTTCTCTTTTTTGAAAATATTGAACTACCTGAAAAGCAAATATTTATAAATGTATTTAAAATTGCTCACGAAATATCAAATCCTTGTAATTAATTAAAATATACCTTTAAACCATGAGGTTGACATTTAGACAGATCATGACTAGGCACTGATGTCATTGCATTTTTTAATTCTCTACTTAAAACATCCAGGAGAACGGGTGTTACTTGCTGTTGATTTGTACATTTCAAAATATATTGTTCCAATTCTTCACGCCGCACATCGGGTAAAGTTGCACTTTCTTTTAGTGCTTTAACAGCCGAATGTAACTTTCTCCAATTATTTACATACTTGTTACGAGTATGAGTTATTGGACCAGCCAAAGGTGCATCACACATATCTGCCAGTTTTTTTCTTAATTGCAAGTCATGAGAATTACTCGTTTCATGACACGACGGACATAATAATAATATATCGTGCGACTGATGAGCTTTCATCACCACTACAAGATATTTATAATTTTATAAACATTGTATTATAGAGTGAAAATATATTATTAAATTACAACTTACCAGGAAAGTATTTACGATATTCTCGAGGCACAACATTTTTTCTAATAAATTTCTCTGAAGTACCACATACTACGCACTGATTAAGTTTAACTTGTGTATAATACTGTCCGACTTCTCCTAAAGCACGTCCCGAGGGTTCAAAGTTTAATCTCACGGTAAAAGGTTCTTTTTCAATTATAGTTCCTAATCCTTTAGTAATATACCATTCTGCTTTTTTACGATCACAGGTACACAATATGTCTCCATCTGGCGCTTGTAAATAGCAATTGTGATATAATGGTTTATTTCTAATAGGTATATTACTTGTACGTGTACCATTGTTATTTGTTTTCAAATATTGAATATCTTTACGAAGATTGTTGCATTTGGCATTTTTATGATTATTATTTGCATGCGTGTGTTGACTTTTGAACCTTAAATAATAAAATGCATAAATTTCTATATACTATAAAGTGATAATCAATAAGAACTTTTAATGTATAAAACATCTCACTACCTTGTATCGATTACACCATTAGGTAAGCAATGAAATTGCATACTTATATTTTTATTATACATGTTTTTTATATAATTCACAAAGCTTTGCCATAAAGAATACTTTTCTTTTATCCTTTGCACGATCTGTAAAAGTATAAACTTAATTACTTCATGAAACTTTTTTTATTATGAGGAGATGATCTTAAATATTATTAGCATAATTTCTCACACCTGGTCATAAATAAGAACAGACGCAATTGCATCACAAGCAGCATATGCTACCTGTTCGTCAGTGAGAGTGCCAGCATCCCAGTTGCTACACCTTACTTCTATTAATTTATCCATTTCCAAGTTTAAGTATTCTAAACTCATTGCAGCTAAACTTTTTGGACTTGGTAAATTTACATGTTCTGCCAATGTCCTTAAATCAAGTGTACCACTAACTTTACATCCATAATCTGCTATAATTTTTTGTGCATCTTCATATGAAGCAACTCCAACTTTAAGAATGTGTTTACTAGCTAATAATTCCTAGAAAAATATTGATTATTTTAGGTGTACACAACATTTTATATGTTATACACAAACATATAATACATATAAATAATTACATACCTTTAATTTATATGGAATGTATCCAATTTTGCCAATGCGAAAAAGGCCACATACCCCATTAAACGTGGCAAGTTGGAGGAGAGTAACAGGTCCTTCATTAACCCATTCGCAATCAAAACCCAACACACCATTAGATAAGTTGCTTTGACATGAAAAATATTTATTTTGAAATATTTAACTGAACAAGGAAAGAAGTGTATTAGGAAAGAACTATTTAATACTTTATGTTCTCTATGTTAGTGACTTTAATACAAAAATTTCTTAACTAAAAGAATATTATATAAATATTAATTTAAAACTTACTATAAAAAATGTAAACACATCTGATGTTCAAAGTATTTATACTTCAGACACAGAGCACAGAAAAAAAAATGTAAATATAACACAGCTATGTATTTGATATACATACTTGGTATACAAAACATATAGCAGTACTAGGATATAACTTACCAGCGAATACACTGAATGGCGTAATCACATTTCTCTGGGGTATCTGCCAAAATAATTTTGTCTAATGTAATCTTAAGTTCTTTTTTCTTATCATTTTGCCCATAACTCTTGTTTTTTATGCTTTGACAAAAGTGTTTGACACTTTGAAAGACATTTTTACGGTACTTAGAGGCTAAGAGAACAAAGCCAACAGTTACACATACAAAAAACATGTTGTTCTTTATAGAATTCATTAATTGAAAAGTTAAATTTTAATATTGTAAATTATTAAATTAAAAACTTGTTATATACAATTTATTTTTTCTTTTATCGTATACTTAATCTTTTCAAGTACATGTATACATTTACATATATATATTTACAATATTTGAACGTATTAAATAAATAAGTCAATTTGATTTATCATTAGGTTGAAGTATGAAAATTATAAATTATTTGATCGTGACAAACTAGTTGATAGATAAAACGTAATGAAAGTAATAAGTTCCACGAAAAGTATGTTTCAATTATTAAATTATGAAAAGTACTTAAATAACTGAATGACAAATATATCACGAAATTAATTGTGAAAAATAAATTAATAACCGAACAAGGTTCAAAGAAACCCGTAACTAATATAACTAACGGCCGACGTACCCCGGTACGGGTATCACGCACGACTGCGATGTACACGGTGTTTATTACCCATAAATACTATAACCACCTATAACCACTGGCTATAATATTATCTTTCTCAAGATTTTCATTTTTATTAAGAGATTTGAATGTTCTTTATGCTGATTGGTTAAATTATCTTTATGTACAATTTTTATGCTAAATATACTATATTTGTATACTGTATAAATAAAATCCTACATTGTATATTGTAAATAATTTGTATTATTTCAAGGATTTATATATACAATTTTTAATTTATACAATTAAGTTTTCTGTTATAAATGTATTATATATACAGTACATGTTAACTTCACAGCTGTGTATTGAAGTTTGAAATGCGTATGTATATACCATTAGATGTGTTTACTTTATCTTATGAGCTTATATTTCATGAAAGAATTTATAAGAATAGTTATAACATATAAAATATATGCATATATGTATACTTGAAAATGCCTTTTTGGAATAAATGGAAAAACACAATTATATATACGCAAATATGAGTGTATGAAACAGCATAGCAGAAATTAAGTATGGCGTTAATCCTATCAGCTGATATCGTCTGCTGGAATGACGAATCGTAGTTCCATTAATTGGTTAAACAGTGCTTCTAAATATTGTAAATATATTCTATTATTTAACGATTGTTCTCATAAAATAATAATTGTATAATAAATCATAAAGTTGTTTTAATGACGCAATGATTATATCGAACTTTGTAATGGTGAAAACACTTGTAAAACACGAACTCAAGCGTATGCGTCATTGACAGGTGCGATAGGAATATGGGGAAATAGATTATTTGCATGAACGATATTTTGTACAGCAGAGTGGTAAAGGAATTTACCAACTAAGTAGCAGATTTGTTTGTGATGAGTGACTCCGAACAACGGCAATTACACGTGCCTTACCGAGAATATCATAGTCAGAACAATACCAACACTTCTGCTTTAGTGGAAACTGATGCATTGGTTGACCTCTCAACTACATCTAATAATTGTTTACCAGTAAACAACGATTGTTCAGAATTAATACCAGACGTTGAGTTTGTTCCTAATCTAAGCAACGAACAAACTACAGCCATTGATTCCCCTGGAATTGACCGGGAGAGCCAGCCTCTCCTTGGTCGACTAGAGCTTGACGTTACCTTTAATCGTTTTCCTGGTATGTTATAAATTTAATGAAAATATAATTTTCATGTTGTTTATTTTCAATTTTATTAATATTGGTTAATGCCTGTTTGTTAATTTTCAGATGATCCCCAATTTTCCGAATTAGTATGGCAAGCTGAATGTGCGATAGATAATGGAATCTTTCCTGAAAGGATATATCAAGGTTCCAGTGGCAGTTATTTTGTAAAAAATCCTCAAGGGGTAAGGTATAATTCTTTTGTTTTATTTAAAACTTAATATATATCGAAATGTACATTAAAAAGGTCCTTCAAATAAACTAAAATATCTTTCCATTACGTAATAATAATAAGTTACTCAACATTGTTTTACAGAAGATAATAGGTGTTTTTAAACCAAAAGATGAAGAACCTTATGGAAGGTTAAATCCAAAGTGGACAAAATGGATGCACAAGCTGTGTTGTCCTTGTTGTTTTGGGCGAAGTTGTTTAATTCCAAATCAAGGATATCTCAGCGAAGCGGGTGCAAGCTTAGTTGACCGAAAATTAGGTTTGGCTATAGTTCCAAACACTAGAGTAGTCAAATTGGTCAGTAAAACATTTAACTACCCGCGATTAGACCGTCAAAAAGCTCGTATGAAGCAAGCCATTATGGACCAGTTCCCTACAGTGGGTTCCCATTTTAATCGCATTGGTTTACCACCAAAAGTTGGTTCTTTTCAAGTGTTTGTAGACGGTTATAAAGATGCTGATTACTGGTTAAGACGATGGGAAAGCGAGCCGTTATCACCGCGTCTCGCTAGGGAATTTCAACTACAATTCGAACGTTTAGTCATTCTAGACTATATAATAAGGAATACAGACAGAGGTATTTAATTTGTAAGATTTCTTTCAATATTATCATGTACTTATAGTTGATAAAAATATTGGTACCCAATTTAAAGGTAACGATAATTGGTTAATTAAGTACGATAGCGGCGTAGGAAAAAATCGACAGGAACAAGGCGAAGTAAAAATTGCCGCTATAGACAATGGTTTGGCCTTTCCTTTCAAACATCCTGACTCCTGGCGGGCCTATCCTTATCACTGGGCATGGTTGAGTCAAGCGAAACAACCATTTAGCGAAGTAACGCGAGAACTTGTATTGCCACAGCTCTCAGATCAGAATTTTGTACAAGATCTTTGTGACGACTTGTACCAATTGTTTAAGGTAAGTCACATGAACTAACTATTAAATTACTGTGATCGAAACTTGACGACTATATAAATTTGAATATTATTTTTGCAGCAAGACAAAGGCTTCGATCGGCATCACTTCGATAAACAGATGAGCGTTATGCGTGGTCAGATCTTAAATTTACAACAGGCTTTAAAGGATGCTAAAAGTCCTGTACAACTGGTTCAAATGCCTGCTGTGATCGTTGAAAAGTATTTATTCTCAAGTACATTACTATACAACATATATACAATAGAGAAAATGAATATCAATCTTACCACTGTGTTTACAGGGCCAAAGGAAATGGAGCACCAAGATTATTTTCATTTTCTGATACGTTTACACAGCGCTTCCAGAATAAAAGTCCCTTTTTCTCTTGGTGTTAAAAAAATCGTCGAGTGCTTGCGGCATTAGCCCTGTGCGTTGACTGAAAAGAACTATTCGGTGCATCACAAGTATCATCTTATTATTTGTTTTGTCTCTCTTTTAATTTTACATATTACACATCGCTACCTCTTTTTGAACAAGTGAGTTCTAATCCACAGCCTCTAGATATATCGACGGTTACATTTAATTTTTCTTATATCTAAAATATTTCCTTTCGATTTGAATATAAATATCAATCATAGTATAATTATACTGTATACAGTAAATATATGTAATATTAAACGAATATTTTTCGATATGCTTCGTGTGGAAAAGTGAGACAAGCGGCGAGTGAACGTAGATAATAGCGTTTTATAATTACACCTATAACAATATCCCTTTAACGAAACGCGAGCAATCACGATAGTCGCATTGTACGTTTTTTTAAGTCTTCCAACGTTTCGTGTTAATTCATGTTAATGGATAGAAGACATCGATATACGCATTTTCACTAGACGCTGTCGAATCTCAGAAAGAAAAAGAAGTGGACTGTGATCTAATAGCGAAAAGACATACTCTTATTGTTTAAAATAAACATTTTACGTAATCTACGTGACATATTTTTAATCGATGAGCATAAAAAGGAATAAATTTTCTATTAGAATCTAAGATACAAAATTTTTGTTACAACTTTTTTCGTAAATTTCAATTATCGATGCAGTATCGATTTTTATCATTGAAGTTGTTTCTGTTTAAATGCATTGACTCAAGGCCAATTTCGAAGCACGCGTGTCATCAAATTTTACGTTTTATTCGAATCGCAACATGTAACAAAAGTTGACATTTACGATTTTATTCTTTTATATCGTTGTATTTTATATCGCAACACTTTTCAATTTAGATCGCGGATCTATATCGTTTATTTAGCTAGTAATAGTTACAACTATAATATTAACAACATGGAATTAGTGGAAACCTGTGCGAAAATAAAACAACCTTTATATCGCAAACCATTAGCGTGCCCATGTAACGTTAAAGTAACGTTAAATCTATTTTTAGTCCGACACGATACTGTGATCGAAAGGCTCCTCTTCTATCAATGATTTCACCCGTATTTAGTGTACAAGCAGATACGTGCAACCGGCACGAGCAAAATCATTCGCACCTGTGCCAACCTATAAGCCTCCTTCGAAGTTGCTCGAAACACATACTACGTATCACTTGTCGTACTTGAACTTGGATAATGAGGAATTTCGTCGTAGCAAGTGTCGTCCAATTCGTCCAACTCCGGCTCTCAGTAAATTCGAGGGAAAAATTTCTGGCGATACAACAAACAACTTGAGCTACAAGCACATAGGACATGTTCCTAAAGTGAAACCGATTTTACCCAGACACAGGTACGTTTTACTATTTTATTTGAAAAAGCAAGTAAAAGTAATTGAAACAATTTTGTTCTTTTTAGGTCGATGATTGGATCAGGTCCTATGGACAATGTCACCACCGTTAGGCACGATTACGCGCAGAAACATGTGGAAAAGTCAAAAGCCATAGTGCCATGTGGAAACATTCGTTTGAGCACAGGAAAATTGGAGGCAAATACCACCGCAAAATTATCTTACGTGGATCCAGGACCCACAGAACCCACGGTTAACTTTAAACCGATGAGGATCTACTGCCCACCCAGCGAACCAATACCTCACGACACTACACAGAAGTTGAGTTATCAACCTGTCTGTATCGAAGAGAAAGAAACACATCCATGGCAACAGAAACCAATTTACAAGTACATATGTATAAAAATATTTGTCTGTATTCGAATTAAAAGTAACGAAAATTTTTAAAGCCCTCCAGAAGTAGCCATGTGCGGGAGGACAACGTATTCGGAAAGCTACTTGAAAAACGAAGAGTCATGTACGGAAAAACCTATACGACCTACTGACACGATTTCTTTACTTCCACACGAGGGACAATTTGAGAGGAAAACCATTTATAAGGAGAGCTATTTAGAACTGGATGGTATCGAACGCGTAGCGCCAATTATTCCTTGTCCCAGTATTTCAAAAGCCGATGGGAAAATATCCGGAGATACAACAACCAAAGTACGCGTTTCTTGCAACGTTACAACGCGTTTTGTTTGTTGCATTCTTTTAATCGATCGTTTTCCGATTCGTTTTTAGTTAAGTTATCAAGCGGTTCAAAGCGAGAAACGAGCTCCGATATTACCACGGCAGAAGAAAATGACGGGAGATGGTCCGATGCAGAGCGAGACTACTACTCGTTGCGACTTTCACGCTAAAGCAGCGCAACGACCTGATCCTGTTATTCCGTGTAATAATCTTCGAAGCGCTGATACACCGATAGAGGATAAAACAACAGCAAAATTATCTTACATGAAACCCGAAGCAATTGAAATGACTAAGAGCTTCAAACCCGTTGTTCGTTACGTCAGGTAAAATAGTTTGGTAATCGTTCAATTATACATACTAGAACCACGTTCCTGTTTTTCTTTAGATTACAAGACAAAATTGATTCCGAAACTGTGAGTAAATTGTCCTATCAACCGTGGACACCGCTTCGCAAGGAAGAGATGCCATGGGCAACTAAAGGCAGATACCAACCACCCACAGCTCCCATGTGTTCGGATACCATTTATCACGTTAGCTATCCTGCACCTGGATATTACGAAGATGTTTGCATACCGGAAGAATGCGACTGTTTAGAGACTAAAGACGTGTGTCCTTTGGCGGAACAAGTAAACGCTTCTCCGAAGGCCGAAATTGACTGCAGGACTTAAAGTGTTTTCACGAGTCGAAATTCGTCATAGAATTTCTTCGTCTCCAAGTAGACGAAGTAGATCAAGTAGATTCTTAAATAGTACGGTGAATTAAAACGCACTGATGATGCAAAGTAAATTCGAAAATTGAATGAAACCTATTTTATTCAGTAAATCGATGTACGAACAAAATTTTATTTTACACTTATATATTAATTACTGTGTACAAGTCGAATAAGAGTAATAATAACGTATATCTTTTACAAACGGTAAAATTGTTTTCAATAATAAAATAAACTCTAATCTTTGATAAAAGATCAATAGACAATATTAACGTACACTTTCCAAAAATTTAGCTCATTGCATACGTACATACACACACACATGCATACGTACGTATAGATATAATATATATATACACATGTACGCTACATATATAAACATATATACATTATATATATAGTTGCATATATATAATATATATATGTATCTATATTATTATGGTATATTATATTAGAAGAATAACGAAGATAACGACGAGCTTAATCCTATACAGGATAAGGTTTAGCATACATCGATACTTTACGCGTAACAATTGATAAATTTCGATGATGGACGAACTACAGGGGAGGGAACGAATATTCATCTATTTAATTCGACGATAGAAATTTTCTGATGCTTAGAGTTAAGAAATATAGCGAAAATATACATAGTTTAACGTATCTAACATTTCGAACCGAAGATAATATTTAATTTTGACATTCTAAAAACTCTCTGATTGAATATAATCTTTGAAAACCGTCGCAGAGACAAATAAAAATTCTACCAAAAATACACGTGTAAATTTTCGTAAGAATGTTCAAAAAATATAATCACCGTATTGATTCGAAGATCTTAAGGCACATAGTTAGGTCACACAAATCACGCAACGTGTATATTTCCACTCGTAGCATTGCACAAACCCTGTAACTCTTTTATTCGCTTCTTTTCCCATCGTTCGAATTAAAAGCTTTGTCCATTGCAATTTTCCTATTTACATGACTGCACGGAAATGATTGTCTGTATGTTCATCATACCGATTTTATTGTCGATCGACGTTTAGACCATGCGTTACTTCTCTCGCATTGCATTTTCTTCCGAATAACCGACAACAGAGCATCCGTTCTGGTGGATCCTCGAACGCGTTTCGATTAAAAACATACACACGAACAGAAGCTGTTAAACGTGAACATTTCTAAAATGTAAAATGAAAGAAAGCACGCGATACTAAAAATTAATTAGCTTCTTTATTTTAGTTAACTTGTTTATATGTGCTTTTTCATATTTGTACTCACACGCATCTCAACACATTCAATATTTATATTTCGTATCAAACATTAATTTTTTGTTCTTTTTCCTTTTAACGAAATGCAACGATTTAAACGTATAAACTCGGCATGACAGAAAGGAAAGGAAAACAAAAATCTAAAATTATATATTCCATAAAAGTGTTATAACATAGCGCTTTATAATATATGTAATATATATAATATATATATATATTTAAAACTAGAACATGATCTGATAGATACTATGCAAGGTTGAAAAGGTTCTTAAGGCTTTCACAGCTCGGATTTTCATTAATTAGTACTGCACATTCTTTCACATTTAATCTTCGCGACTAGTCATTCAAACTTTTCTCTAAAAACTTGTTATGCAACTTATTCAAATATTAATCAATTTGAGCGCAAATTATGAAAATTCTTTTACAACGAAATTTCTATCGACAATGTTGAGTCAGAGGGGTCAACGCATTCCACGGGATTCAAGAATGAAAACAAGAAGATAAATTTTAGACGTCGATTATCAACTCGAAATAATAGCTTGAAGTAGTCGATTCGATTTAAACGTTTAAAAGAACTATCATATATGAATTATTATATTTAAACAAAGATAAACAACCTGTTTTAAGCTCTTCGTAAGACGATGCTTAATGTTACACGTACCCGTATATAAAATATGCAACCGGATAACATTAATGCGTAAACAGCAATTTTAAAATTCGATCATCCATAAAAGGTACTAAGATAACTTTCTCTAGATATATTGCACTTATGCGGTATAATTGAAGATATGTAATGCTCTGTTAAAAGGATAAAACGATAACGTTGAAGACGATTAGACCATTTTTACATCCCTCCCCTCTTAAAAACAGCAATCTAAAACACGGATTACGTCCGCCGAATAACATACGTACAATATAAAAAGTAGATGAAAGTGATGTTAAGAGACGTTTAATCGACACGTAGGTACAAGAGAAATATATCGCGCCTGACATACCTATTGCGGCTTAGCGTTGTACGATTGTATGAACTCGGAGAAGCTAAAGCCATTAAAGTGGTCCAAGTTGAGATTTTCGTCGATCGAGGGCAGCTCGCCGTGACCCATCAGCTCCACATAGTCCATGTCCGCATTTGTTCGCCCAACGCTTGACTGGCCAAGGCCCGGAGCGTAGCTACCACAAATCAAAACACAACCCCAATCACTGGCATAGTAATGGACAACGGCCTTGTATTAAATCCAAACATATACAAGAAACCGTAATGCGATTCTTTTTTTACTCTTCGATTTCTTTTCTTTACAATTTTGTTCATGTCGCTCTAAAACATCTGTACTACTTTCAATGTCTAAGAACGTCTACATGGTTTCGACGAAACGTGTGACCGATCAGCCGGATTAGCCGGTACAACACGGCAAAGGATGTACGAACAACCACAAAGTTTCCCGACCCAACTGGAACTTATCAGTCACTTGACATTATCGTTTGCCCAACCCTTGTATGTACACATACTCGCGTATTTATATGTACTTGTATTCCCGGAACGATTCTATTGCCACCGTCTCGTAACAAAACCTTTAGAGTATCTACATTGCCAGTAATTGAACTATGTAATTACAATGCATCGTGATTGGAGCTGCGTCTTTGATCAGCAGTTGCATTTAAGCATTTAATATTCCGTTGTTGTGGTTGTACCGGCTTGCTCCAGGCCTTTGCCTTCCGTTTCTTGGAATCTCGTTTGTTAAGCAGTACCTTGCACATGCGCAAACTTGCATTATGATTTAGTTTTGTTCACTTATTGATATCTTACTTCTTTTTTTTCGTACGAACTCACGTGTAACAAGATATACGTACGTACGTACTCACACACGTATATAAATATACATACACAATACTACGAATGTAGTATAAGCTTTTGATAATCAATTTTTTTTAATGCCATGGATAAGCCGTTTCTCTTTCTAAAGACATAAAAAAAGACATAAAAAATTTGGCAGTCTGAGAAGATAGTACAAACTATTATTTCTTAACTAACCTCTGGTTGTTACTCGCTGTTCGTGTTACAAACTATGTATTGTCAATTATAAAAGAAACATCGAAAGAGAAAAAGGAAAGGCAAACATCGAAAACATTATCAACGGCTAAAAAGTGTTGCTCCTCAGATCCAAAAATCCTCCATTTATCTACTATATCCGCTGGACGGATTTTATTACACATAATTTGCTTTTTAAGCAATTTTTAATCGAATTTAACGTATTATTCAGCTACGCTATAATATAGCACCATCAAATGCATAACAATACGCATTATTTATCAATTTTCACTAAGAACATCTTTTTCCTGTATAGCTAGTATACAAGATTTTCATCCGGAGGACTTTGGATATTAAATGATGGCATTATAGAATACATCGTGTTCCTTTAACGATGCCACTTAATACTAAACGTATACTTATCAATAAGAAACGAATTATCATATCGGAACAGAGTGCTGGGTGATACGGAGACTAATAAAAGTGAAATTAATCACGAAAGAAAAAAAAAGTGAAAGACTAGTTATTCGATAAGTTTCGTATACTTGCTGAAGTATACGCGGTATATATGTATACACATACATTTTCATTGTTACACGATTTCACAAAAATTGTCTTTAGACATCCAGTACTCTCCGACATGTATAATTTTCTTAATTACAGGCACAAATACAACTTAACATTACTGATACTTTCATTTCACCATACAGTAGTATAAAAACTTCAAAATTCCGTAAGAAAAGTTTACAAAATA
This sequence comes from Megachile rotundata, assembly GCF_050947335.1. Classification (NCBI taxonomy): domain Eukaryota; kingdom Metazoa; phylum Arthropoda; class Insecta; order Hymenoptera; family Megachilidae; genus Megachile; species Megachile rotundata. The sequence continues at coordinate 10,971,416 of NC_134995.1, forward strand.
CCAAACTACAATATCATTGCAAACTATAATATTTGCTAAACGTTCGCAAAAGCAGAACATAAAAAACAATACTGACATTATGTGCACAGATCAGATGTAAAAGACATGCAAAGTATATATTCATTGTAGGAATGTTTTTGTTTCTTTTTTCCTTTTTTTTTTGCGAAAACTTATTATCCACAGTATTGATATGACAGTACTGACAAGATGGTATAGTAGTCTTATAACACAGTCACCGGAATTACGATATAGTTATTAATTTTAAATGTTCAGGCTCGAATTTTAAGTATACTTTATTAACGTTTAAATGCATTATAGGAAAGTCGAAAGAATCTTTGCACATCTTATATAAAATAACTATGGCAGCCTATTTTATTAAGAGTAAAAGAAATGATTGATACTTTAGATCCAGGGGACTGACCTGGAAGCCACCGATGGAGTGTCGCGTGTTACGGACGGATCAGGACTGTGCGCTTGAAACATAGTTGATGGGGTTGCAGGATAACTACCACCCGGACCACTTTGACCACTACTCCCTACCCCGACAACAGAAGAATGCGATGGTGTTTGACCACCAACACCCGGTCCACCCCAACCAGGTACGTGCGTTACTAACAAAGGTTTTACATATCCATTTGTCGACGTAGATTGATTTTCTACGACAAAATGTATTGTACATAATTTATACTCAAAAGCATCATCAAAAAACGAGCAAACATGGAACATGAAAATAAAATATTTACCTGTAAATGGTGTATAATATTTGGAAAATGCTTGATCTTTTGATAAATCCGGATAAAGGTAAAGTAAATGTTGTAAATCTGATACACGGTCTGCTAAACTGCGAATTGCAAAGTCTTTGCTTGTGAAGGGTTGTAACATAAAGACTTCCGTTTGATCTGCAAAATATTTAATATGTTAAAAGACAAAACAAAACAAAATCGATCGAATGTAAGTTAAACGCAAAATAAAATATTAAATATGTAAGAATTACCTCCAACCCAAGCGATGGTAACTCCACCGAGTTCAGAGTCTGAGAACCGCATTAGGAACGTTCCTGATGCACAATTTGCTAACATTTCCTCTGCTTGCTTCTTTCTTACGAATCCTAATATGTAACCATCGATCCAAGGTCCTCTCAAGTGTTCTCTAGTTAATTTCATAACGGCATAGAACCATTCCCAAAATGTAAAGTTTCTCTCAGGTAATGGTTCTTTACAAAATTGGGCCCAACTTAAGAGTAAACTAGAATAATCTTGTCCATTAGCAATTCCACCACGAAATGCTTTTTCCGCAAGAAACCGGAGATTATCTTCTGTTAATGAACGACCGGTTGCTGATCTAAATTTAACGTTTAATGCTTCGGCTACTTGACCCCATGGGACTTTGTCAGGTACTGCGAATGGTACTCTTCCTGGTTCAGCGAATGCGTTATCCCATGTAACCGTAGCCCAGGCGTGTGGTTCTTGGTTTCCATGTACAATTACTACAACTGGCAAGCTCAATGTCCAAACCTGAAATACTAATTCACCACCTCCAACGCTAAATTGTGATTGAAAAAGAAGCGAGAATTTTTCATCCATCACAGATTCAGTTCCCTTTTTCTCCGCCCTTTTTATTTTTTTTAGCTGCATATTACGAAAGCTTACAGATAGCTGTCTTGTGGCCTGATGGTATTCCATTGTTCCTGTGTTGTTTAAAATTTCACCACTAGCCTCTCCATTTTTTGCCATTTTATCGCTCTTTAATAAAGCATTTGCTTGAGCTTCACTAATAATGCTCACTTTTACTTGTGGAGGAGTCATGTGAACATTCAATTTTCCACCTACAAGTAGACGCACCGTACTCGTAAAACGAGTATTGGTCTTCATCACTTGTGGTGGTTGCTTCTCTATAATAAATGTACTTGTAACTAATGAGCTGAGAAGTTGGGTAATCTGTGAATTTAATGTAGGAAGAATATCTTGCATGCCAGGTGGTTCCAATGCAAACTTTTGTTTCAGATGTTCTGCTTCTTTAATCTGTTGACGGTTAAGCCATATTAATTCTGCTAGACTTTCACACCATTCTTGAATTGAATCTAAATTACTATTAAATGGTGCACCATTTCCTGCTAATTGTTGATCCCTTTTCCACCTACAGAATATTTTTCTTTCAATATGTGTGTAAAATTAATTAAAACAAAAGGTGAAGCAGAACAAATTTTTACCTAATAAGTTCATCATCTAAAACTCTGGATTGTAAACTATTCAATCTTGTAATAGTGTCCTTTAGTTTATCTGCTAATGTCAACCGTAATTGCATCAAGCCAGCTATCTTATGATTCAATAATTGCTCTTGTTGTTCCTTTTGTCTATAGTAATTATTTTTTGTTTTTATATTGTTCGAATTAAATCACCAAATTAATTTTTAATTATTTAATCAAAGATAAGCTTACCTTCTAATCTTTTTTTCCAAATCTAAGTTTGGTTGGTTTTGTGGCTGTGTTGCAAGATGTTGAAGATGTGCATTTAATTTAGTGCATTCATGGTAACTAATTGCAAATGCTTCTTGTTCTTGTTCCATTTTCCGTAAATCTTCTCCAGTTTCCTGTGTTCTGTGCCGCAATGATTCAACGTGCTGTGCTATTTCAGCAACCGCGTCACTAATCAGTCCTACTTTTCCGCCTGCCATTGTCATTAAAGCACCACCTAAATTCTCCAATTGAGCTACTAATTTCATTTCTGTGCCTAGACAATGTCTAATTATTCTAAATAGTGCTGCTGGATTATGAGAATATCTTTGCTGTATTAAAAAGAAAGAGAATATGAACAAATTATATAATATAGATTACTTGTCAGCACTTTATTATAGAACTTACACGAAAACTTTTGGCAACTTCCATCAACTTAATTTTCGTCAGAAACATATCATCTGTATTCAACGAAGCTGCTTTTGTTTCTAACTCTTGTATTAAAGATCTAACAAGATTAGCAGTGTACTGTTCATACTGTGGATTATCAGGTTCTATGTCAGTCCTATAATATAATTATTAATAAATAATGATATTCATATATAATAAATAAATATTTATGCACAATAGCTTACCACATTTTTTCTTCTATCCAAGAAGACAAAAAATGTCGAACCTCAATTGGGAAGTGTTCTCCGTACACTGAACGCACTTGCTGCAATGCATCTTGTGGCAATTGCTGTGCTTTTGCCCACAATGACATTGTGATATCTATTATACCTTAAATAAATTACGAAGTTATTTATTAGACAATGCCATTTCCAATCAATTTACAATACTTCTACTGAAAGCATTAACAGTCCTTAAGTTCATAATCAATTACTGTAACCATAAATGGACAATGTGCTCCAAACCTATTTCTTACTTTTATATGCATATATTTCATAAATGAGGAAACATATTCACTATAAGGTATTATTGATGTTTCGACAGAACGTATAAATACAATATTTATCAACTACATAAAAAAAATTAATAAAGTCGGTACAAGGCATGCATGTTTCAAAAATGGACACAGACTTCCGAAACCTAAATAAACGATACAGGAATTATAGATATCTATTACTATCTACTATTATTGGAAAAATCGACATAAATTCAAGAAATTATTATACCGATAATTAAATTGTTCGATCAAATTTAATACAAGGAACATGACATTGAAGTTTAGAAATAAGAGAACGTGACGTATCGCAGTAACGCGTAAATAGATAAGCGGGAGGGGCAAAAGCAAAAGATATTCTCTTCAAGAATTGGTTGCACTCACCTGCTGCTAGTCCGAAGACAAAAGCAACTAGGACTCTTTAGTAATGTAATATTCTGTTACTTGTTTCTTTCAGTTTGGCTCAATTGTTCAGGATGTAACCTTTGAACCGATCAAACAAACTCCACCGCGCAATAATCGTAAACGTAATGATTACGGCGACCGGTCACACGCGCGAATCTCATCAATAACTTTCCCCCTTCACTGTATTCTCATCAACGCGGACAACGACGAAGTGCCGCGAACGAGGAATTCCGGGAATTTCTTACCGTAAATGGCGCGATTCCAAGGGGAGAGGGTACGTCACATGACCAAGTATCCAATCACGCTTGCGTGAATTCATGATTTCCTCAGGAACGTAGCAAATGGAGAGAAATTGTAAATGTATTACACATGTACTTATATATATCTTTAAGCTTAACAACCCTTGTTATCACTTCATCATTTTTATTTTAATCATTACATAACATTTGTTATTTTTCTCAAATTTTTGTATAAATTACTTGACATAATGTATAATTATCTATTTACATAGATATTCATTTATGATACAGTCAGAAACATTCATTTGTGAATGTATATTGTATATATTACTTTAAATGTTTTTGTAAAAAATGGATGTATAAGTAGAAAAATAACTATACAACTGTATAGAAAGTTTAAAACGCATTATCAAAACATAATACAGTAAGCAATATGATAAATATATAAAAATACTTTTTTAAATACTTATAAAGTACATCAAAAATCTTGGTAAAAGTCTCTTCGTTTGAAATTTAAAAATGCAAATACATATATAAATACTGTTACTTAAGGCAATTTTATCCTTTGAAGAATAACAGGTGGAAATATAAGAAGTACAGCTCCAATGAGATATGTAGTTTTACTACCAATGCACCAAAAAGCTGAAATAAAAATACTTCTCTCGATACAGCACTTTAAATAAATAATTACTTACATTGCACTTACCTATAGAAGCAACAATAGGTCCACAAGCTCGAGCTAATGCTCCCAAAGAACGGAAAACTCCAGTTATTGTGCCCTTTTGATAATCAGGTCCAATACGTGTAACAAGTGTCATCATACAAGTAACAACCATGGCAGTTGCTGTAAGACAGATTAACAAACAAACAGAAATGTTAAATATTTTTTCCTTTCATACATTGTATGTGGCTTATAAATATGTATATATATATTTTGATGCACTCACAAATTGCAAATAGAAGTAATCCAATAGATAACATTAATATATCAGTGGCCAAACCTACGCAAACAAATGCTGGAACTGTCAGCCATAAGCCCTAAAATATAAAATTACACCTGATTTCTTCAAAAGAAGTCAACAAAGACATAAATACTTATATTAAACATTAACAATATTTACCAATTCTACAGCAGACTTTGTTTTATTAGATGGAATTGTTCGTACCCAACTTCCTTGTAAAATTGCCATAACTAATCCAATTCCCAGAAACATCCATCCTTGTTGCATGCTTGTAAATTCAAACAAATAATGAGTTAAGAAAGTTAAGGTAAATTCCAACCCACTATAGATGAATAAATACATAAAATATGCATAACCCAGTGTTTTTAAGTTCTTTTTGTCTGAAATTATTTATATATTTGTAATTCCTTTATAATATTCATAATTTAGTAATTTGAAGAAATTTCACCTTGTGAATTTATACCGGATACTCCATTAAATTGGAACAAATCTATAGGATTAATATAAGTAACAATTCCAGATACACCAGATATTAGACTCTTTGCTCTACGTTCCAATGGTAAAGACTCTCTTAAATTGCAAATAACAAAACATAAATCACTTATTGCTAGAAAAAGAGCAAATATAGCAGGTATTATATACCAAGCTCCTTCTCTGTTATTGCTTGAAATCCATGCAAAAAATGCTCCTATCATTGGACCCACAACAAAACCTATTGAAAAAGCTATACCAACAAGTGCCTAGAAGACAAAAAGAATTTAATTATTTGAATTATCACTTATATTTTTATCTTCAATTGCATTTTTTCTTGTACTTAATTCATATTCAGGTTTACCATTGCTTTTCCTCGTGTTTTTGGTGACGTAACATCACTGATAATAGCCATTGATAAACTAACATTTCCTTTACTAATACCACCAACAAATCTTGCTAACACAAATATAGTAAAGTTAAATGAAAGTGCCCATAATAAATAAGACATTGTAATGCCTATTAAACAAAACATCATCAATGGTTTTCTTCCATATATATCTGATAGTGCTCCTACAATTGGTGACCCCAAAAATTGTAAAAAGGAATACATAGATCCAAGAAAACCTACAAATTAAATTATATATTTACGTTGGTTTTATTTATTTATATTTATTAATATACTGATATTTTGAATAATGAACAAGAAAATAAATATATTAACCTCCATAAAGTACTGTGCTGACTTTGTCAGGTGCATAAAAAAATTTCCTTGTATTTTGTATGTAATGTAAAATTTTAAAATACATACTTTGATCATTTTCTATTTCCTTATAATAATCTAATAAAGCTGGTAGCAATGGTAATATCATAGTAAATGCCAAAAGATCCAGAAGTAAGGAAATAAATACTACCTGAACGGTATTATCTTTTATCTTGGCCATCGTGTTACAAAGAAAAAAACGAATTTACTACGAAAATATCAAACTTTTGAGAAATATTTCAGTTCAAAATATAAAATGTGGCGCTTTAAATAAACCATTTAATTTCAATCAATTGCATAATATTTGAAATATTTCACTTTGATACTTGGAACAAATAGATTAATAACAATTCTTTTGGAGATGCAGGTAACTTAAACGAAATGCTTTCTACTTTTGTCATCATAAGCAATTTAGAGAAGTAGTTCCTAAAAGTGAAAGGGTATAGTCACAGCGTCTGTGGCATATGGCCTACTTTTCTTTATGTGTACGTATATTTTATGGTTACACGTGTGTGTAATTCTTACCGACTATTCCTACAATCAATAAGACAGAAATCTATTTTACTATCAATACACCGTTTCATTATTACAAACTCATTTGAAAAGAAAAGAATTATATTTGTAATTTGTAACATAATTTAAGTGTTTCTTTAATATTTAATATTTTTATTACATTGAACTTTACCACAATTCCTTTAAAAAAATATTCGTCAATAAAATCATCGGAAAATGGTAAGTTAATACGTATAAAAAAATATAGGTCGTTTACTTTTTAAAATCGAATAAATACATTAATTCCACATAAAAACCTTAACGTAAACATTCATTAAATCATGTTTAATCGTTACATTGTTTCTATTTGTCAGTGAAGCGAAAAATAGCACAACAGGCGCACCTAGAAACATTATGTATGTTCAACTTCCGGTTGTTGCACACGACATAAAGTATTTGTATACATGAGGCACGAACACATTTGAATTCGATCAGGGATCCACTTCCTCAACGCGAACAAAGATCTTTTGAAACCCGTCCCAAAGTGTAACGTCGTTTAGAACGATCGTTTGCCAATACATAGTACGTACGTTATACGTATACGTACATATACTCTCTGATTTATCGTTACAAATGGTAAAAGTGTTTTTTATTGTATAAATACGACTAGACTGATATTTGATAGTTTTAGAAACATATCAGTCGCAATCTGTCTAACGTAAACATGGAAATTTCATGAAATTCTATTTACAGCTTCTTTTGTTTTATAATTATGATTATTAGCGTAGATTTTTTCGTAATCTTGAAATTTTATATACGAATAGCTTGGATCTACGCATAGAACAGGTGGTCTGAAAAGCAGCAGTGGTTAAAATTTAACCAAGGGATTCGACGCTTACCATCTGGGCCTTGCAGCGTGAAACACACGCGGCACGTTAATGCCATTTTTGCATGCGTCGATGTACTCGAAGACTTTTCTTGCTTCGATAAGATAACAAAAACAAAACTATAGAGAAAAGGTCATGTCCTTTTACGGATTCCATTATGAATTACTACTGACGTTAACCTATATAGTACATAAAAAGGTAAACGAACAAAATAATTTATATTTAATTACTTGTAGTCAGTCAGTGACACAAGAGATAACAATCTGTCGTCGGTAAGTTTTAAAATAAAATACAAAAAACGTAAACGTATTAAAACGTAGTATATTTTGTTTAATTTTCGTTTATCGTTTAGAAATAGGTAAATTTTAGAAGAAGTCTATGCGAATCGGGCGATTGCTATCACGTTAGTTCGTTTCAACGAGAGCAGGTATGCAAAGGGACAAAGGACCTGAACTTACAATCCCGCGAGGGTGTTCGTAAGAACGAACAAGAGAGGAAAAGGAAAGAAAACGAATGCGAAACAAGGCTGACAGATGGAAAAATCCCTCGGTAGGGAAACTGAACAATTTTCTGGGAAGCATAACCATCGTAAAGGTATAGTGAAAATTTTGTGAACAATGAGAACAAAGAAAATTTGACCGGCTGGCAAGCTGCATCGTATACCGCTACGTATATATCGTAGAAAAGCCTGCTGCTAGCACAAGCCCTGTATAGGTATTATGAACTAGGTGTACGAGGTTTTCGAAATCAGACAACCATCGTATATGCCATAAACACAAGTAGACCCTCTCTCTCACGGACTATAAATCCTCACCGTGGTCGGTATTAAAGGGAAGATGACGGTCCGTCAACCCCCAATACAACAAGAAGACACGTTTGCTAGAAGGTATATTGAAAACGGGATTCGAATGCTCCGATGTCGCAGTTCGAGGGGTGAGAAAAAAGAAACCAACGAGCAACCGAACGAACGAAGGAAGGAAGGAAGAAACGAACGGGCGAACGAAACGAAGAAGAACGGAGGTACAGCAGAAGGAAAGGCGCGAGGAGAGAGGGGCGAATGTTCGGACAAAAATATGGAAGGAAAGGAAAAATGAAAGGATTGGCGAAAAAAGGACGGAATAATATGGTGGAAATAAGGAGAACAGGAGGAGTACCGTATGCGTTCGACCCGCGTACATCTATATAGAGTGTATAGTATGTACCAACGTAGAAATAAGGATATGTAAGCGCGCGTGCCCGCGCAACCGACAGCAGATGCGCTCGCAACGGCAGCTGTCCTCCTACAAGTGGTTCTCAATCACTCCCTCTTTACAATTTCCTTTCTTCTTTTGCGTATGCGTGTCAGATTCAATGAAAAAGTAGCATTAAGGTAACATCTTGTTTGATAAGTCACGATGACTCGACCATGTTTATCTTTCCTGCACTATTCGTAGAAATAATGCTAAATTTAACGCGCGACTATTCAATTACGATAAGCGTGAACAATACAGTCAAAATGAATCTGTCTGAAAACAAAAGGATTTAGTAGTTGTATTCGATTTAAATGGAAGTAATCTTGCAATAAATCGTACACATATCGTGAAAATTGATTATACATAAAATTGATTCTAAATACTATTCAATCTTTATGGTATAATGTTATAAATAATGGTTCGTTAAGAAATTAAAAAGATTTTTGTGTGTCGAGTTATCTATGCAAAATTTTAACAGAATTCGTTGGTAAACAGAAAACGATTTCGACGTTAATGCGACGTTATAGTTTTAGGTAAAGTGCGAGGAGTACAGAAAATTCATTCGCTTCACGATCAAAGAAACGGTTACACGGATAGTAAAAGATATTAAAATCTATACATTCGTATTCAAATGATCATTTTTAACGTTCTACGCCCTGATCGGACGAAAGATGTTTTCGAAAACAGTACGCACAGCAAGTGGTTCGTTTCGCTTAAAAGTAAGTTATACAGAATCTTTGAAGTATATGTCAAACATAAACTTCAAAACGATATTTTCGAAACGATGTTCTAGATGAATCTAAAAAGCGTCACTGCATAAATTGTAATAGCTTTACCATTGTAAGATTCGACTGACCCTTTTTTCTCCCATGGGATACCTACCTGACAAAGAGATGGATGAAAAAGAAGAGCGATATACGTCACGTACTTGACAGGCGGAGCAAAATTCAGGACAGCTGATACAATTTTGGCGGGCTTTACCGGTGGATTTGCACCGTAAAGCGCTGCAAGGCGAAGGACGAAGAAAGAGCGAAGGATAGATGGAAAGAAAGAAGGGGTACTCGCATGAAAAGAAGAGATGAGCAGAAAGAAAGGGAGAGAGCAATAGAGGGGATGAGAAAAGTATAAAGAAAGAGAGAAAGGCGAGGGGATAGGAGGATGTTGGAAGAATCGAAGGTAGAAGTTGACAGAGAAAGATAGAAAAAAAGGATGAAAAGGAAAAAAGAGGGAGGTTTCGAAGTTGGTTGTTGCTGGTATTCCTGCTTCGTTGCTGTTAAATAAGAATAAGCCCCCACCATTGGCCCTAAGGGGTACCTATATAGCCGGGGGCTTTCATGTTCTTGGGACCCAAAAGGAATAAAGAGAGGAGACACCTGGTCACGGGCAGCAGTTTGTCCAGAACTCTCTGCGAGAGAAGTGCGGTGTCTTTCGGGCTTCTCCTCGGCCTCGGCGGATACATCTTTCCTGAAAAGTACGAATTTAACGAAACAACGACTTCTCAAGTTCTCGTCGCATCGTTACGATTCCTGCAGTTGTTACAGCCGTTGTCGTTGTCTTCGTCATCTTCGTTGTCTACGTCGTCTACCTTGTCACGCTGTTACATCGTAAATCGCGCCGTGACACACATAAGTACTTACACGGTATCCTATCGAGAGTGTTGTGCAGTGAACAAGAAATTCAAATCGTTTGTTTTTTGCGATTTTCAACGCAACGAAAGAAGAAGAGAGAGGGAAGAAGAGAGAGGGCAGAATCGAGAGACGCGGGATATTGGCAACCGGCGAAAGACGTCATTCGTTTTGATTTGGGGTTAGGGTGTACACCGGTAACGTGCTTTCGTCGAAACGTGTCCGCGTGCGCGATAGTATTGTAACGATCGACGAAATCGTTGCATAAAGTTTATGATAACACATAATTTGCTCGTTCTTTTGACATTGTGTTCGTAAACATCGAAGCGGAGAAGAAGAAAACAGTCTGTCGAAAATCATAGTTACCGAACCGTTTGATCGAATGTGCGTCGTAGATACATGCGTACTTGCGTGAGAGTTAATTGAAGCATGATAATATTTTTTCTCGGCAACGTTAAAGTATCGTTGTTTTATTAGTGTTTTATTTTATTTTCAATTGTACCGATTGTACATAAAATTCGCGTACGGAACAATAGATTCGAACTCGTGTAGACAACAATGTTAGCACACGACCGTTTGTAACCTGATCGAAATATGATACATTTCTGATTGTACGTATAATACCGTTAAATTGTTATGTTATTGTATATGTTTGTAATGTAACTCGTATTTGTGTTTGCGTATGATTTAAACAATCATTGTGTTAGTATAAGCAAACTCTGATTTGGAAATTGATTATCCAAAGACCGAATCGGAAAGACCTTGTACAAAACTGCGTATTATAAACTTTGTAGATAAACGCGCTAACATTTTCGGGAAATTGCATAGACTTATAAAATTCAATCCTTTTCGTAATTTTATATTAATACTCGACAGACGTTTTTGAACAAAGGATTAACCCGGATTCAAATTTTAATCATTTAAATCTTTTTACTAGGATATTTTAAGTTAACGTAAGAAGATTCAACGATTTGCATCGAAGATAGGCCGAGATTTGTGACAATGTTTCGTGTTGATACGATTTTTCAATATTGCACTTGTCCCGGCCTATCGGAATGCATTGTATTTCGTCGAGAAGTGCGCAGAAACAAATGAACGATAAACAAAGGATATACGAGGATGCAACGTTCAACTAATTTGGCCAAAATTAACGATGGATGTCGGCAGGTTGGGACGTGGGCATAATTTGTCGTAGTTGGATCAAATTGCACTCGTCCCGGCCTGCTGGATCCATTCGACTTTTCATCAGTTTTATTTAGTAAATCGAACAAAGATATTGGCGATGTTATCTAATTGTAAAATTATTAATAAAAGAAATGTTTAGGAAGTAGACGTTTTTATGGAAAAAAAATTTCGTTAATCATGACTTTAAATTTTGTAAAAAACCATACATGTTAAGTTTTATTTAAGTGTATAATCGTACGTACAATTGTATCATTTAATTATTTCCCTTTTTGTAGAAGAAATATAATAAAATATATATGTTTTTAGCCAAAATTGTTATATTTTTTATATAACCATCCTAAATTTATTTAACGTCGTAGTCGAAAATATTCTTTATTATATATTTATAGAGGTAATCGCTTTTTCAATACACTACGAAAAAATGCAAATATTTTGAGTTAATATCTTTCGTATTTCAAATTCAAAGAACGAAACGATCAGCAAATCTCTAGAAATGCTTTTACAAGAAGTTTAACTATTTGTTTCAAAAACATGTATCGTGTGAACTGCATTCTTAAATGTCAATAAATCTTACGTCTATAGATTTAAAAGAGAGATCAAACAAGAAGACAAATGTCGAGAAAAAAAAGGGACAAAAACACTTTCTTCTTTCGCCAAATTTTTTTTACTAAAATACGTTGAGCCAGTTAAAACATTTTATATTTAAATTCCTGCATTGAAAATAACCTCTATTCCTTAAAAATAACCATTGTAGTTATTTATAAAAATAAATTGTTACCTAGAACTCATAATGCTATTTAACTTGCGGTTGTTAGAAAGTAATAAAAGGAAAAAGGAAAATCGTCGAAATAGCACAGTAGAGAAAAAAGAATCGAGGGTTACGTTACGTACGATCGAATAAGAAAATACAACAAAAGTAGTCGGGTTCGAGTTCCTCTCGGTTGGCTGGTGAAATACGAATTTCGTTTTCCATTCATATTCTTCAAGTAGAAGACGTGGTGTAAGCATCCCCTTTTAAGAGTCCCACGGTTTGAAATAAAACACCTGGCTTCTTCCCTACGTACGCATCATATAGAATACGTACGTGTACGTATACACAACCACGTTGCAACACGTTTAGGCGCACGCTTATTCTCACGGCGAGAGGACTGCTTCGCTTCGCGGACTGGTTTTGGCTTCCTTATAAACTTTATTCAATTCTTTGTAATATGCCAAAGGGTACACTTCATGTACGAGCGTATATACATGTACATGTATATGCATCGACCATTCATATGCTAAACAATAAATGCGTCGAAAGAAATAAATCTTTATCTCGTAGATACGGCTGTGCAGCTGTCATGTATGTCCATTTATTACGTGAACGAGTTCGATGAGAAATAATGACAAAACTCTGAAGAATCATGTATCCAATTATTTCATCTCGAAAGAAGTTCAAAATCTTTTAGTGTAGTGTATATTACATATATTATATTGCGATGCCGGTGTTATAATTGATCAAACACTCAGGCTCCTTCATGACTGCGTTTCAATTTTATTCGTATGTGCGTGTTAATCACAGTTGTCAGATTAACTAACGAAATAACCCAACATTAGTACATATAAATTATAAATTCCTTATTTCTCTTTAATTTGTATTTCACATTAAAATTTGCAGAACGAAAACCTTTTTTTTCGTTTCGATATTTTTAAATATATTAAAGTTATTGTGCTTCTTCTGTACAAATTTTTGTTAACATTTTGATGATAGCAATGAAATAAATTTTAATTTTATATTCTATTAATTTATTTGTTTCATGATATTCATTTACAATAGAGTATGTATTAGAATATTGACAATTTTATTTTGACATCACGTAATTTAATTTTGTTGATATTGAAGTATAAATTCAGGAAATGACATAAATTATACATGAATATATATGGTATCAATTTTATTTCTAATATTGCTTTACTGTATTATTATATACGGTGAAGGAAAAAAAAAACAGTTAAAGCCTGTGAGTAGGCAACCGAATAGATGTATAGGTATAAACGATAAAGGGGTTTAGGCTGAACAGACTTGGTGTTATATATACGTCTGGAACGATTTATTGTATTTTCAAAAGAAAGTATACAATATTGCACGACTAAATTGAGTTTTGTATAAATGTCTGTGATTACATTTAGAACGATATTTAGTTAATCATTTCTCATAAACGAAGCTTAAGAGGTTTCATAATGAATCACTTCAAATACGTATCATCTAGGTTAGTAAATATATAGTTTTCAAGAAAATTGATTTGTTCAATCTTTGAATTATAGCAGATATTGTAATATACCAACATTTGCTTTCCTAAATATACGAATTTATGTAAGAAAATAAAATTACATTTAGATTTGTAGCTAATAAAAGTAATCAATTTACAGAGGTTCATGGTGCCAATTAAAAAGGTTACAATCATCAGTACCTCAAATCCAAATACCACCTAGAATAGAACGTGGACCAACAGACATTTTGGCTGTAAATACATTATGAAATGTGCTATTGTATTTAATTCTTCATTAATTTGTTTATGTACTCATGTATTTCCTTCTTCATCTCTGTTAAAGGCTATTGAAAGTACAGTACCAGAAAATGGGACAAAATTTAATTACTTGTATCAAGATGATCCCTTTTTGTTTCCAATGAAGAAACAACATTATCGTATATATGCATTAGCATATGAATCAGGCAAGAGAACAGCTATGTGGATTCAAAGAGAACATAGAATTCTATTTCCAAAGCATCTCTCTGAACCACCCATTAAAGTAAAGTTGAATTATAAAATTCAAAGTTTATAAATCTTAGAAGAAGTCCTTTCAATTTCCTTTTGATTGTATTTTGCAGGCATTCCAACGACCACCTTCTTTAAGAAAATGTAATCTGTCAGAAGAAATACTTATTAACGCTATATCTGAACGTAAGGTGCAGGATGCTGCTGCCATGTATGAAGCGTTAGAAGCTAAAGTTTCCAATACCACAAAACAAGCACTTTTAGAATTGTTGTTATATTATAATAATGATAGAATTATATCTAAGGAATTTCCGATGGAACAGTGGTATAATAAGCCTCAACAATATATGTGGCGGTAAGTAATAAAACAATTTCAATGATAAACATACTGTAAAGTGTATTTTACTATTTTTAATAGCTTTATATTTCAGACATAACAACATGATTGAAAACATATATAAATTTTTAATAAAACAAGATCCTGAAACAGCAGCCTTAGCTCATAATGCTATGTTAAGCGGTTTAGCAAAATACTTAAGGGTAAAACATAGTTATATTATTTGTAAAAACCTACATGTTTTAATGGTATAGCATACTATATATTTGTATTTTTAGAAAGATGAAGCTATGTTATTATTTGAAAAATTGAAGAAAGAAAATATTCCCATTAGTGTTGCAAGTTACAATTATATTATCACAGCGTTTGTAGAAGGTTCGAGTAAAAAAGTTTTAGGTAACATTGAAGCAATTTATGACATACTTAAGACAATGAACACACAGAGAGTGAAACCAAATGTTAGGACATTGAATGCTGTCCTTAAAGTAATCGCTAGATTTCAACCTGACGTAGCTGAAACTCATATGAAATACATATTGAAAGAATTTAACAAATTAAATATAAAATATTCATTGGCTACGTATTATCATATTTTAAATACAGTTGGAGCTAAGGGTAAGTATGTTTTATTTATACTATTTGCATGGTGACTTTATATACGAAATTATGTACTTTCTTAGATTCTCCATCGTATCAATATTTTATGGACATCCTACATGAAGTGTCGAAAGAACGTTTTGTGCTTCAAGACCCAGATGATGTTAAATTTTATACTCATGTTATGTATGTTGCTGCTTTTGTTTTCTATAATCCAAATGCTGCTGACATAGTACATAAAATGCTTCTAACTGGTGATAACTATAAATTTCTTTCGGATAATGCATTAGTAAGTTTTTATCTCTAAATTATAAAATTTTATATTTGAATAATATCTTATAAAGTATAATAGTATTCTATAATATGTTTCATATGTGACAGGAAAATACCTATTACACTTCATATATGTCAATAAAACTATCAACATGTACACTTCCTGAATTCTTTGAATTTTATGAAAAGTTGGTTCCAAATACATATATTCCAACCATTAACTTATACAACAAAATTGTAAAAGAGTTATCGCTACAAAAACAGACAGATGTAACAAATTACGTAACAAAGATATGGTTGGATGTACTTGAGTTTGGTTATGATGACATTTCATTGAAGCTTAGTATAATATCATTGATGGATATAAACAATTTACCAGTTGATTCACCTTTGAGATCGGTCACTATGGATGCAGCTTGGAATTGTTGGAACACTATCAAGGTTGGATGCTTATTTACCTACTATATTTCAATAATATAATAGTAAAAATGATATACAATAATGTAAACATAAGGAATATCATATTCATAGTCCAACATTGAGAATAACCCAGGAGAATATCAGCCGGTTGAAACTGCGATAACGGGTTCTATAGCAATGGCATTAATGAGTGGTGACCGTATAAATGAAAGTATTGAGGTTTTGACACACACCATTGAACAAACACATTTGTTTACACCAACAATGACACCAAATCAATCTAAAAAACTGTTTGAAACCTGTATTTCGAAGCAGTCTTCTATAGCAGCCTTGGTGCGTATTTTTTCTTGTAATTACTTTTATTTGTTTGAATCTAAAACGGAACATGTATAACTTTAGTTTCTTTACAGCTTGTTATTGAATACAGTCTAAATTGCGGATTTCCAAACGTCGTTGCAATGGCTAAGCAGTTATACAATCTTCCGCAACTTACAAAAGCAGAGCGTAGTAGATTGATCAATTTAATAGGGGAGGAAGAACTGAATACATCAGATGTATCAAAATCATAAAAATTATGCATAAATACAACAAAAAAGCTTTTGTAAAGTTACTTGTTCTTTATTATTTATACAATTTAAAAATAGAACATCGAGGTGAACCGTTTAAAATGTATAGAATTTGAAATTATTTCTTTATTAAATTTGCGTTTCATGCGCAAGATTTTCAATCAATTTGTCATTCAAAGTATAGAAATTGCATACATGATTGGTATGTATTAATGTCCTTGCCCCTCTAGCTAGGGTACGTATGATTAATAAATTAAGTTGTATAGCAGTGGGAGGTACTGTTCTCTCATCACTCAAATACTTATTTCCTGCATTGCAAGCCTAACATCGTAACTCACCCGTTCACTTTAAAGGTTCAAGTGTTACGATACTATCGATTCAGGAACTTTACGGGACTACAAGAATCATAGAAATCGTGCAATTTCAACAGGTTTTTTAAGGATATTCGAAGGGAATTTTCGTCATTATCACTAGAATGATGGACGAAAAAGGAGAGGTGCGTCTTACGTTGGACTCTATTCGCGAATTGATAACGAAAGACGAACCCGACGTAGAAATAACCAGTTTAGAAGAAGAACCAGGCTCAGGAAGGGGTGACAATTACACATCTGTGCTGTACCGTGTTCGAGCAAAAGGACGTAAACGAACAGTAAACGATAAATGGATTAATTATCAACTTGCGATTATTTATAAAGTTTTACCTCGATCGAGAGAATATCGTGAAGCTTTTAAAAGCGAGTTACTCTTCCGAAATGAAGTAGCATTCTATACGTATGTGTGGCCAGCTTTGAACAAATTACAAGCAAATAATAAACAAGTTTTCAGCGGAGTTGCTAAGATATATGCGGCACAGATTGATCTCATCGCTATGGAGGATTTACGAGAAAGAGGCTTTAAAATGGCAGATAGAAGGAAAGGGTTACAACTTGATGATTTAAAACGAGTATTGAAAGCATTAGCAGGTTTTCATGCGCTCAGTTTGACCTTCAGAGAACTAAGGTGAGTCAAATAATATTTTTTTTTTTTTTATTATTGATTTAATATCAGACATTATAATATCTGATGTGTATATTAATATGTACACATACATACGTAAGCATGTATAAATGCATAAATAAATATAAATATATATATTGCATGTTATGAAGGCCGGAAGAATTTACAAAACTAACGGATCCAAATGGAGGTCAAGGTATAGAAGAGGCTTTTTTTCGACCAGAAAATGAAGAATGGTATCGTCAATATTATCAAGTTGCTGCTAAAAATGCTATTAGAATGGTGTCGGATAGTCTTCCTAGCCATATGGAATATAAAAGAGAAGAAATAATGGAAAAGTTGCAAATGTTTCTTGACGACGAAGTATTTTTTCGTACCATGAGCGAATTAGTAGCCACACAAGGTCCTCTTACAGTATTTTGTCATGGTGATTGTTGGACAAATAATATTTTATTTAAAGATAATACTAGTCTGGACGAAGAAGTAAGTATTGTACGCTTATTTTTTAAGTAGCTTAAACAACATCTCTACTTGAAAGTTCAGTATCAACATTTATATACTATCTTGCATTAGGAACTAAGGATAAATAGTGAATTCAAAAACAGACCTTTTTTTAAATTCAATTTTATTATATTAATTTGTAAGACTTTTCGTAATTACGCTTTTTTCTCTATCGCCAGTTGCATTCGAAAAATAGTAAACAAATAGTAATAACGAATTAATAAACATTCTTACGTTTGTTACAGCCAACTTATTTAACTGACTTTCATTATTGAAGTAGTTGAGAATTTTATAAATTCAGTTTTTGTACACAAGTATAACTTTATTTATGAAAATGTATTAAAACAGAAAAAGAAAAAATAATGGATCATTATATTTGTCGCATAGATAAAAATATGAAATGTTACAATTCAATCGGATAAATTCTTAAATTACGCTTAATGCTATGACTTTACAGGTCGTCTATTTAGTCGATTTTCAACTAACTCGAGTTGGTTCGCTTGCCCTTGATCTTGCAACTTTGTTGTACTGTTGTACAACCGGAGAAATTAGACGAGCTCACATGACCCAACTTCTCCAGCACTACCATTTTCATTTAATGTCCTCGTTACGTATACTTAATCCAAAACAACCACCCAAAGATCCTTCTGTAATGTGGGAATTGTAAGTAATACATTACAAATTTTATTCACAAAGAATAATTATCTTAAGTAAAAGTTCTTGAAATATTACTATCTTCGTTTATTTAAGTCTGATACTATTAATCATGTATAGATTAAACGAGGAAATGCGACGTTGCGGACGATTTGCTTTTGGTATCGCATTGGATATCTTGCCAATTAGTACCTGTGAAAGCGAAGACGCTCCAGATTTATACGAAAAGTCAGAAGCAAAGGAAGAAAAACAAAATATGCGAGCACCACCTCGTGGAGGAGCAGAATGTGCACGGCTCATGACTGATTTAGTTTTAGAACTTGTGGATAATCATGCTTTATAGTTTAAGCCTTGACAGATTATCCTAACATTCTTCTTATGATATAAAGAAATAAATCGAGCAAAACATCGTATAATCTTATACAAATGAGTATATACAGTTACAGATCTATATAAATTTCGTTTACAAATTGAAATTTGTACTACGATGTAAATGAAACATAAAAAAAGAAGAATAACAAATATAATAATTATAATTTATTTTTTCCCAGATATATTTTTCTGACAATTTGCAATTTCAATTGTTTCTTATTTTCAACATAAGTTATTTAGTTTTAATAAACGTAAACAATTAATACCATTAGCACGAGAAAATAATCTATATTGCAAAAATAATATAGCCGGTATTAGAAACAGATATGGTTTCATCCTTCGTGTTTCTGAATAAAATGCTAACGGCATATTACTCTATTACGATCAATAACTATAATTTATAAATAACTCACAGATGAATTATGCCTGTTGAGGAGGCGTATGTGCCGGTGGTTGTTGAGCTGCTGCTTGCGGGCTGGGTGGTTGTTGCTGCTGTTGTTGTTGAGGTGTAGGTTGCCAGGTGGGATGTTGATTTTGTTGTTGTTGTTGCTGTTCCTGGGCTAAGCGTTGATGCGCTTGTTGTCTAGCTCTAAATTCTGCAGCTTTCAACTGTTCCAAATGGAACTGTTGTCTTTCAGTAATAAGTTGTTGTCTCTGGTATTCGAGACCTTCTCGTTCCCGTTCCATCGTAGTTTCCAATTCTTCGAAGTGGCGCAATTTAATTTCCAATTTTTTCATTTGCGTTTCAACCAGCAACGCTACCAGAGACTTAATTTTGCGTTCTTCCACGGCTGCTAAGTGTTTTGCTTTAACAGCGGCTGCTGCCAATGCGGCGGCAGCTGCGGATTGAAGTTGCGCGTCTCGCACCACCTTTTGAAGTAATGAAACAAATAACATGATAATAATTTATAACTAAGTAAAACAAAATAATAATTTACCTTGTCTTTCTTTTCCTTTGCCTCCATCGTCTCGGCATCCATAGCAGATTTTGTATCCTCTTCCGTTTCTTTGAGTTCTTCTTCCTTTTTCGGTATATCCAATTGGTTTTGATCGACTTCAGGTTCTTTAGGTTTTTCTGGTTCTTCTTTTTTGGATTCTATCGAAGCCGAACTTGCCGAATGTGGAGAGGTAGCTACTGCCGACGGTACGCTTCCGGTTGTCGAGGGTGCCGTTGCATCATCCGGTGGTTCGGGTGGTCCTGTTCCAGCTATACCAGACTGTGCTAAGCCCGCAGCTGGATCAAACTTACCTACATAGAAGAAATCATTATAAAATAAAATCGTTCAAAGTTATAATAGGAAAAGTAGATGATTAATTACCATCAGAATTTGCGCTAGCTTGAACATTTCTTAAGTGTTGATCTAATAGCGCGGCGGGTACTTGATCTTTGATAGCTGCAAATTCTTCCATAGCAGCTTTAGCTGCACTCGCTGCCACTCTAGGATCAACGACAGAAGCCAAAAATGCAACAGTACTCATGACTGGGTTGCCAGCTTTGGAGAACGGTACCGGTTGGTAAGCCAGTGGACCTAACCCTTCTGGTCCGCCTTCTTCTAAATATGGATCTTCTATTGGAAGTCGTAAGAAATGCAAAATACATTCATCTTGCGTTCTAGAACCAACATGCTCACAAACTTTATTCCAATCGTCTTTGTGTAATTCTAATCCCTCTAATAACAAAAGCGTTTCTTGTTCGGTCCAGTCGCGCGTAGCGCCAGCAGCTTGTTTGTTCTTTAGAACCGTGGGTTTCCTTGAATACTGATCAATCTTTAATCCGAAGTTTGTCATCGCACCAGCTGATACCTTTTCTTCTGGTCCAATTACACTCGACTTCTTTTCTAAATCGAGCAAAGTCTTTGCAGCCGAAGGCTGTGGTGTTTTTGGAGGGTTTGGATTGACCGGAGCCAAACCAGAAGGAGTATCCGATAATACGTGAAAGTGCGATGTTGGTGGCGGTCCCATAGGCGTTGGTCTGGATTCAGCATCTACTTGGTAATTAATAAGTCCCCATTGTTCCAAAAAGGCATGTACACGCATAATTGCGCACACATCACCTGCCAAATTACGTCTACAGGCTGTCGATGTAATATACTCCGTGGGATTTAATCTGTAGGTGTCGATCATAAAATTTCTATACGCGAGATAAATTTCTGGCGTCTTAGATTTATTTTTACCGTTAAAGAATTCAGATAAAGCTCTTTTTTCGATAGTATGGATTGAATTATAATCGAACCAAGCTGAATAACTAGGAACAACGATATGATGCGTTTGTTCCGTAACATTGTCTTCTGGTTCGTCTCCTTTATTGCCTTCTCCTCTTTCTTTACTTGTATCCCGTTCTTCTCTGTCTTGAGTACTTTGAGAACTTCCCTTGTCACCTTCCATTGGTTCATCCAAGTCTGCCATGTTACCAGATTTCAGCGGTTGAAGTTCATTATCCTGTTTTTTACTTCCCGTAGTTGTTAACGTAGCTCCACTTGTTGGAACGTTACCTTGACCAGTAACTGGTGGGTTTGTAGGCGTAGCAACTACTTCTACGATCCGAGGTTCCGCCGGTGGATCTTCCATTCCTTGAGTGAGATCATCCTCCTCTTCTCCACCGCGTGATTTTTTTGGCGCTGCAAGTGACGACGAGGACGACGTACTCTGAACACCTGATGGTGCTCTTCCACTTTTACGTTTTGACAATTTAGGAGGTGGACTAGGGGATCGTTTTCTTTTCGGTTTCTTCGCGGAAGGTGGAGGATGAGATGGCTGAGCCATTAAATCTTCCACTGATAACCTGTATTTATGTATCTTCTTTTGACCATTTTCATCCATTTCATAATCTTCTTCATTCATCCATTCATTATACTGATCTAAATCTAACGCCCACGTCGCAGATACTTTGTATACGGATTTCATGCTCGTACTCGTGAGCGTACCTTCCGGAAAATCCCATGGAAGATCTAAATTAGTCCAAGAATCGTAACTATCCGGGAAATAGTACCAATGAAGCAGAACAGATCTCTCGCGCCTCATACAAGGACGTGCATATTCTTCTTCTAATGGATCTACTGGAGGGTAAATTATGTGGGTAGCATCTGCTTCATTTTCTGCTATGGTACCTTGATGCCGCCGAACTATTTCCTTTACTTTTGCAGCAGTGGATTTGTCTACGTCAGGTCTTACATATACGCTTGGTATAATCATACACCTATTTTGTGCTAAGGCTCTTTCAGCTGCCATTAACATTTCCACTGTCCTATCCATACGAGATCCTGACTAAAAAAATAAAATGTTTTATATATTATATTAAAATCATCTTGTTAACATAATATAATATTAATGCTTACCTTTCCAACAGGAAAATCAAATCTCCGCCATCCTTGCTCTTGTTTAAAACGATATGCTGTAGCAAGGATATGACATAGGCCACCTCCTGGTTTGAAATCTAAGAAACATTTCATCTAAAAATATCATGAATTATTTTATACTTTTAAGGTAATATCATATCTACATGTCTATAAAATAATATTTCATCAGATTGATCATTGAATACATACAGGAAGCCTTGTCATTGGTGGTTTTGAAACATTTTTTCCTAAATTATCTTCTTGAAATTGTAATAACTGTACTATTAAAGTAGCTAAACTCTTATTCGTAGGAGGATCTGTTTGTACATACTGAAAAAAAATAATATAAAGAAATATGTTAAAATATTTAAATAGTTCTATGTTAGGTATAGTATAAAAAATTCATTGACAATGTAAATAAAGATACAAAAACATGTAGGCTAGGTATACACAATAAATTCTAAATCTCTGCATACATATATGTTTATATATTTATTATCATTTCTATTCAATCAGAATATAAACCAAGATTATAATGAGGTTTTATATGAGCTTGTACAACTAATTAGTGTTGAAACGTATTAATAACGTGCATAAATTGTTGAATAGTCTATCACAGATTTAGACGCCGGGCTGTTGGACATACCTTTTTACAATTTTTCAAGAGCCATTGCTTGACTCCATCGAGTTGTGTGAGAACTTCTTGCGATTCAAAAAATTTTGTGTTAGGTCCACCGTCTTTTTTGGGTCCTAGAGCAAGCATTTTTATAAAATATTAAAAAGTTATAGGATACACTACGGAAAGAACGCCGCGTTTATTGCAAACATGACACGCCTCTGAAGTTGGTTAGGATGGTTAGAACCACGTTATTCCTATGAATACATGCTTGATGCAAGTTTGAAAATTTGTCATAAATTGACCAGGATATTCTTCGCCAGTCATAACAATAATTATTATTAAAGGGGCAAGAAAATATTATCTTTATTTATGTACATTTATAACCTTAACTGTTAATTGTTAACACAGAACAAAAACAACAAAGGTTTTAACGATTGGCAAACCTGTTCAGTTTGCAATTTCAACAATGGTTGAATGACCAAGCAGAGTTGACTTGTTATTTGTTTGAAATTCAATTGTTGCTTGCATTTGTTTGAATTATAACTACAGTATATAGCAAAATAGTATAAACAAAGATTATTTTTCTATCGTCAAAATATTAATTTTTAATATGTCACAGGTAGATTTTATTTAAATGATGACTAACAAAATTTGATTGGTTGGTAATTTTTATTCTTCACTATGTTGACACATGCATTTTCAGATATGACGGATAAAGAAGAAGTTGATGTAAATGAAAAGTTTACGAATTTATTATTTGCTGAAGAAAATGCCCAACGTATAGGTTATTTGGAAGGTTATGAAATTGGGAAAACACAATTAACAGATGGGTTTCATCTTGGATATCATAGAACCAGTTTGATAGCTGCACAATTAGGATATTATAGTGGTGTCTTAGAACAGTATTTAAACAATAATACGTGTAACTCAGAAAAAAATATTCAGATCGCACAACAACTTTTGAAAGATATTTATAATTTTCCAAGAATTAATGATGAGACTGTAGATATATCGAAGGCTTTTGATAACATTAAATTTAAGTATGCCAAATTTTGTTCATTAACAAAAATATCTTCTTCGTATCCAGAAGCGGATAAGCTTGATTTTTAGTAAAGCAAGAATGGCACATCGAAATGAATGGAAAATTGAAAGATAACATTAATATTTAAAGTTGATCAAATATTTTATTTGGTCAAGCTACATTAAGATTATTGTTATATTTAAAAAAATTTATATCATTATTAATAGTATTGTATTAAATTAAGTACCATATTTATTACAACTATGTATAGTGAACATTTTGATAAAGTTATATGTTTTATAAATACTTATCAGGAATTGATAAATTGTCATGTGGTTGATTTTATTACAAAAAATTTATGGGAGACGTGTTTGCCAGATCCATTGAAGTTAGAGTTAGAACAAGATGAAATAAATTGTACTTATTGGACAGAAAATGATAGTTATCCCATATTAAATAACTTTATAAAATTGACAAAATCTCTTTCTCTGCAATCATGTTCTGTAGAAGTATACTCAAAGGAATTTGCATATATGTTGTCAGATATTAGTAACTGGAAAAAATTGAAATGTAAGAGTGCAGATTTCATGAATGCTAAGAAATTACATGAAGTTGAATCCCTTGGAAATATTATTGGAATAATTGCGGCATCAGATAATAATTTAGTGATAGATGCTGGTGCTGGTAAAGCATATTTGTCAACATTTTTGGCAGAGAATCATAAAATTCCAGTTCTTGCAATAGATTCTTCACAGTTGTGTAGCAATGGCGCAATTTGTAAACAAAAGCAATTAAAGAAGAAAATGACATGCTGTGAAAATTTGGTACTGACAGTAATTTTGCACATGTTACACAACAATAACATTTTACCTAATAATATAAATATATATTTTGTTTTAGGTACAATATATAGTAGAAGAAATAAATGAAGACACTAACTATATTGACATGATCAAAGAACGTTTTTATAATTGGAATATAGATAGAAATCTAATATTAACTGGTTTACACACTTGTGGTTCTTTAACTCATTCGGTTATTAAAACATTTTTAGTTACTGAAGATATTAGAGTTTTGTGCATTGTGCCTTGTTGTTATCATTTGACCAATGAAACATTTAACAAGAATATCTGTTTTTCCAAAAATGCTAGAATGTTAGCTCAACAATGTGTTGAAAGAAGCACAAAAAATAAATCTATTTCATCTTCGTTATTCTATAGAGCAATTTTACAAGTGATTCTTCATTCTATGGGTACAGTTTATTTTTTATTAATTTCATTTCATTTATTATGATGTACACTAATATTTTTCTTATTTTTACTAATAGGTATCTATAATGCTAAAGTAGGTCGTGCAAAGTCTTTCAATGATTTCACAAGTTATGCACGATGGGCATTCTCGCGAATTGGAATAAAACGGGAAAAAGTATACCAACAAATTTATGAGTATAAGTATTGTTAGTATGTTTCCAATAAATTTTTATTTTGTTCAGATACCATCGGAAGAGAAGTTGATAAGCATATATCAGTCCCATATGCATTTAATGAAAAAGTTTCATATATTTCAAATGTTAAGAATACATACGGGCCTTGTAATAGAAGCAGCTATTATGCTTGACAGAATGTTATTTTTAGAAAATAGCAAAGTTTGTTCTAAACTTGCAATATTGCGTCTATTCGACCCTCTGTTATCACCGAGACATTATGGTATTATCGCGATCAGATAGTAACAAAGAAGGAAATTAAGGATAGAGAAACTGATTTAATACGAAGTAAGATTTTATTACATGGATAAAAAAATTCATTTGTATTAAAACATTTCATAGATCAAAGTCTTTTACAGCATTCCAGTTATGTATCATCGATTTCGGTATGCTGGAGATAGTCCATAACAGATGAAAATCCTTCTTCTTGCACTACAGGAGCTAAGATTCCCGTTGGACGTAAACCGCTCCTCGTTCGACATATACTGCAATTACATAGACCACGGCAAGGTGGGCAAGCCCAATCCTATAAATTTTAAACAAAGAAAATAAATGTAGGAGAACTGGAAAAAAAATATTAATGAAAAAATCGCAAACGTACAGGATCTTTTAATGCTTCAAGAGCACTTTCACCGTATCTTCCTTTCAAACAAGGTCCACAAAATTGTCCTCTAATTCCGATACACTCTCCAGAACGGCATACTGTTTTTGTATCTAAGGTTTTTTGTCTGCATTGATGACAACTAGTTCCATTAATTTTACAATACTCTTTTGTACTACTTTTCTCTGCTATATTGTTTAGCATTTCCTCGGTTATTTCATCAACAGATGGTATACTATCTGGATCATATGGAGATTTGTTTACTTTATAAACTGTTCTTTTTGTCGTGTAATCTTCAGAACTATTATCACTATCCTGTTCTTGCTCTTCATCCACATCACAGACTCCCAGTTTCATTAGATCAATTGAACGCTGAAATGGTTTTGCCCAAGGAAATAGAACTTGTAATTTAGGTTTGTTACTTTTGAGTTCAATTATATCCTCTTCTGAATCGTTTTGCGAAGTGCTTGAATCATTATTACTTCTATTCTTTAAACTATTTCTAGTGTTATATTTCCTGCGAAAACTAAGTTTTACATTTTTAAATTCGTTACGACCACTAGAAATAGTCCTGCGTCTTTTTTTCGGCGGTTCATTTTCCGAATTGTCTGTATTTTTATGCTTCTTTATTACTTCTTTTGTCTCATTTGTTTGTTGTTTTAAATCTTTGAAGAACTCGGCAAACTGTAATATTAAATGTAAACAAAAGCGTTCGTTAATTTACCAATAAGGTTAAAAATTGATATTACACAGAATTACTTACAATAGCATTTCTTTCGGCTATATTTCTTTTTCGAAGATCGTCGTAATCGTTTTCACACATATTAATATTTATTTTTACTTCGATTTCCGTATACAAGTTAGAAAACGCACAGCATTTAAAGAACAAGCAACGAACGCTTGAAATATATGAGCACAGCCGCTACTCCCGCCAGCCGTTGCACATGTACAATAAAGTCATGGCGAGCAGAATAGTATTTTGGCGGGTAAAACCGGTGAGATATATTACCTATGCATATATATTTCTGCATTAAAAAAAAACTTCATTCATATTGTAAGTTTTCATATTCTTTAGTTGTTACAAATTGTAAATTATAAATTCATGATCTTTTCAAAAAGAAACACGTTTGTACTATAGTAGATTTGATTTAGAAATGTATCCAGCTGATGATAACTTATGACATTTTTATATTTCAGTAACATGTAGCGGACTCCTCATAGCTTGTGGGATTAATACAAATGATTTATCATCGTTACTCTAAACAATAAGAATATAACGTATTTCGTGATTTAAACCCAACACAACTGCGAGATCATCGATAATGCATAACCAGCGACAGTTGCTTATCATTCTTGATTATATTGATAAGACTACTTGTAGATACATGTATGTAAGTAAGTATTACTAGCTATTTTACAAATGATAAGAATCATTGCGATATTTGTAATACGCAATGGCATAAATACAGCAAAGTTATTGACAAATTTGATTAAAATACTTTATTGTTATTTAGTACGTACTCTACTGATGGTAAGGTAAACGAGATTAGGCAGTATTTTAAGAAGAGACCGTCCTTATCGTATTTACTTTTGAATTCAAATAATCAAGGTTTTTGGACTCAAATGGGCTATTGGACTCAAACGATTGATGGACCGTATAATTATATCGTTCATTTTATCTTCGATATGAAGAGCGTGTAACGTGACCGTGCGTAACGAGGAGAAAGGAATAAAACGCGCGACACGACTAGAAACAGCTAGACACGTCAAGCGATTACAGTGTACGGTGCTCCTTACATTTTACTGATCGCTGAAACCGCGCTACGGAATCGCGAGAAGATAGTGGTCGATTCAAAGAGAGGAAACATTAATGTGTCACTTATACTGATCGGTGCAAATGATCATCGGTTTCTGCAAAGGTAATAATATTCCATGACTGAAACGAACGAGGTATCAGTGATACGTTGTTTTACCACAGCGATAACGTTGCGGTTGTGATCATTTTTTTGGCATGTATTAATTCCTTTACTGATAACATTTCTTTCTTCTTTCATTCTTAACGAGCGATATATAGTCTTCGGTTTGAAATCATTGCGCGATTACAGATGGATTATTTACTGTTACATTTTTAAAAAGTACAGTTATTGTTTATTGTTATCTCACTGATATTGAATTTTTATTATTTAGGTTGATGCTCGATACGATTTAGAAGATCACTTATCAACGGGTAATAAATTTTTCTTGCGCCGTCAAGTGTGTATGATTAATCAAGATGTTTAAGAAAATTGGAAGAATATCTAACAACAAGTTTCTGACTCAGCTCTCTCAGGTAAGAAAACGTGTGTATTTTTTATATCAAGAAATTAAGAGTAGTAATTTTACAGAGAAATCTTACATCGCACGAAGTTTTCGAGCGGGAATCAAAATACGGTGCTCATAACTATCACCCTCTACCCGTGGCGTTATGCAAAGCCGAAGGAGTGTTTATGTGGGATGTCGAAGGCAAGCGTTATTTCGACTTTTTGAGCGCTTACTCCGCCGTTAATCAAGGGCACTGCCATCCTAGGATTTATAAAGCGCTGATCGATCAAGCAAAAGTATTGACACTGACTTCGCGAGCCTTCTATTCGGACGCGTTAGGGGAATTCGAGGAATACATCACGAAGCTCTTCGGGTAATAAACCATATTCCCTCACGTCTGCTCGGTAATTACTTGCGGCTAGCAGATAATTATTAATGCGTTACATACAGGTACGAGAAATGGCTGCCGATGAACACGGGGGTAGAAGGCGGAGAAACGGCTTGCAAATTAGCGCGTAAATGGGGTTACTCGACCAAAGGTATACCGCAGTATCAAGCGAAAATCGTTTTTGCGGAAGGTAATTTTTGGGGAAGAACAATGAGCGCCGTGTCGTCGAGCACGGATCCTACCAGTTATGGTGGGTTCGGTCCGTTCATGCCTGGATTCGAAGTCATTCCGTACGATGATCTCGGAGCGCTTCAGCAAGCTTTGGCTGATCCTCACGTTTGTGCTTTTATGGTGGAACCTATACAAGGTGAAGCTGGTGTCGTTGTACCGAAGGTATATATTCGATTCGTATTTGCGTTTATTCGACTATCACGAATTCTTCTCATTTTTCAATGTTTCTATAAGGACGGATACCTGAAAGGAGTTCGAGAGCTGTGCTCGAAGCACAACGTTTTATGGATAGCGGACGAAGTACAAACTGGTTTAGCAAGAACGGGCAAACGATTAGCCGTCGATCATGAAAACGTGAAACCAGATATTTTGATTCTCGGAAAAGCACTTTCCGGTGGTTTTTACCCAGTTTCCGGCGTATTGGCTAACGACTCCGTAATGCTGACCATAAAGCCTGGCGAACACGGTTCAACTTATGGTGGCAATCCCTTAGGATGCAGGGTCGCCCTCGAAGCTCTTCGCGTTCTCGAGGAGGAGAAGCTAGCAGAAAATGCAGAGAAGCTTGGTCATATTCTTAGAGCGGAACTTAGCAAACTTCCAAAAGATATTGTGACTCTGGTGCGAGGAAAAGGTCTACTTAACGCAGTAGTTATCAACGAGCGCATCGATGCTATGGATATCTGTTTGCGACTGAAGGAAGCGGGTTTACTCGCGAAACCGACACACGGACATATCATCAGATTGGCTCCGCCGTTAGTTATTACCGAACCACAGATACGAGAATGCGCCGATATCATTTGCAAAACTATTTCTCAACACGCGAAATAATGTGCGTTTGCTTTAAGCTACTTGTCACCGTGACTTTTAATGGATCTCGTGAATAAACCTACATCGTTTATACTCAATGAATATTCTTGAATTGTTTCATTACCCTCGAGTAATGGAAAAGTCAACAAAAGAAAGGGAAGATAGAACGTAATTCAACGAAATATGCGCCTATCGGGATAACGGTATATCGTTCGAATGCATTCGTCGAGGTTATTATCTTTGGAACGCAACGATGTAAGAAAAATTGGTCGACCGGTTGCGTTACTGGTTATTAATAGCCGAACGCGATACGGTCTCGTCTTCCTATCCTGTTTCCCGCGATCAATGTTTATTCCGATGTTTGACGGCCGTCGTTATTGACATAAGCGTGATATCTTTTCGTGTTTGAACGAGCATAGCTTCCACCGAAGAAATGCATTTCTTTTCGAATTCTGTTCGTAATATTTTCATGTAGTCTGTTCTTAGCCAGGGGTTAAGTAAATGATAGATATATGGTATTTCAAATCTCGTAATCTTATCATGGTCTAGTTTAGATTCACCTATAATTCAGTACAGCAAGAGTTCTCTGTATAAAATAAGAACCATTCTGTAATATTCTTTATGTTATTAGAGTTGTAACTTGTTTAGACTGATCACTAATTAGGGGGTCGTTGAACGATTCCGGTGTATTCGATAGAGAAAATACATTCTTCACATCATCGTCAGTGTACATTGTTTGCTGTTTTTTGTTTGGCTTAAGCCGTTGGCGCCGCATTAAAGCATGTCCCGCTCATTATCAGATATGACTCGTTCGAACTGTTGCATTGTAGCATTTATTCTAAATCCTACCAACGTATCAATCGTATACAAAAACATCCCGTGTAAATAAGCAATATACCCTACCCTTCCACGACTCGGTATAAATGTAACTGAACGCGAAATCGACGGCAGTTTATTTTTTCGCATTAACAAAGCAATATTTATAGTGTACCTACACGATTTATCATCGTTTCTTCTATTTTAAGCGTATCTCGATTTTTTTAACGTCGTAACGAACCGTCTGTAATTGCTCTAAGCAATGCATTCGACAAGACCGAGCGTCGTTAGACTAACGAGAGAATTAGGCTCGAAAAGGTCTCTAAGTTCGCAAGAGTTGATCGAGCGTGACAAAAAGTACGGTGGTAGACACTTCGAGCCCCTTCCGGTAGTTCTCACAAGAGGCGAAGGTGTTCACGTGTGGGACGTCGAAGGTAAACGTTACCTCGACTTCCTCGCTGGTTTCTCAACCGTCAGTCAGGGTCATTCGCATCCTCGTTTGGTAAAGGTAATGAGGGAGCAAGTAGGGAAATTGAGTCACACGTCCAGAGCGTTTTACTCGGAGCCTCACGGTGAACTAGCAGAATACCTGACCAAGCTTCTCGGATGGGACAAATTCTTGCCTATGAACACCGGTACGAACGTAACGGTTCTACGATATGTTTCTTGCATCCCGAAGCAAGGTGCAGCATCGTCTCTTTGCAGGAGTCGAGGCTGGGGACACAGCTATCAAAGTGGCCAGACGTTGGGGATACAGAGTGAAGAAAATACCGGAGCAACAGGCAACCGTGGTTTTCGCCAAAGGCAATTTCTGGGGACGTTCCATCGCGGCGTTGTCAGCCTCCACGGATCAAAAGTGTTACGCCGATTTCGGACCTTACGTGCCTCGATTCGACAAAGTGCCGTACAACGATCTCGACGCGTTGGAGGCGAAATTCAAGGAGGATCCGACTGTTTGCGCGTTTATGGTAGAACCGATTCAGGGAGAGGGTGGCATAGTGGTGCCTAACGTGAGTTTTATCCAACATCCACTCTTTATCCGACAAGATCTTTATCAACGACAGAATCACTAGCATTCGATGAAATTTCTTTCTTTCCATAGGATGGCTACTTGAAAGGCGTACGAGATCTATGCAACAAGTACAACGTGCTGTGGATCGCAGACGAAGTTCAGACCGGCTTAGGCAGGACGGGCAAACGACTGGCGGTCGATCACGAGAATCAAAGGCCGGATATTCTTATTTTAGGCAAAGCATTGTCCGGAGGAATGTACCCCGTATCCGGTATCTTAGCGGACGACGAGGTAACTTTGCTCGCGTCGCAACCTTGACTTTAGCAGCAAAATAAAATTAAAATTAGCAGCGAAATAAATTCTGGCTGCTTTTCGTCAGAAAATTCTGTGCCTGGAAGTCGGCTCGCACGGCAGCACTTTCGGCGGAAGTCCGCTCGGAAACAAAGTCGCCTTGGAGGCGGTTAAAATTTTGGAAGAGGAGAATTTAGCGGACAATGCGCGTACGCTCGGAGAAGTTTTACGGACGGAGTTGCGAAAGTTACCGAAAGATATAATCACGGAGATCCGAGGTCGCGGTTTGTTGATCGGAGCGGTGATCAATAAGGGTAAGTTCTTTCCATAGATTCTGTAGTTTCAATTTTATAATAGTTTTAATTAATCTCTAGATTTTGCCGACGGCTGGGATCTTTGTTTGAAATTGAGAGACGCTGGTCTGCTCACGAGACCCGCACACGGACAAATACTGAGACTGACACCACCGCTTACCATCACGAAAGAGCAAATTGAAGAGGGTCTGAACATACTGACTACCGTTCTGAATAGTTACAAGTGAAATCTTTAACTATAACGATGATCATCGAACAATAACAGAACGCAACATAAAGGATTGCAAAAGCGTACAAAGTCGTCATATGTAAAATCTACCTTTAATATCAAATATACAATGTACACGTTACGTTTGCGATTCGTGCCTCTTCAAGTGCCTCGTCAGACTAAACGCTTGCGAGAACAACTGATTACACCGATTACATCTGTACGCTTTGGTGCCGTCGTGCAAAATTAAATGTCTCTTCAGGTGGCTCGCCAATTTGAATCGTTTGCCGCATAACCGGCACTGATGTTGTCTGACAGTGGTGTGCGATGCTTGATGATTTTTCAAGTGACTCGACTGCGAGAAACGCTTCTTACATAATTTACATTCGAACGGTTTGACTTTCGTGTGGATCCTTAAATGTTCCGCTAGATTACCCTTTTGCACGAAACACTTGTCGCAATATTCGCACTTGTGCGGCCTCGTCGCTTTGTGTGTTCGCAAATGAATCTTGAGATTGTAACGTTGACTGAATCTCTTATCGCATATTTCGCACTGTACCAAGCCTTTCCCCGTGTGAAGTCGCTCGTGAGCTCTTAAATTTTTCAAGGATCGAAATCTCTTTTTGCAAGCGGAGCACTCGAAAGATTGACCCCCCTCGTTGTTCGCGATACCGTTATCTTGATCGTGGGTTTTCTCGTGCTCGCGTAAGTAGGAGGGATACGCGAACACTTTGTTGCATAATTTACACGAGTGCACGTTCGTTTTCGTGTGCAAACGTACATGCGCGTTTAATTTGCTCTTCGTGGAATAAGCCTTTTCACAGTCGGAACATTTGAACGGTCGTTGACTAGAGTGCGACAGTCGATGCGTCAGCAATTTCGATTTCTGGGAGAATAGTTTAGAGCACAGTTCGCACTTGAACTTTTTACGCTGTGCGTTCGTCAAATTTTCTTTCTCTACGCTGCCTTCGTAGACGTTCGTGCAAGATCGATACTCGTCGATGCTCTTCCCGTTATCGGTGCGTTCGCCGTTTTTCGAGAAACGAACGATCGAACGGGAATCGTAGGCATTAGAGTCGTGTAACGACGTGTTTTGCACGCGCTCTGGAGGGCTGCCATCCCGCACGTCCTCCACGAGATCGATGTTCTCGGAAAAAGATAAATTCTGCATCTCATTGTTATCGTTCGTCGTCGATCTTTGATAAGATAAGTTTTGGATGGAATTCCCGACGGAATTAATAGATCTTTCGTAACTCAAATTTTGTGGAACCTGATTAGAATTCTCGCAGATATCTATACTCTCGTTTTCACAAGGAATATCTATGTTGTCCGCGTTGTGCGAAATATTATGGTTAATCAATTGCGTTCTATTGGTAAAGGTACGATTGCACAAGGAACAATGTAGAGCACAAGCAGCACGACTTGGATTTTCACCGTTTGGTGGAATCGTTTGCATCGTATTTGGTCTGATTAGTGTGGATGATTGCGCATGCTGAACGTCGTCGCCTGTTAGGTTGTTCGAATGATTGAAATTGAAATTAAAGTTAAAATTGAAGTAAGGGTTCTGAGATTCAACTATGTGCATATGTCGTGTTGGTACGTTGTCTTGAACGAAAGGTAGATGTAGCCTGTTATGAGTACAGAGTTCCTGATAGCTGGTAAATGCAGCGCCACATTCTATGCATTTCAAGGTTTTACGAGGATTTTCTACTGGTAGGAAACCTTGATTCTGTTGATACAACTTGCATCCGGATACTGTAGTATAGGAAGTTAAACCAGAAACCTGGGAATATTAGAAAATTTGATTAGATGTAAGATTTAATAGATAGTCTCTATAATTTGTAGCCTATACTATGCACATTACCTTTAAAACAGCTTGTCTCAATGCTCTGTCTGCAGCTCGACATTGTTCTCTGTACAGCAAAGCTGACTCTGCTCTGGTTACGCAACGATCACACATTTTCTCTGGAAGACCATCACCTTGCCAAACCTGGTAAACCACATGATTGGAAGGGTACAGCCATGTTCTTATCTACTAAATACATTTAAATTCATAGAAAACATGAATTACTTCCAAACATGACAGAGACCGCAATTTTGCAGCGAGAGAAGAGCCAGCCGGTCCCACGAATAAACAAACCATTTTGTCACCGTCTTCTCTTAAACATGTACGGCATAATTTGCCGATATTGTCACCGTCGATCTCTTTCGTAACGATGAACATTGTTGCCTTTCGATACCTAAGTTTGTTTTGACGTTTACATACACGTCGAGTTACGGTTAGTACAGCCAATAAATAGTGAAGCAATCAACAACTTCAAGAAAGATTAATGTCATTCGATTCCGTATTTGATAAACGTTTGTTCGGAATAACAATTTGATGAGTTTTCAGTCATAAATTGAATCGAATCCTTTATTCGAGCAAAATGTTTAATAATAAAACAAACCTAATGAAAACAATCGGAATTGTCAAACTCGTTGATAAATCGGTGGCGTCATCTGACGAGAAATGAACATTTTAGCGGGTTGTCAAAAGATGACATAACCTATGCTTTAGTGAAAATTAACAAAATCTTTGGTTATTGTTAATTGATGACGGGTATTGATTAGTTTATTATTTAATATTGGTTCTGTAAGCGGTTTGAGGCATAGTTTTGACTATTTACTGAATAAATATCAATGTTATTTGCATTTAAAAAAAAAAATGGAACAAGTGGCGCCATCTCTCCGGCGGACAGGGTGAACTACACACTTTTGAACCACCTCTTTCGTTAGTTCTCAATTCCCGCCACCAGAGGGAGTCGGTACATGTGGCGCCGTCTAGCAGCAGCGGGAAGAACTAACGAAAGTAGTGTTTCAAAAGTGTGTAGTTCACCTCGTTCGCCGGAGAGATGGCGCCACTTGTACCATTTCCGAATAAGTGTCGTTTATATCGATTTTCTTGAGTTAATCGTCTGTATTTTGAGCCAAATAACTTCGTAAATCAATACTTGTTATTTTTGGAATGTTGTGCAAGTATTATTAACTAAATTAATTTGATATATACATAATGATAAATTTTGTCATGCTTGCATGTTTGGAGATGACGTCAGCAGCGCCAACTAGCGGCGCAAAGTAGGAACTAATGAACCCGCTGTCTCAGATGCGTGTAGTTCACCCCGTTCGCCGGAGAGATGGCGTTGGCTGCGCTTTTAAGACAGTCGGGTAGAAAATGCCTTCAAAAATTCTTTCAAGCTTTTAAATTACTTAGAGCAAATTATTGCATTAAGTACAGTAATGTGTATATTAGAGTTGTATATAAAACGCAACTGTAAACGAACAGTCTACAATTATCTCTCAGAGTCCCCTTTCAAAAACTTAAAGTACGCAATAAAGCTTGCCATGAACTGTTAGCATGCCAGCGTAATTACTGTCTCTCAGTTTCAGTAAATGAAACTTTATTACGAGCAGACATTACGCAGTTTTGCCACCAGATGTCGATAAGGGTAACGTCGCGACAAATTGAACGTTATTAAACATTCAAGTTTAATTAAAAACACATTATAAATTTACAACACGCTTATATTTATGTTTGCTGCCGAACATT
Organism: Megachile rotundata; assembly: GCF_050947335.1. Lineage (NCBI taxonomy): Eukaryota > Metazoa > Arthropoda > Insecta > Hymenoptera > Megachilidae > Megachile > Megachile rotundata. The sequence continues at coordinate 11,007,557 of NC_134995.1, forward strand.
TGTCAAAGCTTTTAATTTGACGGTACATATTCCGCGACGTCTATGATTTACGCCATTCGCCGGGAAAATCAATTTCAGAAATTGTCGCGAGAACGTAAAAGCGGTCAGCAGTGGAAACGACATCAGGAAAATTGAAAAAGGTTCACATCGACGGTGGCGGCGTGCCTGTAACTCGAGCAGACGGATATCTCGAAAGTTTCGATGAAAGATGACGTGGAAACGTGCAGAAGATCTAAAAGTGCATAGTTTTCATTCGAGAACGTCGCAGGGGATCGATGCTCTATGTCGGATGTTGAATCGACGAGTAGATCGACAATGTCTCTTACGTTTCTTTTTTACGTTTTGTTCCTGTGTCCAGCTCGATAAAAGTGTTTGCACGAAAGTCGATCATAGTTCCGTATTTTCCGATTACTGTTTCTTAGTAAAGAACGTAGAGAAGCGTTTCTACGAAACCTTTTACTGCATTTAACAAGATCGATGAAAGGATATTTTTATTCTCCAAAGTATTTTAATGCGCGGATAAACCGTTTGGTCACATTTGACATCGTATCGCTATGTATTACCCACCGCACTCTCCATCCCTCATTCATCCGGGATAATTCCGATCCCCGTGCATTAATTCTATCACTTCGTTAATGAAATGTGCGCAATTTAATTAACTACATCGGTACGATAGAAATTCGCTAAATAATATGCAACGTCAGCGAAACACGAGTGGTTACAAATGAATAGGAATACGCGTTACATCGAGATTTTACCGGATTAAAAACCACACCGTTCCAATTTTTTTGCGGAAGTCAAAGTCGAGGCGAAAATTAGGTAACGGAATAGCGAGGACGAAAGTAGAGGAATAAAAAGCATCGAACAAGAGGGCAATTAGAGGCACGAATTCTAATTACAGATTCCAACGTTCCACGGTGACAGGCGGCGTTCGATCAGTCCTTTCTTTCATTTCTTTCGGTCATTCGATCGCTGAAAGTTGCTTAGTCGCACGGAACAGAGTCGAAGCTGATTCGCGAAAAATAACATTTGGTCGAAGAAAATAAGCTATCGATCGAAACAAGGTACCGAACGATGAACCAACGTGCATTAATCGACGATCAAAATTGTTGATAAAGCGACACGACGCTTTAATTCGATTCCTAACGACTACAGTGTCCCGGAAAATGAAACAAACGTTTCGACCGGTGTCAGCGCAGATTGAATTCCAAAGCGTTTTTCTTTTGGCGAACCGGTTCGGCGAGGATTTCACGGGCAACGCGACAATTAGGCGAATAGAACAGCTGGGCCGAATAGCGCTCGCGATTCGTTTCGTAACATGTCCCAGCGCATCCTGCATACGAATCGAACCTCATACGTTTGCAGTTACATCGCACCGGTGCGAACGTAATTTACGTCGACGTTGAAACCGACCGAGCATACTAGCCTTTCCCGTTCAAAACAACTCTTCGTTTCGATGTTCTCGCTTTCGATCGTTCCGGAGAAACAACGTGGTCGCTTTTCGAATCCGATTGCTGCTTTCTCAACTAAGTTATCGATACTTCGAGGGGTGATTTAATGCGGGCAAGGAAAGGCCAAATCACTATTAGGTCAAAAATCGATATTTCCGACTATTTCAGTCGGTCAACGATCTGTCGATTAAACGTGCGGGCGTTCGGTTCATTGATATATCTGATGACCGACGCTTTTATCTTCTCGAATCCGATAGTTTCTAGCTGTTTTTTCGACTAAGTTATTGATACTTCGAGGGGTGATTTAATGCGGGCAAGGAAATCACTATTAGGTCAAAAATCGATATTTCCGACTATTTCAGTCGGTCAACGATCTGTCGGTTAAACGCGCGGGCGTTCGGTTCATTGATATATCCGATGACCGACGCTTTTATCTTCTGGAATCCTTCGGTGCGTACGCACGTCTTACGAGATCTTTAGTCATCGAGGATACAGTTGGTCGACCTCGTGCTCGATCCGCGTTTCTTGACCGAGAGATTTAATTATCTAATTTGTCGTCGCATTCCGCGCGATTCCCACGATATTCGACGCGATCGGTGGATCACCGGCGTGAAAAGGCGTGGCCCGTTATCGGTTCGACGAAGTCGATCGATCGACATTTCGCGCGGCAATTACGAAACCTAAACTGAACGACTACCGTTGAATAATAGAATCGTGAATATTAGAATCTAAATGGAATCGTGAAAGACTCGAAGCATCATCGGACATCTAATGATTCACGCATCTATCCCCACGCGTGCTACGATGACGTGGCCACGTTTCTCTACCACGCAGGAATTTCCGTCTCGAATACACCGGAAGAGAAGGAATTTTTCACCTTTCAGTTTCACGATCATTTCGTTACCGATATTCGAATTTCTCGGGCGAGAAACGGTAAGCGACGACCGACGTGAACCACCCGTCGCTCTTTTCATAGTGCTTTTCCCCTTTTACGCGTTCTCCGATCTACCGTGCTTCGCGAAGCGACCACTCTTCTTTCGCTTTACTGCAACAGGTAGATTGATCGAAAAGCGTTCGATCGATATGTTTTCGCTGTTACCGTGAAGCAGGAATTTCGAATAAATCTCTGCTAAGCTCTGTTTAGCCAGAAGAACAAGCCGGGTTAATCGATGGATCGTTTTCGCTAGTTTGTCTCGATTCATCGAGCAACGCGATGATCCGGAAGGTACGCTCGTACTTTCCCGGAGAGCGTTGGTCCGCGAAGATAAATTGGAAGATTATAAAGAAAGAAGTAGACGCGAAAAGTACGGCAGTAAAGATTCGCTAGGAAACCGCTATAATTACAGTAATTTTATATAAACCTGTACCGGATTCTAGTAATCGTTGACGTTTCGCGGAAAACATCTCTCGCGACGAATGAAGATTTCTTAAAATCGGGAAAGATCGGTCGTTTCCGGACGACGTCGGTGAATCGTTCCGCGATCGTTCGAAACGTAGAAACAGTCTTTGAGATACCGAAATCGATAAAAGTAGAGAAGACAAGGAAAGTTGGTAAGAAAATGCACGAGGCTCAAGGAACAAAGTATGCGTCCCTGCGAGAAGATCAACAAGTAGTTAGATAGCGGTGGGGAGAGGTCTGTTTGTATGCCGGTGACGGGATTGGAAGTCGGGGGCTAAAGAAGCGAAGCGGAGCGAAGGGACGGTGGTAGGGTGGGCGCGTGGCGGCGCGGCGGAGGGTGGCGAGAGAAGTAAGCGTCAAGGGAAGGGGGTTAGGAAGGGGAGGGGATCGCGAGTTGCGACGAGGGACGAAGCGAGGAGAGGCGAGTGTATTCGGGGCAGGCGGGCAGGCAAGCAAACGGGCAGGAAAGCGGCAGGCAGGCAAGCAAGCAGGCAGGCGGACAGGCAGGCATCGAGTAAGCCAGCGAAGCTACGAATCACGCGTCCTCTCGACTCCTCGGTTCAGTCGGGTAGGCGCGTTTGTACGGCGTCGGCTTTGGTGTATCGTTCGCGCGCGTCGCGATCGGTTTTACGTTCGAGTTCGGCTGGTTTCGTTGGTGCGACGCGAGTTTTTGTTTGTTTGTAAAACGAAGGAGAACGATGGGAACCATGTGCACAGGTGATGGACTTTAGCGAACTGTGATCGGTGGTACGAGAAGAAGAATCAACGATCCGAAGGATCACGCGAAAGGAAGATCGCGACGCAACAGCGTGGTCCGTTCTTCGAGCGGATCGGCAAAGCGAAGCTAACAGGAGGAACAACCAAAGGAGAGAAAGATGTCGCGAGCGCAAACGGATAGACGCATCGTACGGGCCTGGGCGAGGCCTGAACGTCTTTTGTTGTCGTTTCTGCTTCTGTGTGGAATTCTCGGTGAGTAGATCGTATCTTTTGTTCGTTACTATCTCGCGATACCTTTCCTATGTGCACTCGCGCGCACGTACTTGTTGAGCATCGTACGTAGTATATGCGCACGTGCGTGTGTATAACACGTACGCGCGCGTGTGGCAATGTGTGCGAGACGAGAACGTTGCGGGTATTTACAACGTTTTGTTCGTACGCGCATGCGCCGTTGCCGCGTACGCGTCGACGAGGCCAGTCGCGCCGGTGGTGGGGGAAACTGGGGCCTTAGGCCGCGTTCGTAACCGCTCGTAAGAGGACTCGTCGATCACCGACGTTTTCCAGCGGCGTTTCACGCACGAAACGAGCGTCTTTTCGACGGATAAACCTTCGTCGAAATACACGTTGTTTGTCGACGAAAGGAACGCGGTAAAAGAGAAGCTTGCGTCTTCTTTCTACTTTCTCGTTACAAACCGGAGTGTATAACCCGGTTCTGTTTTTCTTGCCAGGCGATATCGGATAGCGAGGTATCGCGATACGAAACGCGTATCCCGAGGAAACCGACGAAAGGAAGATTTACTCGGGGCGATATTTTTCTAGAAAGGTGTGCCGTTACTCGTGGGAACCTCGGGGCATGCAACTTGCCTCGTTTCCGAAAGCGAATATCGAAATCGTCGCGTCTCGTTGCAGCGATGCACTTGGCCTGTGCGAAACGTCGACTCGTCTTATTTTTTATTGGCGTTAATTCGTTCGAACGTAGGTCGCGTCGGGCCAATCAGGGTCGCGTTCCATTTCGTCGAGCCGAGACCGTGCAGGGATTCGACCGGTGGAGATTCGAGAGGCCTTCGGGGAACCTTACTCGGCGTAATCTTAAACCACTGCCAGCCGATTTCCAAGTGCTCTCTCGGTACATTCTTTGGATTTTTCCCTACTCCCTCTCTCTCTCACGGTTATCCGCTCCCTTCTCCTTTGCACCTTTTCGTTCCTTCGTTTCTCTTCTTTTCCTTCTCACGAAAGAATGCAGCTTTAACTGCGGTAACAGCGACGTCGTAGCGCGTCACGCGTCGTGTTCATACGTGCTACGGCTTCTCTTTTCTCTCTTCCGTTGTTTTATCCTCGCCGCCCGAGATTCTCGGAGACGTTGAACGACGGACGAACGTAAACGAGTCGATCCGGATTATGCAAAACGTCCGGCGACTGAAAGGCCGTGTTCGGGGAGATCGAAAGGGAAGCGGCGAGCGTTTACTAGCGCGTTGCTCTGTCCGAAAGAAAGGAAAAACGTTTCGTTCCATTTTCCCGAGTTCGATTTCGAGAATTTCACCGATCCTTAGGAAGTTTGATTTTGCACGGATTTGCCGTTCACCGGGCACATTGTTCGTGGCCAGCTTTGTTTCCTGCGAGTAAGCCCGTATAAAAACGAGTCTTTCTAAGACCGTTCTCGTTTTGTTTTCACGGTAAAGATGCGTTTAACCGGGTCAAGATTACACAATGAAATACCCATCTTTGGACGTCGATCCTTTGCAAGCTCGTCTTCGCGAATTCGTCCTCGGAGCAGAGAAAAGAAAACGCGCGAACGGTCTGCCGATCTTTTTACGCGAGAATCATTCATTCGAGAGAATTGGAAGTAATTCGACCTAATACGAGGTCGCGGAAAGTAAATCCGACTCGTGCGGATTAACCGCGGTGCTAGAAAGGTTAAACGAAGATCGGAGGTTCGCGAGATAGCTACCTTCGGCTTTGGGAACTCGACGCCTCGAGAAATCCCGTCGTGGAAGATCGGAAGCAGACAGCCAGAGAGCACGATTCAGCAATGTAAATAGGGAAGGAATTCGTAACCCGATTTTAACTTCCGGTAGTCTGGATCCGGATCGCGTTACCGTGGATCCCTTTGTTCGCGGAAAAACGATTTGATCGTTGGCCCCGTGATTACGCTCCTCTGGATAGATTTTTTGAAGGGGTGGGTGGAAGGAAATAAATTAGGAGGAGCAACGTGATCGGCGAAGAAAAGAGCGGTAGCTCGGTGGCACGGGGAACAATAAAGACGCCGAGAGGAAGAGAGGAAAGTAAGTAGACGGGACGCGATGCGGCGGTTAGAAGGAACGGAGAGGACAAGCAAAGTCGAGAGGACAAAGAGGTTGGGGTCGCCGGCCGTTCCTCCTAGGTGCGCGTCTTTCGGTTTTACAGTTTGCTCCATACGTTTAACGTAATATAACTGTCGTTTCGAGTGTCGACCTTCGAAATTTTACGAAGAATTTTTACACGCGGACAGATACGCCCTTATCACCGATCGCTCGCGATACGGCGATATCGATATCGCACGATGAATTTTAGGCCTCCGTTATACTCGACCACTTAAGAATAAAACTTTCCAGAGTTTTCAGGAATTCTGACCGATTTCGAAACTTTTGCTTCTCCTTTTAACACTGGAACTACCATCCAAAATGACTGGTTCAGATTTCTCATTTTATATTACAAAATTTTATTGTCGTAATTTTATGGAAATGTCTGTCATATTTTAGGTAAGAACTAGTGCTATGTTACTTGATGCTTTAGTAATTATTTCCCTTTGTATTTTATTTTTCATTCTTCGATAAACGAGCATTTAATGTCGGTGATTCTTGTGTTAAGCTTTTTCAAGTTGGAATTTTCAAGTTCTTCCAGTTGGAATTTTTTAGCTTTTTCAAGTTGGAATTTTCAAGTTCTTCCAGTTGGAATTTTTTAGCTTTTTCAAGTTGGAATTTTCAAGTTTTTCGAGTTGGGATTTTTTAGCCTTTTCAAGTTGGAATTTTCAAGTTCTTCCAGTTGGAATTTTTTAGCTTTTTCAAGTTGGAATTTTTAAGTTCTTCCAGTTGGAATTTTTTAGCTTTTTCAAGTTGGAATTTTCAAGATTTTCGAGTTGGAATTTTTTAGCTTTTTCAAGTTGGAATTTTCAAGATTTTCGAGTTGGAATTTTTTAGCTTTTTTAAGTTGGAATTTTCAAGTTCTTTGAGTTGGATTTTTTTAGCCTTTTCAAGTTGGAATTTTCAAGTTTTTCGAGTTGGAATTTTTTCAGCCTTTTCAAGTTGGAATTTTCAAGATTTTCGAGTTGGAATTTTTTAGCCTTTTCAAGTTGGAATTTTCAAGTTTTTCGAGTTGGGATTTTTTAGCCTTTTCAGGTTGGAATTTTCAAGTAATTTCGAGTCAAAATTTTCAAGCTTCTTCAAGTCGAAATTTTTAACACTAGAACTACCAACCAGTCAAAATGGCTGGTTTCAGATTCCTCATTTTATATTACAAAATTTCATTATCATACTTTTATAGAAATGTCTGTCATATTTTGTTGAGGTAAGAGTTCTATATGTTACTTGATGTTTTAGTATTTATTCCCCTTTTCATTTTATTTTTCATTCTTTTATAAACGATCATTTAACCCCTTGCCATTTATTTACGAGGTGCGTCAGTCAAGACTAACCATTAATGACTATAACATTAAAACGAACAAAGAAAATGAAACTGTTCTAAGTATTTTATATTCAGGGATCCTTGACAACGCACATTATAGTTGGATCTAAAATTCAAGTTGAAGAGTATTCAAAATTTGAGTAACCATTAATCACATTTGAGTTGTGAGTGCGTCACGAGTGAGACTCGTCAAAGCACGGGAAGGGGTTAACGTCGGTAATTCCAGTTAACGAATCCTGAATGATTCGTTTCTCGTAGACTTTTTTAACCGTAATGCGCTGTGATTTAAGAATATATAAGATATCAACACAAGGGAAGCAGGGTGAAAGGGGATCAAAGGCCGGCCTTGGCCGAACGCGGAAGCTAATTCGTGTCAGGCGTGTTATCGTCGCCGAATTCATCCCAATTGGTCGGATTTGGCGGCAGGGTTATCGAGTTTAGAGCCGTGCCTCCCGACAGGAGCGACCGAACGCGAGGCTGACACGAGTCCGCGCCGCCAGAAATACATTTGCATTTGAAAATCGTCCGTCGACTGACAGCCGTTTATGATGAGCACGATTCGTGACACGCGCAGGCAACCGATGTGTGATTCGCGTGCAGATTTTCAGCGTTTGCTGTTTCGATCGTTTTCAATCGAAACAACGTTGTTCCCAACGACAAACAACGGAAGCTTCGAAAATAGATCCATCTTCGAGGAACTGCATTTTAGCGATTCTAGGACAATTCCCTTTAAAACGGGGTAATATTAACTTTTCGAATAGCTCTTCCGCTTTTGGGTAAATGATTAACGAGATCCCCTGCACTCGTTTTCAACTTCGTGTTTCTCCAAAAATATTCCGACTGTGGACCTATAACTTCCATTTCAGCGGACGTTCGTTATAGTTAAATCTGGATCCAATATTTTTTTAATCGCCGTTTTAAAAAAAGAAAAATCGGTATCGTCCATCGAAACTTTTAAAGGGAGAGAAGAAAGCGATCCGCTTTTTCCGAGTTTTCGTGATTTAAAGGAAAGCGGAGAGTGGTTCGGAAATCTGCGAAGAATATTTGGCAAAGTCGTTCTGGAACAAAGCGAATTTTCCCGTTTTTATTCGGTCGAATCGGTCTGGCCAATTTCCGCGTTTGCGCTGCGGGTCGAGGCGTCGCGACGTGCTCCGCTCGCGATTAATGTTGCGTCGAGTTTGAAGGAGTTCGCGTATCCGTTTAACGAACGAGCGGACGAAATTTTCGTTCGGTAATTTTTCCTTTGGACACGTAACGAGTTTACCGCGTCGATTCGTTGAGCGCGGGAGAAAGAAGGGAACGCGTAGAGAAATCGGTAACTCGTAATTACGGATTAAAAAGTTACAACGAGAAAAGGAAGTTCTAAACGAAAGCGGGGCGAGATCGGGAAGAAGTTGCGCGCCGAGCATGCCAAGATCTCTCGTTCCGACGCGTCCCTCGAATCGTCGAAAGTCGCTTCTAATTTTCCGTTCCTGTTTCTTTTTCTCTCTTTCGGAAAGTCTAAGCAACGAAAACTATTCGCGTGTCTCGTTAAGACGCCGGTAAGCGGAAATGGAACGCGTCGCGACGACCGACGCGCAAACACGAGCCCTCTCGAGCTGTAACGATTCGTCGTCGCAAGAGTGTTCGATGAGGAGACGCCTACTCGACGTTCTCGTCTTCTTCGGCGACCAACCGCGAATATCGCTTGACTCTGCAGAATTCTTACATCTTTACGCTCCTACGCTTCCTTCCACTTCTACTTCCTCTTTCTCCCTCGGCCTTGCGCTCCCTTCGTTTCACAAACCCTTTCCTCGACCGCTTTAACTCCGTTTTTCACTTAATCCGCGATCGACTTGTCCACGGTCCAGAAACGCTTTTCGATCGAAACGTTTCTGTTGCTCCACGTTTCTTCGGGTACCGCTTGAAAGTTAGAAGCGGAAGGTCGACGACTGACGTAGTCGCATATACCAGCTGTACAGTCCACTGCAAATCTGCATTCCGATACTGTATCGAAAATTCTGCAATTAAACCGGGTTTTAAAATTAGAACTGCATATCCATTCGATAACTGTCGAGATATTTTGTTTTTCGATTCTTTAGAAGATTTACGAGGTCTTTTCGTTTACATTTTTGTTTAAACCTAGTGGTATATAATGTGCACTTTTGAAATTAAAAATGGCGTTAAAAAATAAATAAACGAACGGCGAAACATAAATTGGTACACAGATTTATTCTTTATCTTCATGAAAATCAATTCTGATTTCAAGAAATGTATTTTAACAACTTGTGTTCTCTTTAATAAGAAGCTTGTAGAGCGGTCATTGGACTGATTTGGTAGTTTTAGTGTTAAATTGCACTGTTTTGACGAGTCTGACGCTCTCGTACCTCGGCTGTGATCAATTTCACTCAAATTTTGAATACGCTTCAATTTGGAATTCAAGTCCAATTATTTGCATAGTCAACAATTAAATAATAACATATTGAAATAACATTTCAATTTTGTTGTCTATTTTAATGTTATATTAGAAAAGTAATCAAAATTTCGTTTGCTTTCGAAAAACATTTATTTACTAAAGAAACCTTAAATGCTAATCAACAAAATAATTTCCATTATTTTCTAACGCTTTTTGTTAGCGTAAAGGCAGCTGTTCGATTCCCTCTTTGAAAAAGTCCTTCAATTTTTCATTGAAAAGCTTTGAAGTCATCAAAGAAATTTTGATTACTTTTCGGTACCCCTAATATCTTAATTGGGCAATGACTGACGCACCTGACGAATAAGTCATAGTGGAAGGAGTTAAAGTCACCCTTTGTACTTCACTTACAAAATCACCCTTACTCCCTTCATTTACGAAATGTGCAACAGTGTGGAGTACGTGACAATTATTTTATATTTTTCATTTATTCTAAGTAGCAAGTTAAATTCAGATAATGAATTATAAGGTACAAGAGGGTCGAGGCGCCCTCATAGAAGCGCAAAGGGTTAACCTCGTTTTCGGGAACGCGTAAGCGTAGGAATGAGGGTATTTAGAAATAGGAGAAGTTGAAATCGATAAGTTTAGGAAACTGAAAGATGTTGAAATACGTTGGGCGTTTGCAGGCGAGTGTACACGCGAGTGGTTAAGAAAACGGTGCAGTTATAAATACGAGGTCACGTATTAACGGAGATTTTCGCAAAAATGGCGTTACGTTCGCGGTTAGAGCACGTTTGACGAGAGTATATCGGCGTGGACGAAGAGGATTAACGCGCTGGTATCGCGTCGCGTGCGGGAAGGAGAATAAAAGAAGGAGACGATGACGAAAAAGCCGGTTGCACAGGGTATGCGGTTACCGTGGAACGCGACTCTCGCGAACGCTTGTCCCTCGAGCGAGCGATTTCGCGACCTTCTCCGCTCTAAAACGGCCCGACCACTTTGGAATTCTCCGGCGAATTTGCTTTCGGGAAATTCGATTAGGGCGGAACGAATCGAACCGACGACGGAGAAAGATTCGCAAACAAGACTTTGGAGAAGTTCTCGTCAACGTTTTTCGTTGCGCTGCTCGGAAGCGAGGACTTTTCTTCTTCCGCTTCCTCGGGTAAACAACCGCGCGCATTTTTCGATGGATTTGTTCTCGAACGTCGGACAAAGCTTTCGATACGTTCGAAATCATTGATTTTATTTCCCGGGGAAGAAAGGTTACGTTTTCCCTCTCTGCCGGCGACAAATACGAAAGCCGATCAAACAAGGGGTAGTTTCATAACGGTAAGCAATGGCGAAGTCGCTTTTCTGGCTGTCCGTCAAAGACTCCATCGACGGATGACTAATTCAGGAAGACGGAAGGCGATTCATCGATCGTCGTTCGAAATCGCCCACGCGAACGCGTCAGCGCTCGATGACTCGGCCACTCGACGTATCGCGCTCTTCCCGTAACTAGTTTTCCCCTAATCTCGTTGCACTCGTCAGATTTCATATAACCGACGCTTCATATTATGCGATACTTTGCCCCTTTGTCCCGACTCGAAACGTAATCAACTTTACGCGAAATAAAAAATGCAATTTTACTTTTCATATTTCTCGCGGCAGTCGCGCGTTAAAAAGTCAAATATCAAAGTTGGAAACGCTTATAATTCAACGAAACGTGAATTGTTCTGTTATATCGCGGTCCTCGAACATTCCCGCGTCACGGAAATCTTAATATTTCGAGTACGCGGCTGCGTAAGCCCCGTCGTTTATTTTCGCTCGCCAATGATAGGAAGGAAACAGTCCGTCAGTCGAACGCTTCGAATATTAACTCGCGAGAGACCTGGATATCTTGTGTTGCTTCGGAATGCTTGGGAATACGAGCAATTAGTAGGCGAGGCTAATTGCGAACCACGATATGCTTCGGATACGTATTGAATCGCAAAATCGAATTCGACCTTGCGTTATCTCCTATTATTATTTTCTCGTGTCCCTTCGTTACGAGCTTCTTCTACCGTTCGCACGAACATTCGCGCGCTTCAACTATTTGCAAAATTTTGCACCTCTATCTCCTTCCGCGAAATGTTTACACGAACGCGATAGATAACAAAAATCTTGGTGATTTATCCGCCGCGATAAACGATATTTCTTCCGGTTTTTCTGCATCGAAACGTCGATTAGCGAAACGGCATAAGTTATCGCGAACTGTTCCGCGCAACCGAACCCCGAGGGTTACGATAACGTCAAAAAATTAAATAGCGCGCATTAATCGTGTATTCGGAGATACTTTTACCGCGATTAGCTTCGCGGCTTTATCGCCGCGTATCGTTTTATCGGGTTTAAACGTATTCGGTTGTTAAAATCGACCGGCAAAATTTACCGGCTAATTTCTCGCGTTCTTCTCCGCCATCAATTTTTATCGAGTTCCCAGTTATTCGATTTGCAGCCGGTAAGTCGCGACGAATTCGTGTCGAGTCGTTTCTCCAAATGTTTCCTCGGCGTACGTGTCAGCGCGTACGTCGCGTTTAGATCGTACACGGAATACGTGGCTGGCACCTTTAACGAACCTTACCCGTACCGGTTAAACGTTTTGTCTCGCGCGTCGTGATCCCCCAAACGAATACACCGCGAATTCAAACACCGCGTTTATCGTTCACGAACAGACGTACGATAACGAATTTGGGAGATCCGCGGGTGTCCCGGGAGGGAACACGCCTTCGCGTCGGGCACAAATAACTTGACAAGCAAATTAACAAAGATGTAAGACTCCCTCGCAAAGGGACATCACTTTCCTGAGACTTGTAGTATTTAAAAATCTACTTATAAGAAGTTCTAGTTAACAATTAACCTAAGAGCCAAGTGGCTAAGGCAGTAGCGTGAAGGACTGATAATCGCTCGATTGCTGGATCGAATCCCATTGTCGATATTTTTTTTTTTTCTTTCAATTCTTATCTCAACTTTAAGCGTAACATTTATGAAAGCTTATGACATGTGGAAAATGGGATTTGATACAGTAATCCATCGATTTAGCCTTTTGCGCTACGCTCTTAACCTAACGCGAGCTCCAAGGCGATTTTCAAATGCAATTTTTTCGGAAAAATCTTGTGGAGCTTTTGCTTAATTAACTTTGGAAACGTAAATACTGCAAGTTTCAGAAAAATCCGTTTCTTATATTATTTTTTTTTCTTTCAATTTTTATCTCAACTTTAAGCGTACCATTTATGAAAGCTTATGACATGTGGAAAATGGGATTTGATACAGTAATCTATCGATTTAGCTGTTAGCCTAACGCGACCTCCAAGGCGATTTTCAACTGCAATTTTTTCGGAAAATCTTGAGAAGCTTTCGCCTAATTAACTTTGGAAACGTAAATACTGCAAGTTTCAGAAAAATCCGTTTCCGACCTTGGTGTCCCTTTGCCTGACCACTTGTCTTGCCTAAGCACTTGCTTAGCGTAAACACGACTTCGAATTTTCCTCGTAGGCAAAGGTCGCCGAGTGGCCCCGGGAAAACCTAGTCCTAAAGGACCGTAACGTTTCCGAGCACGTCACGTAGGCAAAAGCGTCACTCCGGGTGAAAACGCGGTATGTATCGTAGCTTGAACGCGGTGTTTCCGTTTACTGGTTCTTTTAAATTTCCGCGTGCTCGAGGTTGGATTACGAGGATATACCGTAGGGAGCGTTTCATCTCCGGAAGTTATTCGGGGATGAAGAAAAAAGGAAGTTTCGGTGGAGTATTTTTAACCGTCCGTTCCGAAAATAATCAACGATGTGGAGGGGTGCGAATGTCTGTTCGTTTAAGCCTTGACGGAGTTTAAGCCGAGACGTTAATGGTAAATCGATAGTCGCGATAGCGGTCGAGAGAGGCCGTGCATCGAAACGAACGGGAAAGAAAGTAACGCGGTTCCGTTAGATTCCGTTTCTGCTCGCTTAACTGGACACGGGAAGCCGTCATCGGACGCTGGCGGTTTTTCGTTGTACCGATTTACGGAGAATAGACCGGGAGTTATCGTCGATCGCGTTCGTCGAAAAGCGGCCTATGCCCGCTTATCAGGGCGCGGCAGTCGAAACGTAATCGTACGCTCGACCGATGACGATTCATCGGGGAGGGGACAGAGAGAGAAAATGCTAGGTTGCATTACATTTCACGAGAAACCGTTAAGGCTGACTCGTTCCGAAAGAGGACAGCTAATTTCGATCGAGTCACTTTCGGTAAACTCGTGAACGTTAAACTACGCGACGCACTCGTATCGGAAGCTAGTTCGCAACTTCGGTAAAGGGTTACTCTTTTTAGTATCGTTTATCCGTCAACCCTTTTATAACGAGATTTATCCGACCAAGCGTAGCCACTCGATTTACGCGCGACTGAATCACGCGAACATTTTCGATTTTTGACGAACGGCAGTCGTAATGCATTCGCATCTTTGCATTTGTGACTCGACTCGATCGAATGATATCTCGGGATATTCTCATTTATTTACTACTTACAATAAGTAAAGAATATATTCTGAATTAATTTTAAATTAAAGAACGCAGAGGGTTAATTTTGTACGAAATACATCTCGAAAAGACAAGACCCACATTTCTAGAGAGTACGTACTGTGCACTCGTTATGAGCCGCAGCAATTCAGGGAAGCGGGTCTTGTTCCCCGATCCGACCGATATGTATGACTGCAAATTATTCGCTCGAAAATACGTGCGAATACTCGCAGTAGATCGTAGTTTCTGTTCGGTATGCTGTCGGTGCTCGTCTTGCGGGTATATATAAAAATGATGGGCGCAGGCAACATGGGTTGCCTAGCCTCCGCACGATAACGCGTATGCATCCATCGCTGTTATTCGTTCCAGCTGCCTCGACAAAATCCTACGTATTTATTAATAGATTACTTCGGAGGCGCACTCGTCTACGTGCACGGATAACCTCCGACGCACGATAAGAGCGTCGCGATAACCGAACGATCGAATGGAACGAGCTCGTTTCTCGGAACTTCGCTTCGGAGTTGACTCACGCGCGGGATACCTGAATCGATGACGTCATCGACATTCTCGTCGGTCTTGTCACGCGGACGATCGTTAGGCTCTTGTACGAGTTCCTCCTCTGGCCTCTCGCTTCCACGCGTACGGATTCTTCGAGGCGCAACGTTCCGACTCTTTCGGATCTTCTCGGTCGTCGATCGTCCGGATAAAATACCGCGTTTTTCCTCGATTCCGTTTCTCTCGTTGCATCGAAACCTTGTTCGTGATTCGAAAAAGCGTTCGGTCGACGTTCCGCGTTTGGCTCCGTTTTTCCGCCGCGACCGCGTCTGGTTTTTTCAGCGCCGATCGTTTATTATCGTCCGGGTCGAAGCGGGTAACCAGGATCGAGGAGAAACAAGACGGAGCCGCGTTGCACGCACCTGTTACCGCTCGACCCGTTTCTCTCGCGTCGCCGTTTCCCATCGACCGAAGCAACCATGGAAATTAAACGTCGACGTAAAGGAAGAAGAGTCACGAGATAGTTCCTGACGGTTCGGCGGGCATGCGCGCGGGCTCGCTCGGCCGAAGGGGAGTACTCGCTTAATTGTCCCTTGGTCCCTCGGCGCAACGTGAGAACCGCGAACAAAGGGCGTCCGTGAGAAACGCGTTTGCGTTCGACGTATCCCTCGAGACGGTTCTTCTTCCGAATCTACTGGCCCCGTTTTCCCCGATGACCCCGTTAACCTCGGCGAAACGAACCATTTTAACCCTAATCATCGTCATTTCTTAGTTTTCGAGCTATTAGGTATTTCCAGGTGTATCGAGGCCACTTTTCGCGTTAATTTTAGCTGGAAATTCGCGTAACACTCCGTGGGATAACGAAACGATCGATCGTTGACTCCGGATATCGCGCGGGGTCTCCTCTCGTTAGCGATGTTCTTTCTCTCGAGCGGGATCGGATAATTTTGCGAGTTAGAACGGGGGTAGGAAAGACGAGACTCGCGACGGATAGCGGTAGCGGCGGTAGTTTGGAAGGGAAGATACGGTGTCTGGTGGCAGGGCAGCGTAACGAGGTAAAGTAATGGAGATTGGTGTGGACCGTGAGCTCGCGCAAAAGGGGTTGCTCGTTTGGTAGGTCTAAGAGGTGACGGGCGTCTTCCGAGACGACGTTGGAAACCGCGCTTTTGCTCGAGTCCTCTTGGTCGGTAACTCATTAACGTAAGTAGCTGTTAGAGAAGGGTAAGACATTGTTCGGAAGGGACGTAAATTCGCGTCTTCGCTGGCAATTTCCGCCCTTCGACCACGGGCAGCCGTCGCGGGTAATTCGATTGCAACGATTCTCGAGAAGATCGCAAAGTTCGAGTCTTTCGGATTTTTTCGTCCGAGCACGATCGATCTTCGTTAGAGCGTGAAATTTCGTTCGTATCCAAGCAGCCGATTCCCGAACTCGGACAGTGGTCGCGCCTTAACGCCTCCACCGGCTCCCCTCCATTCTTAATTGAATTTCGTCCAATCCGATTTCCAATTGGCACCCCTGTTCGTTTTCTACGTAAATTACTTCCTTTGTTTACCGAGGGAATTCGCAATTGATCGCCATTCTTTTCGCGCCACCCATACGCGTATATCAACCATCCGCTTCGCGAAACGAGTTTTCCGATTTTCGCCTTAGAAACGGATTAATTCGACCGAGTTTACCCTCTAATTTTTTTCTCGTGCTCCGCCGTTGTCGCGTGCTAAAAACGTCAGTTCTTCGACGTCCCACGACTTTTGATCGCGCGAACTTGGAAGGGTAAACATCCGCGGGACGGTGATTCCGATAGATCCGATTTGCCAACCGATCAAAGTCGTGTTCGGATAGTCGCTTACCAAAAGCGGACACAGACGCGTTCCAGTTTTTCTAGAATCGCTCGAACGTTCGAGCGTTATCGCTACCATTAATTACGTCTGGTAATCACGCGCTTCCAGAGGCAAACATGGACGCGGAATAATTACGTATCGTCGCGTCGTTTCGATTTTGAGGAGCACGGTCGAGCGCTCTTGCCTCCTCTTCGTTAGAATCGTCTTGATTCCTACAGAAGTTGGCTGTTTCGTCGGCGGAACAGTTTCCTTTATTCGCATAAATTCGAAGGGGACACCGTTATTAATTACGTCGTGCTTCAAGCCCATCGAATCGCGCCGCAAACTTTTTTCCTCGGTGTCGCGTCCACGCGGCGCGATACTTTATTACCGATATTTTTCTCCAATCAGAAATGTTCGCTGGAAAGAGAAAAAAGTAAATCGTTTGGTCCTGCTCGTCCCAAATGTCGATCGGAGTTGAACAAAGAACGATCTCGATGCCTGTCCCCCTTCGCTTTGATCTTTTCATTCGAATTCATCGGTTCCCCGATGCATCACCGAAAATAACGCTCACCGGTGTTTTCCTCCCATGAACACGGGGCTGAAAACTATTAAGCGCAGCTGTTGCGCGATAACTAAGATACAATGCGCTCATGGGTGTTCCGTGTAGGGTGGCGAGTTCCCAAAAATATACGAGCGTTTTAATCAACGCCGTTCGTTTCCTCGTTGCAAAGACGAATCGTTCTTCGTTCACCGTTATTTCCGTGTCGAGTTAATGGATTTGGATGGAAAATCTCTCGCGAGTTTCGGTGAGCACCTAGAAAAGCGACGGGGCAACCGGAGTAAGCAACAACAAGGGGCGAGGGATCGAAGCAATAGGAGCAATGGAACAAAGTGGATTCTCGGTCTATGAGTCACGGGTGCGTCGAGAGGCGCGTAACGCGCGTACGCTCCAGTCACGAACACGCCGGGTTGGAGAGAGAAGGGTCCTGCTACACAACGAACGCACGAAATAAAGTAGATCCGAGGGTAAATCGATGAAAGCTGGTGGAGAAGGGTCGCAGGGAGAGCAGATGCCCTTCCGCGGATGCAAGACGTTATCGGGAACTGTTCTTCCTCTTGGACGCGCTTTTATCGAAACACACCTCTGTTGAAATTTCTCCTAATCCGAAGACGTCGAATTTAGCTGGAGTCGCATTATAGAGGCCTTTGGGTCGCGTTCGATACAAAAGTTTCAAGCCGATAAAATCGTTATCGGTCAAAGCTTTTTCTTTCACGGATCGAGGACCGAAGAAAACGCTTGTTCACGAATTATCTCGAGTCGAACGATGCTTTCGTTGTTTCTCGCGACACGCGAACGCGCGAACGTGGCAACGAGTACTCGACGAGTTACGCTCACCCTACACGCTTCTCCCGCTGGCGCCTGCTAAAAATAAACTCGTCTCCTTTCCTTTTTCCCATTCTCCCGTTTGCTTTTTCCTCGAACGCATCGCACGCAGCTCACCGTTTCCGGCAGAGGATAACGCGACGATCGATCGCTGGAAAAAGATCGCGGAGCAGCTTTCATCCCGAGTCTCGGACGCTTTCGATTCGATTATTCGACTTGTTTCGTGAATATTCATAGGCTATTTGTCGAGTCGCAGTTAAATCGAAAATTAGTTCTAATTTTGCGGTGGTCGACGAGCGCTCGGCTGGACGCGTTTCGCGGCTCGATCGACGCTGCGAGGCATAAATTATCGTTCGACGCTGCCCGCCGTGGCGATGAAAATTTAACGTTTCTCGTTTACGCCGCTCGCGGTTTTTCCATTATTATCCAGATTTTTTTCTCCGGGACAGCGCTCCGATATCGCGTGATTCGCTCGACACAGTTTCCGTGGCGAAACTGCCGTGCACGCGCATCCCCGTTCTGACGCGATTGTATAAACTTTGTCGCTCGATCGAATTGCGGGGTAGCAATTTTCTACGGCGTTTTGCGCTTTCTTTTTCTTCACAAGCGTATCCTTGACCGTTCTTTTGTAATTTCTCGAACGCGGTCATGTACGAAACCCGAAGTTTCGGTCTAAAGAATCGTTTCGTTTGTTCGCGATAGCTTTGTACGCGTCGTTCGATCGATCGCCGGGGCAACGAGGACGTTCGCCGCCGTCGATCCGAAACGCAACGTTGTTACCGGACCGCAACTTTGCAATACTTTCCATAAAGAAAACTCTTCTGACCGAACGCAACTTGGATAAAAAACGTCGGTTGTAAGACACGAGTTTTATGTCATCCAGTGTTCTTTACGACGTTAGCCGACGATCGGAATCGATTCGTTCGATAATGTAGCGTTTGATTCGGCCGTTAAAGTCGCGGAACAGAACGCAACGGGAGAAATAAGAAACGCGACGATGAAACGGCTTTACGATCGCGGATATTATTACGAGTCGTTCGGGAAATATCGCGTTGGAACGTCGGGGTTACGCAGGAGAGAAACCGGTGTCTTCGATGCTCGTTTATCGTTGAATTCCGCCGATGTTTTCCGAGCGAGCAAACTTGGCGATCGCGTTCATTCTAGTCGAAAAGTTTCTTGACCGCGAATAAACGCTGACCGCGGCACGACTATGAAATTACGCGATACGGGAGGAGGAGAGAAGGGAGGAAGAACGAACGGTACAAGCAAAAGAGATAGATAGAGAGAGAAGGCTGCACGGAACGTACTCCAACGGGAAATTACCCTGGAAAGCGAGGTTCGTCCGGCAATTCGTATGCTCGATAATAATTGACGTAACGAGGACGCGTCGGGTTTCGATCAATGGCACGATCGGTACACGCGTTCGCGCGATATATTCCCCTAGGGTAGAAACGGCTCTCCTGCCAACCAGCCGTTTCTCCCTCGCGACTATCCGCGCTAGCTTCTCCGCTTGTGCCAGCGTATTTGCGAGGCACGCGTTTAGCTGCGACGAATTACTCGCCAGAAGAGTCGGCCCCTCGATCGATTCGATGCCTAGTTCGATGCTTCGCGTTGCTCTTTGCTCTTTTCGCCTCCGTCCCGGTACTTACTTTTCCTTTGTCCGTCTTGCAAATTCGTGCTTGCCGGCGCGGTGTAAAGACTCGACCGCTGACCGAGAAAACGACCCAGTTAAAGCGATCGATCGTCGGACGCGCGCCTTTTACCCTCGAGAGGAGAGCGTCTTTGACGACGAGCCTTTACGGCTCGACGGTCCGAACGCGTTGAAAACTGATTTCTCGATCGAAGCGATCGTCACCCTTTACCAGAAAACTTTGTCCGATTTGTACGACCTTCGAGGTACTCCGAGTTTACGTCGCGAATTCGAGGCACGGGGTGGCGCGTGACCATCGACGAGGGTGAGAAAGAGGAAGCGGGGTTTTGGGGAGAAATCGACTAGTATTTGGACTGCGAACGCCCCACGGGAAACGGCAGGGGTTCGCCGACCCTCGTCGAATCGAGTTCCCGTGGGATGTTACAGCCTGTTTTACGATATCGAGTCGCACCGTGGTTATCCGCCTTGCTTTTCTTCCTGCCGGTAAACTTGTTTTTCGGGGAGGAAACGCGAATTAAGAGCGTAATAGAAAGGCAGCGGGCCAAATTTTGGCCGGAGGGAGGCCGATGATCGGCCGAGCGAATCGTCGACGTTCACCGATTTACGAGTAGATCGTATTTCCGCAGTTCGTTTGCAAATGTCACGTCGCTATTTTCTGGCATTCTTGCTAGGAAAATCTGCGGCCAATCCGCGGCCACGATTGACCGAGTCGAGTCGATCGTTTGTCGAGTCCGTTTTCGTTTCGGGAGAACACGGTAGCTCGGGACAAACGCGTCGATCGGGACAAAGACGAACGATCGAAACGAGGCGATTTATATTCCACGGAGCGTTGACCAGCAAAGGCACACGGCAGGATAGTCGGACGGAAAAAGGGCGTTTATCGTTTGGCATCCGTTTGAATTACGAGTGCAACGTTGTGCGGCGCGTGGTCCGTTTACGAGATCGCGATATTCGTGGCGCGACAAAATGGAAATGGAACTTTTCTATCGGCGATATTTGCTCGCTTACCGTCGCGTTTCGAACTTAATCTCGATCGAACGCGATTTGTTCACGCGATCGTCGCGACTTTCATCCACGCCAGTCCTTTTATCGATCGACTCGAGAAAAAAGAGAACGAGTTTGAAATTTTCGGTGTACAAACGATACGCTTTTTACTCGGAAAAACGCCGCGCGAAGTCTACTACGTTTTTCTCGGAGATAAAGTCTTTTTCTCGACGTCTTATTTTCTCCTTTGGTTCTTGTCCGGCTTTTGGACTCTCAGCGTACACCGGTATTTATCGCTGCGCGATTATTCGCGAAACAAGTAGCGAAGTTTGCGATTCAACGCGGGTACGCTTTTGGCTCGAAAGTTGCGCGAGCAGCCTCGTTAAAATAAACGACGCGTTCAAATGCACGGCATGCGGGTTCCGCGCGCGTCCTCGCCTCTGGATCGCGATTTTTCTGCAGACACGAATCGACGCGCACGACGGAACAGAGGGACGAAATCTGTTTACGTCGTCTCTCATAGTCTCAATCCGGTTTGCCAGCCCTTCGCGAATCTCGCCCCTTCTCGATCGAATTAAATTCCGCGCTTCCGTTGGCACCCTCCTCTCGGTTCGCGATTTTCACAGGCTCCGTCCGAAAACCCTATTAGGCTACCCCTCGCGAACGCGTTCATCGAATTATGTCGTTTCGGGCCTCCTTTCAACCCCTCGATAAACTTTAAGCCGAGATTTCGATTCGCGCTATCGATCGGCCGCGGAGGCTCGATTAGCGAATTAAATCGAGCCTCGTTGCCAAAGTTTGCGAGCCAACGTGTCCCGCTGCGGTCAAATTTAATCTTCCCTGGCACGAAGTTCCGTTTGGCTCGACGTGTCGCCGCGACGCCGCCCTGTTTTAACGACACACGCTTCTATTCATCCTTCATAATTTGCGGAGTTTTCCCGGCGTGATTAATATACATTCGGCCTTGATAGCGGCTCTTTGCCATCGGATTCGAACGCGTCGTCTCGTTTCCGAGACGCGTCACGACTCCGGGGAATCGTCGCGGTCATAAATTACCGTAAGTTGACGCAGGAAATTGCGCGGTTAGCGAATTTCGAAAACGCGCACGGCTACGCGCAACCTAGCTCGCGATACCTCGTTACG
This sequence comes from Megachile rotundata, assembly GCF_050947335.1. Classification (NCBI taxonomy): domain Eukaryota; kingdom Metazoa; phylum Arthropoda; class Insecta; order Hymenoptera; family Megachilidae; genus Megachile; species Megachile rotundata. The sequence goes on from NC_134995.1 coordinate 11,029,159, forward strand.
TGCACGACTGGTCAACCGTACGTTCGAACACAATTACGGGAAAAATGCAATTTATACGGTGCAGCGTCGTGTCGATCTCCCGATTAGCATACGCGGTTACGCGCTCCCCGTTCGATAACACGCACGGCTCGCGTTGCATAACTCGTTCTCCCGCGAAAATTCGAGGAGGATCGAAAGTCGATCGCCTCGTTTTTGAGAAATTATTCGCTGTGTGTCGGTCGATCGGACGGTGTACTCGAACGAAAGTCGGCCAGTTCCAAGTTCGTCGCGGATCGATACGTAATGGGGATGCTGTGAAATTAAAGGCGTTTCCGCGGCTAATAACGGTTAGCGAGCGATACGTTGCCGATAACCGATGTTTCTTTCCCTTTTTCGCTGATGCAGCTCGCGAGCTAATTAACCGCCGTTGGCTGAAAAACGGGGTCTTTCGATTTCGCGGAACTCGGTTGACGGAGAAATTTTGAGAATCGAAGTTCCAGGAAGAGGCGCGTAAACGGTCAACGTATGGAAAAGCGTTCCCTCGGGGAAGCTCTGTTTTCGCTGAAAATCGACGCGCTTTCGCGAGATACTCGATAGCGCGAGTATCGTTGTTTCCTCGCCAACGAATCGCTTCCCATCGAAAGAGGACTTTGCGGCCAACCGGGAGCTGTTCGAGCCCGTACCAGCCTACCTAACAAATCTCCCGTCCACCCCCTAGCGAACCCGTCGGAAAAGTATAGGGAACCGTGTTACGTTGGCCTCTCTAATTATTCGCCAACTCTCGGCACAGCGCGATGCTCTGTCATTCGGTCACCTTTTGCCCGTTGACCACCACCGCTACCACCACCACGGCCACTGCCGTCGTTACCGCCACCACCGCGGCTTCCATTGTTGGTTAACTCGCGCAAACGCCAACACGCTTCTTTTCGTCGCGCGTGAAAATATTTAGAGGAAGCGCTCTAAATACAGGCTGCGCTGTAAACACCGGCTAATCGAAGCATGGCTGCTAGGGGTTTCATCCTGGAATTGTATCAAACTGAATCTGGAGGGTGCATTGTGTTCGTTACCGTTAATCTCGTAGAACGTATAATATTTCACAGTTATTACCTTTGCTCGCGGCTCGACATTACGTTTCTCTCGGATGTTATAACTCAGATGCATTGGTTGAATATACATTTTGTTTCTTTACTGCTTATTCTAAAATCAATTCCCTAAAGTAAGGGCTAATTATTACTGCAATGTTGAGACGTAGGGTAAGGTTGCTCAAGTCCTCCCTGAGAAAAAAAAATTAGTGTTTAGCAATTATGTAAAAATTATATTTGCTATTCGATTCTAGTGTGAATATTGTTTTTATTTATTAGAACAACTCTGAACAATCTTTGCGTTGTTATATAAATTAACCCTTTGCGCTCGAGAATAGGCGCCATTCGATTTAATATAATTATTTAAAAAAGCATTATTTAATTAATTCATGAAATAGACAGTGGAAATTATTAGTAGAGAAATAATAACTTCAAAAGAAGTCATTTAACATTTTAATTAATATTTCAAAGTTGCTGTTTGTAGACAGTAAAATTATCTTCGAGCGCAAAGGTTTAATCCTAATGTAGTAGCCATAAATATAAAACAGATACGACTTAAGCAACCTTACCCTGTAAGGAAAATTGAAAAGTTAATTACAGTCCGAATTTAAAGATCCTTGTAGTGAAGACTCAGTCGCGCTGCGAATATAATTTTTATTCGTCACAAAGTCAGTAGCGTGACAAGTTAAAAAATTTACCCGACGCGTTTACTTTTTGAAGTACTCGACCAAGTTGAGATCGCAGCATCGCTGACGCGGAAACACTGTTCGCACAATGTTTGACCGATTTTTAGCGATCGGGAAAAGGCGCTCACGGTTTAATCTCGCCGGCTAAAGTTCATGGCTTCCCGTGGGAGGCGGTTTTCCCAGGTCGGTGTCTCTTTTTTCCCTCGGTTTTCGAGCGAGGAAAGTAACGCGACAACCGAGCGTAAAAGCTCGATGAAAATGTTGCACCGATGCCGACTAACTCGGAAAACACAAAAGGAATGTGATATGCGGCGTTATTAAACCTTTGTCGCGAGCCATTTACCTTTTCCTTTCTTCTCGTGACGAGGATTACGCCGTCGTTTCGATTACGGCGACGTTTTTTCTGGCGACCGGTTATGTCTCCGCTCGCCTACCCTCGAACGAGCGTTCCTCGACCCGACATCGCGGATTAGCCGCAATTCTCGCGCAGTTTATCGCGCGACAACGGCAACGCGACTTTCTAACGAGCCAAGGAATTTCCGCCAACGAACGCGTCTCGCTCGATAACGAGTACAAAAGGCAGGAATGCGTGCCAACCTCCTTAACCTCTTCTCGTTCGCGCGCAATTTCTTCGTCCTCTCGATTCGCGGCGGCACGCGTCTATTCCGCCTCGGCCAGCTAATGGAGATCGCATTTTTTCTCCTTGCAAAGCCATTACGGAGAAACAGCCGACGCAGCGGTTTTCCGCGGATTATCCTGAAACACGGCGCCTCGGAGTAAACAATTTTGCCTTTTTACCGCGACAAAGATCGAACCTTCGTGGATTACTCGGTTAAAAACGATCGAACGTCGCGTCCGACGCACCAAATCCAATATTACGCGGACGTGCGCCTTTCCGAGTTCCGCGGCCGACTACGAGTAACGGATAAAGAAACTAAGCTACTTAGCGTAAGCTAAATCCGCGTCGTAATCCTTGGCGGTGAATCCGAACGGAAAGTTCGTTGTCCGTAAACTGGGTGGGATCGAAGAGATTTTGATCTCCCTCTCGATAGATTCTTCCGGTCTCCCGACTCGTTCGCAACCCCGAAAAACGTGATCGATTTTCCCCTGACGGTATTTCCGATCGCGAGGGGAAAACGAGGGTTCGATCTTGTAACGACGCGAGTTAGTTTCGTGACTTTTTCAGGGTTCGTTGGAAGAAAGATCGCGTGGGAGGGAACGCGTACCGCACCCTCTCTCGCAGACGAGGGTAGGCACGGCTCTAACGACGGAATCAAATGGAATGGGATAGGACGGAATGAAAGGCTAAGGAATTAGGGACACGTGTTCGGCTACGAAAAAATTACCCTCGAAGATGGGGTCGGGAAAGCGGTTCTGGCATGGCTTTTAACGGCGTCGAGCAACCGGAAGCTAGAATGGGCTCTGCTGTTTCGTCTGTAAAAACCGTTTGGACATGTTCGTTTGTATGGAAGAGCGACTTGCTTAGTGAGCAACTTTTACAAAAATCGCAGCTTTTACTTTAACACTGCGTCAGCTGTTCTCGGATTGTCTTGAGGGCCATCTGCACAATACAGCAACGGGCCTTTAGCTCTGTATCTTAGCTTCTCGGTGTATTCGCAGTCTGATGCTAGAAACGAACCAACAGTTGTACAGTGCTCGTATAGGTTACTCGAAGCACTCGATTTTCCGATCAGCGAATTTATTCCCTTGATGTCCGATCGATGTCTGTGTTTGCACTCTTCTCTCGTAGGCTGCGAAAAGTCAATCCAAACGTTGACTGCAAATATTTACGACGGAATGTCTTGATGGCCCGGTAACGCGATTTCGCTCATCCGATTTAGGAAAGAGCAGTGCAAGCGGTATCTTTGGACAACGCGCGGAAAATCGGCTGAAAGTTTTCAGCGATAAACGGTCGAAGCGAAGAGCGTCGACAAAGGGTCGATAACGCGATTTATGTTGAGGAAAAAACTGGAGGAATCGTCCCAGTTTCGCAACTCGACCAATACGCAGCTGCGGGTAGTTGCGTTCCGTCTACGAAGTCACGTTTCCTCTTAGTTCTCGATTTCGATGATAGAAATCGCGTTTACTCGGTTCCGTCGGTTTTACCTCGACTTCGGAACGGTCCGCGGGGACGAACGCAGTCAAAACGTGTTACGCGTACCGATGGATTTGGATACGTTACGGTTTCGTCGCTTTTTCCTCCTTTAACGTATTCTCTCCGCGAACCGAGTCGTTCGGTTTCGCGAGGGAATCTATTTTCGGAGGAGCTTTCCACGGAATCGCGTTCGTGACGGAAAAATTGAGAGGAAGGAAGAGGAATTACCGCGATATTTAGTCGCGTTGGAAGTGGAGCGAACAGAAACGCATACCGCGATATTATTTTTGGTTATCGGACTCTTCATAGTTTATTCCGTTTCCATTCGGGGAATAAGCTCGGACGAATATTTGTCCGGCAAACGAATAAACGAAATCCAGGTCGATCGATCGGCCGATCGATGACTCCGGGCGATCACCGGACAGCGAAATAGCAGGAAGTCTGTAGGTGGCTATTCCCAAAGTGATCGGACGCGTTATCGACTAAAACTGACCGTCGCGACAATGGAGCTCTTTGATGCAATTGGCTTTGTACGCGTTCGGTCGATGAAAGGGTGCCTCCGCGTACGTTGCGACGCGTCGCGACGACACGGAAGAGAAATCGTGTAATTACCTGCGTCGCGGTATGGAAATTGCGGATACCGATCGAGTGCTGCTCGAAACGTCGTGCAAGTCCATCGAAATTTTCACGCGCGTCGTTGGTCATCGATTTCTCGTTCGGCAACAGGTGGCTCGTTTTTTCCGAATTCGCGAATTTGGGACGAGCCGCCTCGATCCTTTAAAAGAACTCGTATTCACGGAACGATGCCCCCGTTCCTCGATAACGTCCCTTCCGTAATCGATTTCCTTCGAGAGCCGTATTTAGGATTTTGGAAATCGATGGTCGTCGCGTAACGAAGGAAAGGGTCCTTTGGATAATAATAGGAAGGAATAACTGGAGGTCTCTTTGACGTCATCGGTTTCTTTGGCAATCAACGGCAGTTGTAACGAGAGCCGTAGTTTGTACGAACGAGAGAGGGTGAAAGACAAGAGGGCTCGTCGTTGCCCGACGAAGGAGAGCCGAGGGACTAAAGAGACACCGCTACCAGCGAAACCTTTAGGGTTTACCTCTTCCGTATTTATTCGACTCTTTAGGGGATAGGATAACGTATAGAGTCCGTACGGCTTAATGTCATCGCGGAAACCACTCCGAGTTGAAAATAGAACGCGAAGAAAGTCGATCGTCGAAAATTTCAAGTTGGAAAGTTGTTAAAAAAAAAATTTACACGGAACACGTATCGAGGATGTATCGAGCGGTCTCGAGGGTAGGTTGACCGATAACGGCGAGCGAGCACGCGATAACTGCTAGCTCGCGTTTCCCAAGTTTTTACGAGGCGTTCAGACGTCGAACGAGGATAAGAATCGTTATCGTTGAAAGGTGGAGTCACGAAAAGCCGGCGCTCCGTAAATACGTAACGGGATCCTCGTTGGAAATAATATTTCGAAACATCCATCGTTGTCTCGCGAATCCGTTAACTTCGCCAACGGAGAAGATTGCACCGGACATTTCACTCGAGAAGCGGTTACCTTCGAGCGTACCTCGATCGAACAGCCAACTCGTCGGTAATCGAGTTACGCCCGTGCAAGATCGGCCCGTCAAAACGGTCCAAACGACGCCGAGCCGGAAACGGTTTGGACGCGAGGAAGCTTCTTCTTGAACGCGTCGCGATCGCTTCTCGTTCCGGGCGTGAATCGAATTTTCTGCTCGGCGCGGCGTGGATTTCGCGCCTACGGTAACGCGCCGCTTACGTTTTCCTTGCTTCGAATTCGTCGCACGGAAGCTAGCTCGAATCTTTATCCGATTCGCGAAGCCTCGCGTCGCGGACGAGCTCCGACGAAAGTAGGTTAACTCGCGTACACCCTCTTACAGCGTTTCCACCCGACCACGCGTCTCTTCGCTCGAGTCACATTTTTTCACCGCATTTTCGAAACGCCGTGGTTTTGCCGTTTTTTTTCGCGCCGCGATCGATGCATTAATTAACTTAACCAATTACCTCGACGTATCGAGCTCGCATCACAATTCATAATTCGGTATTAACTCCCAAGTTCGTTAATGGAAATCTACTCTGCGCTTATTTTACACCGCATGTCGGACAATGCACGAGGCTCTTCGTCTTTGATATTTCAACGCTCTTAAAATCCGATGATCGTCGGTGGAAAAATTAAAGGGAACCTTTCGAAATGTTTATTAGACGATCTCGCGCAGCTTAGTCGATTATTTATTCGACGTAGGTCGTGTCATTTCGTCGGTCTAAAGTCGAAAGCTTTTACGGGGCCGTGTTACGGCGTCGAGAGAGCGAAATACGGAGATGATGGGAAGAGTGCGAGGATCCTTCGGAATCCGTTCGCGAGAAAAAGCGAATTTCTAACGAGTAACGTTTTCTTTCCGTTTCAGTCGATGCCACGAGATTGAGGCATTCCAGACACCTGGACTCTCCAGAGGCCTGGAGATCGCAAGCCTCGATCGACGAGGAATTAACGGTAAGTGCTTTTCGATTCCCTCTTATTACGTTTCTTCTCGATTTCCACCCTCAACGAAGTTTTCGTGTGTTCTCAGATGCAGTCGGGCGAGAACCACAATCACAAGCCGGTGTTTTCCAACTGCTCGAATTATGCGCCGGTCGTGAAGGAAGAGCAACCGCACGGCACCGTGGTGATACAGGTGCACGCGGAAGACAGGGATCATCCGGACGACGGAGGTGAGTCGCGAAGCTTTTCCGCCAGGAAGAAACACAACGAGACGTAATCGGGTTTCCTTCGTAGGTACGATCACGTACAGCTTCGTGACCGCTCCGGGTGAGAAGCTGAAGTTCGAGATCGACAACAGGACGGGGTTAATTAGGACCACGCAGGGGCTGGACAGGGACGAGCCCGCTCGAGAGAAGGAAGCTTATCTCACCGTTCTTGCCACCGACAACGGAAGACCTCAGCTCGACGATGTGTGCACCTTTAAAGTCACCATCGAAGACGTCAACGACAACGAGCCCGTTTTCGACAAAGTGGTACGTGCTCCTGAAAAACCAACTCCGATGGAATCGAACGTTCTATGGGTCAATCGATTCGTCCACTTCGCGAACCGTTTATATCCGAATTTTGTCCTTCCGATTCCGTATTTCGACGTCTCGATCGCTCCCGGTAGAATGCATGCGTTGCAACTGTACGATCGCGTCGATCGGATTCGAACTTGTACTTTGCGGACCAATCGAATTTCCCGTAGCGTATTTTGCATCATCGACGCGTACCCTTACGTTTTACCATACGACTGTGTCACACTAACCATCTTCTGCTTCGATATCTTTGTTTTTTTTTTCTTTCCTGAACTCAGGTCTTTCGTGGATACGTATGGAAGGTTGGTTTCGAATCTTTGCGGTGTAAACGTTATTTCGGTGTTTGTTGTGCGTGGGAATGCTAACACGAATGCGAACGTATGTGTATAGGAATACGAACGAGAATGCACGTGTGTTACTTTTGTTTTCCGATCGATCGCTTGGCCGAATTCGAACGATGGGATCGGCTTGAAATCCTAAATAAGCTGTTTGGAATTATGCATTTGCGATCCCATCGATCATCTATCGCTTCTTCCGTTGCGTAGCATCGCGTTTACATCTCGTCGCATGCACCGTAGGTTTCTTTTAGAAATAAGGTTGCTGTCGAGAAAGGACGAATTTTAGTGATATTGTTCCGAACAAAAACAAATTTTGTTTGTTTCCCGGTTGCTTCGTGGTACAGGCGTACACCGAGTCGGTGCCGCAAGATTTGCCTTTGAACAAAGAGGTGATGAGAGTCTCCGCGACGGACATCGACGACGGTAACAATTCTGTCGTTCACTATAGTTTGTCGCCGAAGAGGGCGGAAGACGGCGTCTACTTTCGTATAGATTACAAGACCGGTGTGATATTTCTCAACAAAACTATCGACGTGAGTACTACGGGACAAATAGGAAACGTACTTCGATAACAGCTCGTTTAACGACCGAACTTTCGTAGCGGAATCCTGACTACAAGTTCAGCATGACCGCGACTGCCAGAGATCTGGGGGAAAATCCAAAATCGAGCGTGATCGCGCTTAATATTCGAGTGGTCGAGTCCCACAAGAAGCCTCCGACTTTTATTCACTCGTCGGATCCGCCGAAACCGATCAAACTCAAGGAGAACTTCAATGACTTCGACGCCAGCATCATGCAATTGAAGGCCGCTTCGAACAGCGGGGATAATAGCGATATTATTTTTGAACTCGTTCACGGCAGGACGGAACAGACCAACAAAGCAAACACCTTCAGGTATCGAGATTATCCGCGCGTAGGTACTTGTTCCCGACGCAACGTTCATCCTAGTCTTTTATTTTCGATAGACTGGAAACGAAAAAGAATGTTGCGGACGTTGCGGACATCAAGCTGGCGGGACACTTGGACTACGAGAGTAATACACTGTATACGTTGATCGTACGCGTGCAGAACAAATATCGACTGGCTGCCGAGACCGTGGTCGAGATCGAAGTGGAGGACGTGAACGACAACATTCCGGTGTTTCGAGAGATGAAGAAGGGTAGCGTACTCGAGAACGAGCCACCTGGCGTTCCTGTGATGCAAGTGCGAGCCATCGACGCCGATGGGACTTCCGCTCATAATCAGGTACGTTAACCCCGTCTCTTTCGCTCGTTATCTTCTTCGTCTGATCCTATCGTTTCGTTGATCAAGGTTACGTACGAGTTGGATAACTTCCGAGACTTATTCGCCATCGACAAAGACACCGGCAACATCACCACCCTGACCACGTTCGACAGAGAAGTGGAGGATACGTACAACGTGAAGGTGATCGCTGTGGATAATTCGCCCAGCGCTCTGTTCAAGACCGGAGAACATAACAAGGGACAGCAGGTGTTTCGAATCGAGATCGCGGACAAGAACGACAACGCGCCCCATTTCACGCAGGCCGTTTACACGGCTAGCGCTATTCTCGAGAACGCCAATATCAATGCTCCGGTCACGGAAGTGAAGGCTCTAGACTCCGACACAGCCAGTCCGGTTACCTACAGCATCATATACGGCAACACCGATGACAGCTTTTACATCGAGGACACCACAGGGAAGATTCGCGTGAAAAAACCTCTGGATTACGAGAAGATCACGGAATACAACTTGACCGTAAGAGCGTTCGACGGGGTGTACAACGACACCGCCCAAGTCAAGATCTTCATCGAGAACGTCAACGACAATCCACCGGTCTTCGAGGACTTCGAGAAGAACCCAACGATCGAAGAAGAAAAACTGGTCGAAGGTAATTATTCTCCTCGGTCGACGAAGGATGCGAACCGTTCAGACCTAACCGCGCGTTTTGTTGCAGGGTGCATTACCACCGTGGTGGCCTACGACCCTGACATTAAGGACAGAAACGCCGATCAGCATATCGCGTATTTCATCGTGAAGGAGGATCAACAACCTTTGATCGGTATCGACAAGTCTGGGTGCATGACGCTGAAGAAACCTCTGGATAGAGATTCACCGTACGGGTATTCCATGTGGACCGTAAGTATTTATCGAGGAGGATGTATTAGATCTTCGATTTCGTTGCGTTTCAACGGAAATCGTGTTGCGTTTTCCAGGTGATCGTGATGGCGAGAGACGAGGACGGCTCCCCGACCGCTTTGCGGGAACTGGTGATGGTGAACATCACGCTGATCGACATAAACGATAACGCTCCGTTCCTCGATATGCCCTACCCCGTGGTTTGGCCCGAGAACAGATTACCAGGAAAGATCACCGAGCTGAAGGCTCGAGATTGGGACTCGGACGAGAACGGACCTCCGTTTCAGTTTCAGATCGACGAGAAAACAGCCGACAACGAGATTCTCGACAAGTTCGCGATCCGCGGTGCCGACCTGTACGCGCGAGTTCAGTTCGATCGCGAGGAACGGAAGAGTTATGATATTCCTATAGCGATCACGGACAACGGTCAACCACCCATGACGGGGACGTCGACGTTGACGGTGATCATCGGCGACGAGAACGACAATGCTATGTCGGAAGGTTCGAGCTCTATATTTGTCTACAATTACAAAGGAGAAGCACCCAGCACGGAGATCGGGCGAGTGTACGTGAACGACGCGGACGATTGGGATTTACCCGACAAACACTTTGCTTGGGCCTCGTCTCACGATGGCTTCGAATTGAACCAAGAGACCGGTATGATTACCTTGTTATCGGGCATATCGAACGATACGTTCGTCCTAAAGTTCATCGTGACCGAACACAGCATGCACATTGACCGACATCAAGTGAGCGCTTACGTGAACGTCACCGTGAGAGAACTGCCCGAGGAAGCGGTGTCCAGGTCGGGTTCTGTGCGTTTTTACGGAATGACTGCAGAAGATTTCGTCGCGCCCGACGAATCCGGTGTTAGCAAAAAGGAGATATTCCAAGAGAGAATAGCGAACATGTTGAACGCGTCCGTAGAGAACGTGGACGTGTTCACGGTGCTCCACTCTCCGCATCACGACAACAAGAGCTTGTTGGACGTTCGATTTTCGGCTCACGGTAGTCCTTACTACGCTCCCGAGAAACTGAACACGATATTGGCGCAACACGCCAAAGAGATCGAACGAGAACTAAAGACCGACGTGTTGCTGGTGAACATCGACGAGTGTCTCTTCGAGAAGTTGCATTGCAACAGTTCGTGTCGCAGCTATTTGAACGTCAGCACGGATCCGTACCCGGTCTATACGAACACCAGCTCGTTCGTTGGCGTGCGAGCAATCGTGGAACCTCTCTGTACTTGTCACGTAGTCGACCCGTTGGTTTGCTTGAACGGAGGCACGCCATTGGCTGAACGTTGCGAATGCCCGCCGGGCCTTGAAGGACCAAGATGCGAGCTTCTGGGTATCGGATTCCACGGCGACGGTTGGGCCGTAATGCCGCCCCCCGGTCAAGCTTGCGACGACTCTCATTTGGGTTAGTCTTAGTTTTATTTCACGCTTCCCTTTCTCTCCCTCCGCAATAGTTTCCTTATAAAGCGTTCATCGTTCACTATTTGTGCGCGATCTAGGACTCGAAGTAACGCCTCACGTGGACAACGGCCTGGTGTTTTACTTCGGACCGATGACGTACAGTCCGAAAATTGGAGTTCGAGACTTCATGGCTCTGGAGCTGCAGCAGGGGTATGCAGTTCTGTACATGGATTACGGTACCGGAACCGTCAAGCTGGATCAACGACAAATCAAACTTACCGACGGCAAAAGTCACAAGATAGATGTTTATTGGACGAAAAACGTGAGCGTGGTTTCGTTCGTTAAGACCTGTTGAACGAACCAGCGAATCAACTTATTTCTTTTTTTCACGCGCGTTACAGACGATCGAGATGAAAGTCGACAACTGCGGCATCTCGGCTTGCATGAGTTTGACCGCACCTCAAGGTCCCAACGAATTTCTCAATGTGAACAGTCCGATGCAAGTCGGTGGAACTTTGACCAATCTGGCGCAGCTGTCTTCGCAGTTGGCGTGGGATTACAAACCGACCGATAGAGGCTTCGTCGGTTGCATACGTAACATGACTTTCAATGGAAATGTAATTATATTAGAAAAGAATTCGACAATTGTTGTTTCACCGTGAGCCGGTAACAAGAGAACCTTTCGCCCGAAACTTATCGATTTTCTCATGTTTTAGACGTACAACTTGGGAATGCCCTCGTTATCTAGAAACGCGGATCCTGGTTGCGATCACGGAATGGCCAAGGCTGTTTCCTTTGGAATCGATACGAACTTTCTCGTGGCGATACTGGTTTGCGTGGCGATATTGTTGATACTTTTACTCGCGGTGGTAGTGCACAGGCGAAAGACCGACGACTTGTACAAGGACATGGACGATATCAGGGAAAATATAATTAATTACGAGGACGAAGGAGGTGGCGAAGTCGACACCGGTTACGACTTGAACGTTCTGCGAACCATTTACGATGCCCCGCCTATCGATTCCAAAATAGCCCCCGTCGGTTTGCAGACTAGAGGTAAGGGAACCGCGAAAGAGGTCGCAAACTCCGAAATCCATCCTGGGCCTCTGTCATCCATATCCTTTATTTTTTTTCTTTTTTTTTTCTTTTGAAGCACCCGATGAAGTACCAGATATTTGTGGTTTCCTAGACGGCAAAAAGGAGAGCTGCGACAAGGATCCTGACACGAATCCGTTCGACGATGTGAGACACTACGCGTACGAGGGCGAAGGCAATTCCGAGGGTTCCTTGTCGTCTTTAGCCTCTTGTACGTAAACAAGCTTGTCGGTGATCGGTCCTTCCCATCGTTGCTCGATTAATCGTGTTCTAACATTTGTCGCGCAGGTACCGACGACGGAGATCTCAAGTTCAACTACCTGTCGAACTTCGGTCCGAGATTCCGAAAGCTGGCCGACATGTACGGAGAAGAGCCCAGCGACGAGGAGAGCGACGGAGTCGGGGAAAGAGAAAGCGAGAGCTGGTGTTGAACAAGGCGAGTCGCGTTCGATTCCTGATCGTTCGCGCCAATGCCTTACCTTGCACGCGATACCTATCACCGCCACTCGCTCTCATCGACGAAGCAACGACGCTTCGTAGCCTCGTGTACTTAAAACCGGATCCGAGAGTGCGTTTTGCATTTCCTCGTCGTGATTCGTGCAGCCAGATCGGAGAGAACGACTATGGACGAAACGATTTCGATTTGCCTGTAAACACGACGCGGGAGGGCGCGTCGAGCGCGCGCCGATTCGCGAAACAAATATGCGACGGGAACGTCGTATTTCCTCCTTTCTTTTCTTTACTTCTTTTTTCATTTTCGGTTTCAATCGTTTCGCACGCGAGAAAATGGCGTTTCGTCGTACGGACGAATCGAAGTGTCGGAACATGAACAGAAACGCGCGATATATTTTTTTATTCGTTCGTGGTTCGCGTCGAAGCGGAAAGAGAAAATTAGAAAGGAAAAGAAACAGACAATACATTAACCAACTTTTATTTTGTTACATTTTTTTTGCGGTATCATCGAATAGAGGTAGGAGTTACGCATTATTATTGACACGCGAGAAACGCGTCGGCCGAGAAAACTGGTTCGCGTTCAAGCGATTCGACACGGCCGTCTAGTAACTGCTCGTTCGTTTCAACCACGATTACTACGAGACTACTGACGCGGAACGAGACTCTCGGACGATACCGTGTATCGTTCGGAGAGCGAAGCAAGAGTGTTCGTAAGTTGTGGCAATCATTCGAATTATTATAAAGTCTGTGGGCTATTTTTTTTTACGTACATTATAGATGATATACAAGTATACGTACATGCGCGATTCGCTACATGTACGGATGTGTAGATAAGAGACGCGGCACGTCGCTCCACTATTTAACTTATAGATAGTATTTTATTAATTGGATATACGTGAGTGAGATATCGCGTAGAGGATGTGCGCAACTACATACGCGAGCACGCGCATCAACAATATTAGACATAAATATTAAACGCTGAGTATATACCGTACACGGGTGTGTGTCCGTGTATGTATGTGTGTGTGCGCGCGTGTTTGCGAGTCAAAAAGAAGAGAAAGAAGAACGCGCGTTTCCACGGACGCGCGGCGATCTACAGAGAATCGACGAGAAGAGATCGAGTGCCATATCGTGCATCCGACGTTGACCCGCGTTGCGTGAAGACCACGATCAATACCGAACAATCGTACACGTAATACGCAGGGCGCAAAGCCGACCTTCTAAACGTTGCGCGACACAGGCGATTTCGAGACGACGGTTCGCGAAGAGTAATTCCTTCGTTTCGAAAACGACTGTCCTTTTATCGATCGGTAGCGCAAATCGTCTCTCGTCTGTGTCCCTTTTTATTCGCGATCCAGACGATAAATATACGCGATCACACCGTGCGAACATGTATACACGCGCGCATATGTATATACATATATAGAGATATACATATGTATGTATGTATGTATATTCGTGTACCTATGTACGCGTGCACGCACGTACGTACACGTATATATGTGATAATAATTTGTAAGCTTTTTGTACGATAAATCAACGACGATACGTATGCGTATAATAAGATAGATTGAACGCATCGTTGACGAAGTTGGGCCACGTTGCGGCGTCGAAATTCGGACGTGGTCTGTTCGGCATCGGTGCGCATCGGGAGAGCCAAGGTGTAATTTATACGAAATAAGAGTGCAGCTTAACCGAAGCGCGGTCTGATCTCAGAGGATGCGTCAGCGGACGAATCGCGCGAATGTTCGGAAACAGCGATCGGTGATTTACCATCGTACAAATCGAGAACGAGTTGAATGATATTCGAGTTGATTTTTCGAACCGCGTGTTTTAGCGATACAAAAGCAGACAACGTCGACGAACGCGTGAATGAAACGCATCGATGCACTTTATCGAACACTGCCCTTTACGTATCAAACGAAAAGACTTTAGCGACGCATTTTTTCGCATTTGATCCGACCAAGCAACCTGTCGGCAAATGAACGAATTGTAACAGACAAACGGAAAAGAAATAAATAAGCTAATAAATAAACGAAGAGAAAGAAAGAGTAGAAGGAACTTCAGACAGCGATGTATTCGTACACAGGCTTCTTGTACATTACCCGTGGGTACGCGAAACGGACGTTTCGCAACCTATTCAACATGTGATAGTCGATCGCGAAGCATACGTGCACACCTTTGTTCTTTACCCGCGATCCATCTATTGTCGTCAAAGATACGTGTAATTTCATTTCCTTTTTTCTAGCAATAAAAATTAAAATTCGAAAAAACGCGTCGAATCTTGTTATTCTTTAACTCGCTTATAGCCTTTGTCCGACAAAATGGAAGCAAAAGGCATAACATTGTGTTCGACATGATGAAATCAAAGGTTCAGAACTTTCCGTGGAATTCAATTTTATGTACCTTGTCGTGTTCGTTCTTTTACGAAGTAAAACTCACTTGTGATCATTTGCTAGCAACTTTATCGAATGGTTTAAAACGCTTTTAATTAACCGAATTCGTCACGGGCTTCCATCGAGAAAGAAACCCCTCGATCGTTCGATTGCGACATACTCGAAGCCAGAAACTCGCGGCGTTCGTCCTCGAGAATTCGAGTCAGGACGAGCTGATGACGTGAAATTTCTTAATAGCCTACGTTGGCGGTTGTTCGAACGGTCAAGTTTCGGTGACGATAATCGTCGATTCGATCGTTCGAGTCCTGGCAGAGTATTTCGCAAAGATCGAGCAGCGTTGGTACCGCGTCTGCGCGATCTTGAACCGTCCTCTTCAAGAAGGGGTGTGAAACTATAAAACCGTGTTCGGTGTTGCTGATCGTTCACAAACGTTCATCCCACATAGACACCGAAGATACCTTGACATCCGAGTTTTCGCGAAAGACTAACTTTGTTTTCCGGATCGCGGTTGCAGTCGCGGCGACATGTAAGTGCTCGCGTTGACCAACCCTGGAATTACTGATCGCCGGTTTTTCTCTTTCTGACATAGGTATCGAAAGATTCAATTGAGTGTTCTCGCGATAGTATTTCTGTTATGGTTGAGCCTGGATCTCGGCGCGGAAGCTCAGCTAAATTTTTCCACCGGCTGGGGAAAGAGGAACCAGAGGGTGAACGAGCGGGCTAACGAGTGCGTTTTACGAGCCAGACCTTCGCTGGAACAGCTCTTAATGGTCTACGATATCATACAGGTACGAGTCTTTTTTTTCGAGAAGAGAAGAGAGCAGTACTGACCGAAAGCGTTTGCAGACGCAAGCGAGGAAAATGATGGATTGTCGGAAGCTGTACGAATGAATACGCGAGGATCAACCGGAATTAGCGGATGTAGGCATCCTAGATACCTGAGCCACTCGTTCGAACGAATTTTCAACGATCGTTAGTTTTTTGCGATCTCTGTCGGATCATGAATCAACGAGCTCGTTTCTTCGTTTCGTAAACGTACCTTGTACAATTAATTACGCAAACGACAATACAAACAATGAGCAGTAACAGAAATAATTTCTTTCACGCTCTCCTCGCCTTCTACGCCTAATTTGCGATCGTATTTTATGCATAGGTTTTCGAAACGACCACCGATGCGAAAGACGTGCGAAATTCGTGACATTTTATCGTTAACTCTTATTTGATAAAAATTGCACGCGTTGATATTACGAGATATGTTTTGTTTAAATAAGTATCACCTTCCCGCGTTGACTATCGACTATCGAATAAGTTTCGATATGTCGAGTCCGAGCGATATCGATACGAGCGTTCGAGAAGTCGAACGAATTTTTTCAAAGAATTTTTTCCAAATTTACAATGTAAATTAAACGGTATTCTAGATCGATTGAAATTAGTAAGCGGAAAGGTATCATGGTTAAAATATCGGAACAACGCGTCGAATATGCGCAAATAATCGAGGCAACAAATCGACTTCGAAGTATCGATACCGTCAGCTCGTATCGCGGCTGTGCAATTTTGGATGCTACCCACTGTAGTCGGTTCGATGTAGCAATCATATTATTAAACAATTTAATTTGTTGTGATCGACAAAACATGTGGCTGGAAATTTAGTGAAGGAGCTGTCGAGATGAGCAGAAAAAACAACGACCTTTGAATCGCATATCGTCCGGCGTACAATATAACCTATAAAGATTCTTCAAAGTTGCGGTTCACGTTTTTGCGGGTATTTCGTAACACGGCCATAAAGAGTCAAGAACATTTCCATTGTGCGTGTATTAATCGTCTTAAAACGAATCATGTTCGCCGTGCAACTGTCTGGTTTATTATCGAAGCAGTTCAACACGAATTATGTCCGCGGAGGTACCAGGTTAGCTTCTTCTTTTGGACGGTACGAAAATTATGGAAAATTCCGTGAATACCGGAAGAGATTAGCCTTTTGGTTGAAGCAGCAAGGTAGTCAAGTGGCCGAAGCCTGTGCAAGGCAGTTTGAATTTATCGCGGCACAACGTATCAGAAGAAGCTTGCAAATATTTCATCTGTACACGCGAATGTGGGACGAAGTAGCGCTCAAAGAGTTCATGAAATCATGGAAGAATCGTACGTTAAGGAATACCAGGCACTTTTTGATGAGCAGTATCGGAGTAACGATGTATAATTGGGATCACGAACGAATAAGCGAAGAAGAGTTGAACAGGTAAGCGAACGACAAGTCGCCGATATCGTTGTTCGTTGTTCGTTCTTATGCAACTTTCTATGGTCTAATTAGTTTCCTCGGTAGTTACAAGCAGGAGATAGAAGGGATTCACAGGTTAAAAGACTCTACGGTCATCTGTGCAAAATGCCATCAAAGGATCGTTATAGACGTCCAGCAGCCTGGTATAAAGTATTGTACATGCTATGGCAGTAAATTCAAGGCAACAGTCAATGAAGGCCGTACGTACTGATTTTTCAAACTATACTCATTTTCATGACCAACCAAGAACTAACGTTCTTTGGTAATTTTAGCACAGGGATGGAGGCCTTATATAGAACGGGAAGATATGCTCATCTGGAGAAGGGAAGAACCACAGTCTGGAGGACTGTTTTCGTACAAGGTGTACGGTTCGTTCGACGACGTCACCGCAGAGGATTTTTTACAGACACAAATAGACGTCGACTACAGGATGAAATGGGACTCGACTGCTCGAGAATTGCGAATCATTGACACAGATCCAAAATCGCAACAGACAGCTGACGACAGCACCGACATCATCTATTGGGAAACGATATGGCCAGTACGCGTTAATTGATCGTTTGTATGAAACGCTCCAACGCGCGATACGTTAACGTATTCTGTCGTGATTTTAGAAACTGTTCGCGAACAGGGATTACGTTTATCAGCGACGGTGGGTGGTGGATAAGGAGAAGCGATTGATCATAATAATTAATAAAGTAACGGAACATCCTAGCGTGCCCGTTAAATCAGGAGTATACAGGTACGACAAGCATCCGACATCGTTTACTGGAATTTTGAACGATACAGACGATATATACGTGTTGTTTCTAGTTTTGTATTTCGTTATGGAATCGCCTAGTTCGATAAGTATTTCGGCTGCCGAAAGTTACGTGTTAAGATAAGAAAGTTTCAGTGGATTCTGCTTCCATCATCGAATAATTTCAATTCTATGTACGTAACAGAGTCACAACGTACTGGTCGTACATGGTGATAAGGCCTTACACAGAATTTCACCAGCCAGGCATCGAATTTGGATTAACATATTTCGATGATCCAGGCGTAAATATTCCTTCCGCGGTCACTGCATGGGTCGCTATGTCAGGTACGCGTTTGCGCGCGAAAGCGCGTCCTTTAACTCTCGTGTAAATTTTGATGGTTCCATTATGTCTTTACGTAGGACTACCAAACTTTTTAATTCGCATGAGACACGCGTCAAAGAACTACCAAAGTTATAAACGTGACCGAGACGAGGGAAATATGTCTAGTGACAATTATATATCTTTGAACACCGAGGATTCGATCCAGGATAACATCATGGACAGCATCGATACGACAGAGACGATGGAAGAGAGTCAAGTGTCGAGTAAAGAGAAGGAAAATGTCGATCCAGTCGATACGTTCACGACGGATGACGCGCAACAAAAAGAAGATGACAGTGAAAGCGACGAAAGTTCGGATTGTACCGATGCGAGCGACGAAGGCAGAGGTTTATTTCGACACTTCTTCCCTACGAAATTATTTGTCTGACCAGTAATCGCGGTACATTTGACGTAATAGGACCCTTTTCGACTTTTGATCGGTGAAAAGATCCTAACGAGACTCTATGCAGGAAGATCTGTAACATAACGATCGCGATGTAAAGATAGAAAATATTTATAAACGAGAGTACGCATCGGAGATCGCGTTACGTCGAACGCAGTTGGAACGACGAATCGTCGAAAGCACAGCAATAGCCTTTCGAGTGTCGGCTTCCATAATCGACGGACACGAGACTGATTTATTTTTATGATTCATCTCCCCCGTGTCGCTCATTCTCGATACAAGAATGAGACACGAACAAATCCGAAAATATTCCGAGCTGGAGAAAATTGTAAGGTAATTTGTATTTACGCAACGCGAGGTTTTCCTATACGATGGAATATCGTGACGATCAAAATATTCCGTTGTATCAATGTACACTCGATTGTAGTATAAATATAAGTAGATGTACAAAATACGATGAAATTTATTTTCTACGGGAGTACTCGATTTTACTTAATACTATGTGCAATGTCTTTTATCGCTTAAAACGCAAGAGAAAAAACATTACAATCCGCAAACGTAACAAATGTTTCCTTCGGTCCTTAAAAGCATGTGAGTACCTCGTATGTGACGTCGCATGCAAGCACGCACGTTTTATACTCGTCTCATCAAAATTTCGAAACAAAACCATTTATCGCTGCCACAATGCATTTGTTCTAAAACTTTCTTCTCGTGTATACAACGTTACCATTTAACTGATTTTATTGTTTCGTTGTTATTTTTACCTTAATAAAAAACAAAGTGTCTGGTACCAAAGAGTCTCGTTTCAATACTGCATCCTTTGCAACAATATCATTACCTCGTCAAAGTACATCTACTCGGTTCTAAAATTTCCTTCGGCATTCGTTCTAGAACTTAACCAATCTTTGCTACATCTCGTTATCACAGTTCTTTCTCACTAATGTTAAACGCGTTGCAAAACGTCGCGGTTCAAAGTTTCC
Organism: Megachile rotundata; assembly: GCF_050947335.1. Lineage (NCBI taxonomy): Eukaryota > Metazoa > Arthropoda > Insecta > Hymenoptera > Megachilidae > Megachile > Megachile rotundata. The sequence continues at coordinate 11,048,701 of NC_134995.1, forward strand.
TCCGAAAGAGGGGTTCGCGAGGGCTTCTCAATTGCTGCGTCGATTTCGGTGGCGAATTCGTAGAAGACGTTCAAATCGTTACGGTCTGGAGTCGAAAGCGTCTCGTGACGAGTTTATCACGGATTTTAGAACTTCGTCGTTCGCGCGATGGTCGTTTCCGTTAGATATAGTACGCGCACGCTTTGAACGCGTATTAAAGTATCGTTATTTCGACTAGGTACATAGAGAAGAAGCTGCGCCGCAAACGAAACGCGAGGGACCAGAGAGCACGTTTTCGCGACTTTTGAACGAGCGCTTCTTCGAATTTCGCAAGAAACGAACGACGACGCAAGGAGAGCAGACGCGGGTCCGAGGCAAGAAGTTCCGCGTGGAAAGAGCGGCGGTACCGTGGCAAGTTGCGCGCGTGCAGGGTTACGTGTGCGCGCGCGAGAAACAAACAACGCTTGAATCGTTATCCGAAGTCCGCGAAGAAGAAGCCGGAGACGAACGAGTAACGGACGAAACTTTCGATTAGGTATCATCGATCGACGCGATAGAATACGAGCGATAACGACAACGACGCGTAAATGCGTTTACGAGTAAGCGGCTGAAGATCATCGAACCGAGCGTCAGTAGCGTACCTGATCTCGAGACGATTCTTCCGTTTTCTCCGGGAGCGCCGTTTGACCGTCCGAATCGAAGCGCGTTTCGTGGGAAGCGATATAACCGGGATAGAAACGGAGCGAGGCGAGGCGGAGCGGAGCGAGCCGTGGCGGGACCGAGCGGGGCAATCGCTTATCCGTTATCGGATCGCGATCACCATCACCGAAGACTAATCTATCGGTAGCGGCAAGTTTAACACGGCACGCGTGTCATTTCCGACAGATAGAGCTGACGCGTATCTAAGAATAGTTGTTAAAAAGCAGCGGATAGACGGAGGTTTTCGCGGATACACGATCCAGCCGCCGATCCGCGCTCGTCCGTTCTCGCTGGTGGGCTCGCGAAACGCGTCGAACGATCCGCCGCAGAATCGATCGGTCGTCGCGAAAGACGAAAGGTGGCTCGCGCGAATCGCGAGCAGAAAAATGGACGCGAGCGAACGATCGTTCGACTGTCCTGCTCGCGAGGTCCTGCCCGTTATCGTGACGACCGTCGCGTCATCGTTCGACTCGAACATTTCTGAGCGGTGCGACCATCTTGGAGCGGCTTAATCGTGGAAAAAAGCGAAAAGTAAAGGAAAGATCGAGCGAGCGTTCGCATACATGGGTACTAAGTGGATCGTCGCGTTGACGATCGCGTGGCTAACGTTTCCGGTGAACGGCAAAACGACCTGTCGCGAGGTGCAACTGCCCCGCGACTGCGAAGCACTGTGCAAGAGGAACCGTCACGGCGTCATTTCCTGCGAGCTCCGGGTGGCTGTCCTGCTTCCGGCCGATCCAAGCTACGACATCTCCTTGCCGAAGGTTCTTCCGGTTCTCGGTAAGCGTCATTTTCGCAACCTACGAATCTCGGGAAGTGACAGTTGGTTGTTTTCGCAGACCTGGCCGTCTACGAAGCTCGATCGCGAGGCCTTCTACCCTACTGGTTGAAACTGACGTTTCTTTCGCAGGACGATCACTGCGACGCGATGTACGCTCAGATCGCCGCGATCGACAGCTTCTCGAACTGTGTTCATCTCGTTCTCGGGCCCGCCTGCGATTATTGCGTAGGTAAGCGATCGATTTCGTCCTAAAACCGCTCTCTCGAATGCTCTCGTTGATCCTCGCGTTCCCGTTTCTCTTTTCCAGCCGCCGTGGGCAGGGTGGTGAAGTTCTTCGGCACCCCGCTGATCACCACCGGCGGCTTCACCTTCGACTTCACGCAGAACAAGACCGAGTGCAAGGACGAGTACTTTATGACCACCAGAATCGGGAACTTGGCGTTCAGGGACATCGCCAAACTCATCGTGGCCGTGATGGACCGGTGCGTGTCGATTTCTTTCCGATCCTCTTTGCTTCCCGATTTTAACGCGTTTTTCATCGCAGTTACGAGTGGAGGAAAGTGCATCTGATGTACGCTACGAACGGGCAAAGCGAAGTGGCCGGCAGGCACACCTGTCAGTTGATGATGAAGTCCATGGTGGAGTTCGTGAAGAAGCAGCGAAACTTCACGTTCGGTACGCTCGACGTGGAGACCGCCGATAATTACACGGAAGCGTTACGGACTCACGTCGGCGTGTGGTACGGTGGTAAGTTGTTTCTCGAATCTGCTTTTTCGTGTCCTTCGAGCGAGTAGCGGCGTAAACGCGTCGATTTTAGGAGAAATCGTACGAAAAACAGACGCGTCATCGCGTAAACGCATTTTACCGCGTAAACGCGCGAGTTTATCCGTGGTTGCAACGTTATCTGTGTTTCGCTCTCGGCTGTAATCGCGTCGACGTTAAAAGGGGATCCCGTAAATGGCTTTGCAAATTTAACGAAAGCTCGAGTCCCGCTAATGCGTGGCAGCTTTCGAGCGGAACGAATAATAGCGGAATCCGGCCGATTCGTGCGCCACGCGCCCACGTTACGCGTTGGACATTAAACAGCCGTATTTCCCTTTCGTTGAAGCGGCATCGATTCGCCACGGCGGTGGCGTGACTTCTCATCGGACGCTAAAAGAAAGCTTAGATCGACCATCTAATTGACCGTATCAATTAGACGAGGCGAACAACGTTATCGCATTGTTTCCTACGCGTTATCGCGACGCGTTATCATCGAGCCGAAGCGTTTCTATTATTGCTCCGTTACGGCACGATACGCGGCGACGCGTCACAAAGTCTATATTTATACGTTTTCCCGACGGACGCGTTAAAAACCGAGTACGTACGCGACCGATAGCCGACCGAAAGCGTTACGAGATTTCCCTGATCGATTCGCGGCTCGTGACGGTTCGAAAGACGCGGTCCTCATCCCGCCGATAACGATCGCTGAATCGCGTACCTTTGGTCGATAATCGGAAGGTTATCTCAGCCGTCGATAAGTCGTTCCGAATTTCGAGTCGAGAGATTTCGAACTTTGAATTTCGAGAAAAAGGGGATCGGACGAGGGCAAGGTAACAAGGTACACCGAAAAGGTGTAGTGACCCGTCGTAACGGCCACAGGGCGTTACGCTTACGACCAGATATCGGACGCATGCGTTCCCGTTCGCCGTTCCGCTCGCGTTCGCGATCGGCGCAGCGACGCGTACACACGTATCTACGTGTCTACGTACCAACGCTATCCTAGACGCGCTTACGCCGGCTCAGAGCGGGAGAGAAGAGGACCGTGGAGGAAGAGCATCTCGTCTAGCATCAGCGGCGATCCCGCGAGTCGGACTTACCGCCTCAGTTTCAATCGCGCGCCCCGAGCTCGCTTCCGTCGTGCATTACTCTGATAACACTCTTAGCAGATTTCGTATTTTTGGACCATAGATTCGAAATCGCTCGTCTCCTCGTTGAAAAAGCGCGGGAAAATCTGTAGATAGAGTTACGGGTGATTAGAGTTTCGCGAAAGTATCCCTCGGAAATACACCGGTATACGCGCGATTATCGGAAGATAGGAAATATAAAAGCGCAACTATCATTGTGAAGATTCGATCGAAGAAATCGCGCGGTTTCGCGAGATGCGAAGACGGCGCGTGGGCGTGTGCCCGGAAGAGGCGAGCGTGTTTCCGTGAAAGATCGAACGTTTCGCGGGATGCGATCGAGAAGGTAGATCGTTCCGCGAGATGCAGCGGCAACCGAGACGAGGAAAGTGGTCCGGACGCGGAAACGAGGCGCCGATGAGATTAACGTTGCTCCTGACGACGATGTGTGCCAGCGCGACCGCGAACGTCACGATGGAATCGAGAGACTGCTTGGAGACGCGAGCGTCGCTGAAGAAGGAGGTGAAGCTGGCGGTGATAGCGCCGGCCGATCCTCGCCACGAGCAGAGCTTGCCGAAAGTTTTACCGGCGGTCTTTTTGGCGGTGAAGGCGGTCAGTTCGCCGAAGGGACCTTTGGCTGGATGGGAAATAAAGGTCGATCATCGCGACTCGCGTTGCTCGAGCACGTACGGCCCTTTGGCCGCCTTCGACTTTTACATCAATCGCACAGCAGGTCGTTCCCGTAATTTACGTCCTTTCGCTCTTTCTTTTCCTCTCTCCTCTTCGGTTTCGATCTCGATGTCAAGGGTATCGAGCCGATCGCGACCAATACGGCGGTGGAGAATCGATTCGCGCGGTCGCGTCCCAAACGGCTCGATGATCAGTTAACGACGCGGTTTAACGAGGACCGAGCAGAAACACCGAGCTGTCCAACGGGGACCATCGCTGCGAAACCATCGTTACCGAACACCACTTTTCTCTTTGCTCGTTATTTCGAGACCGTTAAATATCGCTCCAATTCCGTTTAATTAACTCTCTGGAAGTTCTGCTCGTTTCTCTCTTCCGTCGGGAATTAGTCGTCCGCAAAAGCGATTCTTTCGCTCTAAAGTCGTCCGTGACGTTTAGTCTTTCTGAAACGCTTTCGACGATTCGCGACGATCGTGTTTACGCGACGAGCGGCAATAAAGCGACCTCGATCGAAACACGCGGGACTCATCAACTTCTTCTCTTATTTCGCGCGATCAAAATCGTCTCTCGTTCGTCGAGATTTTTCGTTGTCGCGAACCCGACACCTCGGGCGCGGGAACAAAGTTTCACCCGCTGACCCAGCGAGTCGATTTTCCTGCAGGCTCTAGTCGAGAAGCGCGTTAATCGACTTCGCGTCACCGCACGATCTCGATTTATGGCAGGTACGGAGAGATAAACGTTATCGTTTCGCGAAAACTCGATAAGCTAATAATTCTCGTTGATTCGGTTGAGAACGGAAGGGAAGCAACCGCTCTCGCCGACCATGGAAACCACTACGCGCCACTCCTCTCCTCGTTGTCCCTGCAATTCGCGATGGCCCCGAATTGCCACGCGGTGGTTATTTTGCAACGCTAATCGCCGATCGATCGCCGCGTCGGATTGGCCCTTCGATCTCGATTTTCTCCGCGAACTAGGCGTGGTTCGAACACCGAGTCTTTTTGCTTTCGTCCAGGGCGAGAAAAAAAGCGACGACGAAACAAGATAAAACGAGGTTGGCTTGCAACTCGTTAATGAAATTGAATCGTCGGATCAAGCTCGAGACGTGGAGCGTTTAACGCGAGCAGAATATTTTCGGTTGGAAACTTTTCTCGGCAGGAAAAAAATTGCTACGCGTGCGAGGGCAGTTTATCACGATGTATTTGCCGAAGTCGATGTATCGGAAAAGTAGAGAACGAGAGGAGAGAGAAAGAGGGAGAGAAGCAGAAAAATGAAAGCGATATTTCGGTTGATGAACGTAGACGCCTTCCTGGGTCCCGTGTGCGATTACGTGATAGCGCCGGTCGCCAGATACGCCGGTGTCTGGAGCATTCCCGTGCTGACTGCCGGAGCCCAGGCCGAAGCGTTTCGGTACAAGGGCGAGCACTATCCGACGCTGACCAGAATGATGGGCTCCCATCGGCTGGTGGGCGAGGCTCTCAGACACATCTTGAAACGGTTCGGCTGGAAAATCGCCGGGCTTCTTTACCACAATCACGCGGTGGCGAGCAGTCGCGGCAACTCCGAATGTCACTTCACTTTGGGCGCCGTGTACACGGCCTTGAATCAGACGCCCGTCTATCGGAGCTTCAACCAGGAGACGACTTCCGCCGAAGAGTATCGAAACTTGCTCGTCTTTCTCGCTAAGTCCGCCAGGAGTAAGTTTCGCTCGTGCGTTATGGTCGGTGTAAAACTCGCGTTACGGCGAACGCGTCGGAAGGGCTGCTCGATCGGAATACGCGAGGGAATTAAAGCGGAAATCGATGCAAACGTCGAAACTTTTCTCTTCGTTTCAGTCGTGGTGATGTGCGCCAATTCGACGACCATCAGGGAGATACTGCTGGCTGCCGAGCAACTGGGAATGGTCGATTCCGGAGAGTACGTCTTCTTCTCGATCGAATTGTCGTCTAGGTAAGTTCACCGATACGAATTCGTGATCCCTCGAGTTAGCGAAAGTAGAGACATGGTAACGCACTTCGTTTTTTTCGTACCGTCCTCGCTGATCGAACGTTCGAGCGAACCGAAAAATTTGGTCCTTTCAGCGACAACGACTCGAAAGAACCGTGGAGGGTGGAAACGGACACGGAGGAAAGAAACGAGAAGGCGCGAAAGGCGTATCAAGCGTTGTTGACGGTGACCGCGCGAACTCCGAACAATTTTGAGTACCTGAACTTCTCGCGGGAAGTGAAATCGCTGGCGCAGAGCAAATACAATTTTACGTTCGGTAATAGTTCGGTTTCGGCATTCGTCACTGCGTTCTACGACGCCGTCCTTCTGTACGCGCTCGCTCTGAAGGAGAGCTTGCCCGAGTACCCCGAAAAGATAAACCTGGACGGGGGAGATCTGACCCGGAGGATGTGGGGAAGAAGCTTCAAAGGTAAGTCTGTTTTTTTTCATTCTTGAAAAAATTTTAATTTAACGCGAACCCCCGGTTGCAGGTATCACAGGGGACGTGAACATCGACGACAATGGCGATCGGATAGCGGACTATTCTCTCCTCGACATGAACCCCGAGTCGTCGAGATTCGAGGTAACTCCCGAGATCGATCGACGATCGTCCCGTTTCGATAACGCGCTCTATTTGTCGCAGATCGTCGCTCATTACTACGGTGCCAATCAAACGCTGGAGTATCTTCCGGGAAAAAGGATTCGATGGTCCGGCGGCCGGAGCGAACCACCACCGGACACGCCCACCTGTGGTTTCGACGGTTCCCTGTGTCCCGATAACAGTAAGTTTCCGCAGCCCTCCGCGTTCTCGTTTCACGCTTCCAATCGGTTCTCTGTTCTACGACAGCTCTTCCAGGACACGCGATTCTATCGATGGTGCTGAGCTCGATCGTCGTAGTCCTCGCCGTTGTATCGCTTTTCATCTACAGGTAAGTCCTATTGTCTCCGACGTCGGTTTGCAGACTGATCTCAACGTTTTTTTACAAGGAACCTGCCTTTCGCAATTCTGAAGGAAGAATTGACATTCTGAATGACTTTGAAAATGAAGTCATTTACTTGTTTTTACAGGCACTTTAAGCTCGAGGCGGAAATAGCGTCCATGACGTGGAAGGTGCACTGGAACGACGTGATCGTGGTGCCGAACGCGAAGACGAGAGGCTCCATGTACTCGTTGATAGCGTACAGGATGCGCGGTAGTCAACTGGTGAATACCCTAGAGACGCGTTTTTCCGCGGTAGCATGTCGAGATATTACGAGAAAAATAGGTCGCGTTCCTTGAGCTTCGAAACCGCGAAATGACGTTTCTTTATAGCTTCTTCCGTAAGCGAAATTTTTTCCGACTTGTCTTTTTTCCTTCCAGACGATGTGTTCGATGGAGAACGCTAGTCTGCCTGGCGAACTGGACAGAACCGTCTACATTTCAACGGGGATTTACAAGGTTCGGCTGTTATAATCACGGTGTAAAAGGTGATATTAATCTCGTATTCTTTGCAGAACTCCAAGGTCGCCATAAAGCCGATCCCGAGGAACAAGGTGGAAATCTCGAGGCCCCTGTTGCTCGAATTAAAGAGGGTGAGTCGCGGAACCGCGAGAAAGTTATTTCCGTACTTTGATGAACTATGCAACTCTTTTCCGCGCAGATGAAGGATCTTCAACACGATCATCTGGTACGATTCTACGGTGCTTGCGTCGAGCCACCGCACTGCTGCCTCTTGACCGAGTACTGTCCTAGGGGGTCTCTTCAGGTTCGTCGTATGTTGTCGAACACGATCGATTAAATCTCGAGTTTCGAGGGTTATCCTGCGATTCGAATTTTGCGTATTCCGTAATAGTCTGTGTGAGAGGAATTAATTTACCTACCATAATTTTGTCTACCACGATAATGAAACTATGTCGCGATGAAATCGTATTCGAAAAGATCGCTTATCAGAGTAATGGACGTTTTCGCGACAGGATATCTTAGAGAACCAACAGATCAAGCTGGATCGCATGTTCCGAGGGTCTTTGATACACGATATCATTCGAGGCATGGCGTACCTGCACGCGTCCGAGGTAAAGAGTCACGGCAACCTGAAGTCCTCAAATTGCGTGGTGGATTCGCTGTTCGTTCTAAAGATCGCCGACTTCGGACTGCACGAATTGAGGAAGCCGAATCCGTGCGACGCGGAGCAGGACAAGAACAGCTACGCCTACTGGAGAAGTGAGCGTCCGTTATCGAAGGAGCTCGTACGACGGAGGGACAAGCGTTCGTATCCTTCCGTCGTTGCGAATTATGATATAGGAAATGTCGTTGTTTATTCAGGGCAGCTGTGGACGGCGCCGGAACTGCTGCGAATGGAGAGGCGACCACCGGAAGGTACGCAGAAGGGCGACGTGTACAGCTTCGGAATAATCGTCCACGAGATCGTGGTGCGTCGGGGGCCGTTCTACTTGGGTGACGACCGCGACCTCTCTCCAAACGGTAAGCGAAACTGGCGGTTTTCTTTACTATTCGTGCGGAAAAGGGGAAAAGGAGCTACCGGTAAGGGAGCTGGAAAGCTCGTATCGACCGCGAGGGTGGTGGGTCGATCGGTAACGAAGTTTACGAGCTTCCGCGAGCTGCTTGTCGAGAGCGGCAGGATCGATCACAGGATGGAACGTGCCACAAGTAGGCTAGGAGCTTTTCGAGACGGGGGTTGAAAGCTCAGTCGAGGCTTTCACGCGTCCTGGAACGCACACGGTTTCGCGCGCGCTACCTCGTCGCTTCTTTCTATCCGTCTCTTTCTCCTTTTCTGTCTCTTCTTCTCGTACGCGCACGTACGTACTCGCGCTCTCCCCTCTACCTCCGTCTCCGTCCGGTGCCGTTTTTCTCCTTTTCTCGGGGTTCGCGATCGGCAACGCGAAATCCTCGGGATACGCAGTTACGTCGGACGTTAGGTCCCGGTTACCGGTCGTTTCGATCGATCCACCTTTGGGAAATCGAGCGTGTGGGTGCCTCGCTGCGTGTGTTGCGTGTTTGCGTGTTACTCGGTACGTGGCTGTGTTTACCGATCGTTACACCGTCCCATTTACGCGGCCCGATTTTCTCTATTGCTCGATATTCAACCTCTTTTTCCCCTCCGCCCCTATTTCGCTCGTTCCTCCATCACTCTCTCCCCGTCTCTCCCTACTTCTCACCCTCTCGCACTACCCTCGCCCTCTCCTTTCCCTTTTTCTCTCGCCTCCTCTTTTTGCTCGCTTTTTCGAAGCCAATTACCCTGATTCCGTATCCGAGATCCGGCAATTAATCGATTACTTCGCACGGGCCGAAACACGCGTCGCGAGGCGATACGATCGAGTGCGTTACGCTGCCGATCGTCGCGAATGTGCTCGAAAATGCCGCCTAGTCGCAAATATCCTCGAGACCGATCGGTGAACAAAACGTTCGTGAACTACGCGTCTTTTCATTTTGCGCGCGACTGTTGCCGAGACTCGCGATTAAATTGTCTGTAAAATCGAACAATTCGAAACTTATGGACTATAGGAAATGTTTTGGAGTAGTTTTTTAGCGTGGCGTTTCGAGCTTACGTGCTTCGACGTCCTTTACTTTTCAAGGTAATTCGCTAATCCGCGCGGTTACGACTTCCATGAATCCCGATGTTCCGATGATCGCGCGCCCCGAGAAACGAAAAACAGAGTGGAAAGAGCGAGTGCGAGAGAGCGAGTAAGAGGAAGAAGCAGCAAGAAAAGCGTGTAGTGATCGGGATAGATAGAAAGGGGAGAAAAGATGACGGAAAGAAGCAACGCGTCGAGCACGAGTAGCCTAACGTTGCCGGCGATGCCGGGTGCAAGTCCCGACGGCGGAGCCAGTCCTCGAAGGGCCGTCAGTCCGTTGCTCGAAGTCCGTAGGCCTCACTGCACTCTCAACTGCGAGACTTGCAACGCTTTTCTGGAGGATCTGTACAGGCACAGTAGGTTTTTATCTTTCTTTTTCCACGTTCGGCGAAACGACCTCGTTTCTGAACGAGAAAACGGGGATCGTTTCACTGAACGGCCGCAAGTAGCGAACAGTAAGAGAAGTCTGACGCGCCACGGTTCGATCGACGCGCGAGATCAACGTTTCGACTTATTTCTGCGAATCCGCTTTCGAACCGTGCGTTCCGTTTCAGAAATCGTGGAGGCGGTGAAAAGGGGCGGTGGTTCACCTTTGCGGCCTGCGATCGACGAGTCCATGGTCGAAGAAGAAGTAAGCACGTTTTCTTTCTCGATTTTCCGATAACTGGTTCCTTCGGGTCGCCGCGAAACAATAACGAGCGCGATTTCGATTAGGTGGCTACCTTGATGAAGAAATGCTGGACGCAAGACGCCGCGGACAGGCCGGATTTTCCCGCGCTCAAGCAGACCATTCGAAAAATTAACAAGTGAGTAACTCCGGCCGATTCTTTTTCTCCTCTCCGGAGGTCGATCACCTCCGATATTGGCATAGTTGATATTCAACTATTCGGAAAGTTCGCTCGGATTTTACCTTCCGGAGGGAGTTTCTCCCTGTTGCGAGAATCGCACAATTCTCGCTGGAATCTTTTTTCGCGATCAACCGTTGCAAACGTAATCGACGGATATTTCGAACGCGTCACGAGGGTCGAGCACAATCGATCGATGGAAGCATCCTGTTGCGCGACAACGGATACTTGCGCAGACTCGCCGTTATCTCCATTTTCCGAAACTATAATCGCGGATATTAATTTCGATCCTCGAATATCTGCCCGGGATGTTCTTCACGAGCAGGGAGTGTTCGTTTCAGAGATTACGAGAGCAGCAATATTCTGGACAATTTACTGTCCCGCATGGAACAATACGCCACGAATTTGGAGACCTTGGTGGAAGAACGCACCGCGGACTACCTCGAGGAGAAACGCAAGTGCGAAGAACTGCTTTATCAGTTATTGCCAAAGTGAGTGGACGTCGTTTCACTTTCGATCGAGCAGCGACGGAAGCGAAAGTATCAAACTGATAGTTTAGAGATAGGTATTTGGAGAAACTTGAATTTTCAGGTCCGTCGCGTCTCAGCTGATACTCGGTCAAAGCGTGATAGCCGAAACTTACGATCAAGTGACCATCTATTTTAGCGACATCGTAGGATTCACCAAACTGTCGGCCGAAAGCACGCCGCTCCAGGTAGTAGACTTGCTCAACGATCTCTACACGTGTTTCGATTCCATCATCGAAAACTTCGACGTGTACAAGGTAAATCGTGGACTCCTCCTAAGAGGACGATTTGTACTCGAACGGTTTAATTTCCTCAGGTGGAGACGATAGGCGACGCGTACATGGTAGTGTCCGGCTTACCGGTGAGGAACGGAACGAATCACGCGAAAGAAATTGCCAGGATGAGCTTAGCGTTAAGGGACACCGTGATGACGTTCAGTATACGGCACAGGCCAAACGAGCAGCTAAAGCTACGAATCGGAATGCATTCCGGTAAAATGTTCTCGATAATTTTTCTATCCCTGACCAAGTTGGATCGCTGCCCGTTTTTATTTCGATTTAGAACGAATCGCGTTTCTCGTTGGTCGTTGCTCGTGACTTACGATCGCGCGGTAAATATTCGTAGATTGACCGGATCGACGACTCGCGATTTCAGGACCCTGCGTCGCTGGCGTGGTCGGCCTCAAGATGCCGAGGTACTGCCTCTTCGGGGATACCGTCAACACCGCCTCTAGAATGGAGAGCAACGGAGAAGGTAACGCACTTGTTCTTCGATACTGAGAGAAGTACTTATATCAGTTTTCCTGCAGCTCTCAAGATACACGTCAGTCCAAAGACGAAGGAGATCCTGGACACTTTCGGCACCTTCGAACTCGTGTGCAGAGGCGAGGTCACTCTAAAGGTAACATCCTTTTATCTTCTCTCTGCGACTTTGCGTCATCTTACCGTGTTCGACAGGGCAAGGGCACGATGACCACGTACTGGCTGATAGGCGAGAAACCGAGGACCAACGTTCAGCGTGCGAACGTTTCCTCGATAACGACGACTGTGGCGACCACAACGCCGACGACGACAGCAGCAGCAACCATGACAACGATCGTGACGACGACACACGCGGCGAAGCAGGAAGATAAACGACCGAGCGATACGACGCGGAGCTGTCCGGAACAGAGCACGAGCGTCCGAGTGCCGACGAAGGTTCCGGAGGGACCTCGGTCGAATCAGGTCGGACGGCGGTCCATCGGTCCGCGCGAAAGTCGCAAAGAGACGAGCGACGACGGAGGCGATGGTAATAACGCGACGGGAACGACTCGCGCTCGTTCGATATCTGGTAGCTCGATGGCGGAGGGCTCACCGTCTCGAAATCGCGTTTCCGGCTCGCCGTCGAGCAGCGCCGTATCTCGTCGCTCCTATCAGACCGGCGAGAGCATCCCGAATCACGCGGAGAGCGGACCAAACGCGCCGTTGCTCGTTCCTGCGACACCTCCGCCTCGAGTTTAGCTCGTTTCCCTTCGATTCCCGCGTCCTTCCGTGTCTCGGTAAATCGATATTCGTGATTCGCGTAGAATAGCGGCGAACTCTGATCGGCCCGGCCGATCGACATTTGGGTCCACTCGTTCGAAAGAATGTCTTTCGACGTAAAAAGATATAAACGATGAATCACGGAGAACACGATTCACGGAGAAGAGCTTAGTCGCGCGCCAACTTCCTGTCCGTTGGTCGCGTATTTCCCCGTTGCGTTCCCGCTCGCGGACGATCTACCGTGTTCCCCGTAGCTTTTTGTACGCGTACGCGGAAACGGATCGAACCGAGCAAAGGAGAAGGAAATGGAAGTAGGAAGTTGACTAAACAGAACGTTTTGCGCGCACGCGTATATTTCCAGGTTCGATACAAAACGGTCTACGTTAGCTTAAATCCACGCGAACAGGGACGCACGCGGGCACGCACGTACTCGTATACGCTTATATTTATATTTACGAAGTTAGATATCGGTGCGTAAAAGCAGAGGCGGGGCCTCGTTCGATTCGGCCGACAAGCGGTCGAACCCATAGATTAGTAACGCGCGAGATGCTCGCGCGGCAGAGGTATACGCGTACGCGCGTGAAACGCGTCGCGCGTACGCCGTAAGGAAAGTACGAGAATCGAGCGCGTCCCGAAGATCGAATTTCTCTCTATTCGTGTCAATCTCTTTTAACGTTGTAACGATCGATATTCCTAAAATAAAATTTCATCGTTTCCAAACGTCAATCGACTCTTGTGACCGTGCGTTGCTTTACGATCGACGAGAATAGCGCGCGTGGGCGAGCTGGCTAAAACACTGCGTTCTCGAATATCCAGTCCAGGTAAGAGCTGACACGCGTGTATATGCCTGGAATACCGGGCTCCCCGCAGCGGATGCCCCAAGACACTATCCCGACGTTCACCCATCTGCCGTTCTCGAGTCGAAGCAGCAACGGTCCTCCGGAGTCGCCCTGCGAACAAGCACTTTCGGTCGACGAGCTTCGAAAATTATTTCAGGACTTACCTGACAGGCGTCTCGTCCGCCCTCGTAAGCTCCGGCGCACATCACGTTGCTGTCGATTCGTTGGACGAAGCTGCGAACGCATCTGTTCTGTGGCCAGATCGGAATCTGCGCTTCCATCAAAACGGTACTTGTAGGACCACCGTAGTACTGCATACCCCAGCCTAAAATTGGGAGCTCGAGTTAATCGGTATCAATGAATGTCGATACAATTTTAATATTTTGACGAGTCTGACTCGTGACGCACTCATACCTCGTGATCAATTTTACTCGAATTTTTAGTACGCTTCAATTTGGAGTTCAAGTCTAATTTGCATAGTCAATGTTTGTATAATAACATATTGACGTAACATTTCTAATTTTGTTGTTTGTTTTAATATTGTAGCTGTAATTAGTCGATCCTGACTGACGCACCTGACACGTAAGTCATAGTGCAAAGGGTTAACTAACCGATGACAACCGCGCTCTTGTTCTCGAACGTGTCCCCGACGGGCGGCAGACACACGGGCCAAACGTAGGTGTCGAACACTGTCGGTCGATGCAACTTAACAATCGCGATGTCATTAGCGTACGAAGTAGAATCATACTCCGGATGCACTCGTATCTCCGAGACAGCAAAGTCTCTGGCTCTGGTCTCCTCCTCCGACATCAAATCGTACTCTCCCAATCTAACCTTGATGTCCTCACGCTGGAGTCTGACGAGAAGAAACGAGATCGAGTTGCCGAATCGTTACCGGTAAATGAGGTTACCTGTTGACGCAATGAGCCGCTGTTATAATATGTCTATCGGTGACTAGTACCCCACCGCAAAACTGACTGCGATCTTTTCTCAAAAGAGCTACCATCCAAGGCCACTCTCCGGGTTCGGCCGGTACACCGCCCACCAGTCTGGTCCGCCCGTTAGAACTCGTCCCGCATCCTTTGGGTCTTTCCGGGTTCTCGGGTGCGGACGTGGATGGCTCTTCCCAAACGATTCTCGTAGAGTCAGATCGGACGTTCACTGAAAGGAGGATCGTTCACTTTTTTGTCGACGTAGCGTTTCGTTTCACGTACCGGCAATGGTCGGAAGGACATCAGCGAGGTTCTCGTCGGAGTGCCTCGGGTGCTCGCAACAGACGCCGACGAATCTGGTTCGTCGATGAATTAGAGTATAATTAAGTTTGAAGAATAGTTGAAATTGTGATTGAACTTACGCTTTGTCGACCGTGCACGTGTGCTTCATAGCGAGCGTGAAGTTCGATCCGTACTCGAGGAAGCATCTGTTCAAATATTCGCAGTGTCCCATTCTCTCTCTCAGCCGGATGCAAGATCCCTGTTAGCAACACATTCTCGAGTTTTTGACGAAATTTTAGCGAAGCAACTTACCTCTGACTTCCGTCGCTCCGGATTCCTCCTTGAATCTAGGAACAGAGATAAAACGCGGAGTTATCGGAATGATAAGATCCGTTAGAATACGCCCGTTTTTCTGTTCCGGTACTTTCGATCGAATTATTCTGTTTTCTTATTCGAGGATAAACAATCCAATTTCCCGGACGGAGAGAAATGGGTTTTCGTCGAGTCGAGAGAAATGGGCTTTCGTCGAAATGGACGTTATCGCGAGATCGAATCCACTTACCGGTAACATTGTTGATGATAAACGACTGGCCGTACCAGGGGATGAATAAGAAACACAGGAAAATCGGGAAACACGTTCCAGGTTGCGCTTCTGAGGATTTCATCCTTGAGTCGCGAGAGCTATTACTAGTCAACGGACATAGGACAGTAAAACGGACAATGGAACTACTAAAAAGCAGGAAGCGCTTATATACTCGCATATTGCCCCTGAGAGAACGTAACCCGCCTTATTCGGAGGAATTCGGTTGCGGTTCTCCAGGCGCTTCGTAGTTATTGCAAAACAACGATAAGTCGGGTTACGAAAGATTCCGACAATAACGCTATTAGATTGTTTCGACTTTTTCCGTAAACGACTCCCGGTTGAGTTAAGATTTTTCTTTTTATCCAACGCTGCTGAATTCGCTCGTTTCGAGGAAATTCGAAGGCGTCGGGAGGTCGCGAGAAAAAGTAAACTTTGCGAAAGAGAGAAGGAGAATCGAGGACAAGCCAGGGGCATTTCCATTTAAGGCACCCCGCGCAATCTCTCGCTCCTCTCGGCGCCACTTTGACACGCGTGCTCGAAACGTTCGCCATCGACCCAACACGCTTTTCGACTCGATTTGCTCTCCTTTAAGACCGCCCGCTTTTTATTTTCTCGATACTGTTCCACGCACGCGCAAACCTATCTAGATCAACAGTTTCTGCTGCGTACGTTTATTTATTCGATTCTAGGTTTACATTACAACATTATGGTCTGCGTCGTTGCGAGTCTTTTGGCATTCTTTCGGACTCGCTATTTATCGCCGTTTATCGGAACTGGTTTGGCGTTCGGGTCCTTTAGATCCAACGTGTAGCCGTGCACCGCGGTGGTGTTCGTGGCGGGATAGTAAACTTTCAGGACGTGTCGGAGAACGTCGCCCACGATCTGCTCCGAGCTCTCACGGGTGTACGGCTTGCCGTCGGACGTGTGGCCGGACCGCACGAACTTGACGCCGTCCTGGTTCGACACGATGGCGTTGTTGCCTCCGATTATTTGCACGTCACCTGAAACTGCGACGATTTGGTCAGCGATACCGCGAAGGCCGAACGGAAAAGCGATCGCCTTGAGAAACCGAGAGAACGTATCTCGACGGTGAAAGGCACGAAATCGTCCGTAGAATTTTCAGACAGAAAACGAGCGGAAAAGTCGACGTACTCAATTTCTCGTTCGTTGCTTGACGAGCCTGCTCCAAGCTGCCTCGCACCGCTTCTTGCACTCCTAGGTTCACCTGTCGCACGTTCTCTTGAATGTTCCTGTTCAACGCCTCGATGTTTCGCGACAGTCCGCTCACCCAATCGGGCGACCACTGGCCGCTGCTTCCGCTGTCGAGAGAAACTCGTTACGCGAAATCGAGACACAAAACGGAGCACGTAAATTCGATCGACTAACCTGCACATCGCGACGAGTATCGCCAGACAGATACGCTCCATTCCTTCGACGTTAGAGAACCGAGACTCACCGGGACAATACGCGAGAAGCTCGTAACCGCTAATATTAAAACGCTCGGTAAAAGCTAGTTTCCCTCTTACCGATCTAATCACGCGGTTGCGGAACGCGTTCGTGACGCATCGGTCGCAATCGGAAATCGTCGCATGTTTTTTATTTACTTTCGTACGAAACGATAAAAAGAGGGAGACGCGAATTTGCGACGCAACTCGATAAGAGGGTTACCCTGAAACCTGTGGTTCAATTTATCGTTCGTAGAAACGAGCTACCCTCGAACGAGAGGGAGTAAACCCGCGGTTGGAGAGGTCCCTCGTTGACCCATGGGGCAGAAACTGGTTTCGGATTCGAATTACACGGCCCTGTTCTCGTCCCTGTTCTACGCTCGACCCCCCACGTAAACAGTATCTTCCCGTCCTTGAACCCTCTTTTCTGCCCCTCCTCGCGTAGTTTCCTCCCGTAATTTTCTTCGCTTTCGTCCCGTTTTCACCTCCGACTCCCGTGGAGCAGGTAGCACCCAAATCGTAATCGTCCCCTTCCCTCCTCTTCTGCTGCGCCGCTTTCGAGCAGGGTGATCGACCTTGAGAGATTCGGCCCCCGGATAGGGGCTCGGCCTTGGTCGAGGACGCTGCTTTTCTTTTCCGTTCGCAATTTTTTACACGGTGTTATGACTTCGTAGCGAGTGTCGTGCGATTCTCGTTTACAGCGTAGGGATAAAAGGAATAAAATTTAAAGGGAACGCGCGTAAATGCTCGGCCATCTAGGGAGAATCGGGGAAAGCTGCAAAGTGGTCTTTCCAGTGGTACGGCGAGTGTGTACGGTCTGCTCGAGGCCGGGCGAGAGAGTGGGGAAGAGTTACGGAGAATCGGTGGTTCGGTGTGGTTCAGTGTTCTCGCGATAATCGAGACGCGTGGAGCGTACGTCCGCACGTTCGGTGTTTTCGAGTCGAATTTTGGAGCAGTTTTTACTCGAACAATTTTCTGCGATAACTCCTCGATCGACCTGACATTTATCGTCGAATCGTTTCTTCGATTTCTTACCGATACCCGAAAGTTCCGATACGAAGCATGCAGGAGAAGAAAGAAAACGAAAGCTTGGTGAAATCTATGGATACGTGATCGCTTTCCGTCTCTCGAAGTCCGTAAGTATGCGAAAGCTAATTTGTTAAGCGACTTCGAGTTCGACGTCCGTCGACGAGAAACGTTTTCTCGATCGTCCGTTACCCGTTATCGAATCGCGGTCGGATCTAGATCCCTCGGTAAACTCGCGAGAAGACGAGCGCTTATCTCGGAGCAGTCGTGAATCGTAACTGGTCGAGATAGAGGAGTTCGATGGACGATCGCGGTTCACGAAGATCCAACATAAACTTATTTTTCGGACCGACAATTCGGTCGTCACCTTCGGAACTCGCTTACGGTAAAAAACGAAAGAGAAACGCAAAGAGAAGAAGAGAGCGTCCCGTCACGCGTTTCCCTTGAAACGTACGAGTCGTTTGGTTTCTCTCCCAGTCACGTACGCGCGTCGCGTTCTCCTGCTTCGAACGATGTTTTGTCCTGGCTCGCGATCTACGACCCGCGGCTCGCCAACTCGACCGTGTAACCGGTTTAATAAACGTTCCAGCTCGAAAAGCGCGTCCCGTTCCGTCGCTTCTCGAAGAAGACTCGAGGCGGTCACCGGTCGGAAAAACTACCGCGTACGAAACCCGGAAGACGTTCGTATAAGAAAAGATAGACGGAGAAAGAAGGTAGCGCGGAAAAGAATGTCGACGCGAAAATAGCGTGTCAGGCTGTTTCGATTCGCCGCAGCATCGTTCGGATCCGAGCGAAGCTTGGTTCGAGCGCGCGATCCAACGACACCGTATATGGAGCTGGTCTACCGATTCTCGTTCTGGGTCCGGTCGGGCCGAGTGGCGCGACGTCCTCGATTCTTCGAGCTTTTCCCTCAGTTTCGTTTCTATTCGGTCCACCGTTCGATCTTCGACTCCCGCGATCTTTAAATCGCGATAGGATCGTGCGCTTTCTCGCCCGCGGCAAGGCAGCCTCGGACGTTACCTTGACGCCGCTTCTACCAGCATCGAGCGGGGAAAAATCTGCCGGAGAAAAGTTGTCGAGAGAACAACGCACGCTTTTCGAGCCGACGAAGAGCCGTGAATGGGTTCCTTTGTCGCGACGAGATTCGTGGACGTTCGAAAAAACGCGCGCTCGTGGTCGGTCGGGTACGATCGGAGATTTCCCGATAAATCGACGCGAACGAGTTTCGCCGCGTATCCGAGAGACGGTTCGACGCCGAGAGACGGTTCTTATCGGCGAGAACTTCTCGATTTCCTCGTCGAATTCGATCGGTGGCATTATCGGGGAGTCAGCGAACGTGGCCGCTCCTTATTAATTACCGAGAACGCGTCCCCGTGATTCGCGGCTCGCGACCCCGCGTTCGAGCGTCGTGATTTATTCGTCGCGATTAAGGTCCGCGAGATTCGTTCGATCGACGACCGTCGTCCCCTGGGATGAATCATCGTTTCTCGGCTGGAGAGAAAGAAGACGTTTCAAGAGCGATCGCGAAAGGGAAAGCGAGCGTTCGTTGACGCGGCCGTAAACCGAACGGAGGTCGAGCGGATGCCCTCGCGTTATCCGCGCGAAACGACCGATCGACGAACCACCTGTTTCCTCTCGATCCGTCGAAGAAGCGTCCGACGGGGTCGCGTCGACGAGCCAGTCCCCGCGAAGGTAAGTCGCGGACGCGTGACCATGTTTGGCGACCCGCTCCCATAAAATTTCTCGCGGGCCAGTCGCGCGCCAGGCTACGCGCGACTACGCTTCGCTCGTCGACCTACTCGCCTACCGGCTCGAGATAAATCTTCGAGTCCGAGTGGACTCCACCGGCCGCTATCGCCTTTCTCGAACGCTCGCGAGGCACGACGCTTCTATCCGCGGAACTAGAAAACGGGACGACGCGCGGCAGAAGAGAGAGACAAAGTCGAGCCACACCCTGCGAGCGGACACGCTGGAAAATCAAGAGCGCGCTACGACGAGGCTGCGAGGGAAAGCGGAAACGTTCGTTATCGATTCGAGACAGCGTGGAGGAAAAACTCCGAAGAACACGGGAGATAAATCGATAGGAACGCGTTCCAATCGGCTCGTCGCGGTTATCTTTCTGCCGCGCACCGGTGCTTATCTCCGGTAATCGCAAGAAAACCTACTTGTACGATACGAAATCTCTAGGTCGAAGCGTGTGACGTTTCCGAGGAAACGTTCCATCTAGATCCTACAGAAGAGCGCAGACAAGATCCTACAGTTTCGAGCACTGATCGATTCTCGTAACGGAGACACGGATGCGGACATCGGCACCGTTCGCGGACGTATACGGTAAACCGTGGCTCTTCTCGTTGGCCTTATTCGAGGCGAACGTGACGGAGCACCGTTTCTTTCGCGCCGATAAATCGCGATCGTCCTCCGAGCGCGTATCGCGTCGAGTCGAGAGTTCTTTTTCGAGCTCGCGATGTATTTATATTCGTGGTAAGCCTTTTAAAGAGTTTCGGGACCACCGTAGAGTCCCGTGTATTATGGTGCAGGCGCTCGACGGCCTTTTAAAAAGTTTACCCCAGCGAGACCACCGCAACGCGGACCGGAATATTTTACGTGGGAAGCGGGGACGCGAAAGAAAACCGTGGAATCTCGTTTGGACCGCGATCGAGACCTCGTTCCTTCGACCCGATCTCTCTTCGCCGTTTTCCGTCTTTCCTCGTTTTCCAACTCGTCCTTTTGCCGTCCGCTTTCACCGCCTCGAACGCGTTCGCGACTCTTTGGTCCTTCTGTCCTTTCGTCCCGTTTACTGTTCGGCCTTTCGAACGAGACGAGGAGAGACGGGTGCGTACGACGACCACGTGGGTCTGTCGCGTCCTCCTTTATCCCACGGTCTTCTCGTCTATTCATAGACGAGAAAGCGAGCCGTCAACGTGACAGCCCACCGAAGACAAAACGCGCAAAAAGGGACGGTGGAATCGCGAACGAGACCCGCATCGATTTGTCGTGCTCGGCAAAGGTCTGTCGGCGAATAGAGACGAGTCGGAAGGCGCGAATCGTTCGTCGATCGCGAATAAACGCGATTCGCGTTGAGGTAACGGCCGGTTACGGAGACGTAGGCGAGGTCGTCGACCTTGCAGTCGCGCGAGTTGTCCTCCTGTTCTCCGACTTTGCTTTTCTTCCTACCGTTTGCCGGTCCCCGATCCTCGACTCACCGATCGCTCATCCGTACGATACGTTTTTCCTCGCAGATTGGAAGACTCGAGAGCCCGATGAGGATCGACCGGTGTCCACTGGCGCGTCTCGCCGCGTTCACCTTGTTGGCGAGCATACGCGCCGGAGACGACTTTCGGAGCATCTCCTACGAAGGTAAGCCCCTTTCGCGCTGCGTCGTTTAGCTCGCGAACCGTTTCGAACGAGGACCAATTCGCGCCACGACAAATTGACTCGTGGGCGGCGAATCTCGAGTACGCGACTCGATGCGACCAATCGACGCGTCCGAGTTTGTCGCGAGAGGAATCGTCGAAGATTTTCGCCGAGAGAACGCGCGAACCGATTCGAATCGCGTAGGCGTCGAACGCGGCACGCGTCGCCACGCGCGCGTATCCTCGCCTCGCCTCCGAGAGAACCCGTTTCGATTTCTCCGTTCTCTCGACGATTCGTTCGACGCGGCTTTTCTCGTCGGAGAAAAACGTCGCGGTGCATCCGCGCCTTTCCACGGCATCGTTTTTCCTTTCCCTCGCGATCCGGGCCTTGAACGTCCACCCACGACGCGCGGAAAACCTCTCGGTCGAGGATTTTACTCGGCGTTTCGAGAAGGATGGTCGAACGAGAGAGGAGCTGCTCGGGCAAGAAACGAGACGGGTCGAGCGACAGAAGACGGCGACGACGATGAAGACGGCGACGAAGAAGGCGAAGAAGGAGGCGGAGGAGGAAGGGTAGGGGAACGAAGGAAAAGAAAAGACTGCGAGTGAAGGGAGGATACCCGAGAGGCCTTCGAGATCAGGTTATGCTAACTGGGGCCCGTTCGTCCCACACGCGTATCTACTTATAAGCGCACGTACGCGCTTACACGGACGGCGATGGTGTACGTGCGCAGGCACGCGCGACACAACGAAACGCGTACCCGAATACGTGGAAACGCGGCGAGTACGACGAACCGTGCTACCTCCGCGGAATCGTTTCTTCGCGGCCGGCCGAACGAAAACACGGACCACATGGGCGATAAACGCGAATACGAGCAGCCGCGATAAGCGATATCGCCGGCGATCCTCGCGAAACGAGTCTCGCGCGTCTTCGATTTTCCGCGAACGGCGCGAAAAGAACCGGATAGTCCGGTACGTCCGAAAAGAAGCCGCGAAGAACGGCGTCGTCGCGGAAGAAAACGCTCCGAACCAGTCTAACAGGAAGGGAAAAACGATTCCGCGTAAATCCGTGGGAGAGGGGGTGGGGTTGAGCGCGGCTACGAGAGCGGAATAAAAGGAACGAACACGGTCGTCCGATTTAACGCGGTAATCGTGTTTCAGATCTGACGGACACTAGCCTGTTCCAACAGGAGGGCGTGACGACGTATTCCCAGTTGCTGTTCGACGTTGCCAGGCAACAGGTCGTCGTCGGGGCACGGTAAGAGCATCGCTGGAATCGAAAATTCGAACGCGAGTCCGAAGGGACGCGGCGGAACGAGATCTGGCGATCCGCCAACACCATCAACGATTTCCTCGTCTCGAACCAGACGGCGGATCAGCCGAAAAACTTGACTCCGTGCGTTGGACGCTCGCCAAGCTCGTTTTCCGACCCGAAGCTTTTTCGCGACTCTCGTCTCTCGCTTTCGAAACGCTCGCAAAGGTCTCGACCTCGTTCGCGCTCGATTCTTCCTCGCGCGGAGGGTCAAAGCGGCGCGACGCTTTTCGCCATCGCGCGCCGTTCGAATCCAGCTTCGAAAGGAGAGTACGCCCTCGTGCTCCTTCTATTAATAGAACGCTAGTTATTTACCGCGACCCACGTACGCGCGCCGCACCGTGCCGGTTAACGCGCCTCGCGATGGAACGCGCTCGTTCGCGACTCTTTTTCGACCGATTTTCCCCAGGACGGAACGGTCGCCCCGCTCGAAAAATCCGCGCCGCGTCGATTGGCTCGAGAACGCCGAGGAAAAACGCGAGCGTGGACGAATCGCGGAGGAGGGAAAGCGCGTGCACGCGACACGCAGCAGGCCACGGCGCCACGATTTGCATTCTTACTCCGATTCCCGTGCTCGACAACCGTGACGTCACCAAATCCGTAGCCGATCGCGACAGGTATACGAGCGAGAAGGAGGCCTCGCCTTTCCAGGATCGCGCCTCCGCGCTCTTCCGAACGCGATCTTCCTTCGTCGAACTCCCGTCGGGCGAAAAGAAGCCTGCGATCGAGGTCGCCGAACGAACCGTCGCGTTCGTTCAACGAGCAGGAAGTAATCTGTTTCAATAAGATTGGCCGAGTGACGCTCGTAAACGCTCTACTCGACGATTGCGACGAGCGACCAACGTCCGCCGTGGAAAATTTCGCGCGAGATCCTACGAGCGTTTACCGACTCGCGTTCGATCGATCGATCGACCACGAGGCGGCAAGTCGCGCCGCTCTAGCCGAATAATAATTAAAGCGAAGTTGGTCGCGGCGCACGCCCACGTAGGCGCCGTTTATGCTTCGTTGCGGCTTTCCTGCCGGCGACGACGGCTCGCGATCGCTTTCGCCGTGCCCGCTCGGACCGACTTTTCTACGCGGATCTCGCGTACGCTTCGTCGCGTCCCACGCGAACGAACGGTCCCGCGTTCAATCGTGTCGCTC
Source organism: Megachile rotundata (assembly GCF_050947335.1). Lineage (NCBI taxonomy): Eukaryota > Metazoa > Arthropoda > Insecta > Hymenoptera > Megachilidae > Megachile > Megachile rotundata. Next base: position 11,072,093 of record NC_134995.1, read on the forward strand.
TCGCAGGGACAATCTGTACCGGCTGACGCTGAACTCGCTGACGCCGCTCGAGCACGCTTCGTGGCCCGCGCCCGACGACAAGATCAACACCTGCCAGAACAAGGGACAGAGCGTCGAGGATTGCCGCAACTACGTCAAGGTACTGCTCAGCAATGGCAAAAGCCTGTTCACCTGCGGCACCTACGCCTTCAGCCCTTGGTGCACCTGGAGAGAGGTAAGCCTCGCGGTTTCTTTATGAACAATCTCCATCGATAGCGAATCGAGCTGTACCACGTTTCGCAGATCGAGAACATCAGCAGCGTCACCAGCGAGATGTCCGGTGTCGCCATGTGTCCTTACTCGCCGCGCGCGAACGTTACCGCGCTGCTGGCCAGGGGATCGACCGGGGGCCTGTTCACAGGAGCGCCGACCGACTTCTCCGGGGCGGACGCCGCGATCTGCAGGACCCTCGCTCCGCCGAATCTTCGCACGCATCAGTACGACTCTCGGTACGTTCTCGTCGACGCTCGCTACCCTCGGAAAATGCTGCGAACGCTTCTCGAAAGACCGTTTTCAGGTGGCTGAACGACCCGCAATTCGTCGGCAGCTTCGAAACCGAGGATCACGTGTACTTCTTGTTCCGAGAGTCGGCCGTCGAGTACATCAACTGCGGCAAAGTATGGATCTCGATACGTGTTTTCTAGGAACCGCTTCGTTACGTCTGCTCTGGCTTTCAGAAAATCTACTCGAGAATAGCGCGAGTCTGCAAGAACGACCGCGGCGGGCAGATCATGATGAGGGAAGTGTGGACTACTTTTAGCAAGGCGCGGTTGAACTGCTCCCTCCCTGGCGAGTTTCCCTTTTATTACGACGAGATTCAAGGCGCGGTCTATCATCCGGAAGAGGACACGGTTTACGCGACGTTCACCACGCCCACGTAAGTACAAACCGAACAGCAAAGGGTCGTTTCACGTTCGTTTCGTGTCTTTTTTTCCCATGTCTGCGCTTCTCGCTCGATAGGATCGGCCTCGTGGATTTCTATCGAAGGGGTAGGTAGAGGAGGTTCGAGAGGCGAAAGCAGTCGCGCGTGCGAGAAGGAGAAACGTCTAATCGGTGCGGGTTGTCGCGTATTTTTAGCAACGGAATCGCCGGCTCAGCGATCTGCGCGTTCAACATGTCGGCCATCACCGCCAGCTTCAACGGACCCTTCAAGCACCAAGAGAATTTGGGCGCCGCCTGGGAACGCAGACCCGTCCCACACCATGACCGACAGCGATGCAGTGTCTCCGCGAACATTCTGCCTCACGAAATCATAGACAACCAGAGGTATCAGCTGATGGACGACGCCGTGCAGAGCACCACCTTGGAACCGCTTCGCACCACGATACTCGAGAGGTACACGCACATCGCGATCGACGTGACACCCACCAAGTTGCACCGCGGTGTCACCGTTCTCTACGTCGCCACGGACGTGGGCCTGATCAAGAAGATCTCGGTGCTGCCCAGAACGCGAGAGACCTGTATCGTCGAGGTGTGGGGTCCGCTGCCGTCGAACCCCACGGTGCTGCAATTCCTGAAGGACACGCAGAGCCTTTACGTCGGCACGGAAGTCGGTTTATTAAGGTACGTTTCTCATTTTTAACCCTTCGACTCGATATCGCTTTGCGTTTTGGTGGGTTGAGTGTGATTCGACATCGTTTTGTGTTCTGGTGCATCCTGTATCAAGCTTCACTCGACAATGTCTCAATTGCAGGCATTTATTGGTTTAATATTATTTGTAAGACCCGTTATATGTTTATTATAATTTCTTGAAGTGTGAATGGAGTGAATGAAGGTGCTGCGGGGACAAATGATCGTGGAAATGTATGAATGCCGTTAATGTTTAATTGATTCGTTACCAGTCCTTTGCCATCCTTGAATTGTAAAAGACGCACTGGTGCTTCTTTAAAAGTGTTTTAAAAGATTCAATAAAATATTTAAATACTGTCCCATTAAATAAATGTTTAAAGTAGTTGGAAGTGCTGTAAAATCTTAATCTAAATGAGATAAGATGAGAGCTACAGTGTAGCTGGTACGAAATTGCGAATGCAGCGCGGTCCAGCTGGACCGAAACGGTGAAGAGCGTTCGGTCCGCAAAGGGTTAGAGTTCAAACAGCGTCAAAACCGATCTCATTTTCTTCTACAGAATACCAGCTGCTCAGTGCCATCGACATCGCAGTCGACGAGCGTGCCTGAACGCCCAGGAGCCCTACTGCGGCTGGAACGAGCACCTGATGAAGTGCGCCCCCGCCCCGAAGCAGAACCACTTGGCGAATCACTGGCACCAAGAGGTGACCAAGTGCCCGGTGCTCACGGATCCCGTGGACGGCGGTTGGGGCGCGTGGAGCCCGTGGTCACCGTGCCAACACGGCGTCGCGGAACAGTCCCGTTCGCGGTCGCATCCCCACGTGGGTCACTCTCGTTCCGAGCACGAGGTTGGTCCGTCCGGAGTGGACATCGAGAGATCGCACGAGCCGGCCGTCTCAATCGAAATGTGTTTTGTTGCCTAGAACGCGGACAGCTGTCAGTGTCAGACCCGCGAATGCGACAACCCGCCGCCGCAACACGGAGGCGCCGATTGTACGGGCACCAGAGTAAGGGTGACCAACTGCACGGTTCACGGGGACTGGACGGCCTGGTCCGCTTGGTCCGCGTGTTCGCAGACCTGCGGCTTCGCTATGAAGACGCGACGGAGGTCTTGCACGAATCCGGCACCCGCTTTCGGAGGTCGCGTCTGCGTCGGACACGATCACGACGATATCGTTTGCATAGACCTCCCGCCGTGTCCGACGCCCGCCAAGGTGACGCCGCCGCCTCAGACCGGACAGTGGTCTCCTTGGGGTCCTTGGAACTCTTGTTCTCGACCCTGCAACGCCGGTAAGCGCCTCGAACGTATTTCTTTATATTTGAAACCCATAGGCTCAGTCCAAAAGTTCGCGATCTAATCGTCTCGTGATTTAGGAATACGCATACGAAGAAGAACGTGCGAGAACCCGTCGCCGCGCAAGGGATCCACCGTCCTCGAGTGCAACGGATGCGACTTCCAGGTAAGCGAGTCACTGCTAGATCTCCGCCGACCTTCGATCTACCTCTTTCGTCGTCGTTAGGTCGAGGACTGTAACTCGCACCAGTGCGTCGAGACGAAAAGGTACTCCGGCTGGACCCCGTGGCTGGCAGCGAACGCCAGTTTGCAGAACGGTAACGTCGGATACGTCGAGAAACGGTTTCGATTCAGCTGCCGCGCTCAGACGGACGATCCTTCGAGCGTTCGGGTGCAACTGGCCAAGGAGGAGGAGCGTTACTGCAGAAACGACGGCTCCTGTCTGCGAGGGAACGCGAACCAGAACGGATACGCGGATCTCGCGACGGAGAGCGGATGGAGCGGATGGGGCGAGTGGTCGTCGTGGAAACAATGCGATCGTCCCTGCGGCGGAGGCTCGCAGTACAGGGTAACTATCGCGTTCTCTTTCCTCGCTTATCGTTTTGTCCGTTCGCTGACTGTATCTCGAACGTAGGTCAGACAATGCGAATCGCCACCCTGCGACGGTGGTTCCTCGCTGCAAACCAGACTGTGCAACGCGCACCCGTGTCGAACGTACGCGTCCGACGGTACCGGTACAGGACCCACCACCGAAGGACAATGGTCCTGCTGGACCGACTGGTCCGAGTGCTCGGTCTCGTGCGGCTCCGGCGTCCGCACCAGAACCAGGGAGTGTTTGGGCCCGGAGAGCTGCGAGGGTCCCAGATTGGTGAGGGAAACATGCGAGATGCCGAGCTGCGAGTCGCTGCTCGGATGGGACGCCTGGTCCCGGTGGACGCCGTGCGGCGACGATCATCAGCAGCACCGGAAACGACAGTGCATTCAACGAGGACCTGGCGCGTGTCTGGGATCGAGTCGGGAAACGCGCGATTGTCTGCCGGATTGCACAGAAAATGGTAAGTGGATGGTAAATAGAAAACGCAGAAAACGTGCTAATTTGTTCTCGTTTTCAGACGTGAACGCTCTACGCTCGAGCGTGGAGCATTCGGGAGCGACGATCGGAGCGGTGGTAGGTAGCTGCGTCGTCGGATTCGTTGTCGGCTTAGCTCTGACAGCGGTTCTAAGCTTCTGCTATCTGAAACGGAGGAAGCAGCGGATTCCAGGCAGCCCGCACTACATCAGCAAGCAAAACCCCTACGTAACGGTTCCGTTGAAAGAGGTAAGCGAAACCGTCGATTCGTCGTCGCGATTCGCATACAACAATTTTTCTTCTCGGTAGGTGAACGCGAAAAGACAGCCCAGCTTCTCCGGCAGCACGAACGGCACCGGAACGCTTCGCACGAAGAACAATCCGAACGTGAACGGTCTAGGTAGTCCCAAGCTGTACCCTAAGAGTCTGGACTACGAGTCGGCTACGCTGAAGCGTAACAGCCACGGCCAACAGCACGTTCGAGTCGATCTGGACCAGGACAAGTACTACTGAACAGAGTGCGCGACGCACGAGAACAATTCATTCGCCCGAAAGACGATTTTCGGTTGAACCGCGCGATTTTTTCGAGCGGAGACAAATTGAACGCTGTGGACGAACGAAAGTTGAACGATGGCAGCTGCAGGCTCGACCGACGTTGGTCGAGAAGAAGAAGGCGTTTCGTTGTTTTGTACTCGTTTATTTTAAAGGACCAACGACCACGACTGTTATTTTGCGTCGGAGGATTTAGTGCCATTTGAAGTGGGATCGCGCGCGTACGAAACGAGTTTATCCGGCTCGCGCGCGCAAACGAAAATGTACCTATCTATGCGCGCGAACGTGAAAGCGGACGTGCTCGCTGCGCTTCGATCGCGTCGTTTTATTGGCTCACATTGAGTCGCGGCCACGCGTCGACGCGTATGCGCAAAGAATATCCGAGAATAAAGAAAAAGAATCGTCCGACCGGCCGAGGCGCATCGATTGTAAGCGCCTTAGTCCGGTAGCGGGCGATTTCCACTGTTCGATACGTATTTTGCCAGTTCGAATTACGCGCAAACGACGACGTCCACGACCGAACGAGCCCCGTCTACTACCCTTTCTCTATTCTATCACGGATCTTTCCCAACGCGTCGATCGATCGCAATAAAGACGTTGATAACGCTCCTACGGAGTCAATTTTCGCCGGAGCTTTTTCACCTCTTCGTCTTCGGAGCTTACGCGTCGACAGCCAAGCGCTCGATCGTCTCGATAACGTAATCCATGGAAGCTTTCGTCGGAGGCGGTTGACAGGTAACGACCATTCGGAAGAAATTGCCGACGTTGGCGTACGAGAGCGGGGTGTAGCCGACCATCAAAGATCCCTCCATCATCATGCGTTCCTTGATCTTCGCGGTCATCTCGTACAGTTTCTTCCACCAGTCCTGCGTCTCTTCTCGTCCTCGCATGCTCGGCGGTATGTACCTGAAACGCGTTCGATGAAACCGCGTCCGAGCAACGACCACCGTACGAAAAACCTTGCTCACCAGAAGCAAACGTTGCAACCTTCGTATCGCGGGAGAACCAGGCGGAAACCGTCGCGATTCTTAATGCGGTCAAAGAAATATTCGGCCATGGACATGGCGACGTCCACGGAATCGCTGAGTCCTTTGGTTCCACGCGCTTTCCACATCAGCCACAATTTCGCGCCGTCCACCTGTAATCGCTTCGTTTAGTTAATTTTGCGACTCTCTTTTCGAGATCGTTTCACCTTTCTCCCGCACTGCACGCTCTTGTCCCCCGTGTCCCAGGACACGTCGTAGTGTTTGTCCTGCTGGAACAGGTACCTGGCACCCGCGCAATTCGCCTCGTGCAGAGCGTTCTTACCCTTCACCACGAACAGCGAGCACTGCAGCGGAGCGCCCAGCATCTTGTGCGGATTCCACGCCACGGAGTTCGAACTGTGTCAATCGAACAACGTCATCGTGCTATCGAAACAGACAACAGAAAGCGTGATACCTACAGTTCGATTCCTTTCAACAGCGACCGGTACTTTTCCGAGAGCAGCAGCGTACCGCCGAGACAAGCCTGTAACAATGATCGCGGATCGTATTAAAAAGCCCTCGCGTTCGATCGCGATCGTACGAACGTCAACGTGTAACCAGAGATCCTCTTGCCGACAGATCTCCGCGATTTCCGGAAGAGGGTCGAAAGCTCCTAGCACGGTGGTGCCGCAGGTGGCGTTCACGAAGAACGGTAAGTGTCCTCGCTTCTTGACTTCGGCGACCGCTGCTTTGAGACTGTCCGGTCGCATGCGGCCCAGCTCGTCGCATTTTACCTGCAAAGCGCACCGGGTTCGAATAGATCGTCGGGCGAGAGGAACAGCGACGTACCTTGTACACTTGATCGGTTCCCATACCCAGCCAGTGAGCACCCTTCGAGATGGAGTAGTGCCCACCCTCGCTGGTGAAAGACACCAGCGGCGGAAAACCCGACATCCCTTTGCTCTTTACCTCCGGTATCTTCTTGTATCGAGCCATTACCATACCGTACATGTTAGACAGGCTGCCACCGGGACAGAGAATCCCGTCCCCCTCCGGCATCGGTGGATATCCGACCAACTGCAGAAACCGTTCGATAACCTCTCGTTCCATCAACGTGAACACGGGGCCCACCTCGTACGTGTACCTGAATTAAACGTCGATCGGAATTTCGTTCGTAGGGAGAATCCGGAAAACGATAACTTACTGACTCGTGTTGAGATAATCCGTCATCCAGGAACCGGCCAGACTGTACGGGTCGACCCCGGCGTACAGCTGATTGTGAAAGCGCGGACTGTACGTTTTGACCGAGTAGCGAATCGTCTGCCTTATCGCGGTCTCGATATCTTCTTCGCTGGATGGTTCGTCGGTCAACCGGATCGCTAGTTGACTCTGAAAAGCAAACGAAAGGAAAACGTCCGGGAAAAGTTGTCGGAAAGTTTACCTGCAGCTCCTCCGGATACCGGAATCGTAGGACGGGCTGGCCGTCCTCGCGATCGAACGCATTCTCTTCCTCGATGATTCGCAGCAGGCGTTTCAGCAACCGAATCGTTTCGTCGTTGGATCGTGACGCGTCCATCTCGAGGCGTAAACTGTGCCGGAGCAACGATCGACGGCGCGGTCGAAGCGGAGCCGTTCCCCCACACGCTCGAGTACGATTTGGATTCCTTCTAGTCTACGCTCCGTTCGTTCGCTCGATCGGTCGGCCTGCCGATTTGTTCCAGTCGCTCGGACTAAATTGTTTCACCGCGCGATCCGGTGGGCAAACACGGAGAGACGTCGTAAACGTTGGACAAATACGAGCGATAAGGCCGCTCGAACGAGCGCGAGCAAACTGAGCGGACCGAAGCTTGTTGGAGTATTTGCATTTTGATATCGAACGCGATAGCCTTTTCCGTGGAAGGTTCATCGACGCTTGACCTGTCGACGCGATGAGAAATTACCCGCTCGCGATTATTCGTAGCTGTCAACATAGACGTCGATGAGAAGCGATATCGCACTTACCGAGACGGGCTGTTTCGAGGACGGAGCGTCCGTGGTGACGCGACCACCGGACCCGACGAGATCGACCGGTAGTCGAGGGACCAAGCCCTTCATCGAGGCCCACTGACCCTCGCAGAGCTCGTGAAACGTCAAACGCAACAACGGTTTACCACCCAGCGTTCCGGGTCCTCTGCACACCGCTCCGCCTCCGAATTCCCAAACTCCGAAATTGTCCATCGGCCGAACCGCCGTGCCGTTCGTTTGCGCCAAGTACCTCTTTTGCAGCCAGGTAGCCAGGTAAGCCGCCGCGCAGTCGCAGTGCCAGGGATTTCGAGCCAGACGCAGTTGCTCGATGTACGGCACCGCGTCCAGAATTCGAGCAGGCAACGACGACAGATAATTCGATTCCAGCTGCCTACGAACGGGAACGAGGATCGGATCGATCGAAAAATCGACGCGACTCGTACTCACAGCTTTCGCAGATTCGGCGTGTCGTGGAACAGCTCGGGGTGCATGATTCTCAAGCGATTCGAGTGCAAGAACAGCGACGTCAAGTTGAAGAGACCTTGGAAAGCGCCGCGAGGTAAACTCTCGATTCCGTTCGCGTACAACACCAGACGCTCCAAGCTGCCCGACTTCGAGAACGTCCCGGGCGTCAAGTTCCCTATTCGATTGTGTCCCAGTTGCAGCTCCTTCAACGCGATCAACCCTCGAAACGCGGTCGTATCGATCTACGAGCAAGGAAACGCGATGATCGCGAGTCCGCGGGATGTGACGCTCCGAGTAGCCCCGTTCGACGAATTACCCGAGCTATTTTGTTGCTGGACATCTCGAGAGAGCGTAGCTGTTCGAGGGGATTCAACAGACTGCCGGATATTTCGGTCAACTGATTGCTCCTCGCGTTCAACTCGCGCAGCGTCGTCTGCGCTCGAAACAACCCGTCCGGTAGCTCCCTCAGACGATTCTCCTCCAGGCCGAGGAATTTCAGGCTCGTCAGATCGTCGAACATGTCGGACGGAATGCTCGAGAGTCGGTTCTTGCCCAGCGACAGCTCCTCCAGCGCGGTCAGCCCGCGGAAAGTGCCCGGAATCAGGCTCGAGATCCGATTGCGAGACAGATCGAGCACCGCCAGCGAGGTGGTGCTCAGGAAGAGGCTGTCCGGCAGGGTTCGCAACCTGTTGGAGGACGCGTCGCTGCGTCCACGCGAACACCCACGATATCAAGCGTATTCGCGATCTTTACTCTACGACGTCTTTCGTGTCACTTACAGAATGCGAAGATTACGCGTGCTGATAAACTGAGATCGATGCAACTCCCTGAGCAGATTTTTGCTCAACCTGAGTCGCGTGACCGCGTGCAGCGAGAAAAACAAGTTCAGAGGCAGGTGTTCGATCGAATTGTCGCCGAGATCTCTGAAACGAGGCGGAACGATTCGGTTCTTTGTCGGCGAACAACGAGCGTCTTACTCACAGATGATTCAGTCGCGTCATGTCTAAAAACGTGTCCTTGTGCAGCGCTGTCAACCGATTTCCTCCTAGATCCCTGCGAAAACACGAAACGACTGATCCTCGAACAAAGAGAACGATTAAACCGACGCTTACAATTTCAACACGTCTCTGGGAACGAGCTGAGCCGCGGGAAGATCCAGCAAATTTTGCCTCCAACAGGATACCGATTTGGTTTCCGGTTGACACCGGCACGGTCCCTCCGCGCAAATCTCCCAGTCCTCCTCGGCGGTGCCCATTTGCCAAACTATAAAACGCGATACCCGCGATATTCCGCGTTCGCACAAGCCTCCGAAACGAAACGCTTACCAGGTTGCTCGACGGCCCGCAGCCTTCTCTCTAGACGAGACAAACGGTTCTCGAGTTCCTCGAGGATAGACGCGGTGACCTCGTTTCCGTTCGTGGGATACGCGACGCCGTCCGTCGCGCTCGTTCGCTTCGAACAATCGCGAGACGTCGTCGTCGTGGACGTCGCGGTCGAGAGTACGAGCAGCAGACGGACGCTTCCGCGCACGGAAATCATGCTCGTCGACTGAGTCGTCTTTCTTCGTCGAGGTTGCTCGAGGCCTCGAGCCGCTCTGCCCGAATCGCTCGTTACCGTTCTTAATCGTCTTTTCCTCTAACTCTCTCGCTCACGAGGAGCCGCGTCCTCGTCGTTTACCGCTTTTCGCGTAACGCTCGAGAATTGACGAACAATGGTCGAGTTTGCGTGCCCGCCCGAACCAGCCCAATTACGGTTTGTCGCGATCGCGCCACCCCGTTCTCCGAACCGATCACCCGCACGCTAACAAGGCAAGGATTTACCAACGCGTCATCGTTTAGTTTCTTTCTTCCTTTATTATCGACAAAAGACGAGTTAGCTGGACTAAAAAACTAAGAACAAAGCTGGATGACGGAAACGCTACGGTGAACGGACGCGCCGCGAACCTTCTTCGGGGGACTAAGAGAGCCTGACGCCGCCGGATCCGGGACATTCGCCCTTTTGCTTCGTCGTCAATTCTGCGCAATTCGAAAAGAGAACGTTTAGAACGATTCCGAATTTTTACTCGTTCGTACGACTTACTCGTGCCCATCTCGCAGTTGTGAACGTCCAAAGCGCACTGGGTACCGAACGTTCTAGGCTTGACGTTGGCGTCGTTCGGGTCGTGAGCGCAGACAGGGTCGTAAACGGTGCCGCATTCCTTCTGACAGTCCTTCTTGTTCTTCTTCGCTTCCTTGGCAGCCTTCACGGCGTCCTTCACGTCCTTCGAGGCTGTCGCGGACTCCTTGATCTCCTTCGGCTCTTTCACCTGCTTGCTGGAGGCGGTGGTCGCGTCCGACGGCTCGGCGTACGTCTCGTCGAGGAAGGCGAGCGCGCACGCGAGCGCGAACGCTAACGGAAAACGATTATTAAACGATTCCAACTTCGTATCTCCTCGTCGATACGCACTGCTCGTTCCTCGTTCTGTACTTACCGAATACAACGAAAGATTTCATGATCTCGAAGACGAAACTCGCGCTGTTCAGAACGATAGGTGCGTCGAGGAAAAAGTAACTGAATCGTTCTGGTGGGCAGCGATCGGGTTTATAAACGGACACACCCCCACCGAGTTTCGTGGTCCGGAAAACGCGAGAAGACCGAGAGGATCACGTAGCGGCAATCTTCGAAATTGCTCGCGCCTCCGCTGCGCACCGACGCGACGGTACGCGACGGAATTGCTAAGTGTCGCGATTCTGCTGGATGTGGGACGAATGGACGGAGAAACGAGAGAGTTCGCGACACGGGCGTAACTTGCATTTATTTGCGTTCGAAGCGCTCGTACATCGCGATGAATAAATAAATAAATAAACAAACAAATACAAAAATCGCATAGAAACACGCGAGAATCGATAGTCAAACGTTCTATCGGTAACGCGTTTCCTCGAGAATGTAACTGGTCAATAGCTGCTCGTAATCCGGCCAGATCCGGTCGTCGCTCGTCTCGTCTCGTCCGGTTCGACACCCAAAACCGGAGCATTCGTTCGTGGCTCGCCCGTACTTGTCCAGCGCGTCGTTGACGACCACCGTCAATCTGTTCAGTCGATCCCAAACACTCGAGTTTGCTGAAAAAGCGAAACGTTGAGGATCGAGACGAAAGAAAACAGCGATCGAGAGCTTACCGTCGACGAACCCTCGTCCCTCGTCGTCCTCGTCGTCGCTCGAGTTCACCTTGTTGCCCTTTTTGATCTCGAGCTTCGGGATGAACAGCAGCAGGCAGATGATGGCTATGAACTTGACGATCAGCTTAAAGATGACTAGCTTAAGCAGAATCTTGGCGAGCGTGAAGGCGTTGAGTTTGAGCGCGAACGGCCAGGAGAAGTCGATCGTGGGCAGACCGATGTGCGTCGTTTCGGGCATATCATGAGAGGTTCCATGTCCGTAAGGGAGGCCGTAGCTGGTGCTCGGGGGGCCATAAGCTACAAAATCGATTCTATAATTTCCGCGGGTCTCGAAAAAGGGATAAAGGGAGGAGAAGCTCGGAGACGAGACGGCAATACGATACCTCTTCCCTCACCTTGCTGTGGCGGCAAGTAAGCGTTCCCGACGTGATCCTGCCCGGAGTAGTAGTCGTTGAAGGCTGGACCGTAGACGGGTCGAGGAGTCTGCGGGGGTCCGTAAGTGTTTCGTACCCCGGCAAAGTCCGCGGCTGTTCGACTCGGCAGGGTGTACGAGTCGCTGGGGACCATGGAGAACGAGTTGCCGGACGAACCTTGATGCGTGATCCTAGAGTCGATTTCCGTGCGTTTCGGCGCGTACACCGGCCCCTGCACGTACTCTTTCCGCCGCTGGAAGGATCCCTTCCCGTCCACCGCCACGATTCCCTCGCGAGGGTCCGTGCTGGTGCGGGAGTGCCTCAACGCCTCCAGATAGCTGTCCTTCGAGTCTCTCCATACGACGCTCCTTCCCGGCTTGGACGTCACTACCTCTTCCGATCTGGCTTCCGGTTTTTCTTCTGGAACGCTCGCGGTGGTCGATGGTTCATCGCCGTTCGCGCAGACGATGCACAATATTCCGAGCGCGAAAATCACTCGCACTTTCGTCCCGATCATCTCGAACTTCTGTTTCGAACCGTCACCAATCGATCGAACGATCTTCGAGCCTCGTTTTCGAGTGAGGCTCGACGGACAAACGACACGAAGCTTCTTCCCGCCCCTCTGAGGGAACGCAGCCACGGCATATTAAGCGACTAACGGACCTTCTTGTCCTTCGTGGATTCGCGAGCTCTCCAACGAGCCGAATCCGATCGGATCCAATCGTATCGAAAGAAAGGCGTCGACTCATTATCATGCACTCGACGATCGCGCGATAACGGTGTCGACGTACCACCTACGATCCACTGGCACACTTGGGGCGCACGCCGAAAATCGGTCGCGACGTTCCAACGCGTCCGCTCGTGGAAAGGGAAACTCGTCGCGCGATCGATGCCGTTGCCGAGTTTCCCGGGGCAACTGAACTAATCGTTAGATCGGTCAACGACGATGCCTTTCACGACGGTCGACACATCGTGAGTACCTCGCTTAATCAAACCGTTCAACGCTCCAACCGTGTCTTCGTCAGGTGGGCGATTTTCGGAAGGAGCGACTGTGCGCTCGTCGGAAAACACACGCTCGCCACGGTGTCCGGCATACACGGCCGCTTCCTCGACCTGCGGAGCGGACGAGTGCAGATCGAGCGATTCGAGGGTCCCGAACGAGGAGACGGTGCATCCCGCGTCGCTGGACTCTCGGTGAGTCGCGAGATCTGAATGATGAATAGGATGAACAAGGTTCGGGCTAATGACCATAGTAGTCGACGCCCGCAACAAGAATCAATCAATCAATGAACAAGGTGTCTGTCGGAAGGCGGTGTCGGTATTCTCCCTGGTCGAGCGAAGAGCGAATCCTAGAATCACCGTGTTCTCGTACCCCGGAATTAAAAGGATCAGCCGGTGCGTCGACAGCGAGGAGGCGCACGGTTATCTCTGCTGCGCTTTCGCCGGTACCGAGTACCTTCTCGGACAGACCACCTTCCCAGACTTCGAGCTGGTGCTATGGCGCTGGAGAACCGGCGAACGATTGACGTCGGTTCGCGCGGCGAACACCGTGGACGTCGATCGCACGATACTCGCGTGAGTACGTTCGATCCAGAACAGATTACAACGAGACACGAATCATCATTACAGTAATAAACCGAAGAATCTCCTGGACTTTCTCGAACTGTATACGAAAGCTAAAAATTACGACTATAACCTTGAACTCAATATTCAAATCTGCTGGGTAGAAACTGGCTCCTTGGCCTTTTACTGCTGCTACCTTTACTATTTCAATACTTGAATTCATACATCGTATAATTTATATATTAACCCTTTGCACTGTTTTGACGAGTCGGACTCGTGACGCACTCGAACTTCGGCCGTGATCAATTTTACTCGAATTTTTAGTACGCTTCAATTTGAAGTTCAAGTCCAATTATAATTCGGCCGTGATCAATTTTACTCGAATTTTTAGCACGCTTCAATTTGAAGTTCAAGTCCAATTATAATTCGGCCGTGATCAATTTTACTCGAATTTTTAGTACGCTTCAATTTGAAGTTCAAGTCCAATTATAATTCAGCCGTGATCAACGATTGTATAATAACATATTGACATAACATTTCAAATTTTGTTGTCTGTGTTAATATTGCAGCTGTAATTAGTCAGTTCTGACTAACGCACCATAGTGCAAAGGGTTATATAATTTATTCACACTCGCATGATCTAACCTATAAGTCTACAGATCCTTCATCGCGTTGCAGATGTTCCATCGATTCAGGACGATTGGTAGCACGATGCTGCACGAACGGCACTCTCTCTCTCTACCGCGTTCTAGCATGCTCAGACCTGGTCCGACTATTTCCCCTCGAGACTATACCCCGCGAGACGAGCTCCGTTTCCTGGTCCCGCGACGGAACACTGCTGTGCTGCGACGAGGTCGGGAACCTCTGGTCCGTGGAGTTCGAGGAGGACGGGACGAGTCGAATTCGTACGCTAGTTGATAACCAAATTGGTACGAGGAGGAATTCCATGGTGGTAGCTCACGGAGACGGAGCGCTGGTCTTCCATCGATCGATCGAAGGAACTCACGCTCGAGCCACGGTAAAATCTCCCGCACGAGCAGATCTGTACACGATCATTTTCCGTTTTCGTAGTTTTATAGGAAATCGGGGGATCGGACATGGAGCGAGGTGTGCACGAGTTCCCTGCCTTGTTATCCCAGTCACGCGGTGAGCGATCCGCGCGAGGAGAAGATCTTAATTCTCGGGGAAACGCATCTCTACGAAATTACCAACGCATCGACCGAACTTCGAATCAAATTACTGTCAGGCCACGCGGATTACTCTACGATCGCTCCGTTATCGAACCACCGTTTCGTCGCTTTGGATCGGTCCGATCGATTGCACGTGCTCGACGGATCCACCGGAAGCGTCTCTTCGACAAAATGTTTGACACACCACGGCAAAGGTGGGTGTAGAATAAAAAAGCCTGAGAACAAGGTTGATCGTTTCGATCGTTTCAGTGGTTCGTTTAGCTCGTCACCCCTCGTTACCGATCCTAGCGACTTGCAGCGTCACGGGAAATTGCCTCCTCGTCGAAGGAACCTTGAAGATCACGAGCTGCTTCCACCTTCAGAAGGAACCGTTGGATCGCATAGAGTTCTCCGAAACGGGTAGAGCACTTTGTGTCGGAAGTACTAAACTTGACCGACTGTTCATCCTCTCCACGTCGAATCCCGAGAGAATTTCCTGGCTAAACATCGGTCGGAAGGTAACTTTGAAAGCTTTCCTGTGATAACTATTACTGATAGTTTCGCTGACAGTGGATCGACTTTCTGATGTATGACGGAGACGTCGAACGACTCTTGGTTCTCGTCGCTCGATGCAGCGACGATCGCATCGGGAAAGAGATAATTGTATACACGCGAACATCGGGAAAATTTTCCAAGGAGCACACTATCAAGCTCTCAGCCTCGTTCGAGACTATTCAGGCAACAGGTTGCGATATCGTCGGAGTTCCCTACTGTTCAAAGCAGCTGCATCGAATTAGGCTAACAGTGAGTCCAAAGATGAACAAGGAAATCGAAAGTGTCTGCCATCCTCCTTCGTTTGCAGCCCGATTTTACGGACGCCAGCCTGGAGGCTTTACCTTCGTTGCACCAAATGCGAAAAGTCGACGTCCATAAATCTTCGAATCACGCGATAATTACCTGTGGCTACGACGGTCTGGTGGTCTTGAGAGACTGCTCAGAACCGCGACGGGTGTTTGCTGTGTTCGCTGCACATCACCGAGAACAGGGAGGTTGTCTACGCGCGATCCTCGTCGGCAACACGATCGTCTCGCTCGGCAGAAACGGAGATCTGGTCGCTTGCAAGTTATCTCACCGGTTCGTTTGTTTTTTAGCCTTCTATTTTTGCGACTTTGATTAAACGCGATCTTGAACCAGGATCTTCGGTGGCAAAGGTGACAGTTCGAAACCTGACGTAACTGTCCGATCGAAAACAACAGATCGAGCGGATACTCGAACGGCGGCGAATAATGATCGATCCGTAACAGAAGAGGAATTGCATTCTCCTCGCTCTGTTTTCGATGACTGGCTAGAGTTGAAGCACAGAGTGAGTGCTCGTATTTTCAAGTTTGAGCAAAGAACTACTTGCTTAAATAAGTCATAAAAAAGAACGTGGATTAATTTTACGAAGATTAATTTCGCATGTGGATTTCATAAAGAACGCAAATTAATTTTTGTATATTCCACCCAAAAGAACTGGCATTTTTCAAACAGGTGAAAGAGCTGCTCGATTCGAACGAGAAGCAGCCACCGCACGCTCGATTACCGATCGCGGAGTTCGATCTCGATCAAGAGGCTCGAGAACGCGAACTGCAAGCGGCTCGATCGGAACACGAGTCGCTGTTGCGAAAGATCGAGTACACGATCGCGCTGCGAGATCGAGCGAGCTCCTATTTGCGAGAACAATTCTTGGAACCTCTGATCGTCCCGCGACGAAACGTCTTCTCCGTGTTCGGCCGGGCTAAGGTCGCCAACTATCCGTTGCTCAAAACCGATTCGCAAGCAGCGGATCTCCGAGCTTGGAGTTGCTTCTCGGGGCAAATGAGACAGCTCGTGAACAGGTAGATCTTTGAACTAATACCAAAAGGTCTCCCAAAAAGGAAGGACTTCCAATGATTTTAGGTTAGAGGAAGACAATAAAGAAAATCAAGAAAAACTGTTTGATGCGTCTCTCGATCTGGGCTTTGTTGAAGTTCTCGAAGGGAATATTGAAGCGGAAGAGCGCGAACGTGAATTACAGGTGGGTAAATGCGAATACTGACTTCTCAAGTAACGTAGCTTTTTCAGGTTCGATTCAACGATCGCTTCGAGGAGTTACGAAGAGCGCGAAGAGATCAGAAGAGGACGGCAAGGAAGCTTGCGGACGATATTCGCAGCTGTGTGGATGAACTGAAGCGCGAATTCGGCGCGGACGCAAATACCGAATCGATCGAGATTCCGCGTTGGGATGGAAGTAGATCGAACAGTATCGAAGCGTCCGATTCGAGCGACGAATCTGTAAATTCCCCAGAGAGCGAAGTCGGAGGATCCTCGGCGGAAGAGGTCGATTTCCGTCGAGAGGCGCTCGACCGAATGATGGACGGCCTCTTGGAGTTTAGGTAATCGTTACGAGCTCATTGCCATGTTAGTCCTTAACGTTCGTCGGTTGCGTAGATTGAAAAGGAGAAGCGTTCAGAAGTCGTCCAACGCGGAACAAGAGTTTCCGACCGAATCTTACGACCTCGCTAGTCAACGAGTCGATCGATCGAAGTACAAAGCATTGCTGGAATCAGAGATCGCTCGAGCTAAAGGTATCGCGTTAATAAAAGAAGTGGAATGAAACTCGAGTTGGGTATTGATTTCAGACGAATTCCAAAGCGCCGCGGAGGCGTTCGACGAGCAACTGCGCGAGCTGAGCCTGGAGAAAATACGAGTGGAGCGGTCGGTGCTCTCCGAGAGACTATCCCGCGTTGGCACGATTCTCGATCATCGAAGAATCGTAAAACTGAGGCGGGAGATTCGTCGCGCGAACGAGGATCTCTCCGCGGCGAGGACGAACGCGCGCAAGCTCGACGAGGAACGCGAACTGTTCGAAGCGGGCGTCGACCAGCTGAAGCATCACTACGAAAGCGAACGCGAGCGGGACAAGTCTCTAGAACAGCTTCTGATCGATGCACGATGCGAGCGATCGATCAGGCGTTATCGCCCGAAGCCGAGGATCGCGGAAGCGCGTTTCGCGTCCGTTACGCTTCTCGACGAGCTGGCTGCTTGCTTGACGAACGGACGGAGCTCCGAGATTCTGCCGACGGAATGGCTGGACTATTTGCGAAGCGCGGACACTGTGCCAGAAGCGTTCCGTTCAGAGCCTGAACGTTGGCGCGCCGTTTGTCAACTCGGAAGACAGAAGCTGGAAGCGGAGACAAAGGTGAGTGGAAATCGAAAACGGGAGATCGAAGGTTAACGAGAGACGCAGGTGAAAAGGAGCGCGATCCAGTTGGCGGAAGCGGAAGACTCCGTGGCCTTTCTGCGAAACGCGTGCTGGAACGCTCGAGCCGCAATTGAGAGACGAGAACGGGAGATAGGGGATCTGCGGGAGGCTCTGCTGGAGATTACGGAGAATCGAGAGGTTCGGCTGGTCGCGAAGACGGGACAGCTACAACGGCAACCCGAGGGATGCCCGCGATCCGATTGGCAGGACGCGATTCTTGCTCCGCGGAGCGAGCTGGTTCGCGCGAATCAGGCGATCGTCGAAGCGGCGGAGAAAAGGCTGCTCGCCACGCGACGGCTCGCGAAGCTCCGTAGGATCGTCTCCGCGGAGGAATGGCGTCACGCCCGGGCCAAAACGATCGCGAAGGAGTCGCGGGAGCGCGCGAAGGACCTCGATGCAGTCAAGGTGAGACCTCCTCTCCCGCGCTTGCATCGAGAACTAAACCGGTCCGAGGTAGCTTAGGCGATAACCAGTATTCGCTTCGTAGGTGAGCAGAGCGATGCTGGAGCCTCGAAACGAAACGACGAAGAAACCGGTCCGAAGTGTTCGGAAAATATCGCTCGTTCGAGAGACGATCGAGAGACACTCGAAGATAAAGAGACGAAGGAGAAAGAGCAAAGCGAGTCTGTCTTACGAGCATCGTCTGGATGCATTGAAGCTGTGCGCTTGCCCGACCCTCGCAAGAAAACTGTAATGAGCGTCTGGTCGCGTCGCGCCGTCTGTCCTTGCATCGTTTCCGTATCATTTGTCACTGCGTTTCGCAACGGGATTTCCCGCTCATCGTTGCCAATCTGCTCGCGATCCGGGGCTTTCCCGATTCCCGCCTTAAGTTTTCCTCCTGCGATCGAACGAACGCGTACGATAACCGAGTGCAGAGGTTACGCGGCGTTATCGGTCGTACTCGGCGATTACCGCGCGGATGCACCTCTCTTTTGTCCTCTCCGTGTCTCGGCGAGTCTCAACCTTGGAGAGGTGAATCACGCGTTAACACGCAGTTTACGCTGTCCGCTCGACCAATCGGCGAGTGCTATGGGCTCTGGTCCCGGCGGATTAGCTCGTAAACCGTGTCGCGTCGTAAAAGTAAATACGAACTGGAGAAGAAGAGACGGGGAA
This sequence comes from Megachile rotundata, assembly GCF_050947335.1. Taxonomy (NCBI): domain Eukaryota; kingdom Metazoa; phylum Arthropoda; class Insecta; order Hymenoptera; family Megachilidae; genus Megachile; species Megachile rotundata. The sequence goes on from NC_134995.1 coordinate 11,090,743, forward strand.
GATCAGGCGAACGTTCGCGATACGTGCGCGGGTTTTTATCCATCGAGGAAAACACGGTCGAAAGAAGAAGAGGGCGAAAGCGATCGTCCATCTCCGCCTTCGACCTCTTCTCCCTCCAACCTGTGCGCTCGAGAACGCGAGAGAACGCGCGACGCGGAACGGGAGAAAAAAAGCAACCTCGCCGAGTACGCATATAAAGGAGCCGTGGATAGTCGATCGTTGATTCTCTCGACGACCGGCTACGGCGAGTAGACACTTTTTATCTTCGATCGTTTATTCGCGTCGTTTCGTCGAGTCTCCTGAGAGCGTCTTCCTCCTCGATTAACGCGAACCATGCGGTTCGAAATTTGCGCCGCTCTCGCCGCGCTCCTCGTGACCGCCGCGTCCGCAGCTAATGACGCTCCCTCCGGACGAGTCTGTAAGTACGCCTACGCGTTCTGGCGAACCGATCAATTTCGCGGTTTGACACGCGATTTTTCTATTACTCTTCAGACACGATATGCGTGCCCGAGGTCTACCGGAAGGAGTGCGCGGAGATGGTCAAGGACTCCGCGGTCAAAGGGATACCGATCTCGTGCATATCCGGCCGCGATCGATTCGAGTGCATCGAAAAGGTCGGCAGGAAGGAGGCGGACGTGGTCGCCGTCGACCCGGAGGACATGTACCTAGCCGCAAAGGACAACGAGCTTGCAGCGAAAGCCGGTTACAGCGTCGTTGAACAGGTACAGTAGTTCCAAGGAATTTCTAATCTTCACCGTTTTCCAATTTGTCACAAGATCGATCCTCTCAGGTGAGAACGAAGGAGGAACCGGACGCACCGTACCGGTACGAGGCCGTGGCCGTCATACACAAAGATTTGAAGATCGACAACGTGGAAGGATTGCGAGGACTGAGGTCCTGCCACACGGGAGTCGGTCGCAACGTGGGCTACAAAATCCCCATCACTAAACTCACCGCCATGGGAATTCTGCACAACCTGAACGATCCCGAATACTCGGCGCGCGAGAACGAGCTGCGCGCGTTGAGCTCGCTCTTCTCCAAAGGATGCTTGGTCGGCACCTGGTCCCCGGATCCCGCGATCAACCGCAGACTCAGTAAGCTGCTCTTCCTTTGACAGAGACTTACCTTCAGATTCTTTAATCGCTTTGATTTCGCAGAACAAACCTACTCGAACATGTGCGCCCTCTGCGAAAAACCGGAGGTCTGCGACTATCCGGACCTCTACTCGGGATACGAAGGCGCGCTGCGATGCCTCGCGCACAACGATGGACAGGTCGCCTGGACCAAAGTAATTTACGTGAAACGGTTCTTCGGTTTGCCGGTCGGCGTGTCACCCGCTGTTCCGACTGCAGAAAACCCTGCAGATTTCCGATACTTCTGCCCGGACGGCAGCAAAGTGCCGATCGACGCGAACACGAAACCGTGCACCTGGGCTGCTAGACCCTGGCAGGGGTACATGACCAACGGAGCGGCCGGCAACGTACAAGCGATGCAAAAGGTATCTTCTCTCGAAAGGTATCTTCATTGACTTTTTCGCTAATCGATTCCCAACTGTCAGGAACTGACGGATCTCGGTAAATTGGGAGAGCAAGAAAAGGCTGACTGGTGGAAGGACATCATGCTGCTGGACGAGAAGACCCTGGCTGTTGCCGCGCCTCCGGTGCAGCCCAAGGAACATTTGACCAACGCCAAGTATCTGGATGTGATTGAAAGGAACTCCGGAGCCGTAGGCAAGAGAGCGCGCTGGTGCATGTGGGAGCAGGGAGCGCTCGAGAAGTGCCAGGCCCTCGCTAAAGCTTCCTTCTCGAGGTAATTTTCTTCTAATACCTCACGCGTAGTCGATTCCTTACCCGGTTCTTCCGCCTCGCAGGGAGGTCAGACCGAAGTTAGAGTGCTTGCTCGAGAAGAATCAAGACGGTTGCTTGAAAGCCATCAAGGAAGGCAACGCTGATCTGACGGTAGTCGAAGGAGGCTCAGTGGCCCGAGCAACCAAGGAGTTCAACGCAGTTCCCATAATCGCCGAATCGTACGGAACAGGCGCGACCGAATTCAGCGAGAGACCAGCCGTCGCTGTCGTTCGAAAGTCTTCCGGGATCAACAAACTAGGTACGCACAAGCGTTGCTGTTTTATATCTCGATACTCTACGATTTCGTTCGATTTCAGAGGACTTGAGAGGCAAGAAGTCGTGCCACAGCGGATACCAGGGTGACTTCTCCGGTTGGTCAGCCCCGGTGCACGCCTTGAAGAGCAAAGGTCTGATCACCTCTGCCGACGATGTCGCCGATTTCTTCTCGGCATCGTGCGCACCCGGTGCGCCGGTCGAGTCCAACCTCTGCAAACAATGCGTCGGAAACGCCGCGGCCAACGACGATAGAGTTCGAAGCGCGACCAAGTGCAAGCCGAACGAAGCGGAAACCTTCAGAGGCGGAAAAGGAGCCCTCGAGTGTTTGTTGCAAGGCAAAGGAGACGTAGCGTTCCTCCCGTTGCCGGCTCTGGTCAGCGCACAGAACAAAACAGGGGACCTGCAACTTCTCTGCCCGAGCGGCGGAGTCGCCCCGATCGAGGACGGGCAACGATGCAACTTGGGTCTGGATCCTCCCAGAGTGATACTCACCTCGGCTTCCAAGACCCCGAACGCCCAGGATGAACTGACCCACGGCACTCTGGCCGCGAGCACCCTCTACTCCAAACGACCGGACCTGCTGCAAATGTTCGGCACCTGGGCCGGTCAGCCTAACCTGCTGTTCAGGGTAACTGTCCGAGATATCTCGCGAAAGCGCTCGTTCACGACTTATGCAACGTTTCGTTTTCAGGATGACGCGAAAGGTCTGGTCTCGGTGAGCAAGGCGTGGAACAAGTGGAACGATTGGCAAGCGACGGCCCGAGAGTACGCTTGATGCAGCGAGCCACGCGAACCGCTTGGAAACTCGACGACGAGAAAGGATCGCCGTTGCGATTACGTAATAAAATAGCACAGCAAACGAAGCAACATTTTTCTTTATTCCTTTTCCTTCTTACCTCGATACCAACGCGGATCGTTACAGATCGAACAACGATTCCGACGGCGATACTCTGCTGGCTCGATCCAGCAAACGTTCCGATATTCGGCCGTGTCTGCTGCGACTGTACTTTTTGTGTACCGCGTCGAAACCGTAACGCTTCTTGCCGGAAATTAAAACGCGTCGCAGCATCGTGACTCGAGATCGATCGATTTCCTCGTCCCGGTACCTACGAATAAAGCGGCGTGAAATAGTCGTTTCCATCGGGGAGAAAGGTGCAAGAAGTAGACCGACTTGGCGATTAAGCGAGGAACGTTGGCGGAAAGCAGTCCCCTCCAGAATAGCCATCGCGGTCGAGCGTTGTCCACGATCGCGTCGAAGGCGAGACCGAGTGCCAGCTCGGCAGCCGTCGCGGCGATCAGACCCGCGCCTTTTCGACAGAACTGCTCGTCCAGCAGCGTCACGTCGATCTGCAAAAACAGCTCACTAGATTCGACCGCGAACGAAACGCGAAAGATGAACGTACCAGGTAGCCACCACAGTTGTACAGAAACATGACGCTCTCTTCGGAAATGTTTAAACAACGCTGGCAGTTGATCAGGTGATAATTGAAGAGAGAGAACGGGTCCGCGAACGTCAAGTTAAAATCCAAAGCCTGCAGGATCTTCGCCTCGCACGCGATCAGTAAATCTTCTCGGTCCTGGTACAACTCCTTAGCTAAGTTTACCATCTTCGCAGCCTGCAGAAAAGGTACATTGAGAATGTCGTCGAAATTTGACGACGAAAGCTTACCGTAGGTATCCTGTGAAAGTGTTCTTGCTTCTTCAACGCGATCCACAAGCTGGCCAACGCGTGCAGCTGCACGACCGGCGTTTGCATCGGGATTCTATCCAGCGCCGCGTCGAACAGCTTCACCGCCTGATACACGGCGAACGACGGATACCGGCAATGCACCTGCATCGACAACACGTTAATTTCGTTTTCCTTGACAGTCGTATTGCCTACTCACCCCTACGCTGATCATGAAGATGATCACCAGCCTTCTCTGTTCCGCGTTCACGTTGCCTCGCAGAAAGTTGACGGACAGTCGAACGGACCGCTCTTCCCTCTGCTGCTCGATGATCGGCAGATCTTCGAGATACTCCGCGTGGAAGAGCAGCTCGACCGGCAGAGAGGCTCGGTCCCCGGAACGGCCGAGATTTTTGGCGAGATCGGTCCTGCGAATCTTGTCCACCGGCTCCTCCTGGATCACCGGCTAAAACGTACGTTGCAGTCGATGGCCGTTTTCTCGAACAAAACGTAATGCAGTCATTTACCTCGGCCGGAATCGGTGACGCAACTCGTCCGTCGCACAGCGTCGGACACGTTTCTCCGCATTTCTTCGCTCTTGTTTCGTTTCTTTCGTTCGGACATCTGCTAAGACAGAAAAAGGAGGGAAGAGAAAGAAGAGACACCTCGAAACGATCGAACGGGTCGGTACCTGCTTGTCTCCTCGCTGAGCTTCCTCTTCAACGTCACAACCGTTCTGTCGATTTCGACCAATCTCGATCTTGGATCGAGTGTCGGTCGTTTGGAAAGAACGCTCTCCGTCGGCACGGAACACGACCTAGGATCAAAAGAGTCTCAATGTACGAAAAAAATAGAAACGCGAGGCTTACCTGGAGCGACGGGGTATCTTGGAACGCGGGAGGTTTTTATCGAGCCGCGAGTCGTCGGTCTTGTCGACCGTCGACCGCTTTCGCGTCGCTTCGGCAGCGACTTCGCTCGTCGCGCGATTTCGCGGCCGCGATTCTTCTCGAGATTCTTCCCTCGGGACATTCTTCTGGTCACAGTGGATCTTGAACGGAGCCTTCTTGGTCACGTCAGCGAACGCGCGACTGGTTTGAGCCGAGCGATCGGTAGCGCAGTCGATCGAGACTCGAGTTCTGCCAGCGGGTTCCTTCGCGAAGGACGCTCTTTTCTCGGCGGCGCTCAATGAAGGTCGAGCGTTTTCTTTCCCGCGCGGTAACGGAATCCCCGACGGCGCCGGTTTAGCGGTGGACCGCGCTTTCTTGCTCTTCGCATCCGCCATCGCGCGATCCACCGTTTCTCGATTCCGCGATTTTAACGAACGCTACGGAGGTACGCGCGCAACTGTCGTATGTTTGCGCACTCGCCCGGACGAACGAGCGGTGTTTTCGCGAGTTTGTTTACGTCGGCGAAACGTAAACGCCGCGCTCGATCATCCGGCAGACGTATAGAGTCGCTAGCTATTTCGCCGGCGGTTGCAGCGCCACGACACCGCGAATTTTCACGCGGTCGCGGCGGACCAGTCGTTCTATCAGCAGCGCCAGACCCGCGACCATAAATGCCAACAGCAAAAAAACGAGTAGCGGCGTAGCGTCTTGAAGTTCGACCGAGGACCACTCCGATTTCGCCTGAAACGAAAAAATTCGATATTGTTGACCGACTGCTTTTGGAAAGATCGATTACCTTGTACTCGTTCGTCGTCCATTCCCTCTGGAGCAGTCGCTGAAGAAGTCCACAGTCCCGCATAATTAAGATACTGGAACAAAGATCATAGAGTAGCGGCGCAAGTATAATGATCCACCGATCGAGACTCACTTAGTATTGATGAGGCCGCGATACGGACTCCGTTCCGGAACCGCCATGGCCACGGTAGCCTGCATTATCGAGTCGAGAGGTTCGAACGTGCAGTCGACTTTCCCTCTCAGAACCGCGGCCATGTTATCCATCGTCATAAACGCGTATCTGGTTTCGCTGCAAATGCGTCTCAAACCGTCCAGACAATTGGTCGGTAGATCGGTCTCTTTGCTCAACAGTTTCTTGAACATGAGGCTGATCGTATGATCTCTGGTATCCTATCGCGTGGAAAGCTGGTGAGATCAGATCGAAAAGAGTCTGGGAAACGGTACCTGGAAAAAACTGTAGCCGGCCGAGTCCGCGATTACGGCCAGTCTGTACGTCCCGTCCTCCAGCAGACCCTCCATCGTGGTGAACGGCATCGCAAACGTCTGGATCGCGAGGAAACTGATTAAAGCTGCCGAATAAGCGGCGATCACCACCACCGCCGCTAGATGAACGGTCAGATGCACCAGTCTGATCGGGTCCAACGAGGACGGTTCCATGCCTATAAAATACACGTTAAGTTGGTTCTGGAGCGTTGGCTCGTTTAGTCTCACCTTGTCCGCAAAACACGCCGAACACCAGGAAAACGAGCTCCGAGAAGCGGTTCGCGAATTGGGGATGACTGGCCGGAGTTCTCGGGGAGAATCCCTCGATGCTGAGGATCGCGAAGGCAGTGAGCAGAATCGTCAATGCGACCGCGTTCCAAATGTTGGAGGAGAACGGCGCCAAATACGTGGTCCACTTGACCGTCGTCGAGTCGGGTCTCTTGATGAACACTCGGCTCCTACGATAACGCGTCGGGAGAAGAGGTTTTAAACTATCGCGTCGCTAGCTTACTTGGTCGTGTAGACGGGCGTGGTGAACTCGATCGCGTTCAGTCTGTTCGTCGTCATCGTGAATCCGTCGGCTGCCAGGTCCGCCTTGTTCCCCAGCAGCATCTTGATCGCACCGGACCACGTGCCGTTCGGCAATCGCACTCCCCATGACTCAGCCTCCTGGAAAATGTACCTGAAAAAACCGGTTCGTTTATTCGTGTTCGTCTCGCGAAATTGTCCGCGATTCTCGCGATCGTCGATTCGATAGGATCGACAGTCCGTTATCCTCCTAACCGCTACGGGACACCGAGGGAACGCAGGTCACCGGGAGCATGTTGCGCGGACTCGCTTCGCGATGTCTGGAACCCGTTAGCCCCAGAGGACGATCGTCGTAAGTACAAAACCGCCTTCTCTTCTCTCTGGTTCGAATAAACGGTTCGCGAACGACAGCCATGGACGAGCAAAGTTATTAGTGAACCACGTGTCCCGCCGACCCTATGAACGACGTCGAAGAAGCGGTGATGGCCGGAAGAGGGACGCGTTCGAAGAACGATCGGCTGCCAATCAAGAGGAATACTTTCGGAAGGAAACGAGCAGGCAACTGAAGGAGTTGCGGGACAGTCTGAAGAAACGGAAAGCCGAGCAAGAGACCGATGAGGACGCTAAGAGAAGGAGAGGCGATCAAGCTGCGGGCAGCGCTCCCGATTCCGACCCAAGGCGCAGATCGGACTCCGATCCCGAAAAGTATCTCTCGCACCTCGCGCATTATCTCCTCTCTCGTTACCGATACTGACGTGCAATTCATTCTTGCTTGCAACAGCTGAAGTATCTCGCCGAACAAGCCCTCGATGCCTATCGGTTGATTGGTCACATTGTCCCGGATGATTTGCGAAACCGGAAGATTCTGTGAAAAGGGAAAACCAGAGCGATAGATAGGTTTTGACAGTCGGGCAGAATCGGCACTCACTTGAATGACAACCACCCTCATGCTGTAGCCGTCCAGATCATGCCGACGTTCGAACAATCCGTAACGAGGACCATGAAATCCTCCAGTAGCGTTCCACGTACCGAAATTCGACGATCTCAGCCGATCTCCCTTTTGGATGTTGTACACTTCGCGAAGGATCTCGCCGGTTCCCTCGGTGTTCCTCTGTGTGACCGCCATCAGGCAATCGAACGGCACGTAAATTTCTGATAGAACGTCCTCGTAATTGCTCTCGTCGCTGAGGAAGAGCAACCATGTTGGATAGGCCATCGCGATCCATCGAGAAACCTGTTTGATCGAACCGTTAGCGACGTTTGATTTTTACGAATCGTTGTCGCGAATATTTACCGAAACGAACTGTTCCTTCGTGTTCTCCAGATCGTTCAGTATCACGAACAACGGCCTCTTCAAGCGGTGATAAGATTTCCCTACCTGAAACGAACGATCGAGAAGCGAAGGAGGGATAATTTATCGTCGCTAGCTTTCGGACCTACTCGATCTTTAAACATGCGAAAATCCATGATGCTGGTGCGTATGTTCAGCGAACCGCTGAAATACCTTTGCAGCGCCAGCAGTCCCTCCACTTGTTCCATTTCTGAAACGATAACCGCGAAACGAGAACGATAACCGCTTCCGATGTTCGAGTATTCGAGGCAAATCGAATTCTTCTTCTCACCTTCTTCTTCCATCGGCTTCGACGAACCGCGAAGGAGTATCACGCAGGTATTGTTGAAATAATCGTGGATACCTTTGATCAGACTCTGATAGACAGCGATCGGTCGTATCAGAATGGTCTCGGCTGAAGCGATCGGTTGACCGGTAACAGTCGATAACAGCAACCCGAGCGACAGCGTCGCTACGAACAGCTGCCGTTGCAACATGGCGTTTGGCGGCGACTGCTTCGCAGTTAATTGTTCCGGACCTCAATCGAATTTTCCTGGTCGTTACGAAGTGTTGGCTGATCGCATTACGATGCGACGATGAGTCCGATAAAACGGATAATGCACGATAGTTGCCTAGTCCGAGTCAGCCTGACGGAAGCACAACAAACGCTGAAAAAAGAGATCGATTGCTAGGATCGCTTCACTTCCAAATACGGAGATCTTTTATTCTTCGTCTTCGATCTCGTCGCGTTTACCCAGCTCGGCAAACACCAATTTTCTTTCCCGACTACTCCTCGCTTCCCCTCGGTCGCGTGCTCTCGGCGAAAAGAAAACTCCGATACGTTTGAATAATTTACATTTCGTGAGTCGCGATTACTCGCTATCTGTCTCCCCTTTCTACGTTCCGAGCTAACTAGCTAAAAACCTGTAATTTAGATTTCGCGTTTCGTTTTTCCATTCGCGTAATCGAAGACGAAGCCTTCGCGATAAGGAAACTAGCGAGCTGAAAGGAAAAACTGACGACACCGCGATGTCTCGAATTTGCACCGATAACCGTTGCGCGAACGGTAGGAAAATTGGCGAAAGGCTCGCTTTTATTATCAACCACTCGTACGGAACAACCGTGACCGAAAAATCATCGAATATCCACGATGCGAGCCTTCGTGATTCTGCTGGTGCTGTTCCTCTGGTTCGCTTTCTGTTCCGGCTACTCGAAGAAACAAGGTACGTGCCACGTTCACGAATCGCCGTCGTATCCTCATCGGCAAACTCCTTTTCAGATGATCGTCTAAACATCGACGAAGGCAACGCTTTGGCGTTGCGTCGCCCCCGACGCAGCATCACGGAACCGATTCAGACTGTAGCCCAAATGATCTCTTCAGCCGTGGAATTCATCGTGAATTGGTTGATTCGCGTTCCGTTGCAGATGCCCATAAACATAACAGTTGGTCTTCTGCACTTCCTGTCAAGCATATTCCCGAATTTTTTCTCGTATCTACCGAAGACCATCGACGCGATGAGGGATTACGTCCGCGACCGAGCCATTAGTCTTCTCGAGAAAGGGATGAAACTGATGTGGCATTTTCTCACCACCACGGGACTCCCCTGGTTGCGTCGCACTCTCGATCGAGTCGCCAAGATGCGCAACATCCCCGAACCCGTTAAGGGCTTAATACAAGGCTTCGACACGTTCTACAGCCTGGCAGAGATCATGGGAGTCGTTAGCCCTGCCTATTGACGCCCGTAGTTAATCAGGACTGTAATTTCGCATGTAATCGAAACTAGAAAAGGGAACGAAATAAATAGTCCTGGAACATCGAATTCCTTGCAATTTCACCGATCAGCGATATCGTTTCTCATCGCCCCTTTTTCTCTAACGTTGCGCCGTTTGGAACGAACGAGACCACGAGGAGAAAGCGAACGGAGAAATCGGTGTTCACAGGGATGCGGGTGCACGATACCCCTCAATTAGCTAACAGATTGCGCGAAAACGTCGTAGGACGTTTCGTCATTTCTTTCGTTTATCGCTGAACGAATTTCGTGGCCTTAAACGCGCGTGCTCGCGCCTCCGAGCGTAAAACGGTGCTTACGTAAGTCGAAGGACGTTACTAATCGAGCAACGAGGAGAATATCGCGTCATCGCGCTCATCTATTCGTGTCGTTATCGCGGTTTTACGCTAGGCGGCTTATCCGTCGAATCGAATAGAACGAAACTGCGATCGAAGACTGGCCAGCTCGGTGACAACGCTCGGCCGGCCGGAAATATTCGTCGAGGCGGGACAAACGCGTCGATGCATCGCGACGACGAGCGTCACGCTCCGCGAGCGCGGGCCGCGCCCGCCGCCCGTATCGCGAGCGTTTCGAACACGCTTTATCGTCGCGTCTCTTCGCCGGCTGAGAATCGACGAAATCCGCTCCGCGCGGTGCAATGCCGGTTACGCCACCGCGCGATTATTCCTGTGCCATCGCGCGTTCGTTGCTATTCGTTTTTCACGCGTACAGGTGTACACGCATACTTTTGTTCGCGTTTCCCGACGCGTCAGTTGCTCGCGAAATCGCAACTCGCAAGCACCATTTTTTTGCTCGCGTCGTCCGCGAACCCTTCATCGTTTCTATCTTACTGTTGGTCGCGCCGTTGTTCATTTCAAAGTCTAAGAATCCTCGAACGTGTTTCACGTTCTCGCGATCCGAAGATCAATAGCGTTGCTCTGTTTTTGGAGAACGATCGAAAGGAACACCTCAAGTCTCCTCTCGAATACGCCTACTCTCCGTCTTCGGTTTTCGTGAGCCGACGACGCTCGTTTCCGTTGAATCAACGACGTAACGAGGCGCAAAACGCGGTTACGTAAGAGCCGGTGTTCGACCAGCCGCGAACTAGGACGCGCGAGCGAACGATCGCGAGTATCCTTGGCACGATACTCGACCGGAAACGCGGCGATGCTCACACTGATCGTAACGATCGCGATTTGCGGCTTCCTACCGAAAACGGGTAAGCATCGAAACTCGATCGATGATCGACGGAAGTTTAACCACCGTCGCGTTGCAGAAGCGCGCGAAAACTGTTCCGACACCGGTTGGGAGAAAATCGGTGGCGTCAAGCCGGATTCCGTAGAGTCCTCCACGATTCTGTACAACGCCGTAAACTCGAAAGGGATAACGAAACCGTGCTTCGAGAGGTAGGATAAAAATATCGGAAATCGGCAAGATTTCGCTGGTTACCGAGATTTTGAGTTTCAGGTGCGATCGCCAGAACTGCACCGCGTTCGTGGTGGATTTCGGCCGAAGCGTTTGTTACAGCGTGAGAACGGAAGACGACGAATTGATACCGGAACCGAACTCGACCTTCTATCATCGGGTCTGCGTGAAAGGTGAGAGCGCATCCACCATTCGAAAAACCATTCGTCGAAACGGGTTTGCTTTCGACTAGTTCCACGGAGTTGCGAACGGGAGAGACTTTGGCAAGTCGAGCGAAGCCCGGGGGCGGCGTTGATCGATTCCGGGGCCTTCCGGTTGCCCGATTCCGTCTCCAGGAACCGGTGTTACGAAACATGCATTCGGTCAGGTAAGCTCGCGATCTCCGAAACGTTCAAAGTTTAAAGTGCATTCAGAGCGAATCGCTCGCAGGAAGGAGCTGCCAGTCGGCGCAATTCCGGACGACGAAGCCGCTGTCGACCGACGACGCGATGGGACAGTGTTCGTTGTCGCTGCTCGAACGAGGATCTAAACCGCGAGCGTACAGAGCGTCTATGTACAGGGACGAGTACCTTTGGGACCAGTGTCGAAACCTGTGTAAGCACTCCTAACTCTGGAAACTTATCACACGTGTTATCGAAACTTATCACGATTGCAGCGGCACAAGAATATTGCTCCTACGCGGAATTTCGAAACGCCACGTTGCCCTACTCGGACGTCGCGCTGACTAATCTCGACGAGAAACAGGTAAAAGGTAGACGTCGACTCTATTCTCTCTCTAAGATGATCGGCGATTGACCATTCGATTGATCGCAGTGCCAACGAAGATGCGAGCTGAGCATGGACGGCTTCGTCTGTCGAGGGTACACCGTGGACGACTCTTCCGGAGAGTTGACCTGTCTACTGCACTCGGAGGACACCAACAGCCTGGGAGTCAGTTCGCTGATCACTGCACCGAGCGCGATCTACAGGGAACGTGAACCGTGTTTGGATCGTAAGTATCGGGATCGAGATCGCCGCGAAACCGTAGGAAAGCGTTTGATCTTTCAGTGAGGGTGCGATGCGACCAATCGGTCATGACGATCGAGCTGAGGACCAACGATCCGTTCTTCGGTCGAGTGTACGCGACTGGGTACGCGGAGGAGTGCGGAGTTCAAGGCAGAGGAGGAAATCGGACGCTGTTGACGTTGCCGGTCCCAGCCACGGACCATCTACGCGACGACAACGGGTTCGAGTGCGGTCTGAATCTCGCTTTTTCCGTCGACGCTCAAAATCGGTAAAAGAAAGTCTTAACTACCCGCGCGACAAACGACCAAAGAGTAAAAGACGCGTTGGAGCAGGACACGGCCTCTGGTCTGGACGACGATCGTAGTGCAGTTTAATCCGATCGTCCAACGTCTCGGAGATCAAGCGGTCAAGGTTGGATGCTCGCTGAACGACAACGAACCTCAAGCTCCCCGGAACGTCACCGTCCACTCGAGCTTCAGCTTCCTCGATCCGAAGTGAGCATCCGTTCTCGCGTGCTTTAGTCGACTACCATCCGCTCCAATTCCGTGTGTTTAGCGCAGGAGTGCCGCCCGTTTCCTCCACCGTCGTCAACGCCTCGTCCAGAGCACCCTTGGTGACCATGAGGATCTTGGACGAGAACATGCGGGACGCGGTCGTCACGCACTTGGGGCAGAAACTGACCCTGAAGATTCAATTGAATCCACCGAACGGTAAAGATCACGTAACGCGCGCGACCTTCCATTTCGAATAATCTCGGATTCCCCTTTCGAAGGTATTTATGACATCGAAGCCGGACACCTCGTGGCGAGCAGCGCTTCCGGCGATGCTTCTCTCTTGCTGCTGGACGAACTCGGTTGTCCGACCGATCCCGCCACTTTTCCGGCCCTGTCGAAAGATCCGAGCGACGGTCGCTCCTTGATCTTAACCTTCGGCGCCTTCAAATTCCCCGACAGTCAACTGGTTAGGTTCAACGTGATCGTTCGATTCTGTTTAGATAAGTGCACGCCGGTCAGTTACCTCGCTGTTCCTCTCTCTGTTCTGTGACACGTTAGCTCATCGCTGCACGTTTCAGACTCGCTGCAAAGGCGACCTACTTTCCTACGGTAGGAGAAAACGAGAATCTCTGGAAGCTCCCGAAGAGCTGCCGCTGCAACTCTCCATCATCGTGCAGCATCGTTTCGCGTCTTCGCCGGATCGCTTGTTGTCGACGAGAACGAACGCGTCACCCGACACCGTGTTGATCACCGCAGGAAGTAAATTCCTTTACGAATCGACCTAACTCGATGCTTTCGTGATATAATCCCTCATCTATTTCTAGACTCTGTGAACGGACTTCTTTGCGTGGACGCCAGTCTCGCTCTGGGCCTGTTGATATTCTGGCTGATTGTTCAGATCGCGTTAATCGTCGGCTGTCTCTTGACCGTCGCGCGATACAGACGAATGGCCGTGCGAGCGGAGGAGGACAGAGCCAACGTGCTGGCTAGACACCTGTACGGCATCCACGGGGGAAATTTCGAAATAGCGCGAAGAGTCCGATGGGCTGACCATCGTGCTTCCTCCTCGTCTCTCGGCTAAACGAAGGAAAACGATAGTTTCCTCTTGGAATTTTCCACGAACAAGACTAATGAAACTGATAAAAATAATAACTTCTTTTAATTAAACACTAATACAGTCTTTTCGTTCGAAATTATGCGAACTAAGTTGATCGAACGCGTCCTATTTGTCCAGAAGTTATCCTCTGATCTTGTCGGTCATGCAGCGCCCGTAATACTTCACGGTGATGTCTGCAAGAACCCGTTTCAAGAATTAATCGTTGGAGAATAAGGAAACAACAGAATTAATCAATTTTTGCGTCGTACCTCTCTGGCCGCACGCTGCCGCACAACTCAGTCGTCCCGGATTATCGTAGTCCCCGTTGTCCGATCCGCAAACGGGATTGTATTCCGGCGTCGCCTGAAAATTATTGTTTCTCTTCAACATTTGCATAGTTTAAGTGCAACGTAAGCGTTTAAATGTTTCGAGAAGTGGGAACTTTGAACTCGATAGATAACTCACCGGACAGGCTGCAACGCAAGCGTCGAATTCAGCATCCGACACTGGAGAAGCTGTCGTCGAGGTTGTCGTCGAAGTTGATCTTCCTGTTGTGCCTCCTGTTGGCGCAGAAGGTGTGTTTGTTGGCCTTGACGCTGGTCCGTCGAAAACGAATCCGTCCACTACGAAAGCGTTGTCCATTGGACGCGCAGATGGGAGCTGGTCATCCTTTGTGCGATCAAACATTGCTCATCAATTATCGAGTTTAACTTGGTGTGTGTTGTTGACTTACCTGTGCGAAGACGACCAACGATCCGCTGGACGCGGCAACTGCGATCAGAAAATTGTAATTTCAACTTTGTTCAGGATGTATTTTCTTTGCGACTTAGGTACTCACCAAGAATTACGTAAAATAGCCACATTGTGTTCCGCTTTATCCCTTACTCGTGAAGATCGAGCATCCACTGGTCTGGCAGAATTATCCGCGTTTACTTTTATAGTTGACGCAAGCTCCGAAAAGAACCGACCGTGCAACGCGTCGCATGATCAACCAATCACGTGGCATCAATCGGTGAACAACCTTAAAAATCCCCGCATAAAAAAGCGCGGTCGGATTTTCCCGGGATCTCTACCACCTTCCAAAACAATGCGAACAAATATATATAATTAGAGTTGAACTTTCGATCGATCCTTTCTCCAAACGCGCGAAAGAGTATTTCTTCTCTTTGCGAGAAAACGTAAAAAAAGAAGCAACTTGTTTAACGAGTGTGCAGAAACATGCGCGTTATATTGTTGATGTTGGAAATCCCACTTTCCTTGAGATGAATCAAGGTTGTCGTGTATATTATACGTATCTCATGCAGAATCTTCGTAGATCTTGTTACGTCAAAAGTCGAAAAAAATGGATGGAATCGCATAAAGGAAGTACAATCTGTTTTGTTTATGAGCGTTTATTACTATGTACATACTAGTACATCTCTGTTCGCGTAACTCTTGCAACAACACCGGTTAAAAGTGAACACTATATTACAATTTGTTTCGACGCAATCTCCCTACGCTCTTTCTATCTACATTTATACAAATTGCTATATTACATATGTAATCGTGGAAATAGGAAAAATGTCCTTTTATGCACGTCACATACAAGATCTTTTGTGCAAATAACGTACAGATATACACGTAACGCTAATTAGTCACGGTGAAATACCAAGGGTATCCAACGTCGGTATAAAATATTTCGAGCGAAACTGGAATTACGTGCACGTATGTGTGCCTGTGATGTATAATACGTTGCGTGACGCACCTATCAATCGGAACATGTTTATTTTCTTTCTTACATTCTTATTCGTTTGACGAAAATACATTAATTGTTTCAAAATAAATCGATTCCAATTTACGAGCAATGTTTTATCTTACATTTGGACATTCTTAGAAGCAGTATAAATATATACATATACATATATATATATATAATCATTCATTTTTTGTCACATTTATTCAAGTAAACACAAGTAAGGAAAAACGTAAATTTGAAATATTCAAATACAACGAAATATTTTCCGGTTTAAACTTTATGCTGTATTATGCGCGATAATGTACCGCAATATGATTTAATAAGTTATTAAACGAGTCTTAGGCACTGATTAAAAATAGATTGGCAGTTCAAAGGAATGACAACGTGTACAACGAAACGGAAGCTATTGCCACCAATCGATTTATCCAACGATTTCATACGGCCGTCGTTAACGACGATCGAATAGGTCCTAACTTAAATTTTCAAACAAATCTTAACGAAATCAACAATTATTAAAGATTTTGTCGTATCGATTTCACTCGATCGATCTCGCGTCTATAAATTATTCTTTCACGACTTACAATTTTCAATTTATCTAAACATTTGTTATCAGTTTTCATGCAGACACCATCGTTTACAACGTTTATGCCGCATACATCGACCCAGCATTGTCCTTTGCTAAATTTTTCGCTTTCTTCGCTACATCTTTTACTTTCTCCGCTTTGCCTTGCAAAGATGTTTGTAGACCTTCCGCGAGACTAGTCTTTGCCCCAACTGTTTCATCGAGCTAAAACGACGAACGATAAATAAATTAATAAACAATACTAGATAGGTATTTGATGTATAAATTGGGTTATCCTGCTTACACGATAAGCGAATCCCATTTGAGCAAGCGTCGGATTCATGTGTTGCGCTGTGTGTGGAAACATATGCGCTAAAACGTAGTTAAAGCCAGCATACATCACCTTACAATTCTTTTTAAACCTTTCCAATCCAAACGCTTGAAGCGCTCTACTAAATCCGAATGCTTGGCTATCTATCCACGCGGACCTCTTTGCTACCGTCCAATTCGGATTATCGTCAGAAACTTTGTAAACAACCTTCTCGACGATACTCTACGAATAAAAAATTACGATAAAATCAAGCTTCTACTCCTGGATATTTTTTTATGATGGATTTAAGTCATTTAACATTAGATTACCATAACTGTGGTGTAGCCCAAATTACGCGTATATGTTGTCAAAGTCTTTGTCTTCATATCTACTGTGCTCTCCTCAACAATTTTTACAACATTTTTTTTTATAAACCTCTCTCCCCATTTAGGCACACCGCTGGTTTTTGTTAGAAGTCGTGTGGTATATAGAATTCCATTTCTAACTCTCCTTGATATAGTGTCTTCAGTTAATACGTGAGAACTTAAAAAAGAATTTCAACCTTACTATTTTGTGCAAACCATTACTATGATTATTATCTTGTTCGCAGCTTACCTGTTAGGATTTGGATACCTCTGCCAAAATGCTTGTGCAACTTGATTCCAATTAAATTGGAAAATCACACTGTCCTCATAATGCTTAACCATGTTTCTGCCCAATATAGTTTGGTCTAAGGAGCAACAAAGTTACTGTGAGGCACAAACTTTCCTCGTTAAATATAAAACTATTCATACATATAAAATTGCTTCATTCAATCTGTACCTTTTGATCTGAAAAAAAAAATAATAAGTTAACATTCTGTAAAGATAAATATATTTTAATGCGAAAATATATTTTTATTCACAAGATGAATCGGTAAATACTATTATCCAGAAGATCTTTAAAACTGTGGAAACTATAGAAAAGCAAGGACAAAATAGTACAGTCACATTCCAATACTGACTCACCCTATATATATGTATATATGTATGCACAAATGTGGAATTGTAAAATACATTAAAATCTTAGATATGCATGAAAGAAAATCGCGTAGACTTTAATACCAGGAGATTAGTTTGATCTCAATGACTCGTCATGACAAATAATTACGAATAAATAACTATACGTTCAAAGAAGTCGACAAATTGCATAACCAAACTTTCTACTCGGCACTGTTAATCCATTTCTACGTATAATTATTAAATATCAGCACACAGGTTTATTCGGTCAACACTTATAACGATAAAAAGACACCATAAAAGCACAAGTAAACGATAACCAAATAAATTTTATCAGATAATATAGTTACCGCTTAATTCCGTAAGAATTATAACAGCATGCAGGGGATCAATATTTCTTGATAGAATCAACGTACTGAATCTTCTGACTAGTCCTAAATACATGCAATCAGCTAAAAAATTATTGATCTTCGTATAATAAGGTTAATACTGTTCACGATATTCTATGCGTACAACGCGTACAAAAGTGGTGATATAATTTTTCACAAACTATCTTCTTTCTCGAACCATAGCGAAAATTAATTATGTATATCACCCAGAAGATAACACGAATCGTAGACGACATATTCGACCGTCGATAAAAGAATAATTCTGTCTCATATTTTGTACGTATTTAAGTGTGTAAATAATAAATTTTGCAAATAAGTTCGTGAAAATGGTTTCTGGCGACGCGAAAGAAAATTTTTTGCCATTCTCATGTCATTCCCTATATCACCGACAATTTTTTCATTGATGAAATATGGTAAAGCCACTCGTAACGTCATTGAAAATCAATAGATGGCAGCGTTCATTGTTACGATGGAGAATTAAAAGTCAACTTGTAACTGTTTTCATTTTGTTTACAAACAATCAAATGTTGCGAGGCTGATTGCATCGCTGATTGTACAAAAAACAAAAGGGGAAAAAATGCCTGTAAAAACGAAGGAAGTAAAGAGAATATTAGGACCCATAGAAGAAAAAGTAAGACGAATGTAGAAACCGTATGATTTTGAAATGTTACTTGGTTATGTATATTTATATATATTTCATTTAGATAAATAAATTGCGGGAACTGATAAGCTGCAGTTCTTACTGCGCGAATGATGCAGCACCAACGAAACCTGCTCTTTTTGAACAATTAAGATGCTTAGGAGAGAAGTTTGATGCTCTATCAAAGGAGGAGATTAATGATTACGAGGAAATGGAGTCAAGAATTACTACCATTCTAGAGGAATTTTCTTCATTGGAATACATAAATGAATCGGTACACTATTTCAAAATGTAGATTAGTTTTCTCTTTGTATTTTCATCTCACAGCCTTTTTACAGATTGAGAGTGTTGATAAACAAGTAGCAGAACAAACTTTGTCCACTGTACTTGACAAATTTAAATCAACACTTGAAGCTCTAGAGAAATTAGGATGTTTGCCTCTGAAACAAAGATTAATGGATTGCTTGGATTATGTTAGCGAAATGGGTCAAGCGAATGAAATTGAACACTTTCAAAATATCAAAGTATATAGGATGCACTATTTCAATCACATTTATTGATTTGAAAATGCTTTAACTTGATTGTTATTGCAGGAATTGGGCACGTCGATTTTGGAATTGCTTGGGCCATTACAGATATATCGTAAGAACTTGGCATCTTGTTTACTTGCAGAGAAGATCATTTTATATTTATCTCAATTATGTACAGTATTCAAACTGTTAGTACAATTAGTGCAAGAACAACATCGGTTAAACGTGCCAATCTATGTAATAGAATATTTTATGACCTCTACATTTTAAAAGTGTACACGAATTTTCTCTAATCGGATCTTTACGCTTTTATTCGCATAGAATTGCAAGAAATATGTTTGCGAAAGACTGTGTTTTTGCTTAAAAATGCTAATGGAGATACTGGATATACCAGATCCATTACCCGAGGATGAAATATCCGAGAGAGAAAATCACTTTGTTTATCGGTAATACATCACATCGAAACTTTAATTGCTAAAAAAGCAACAATCAACTAACATTTCTATCATTTATTCCTGTTTGTTTCAGGATGGATTTGGTATTGGATATTTTATCGGAAATGCCGAATATATCGAAACAAGATCAAATATCGGAATGCGAAGAGTTGTGGTGCCGAATAGAAGACGTATTCTCGTCCGCGATGGCGATCGCCCAAGTCTGCAAACCTTGTAACTTTAAAGCAATAACTGGAACCTGCCAGTCCATCATATCAGAATACGAGAATTTGAAGTTCCAATTAACCTCCGAATCTTCTGATACAGCGTTGAATAACCTGTTCATAAACAGTTTAAGCGACGCGCTGTATCGATTGGAACGTAAAATCAATGTATCGGTACTGAATCTTGTGATGGAGGTCTTTAGCGATCCTTTTAATGCATTAAGAAAACTCGTTACAATATGCGGTAATTCATTGAACGCCAAGCAGCGGTCCAAGAACGATTTGACTAATGCCATAGAAGATTTTGATCAGATCATAGACAAATCGATGCAGATTGGATTGTTTGCTATTGCTTCTTGCAAAGACAGAAATCGTGGGTCGATCTTTCTCGTAGTAGTTGATACAGAATCGAACTTGTTTCCTTAACGTCGATTTTATTTATGGTTCCAGGAATCAGTCAGATCCGAAATAGTTTAGCAAGTCTTGAATCTTTAGAAACTGAATTAATTTCTGCCATCACTACGTTTTATCTGCGCCCAGAAAGTAAAGAAATGCGTGCAAACGTGAAGTTGCTGACCACGCAGTGGCAGTTAGAAGTGAACAAGTTACAAGATGCCATAAATTTGATCATGGATTCAGCGGCATATTGTCAGGTAGACTGTTAACATATTTGTGTGTACCATTAGCTCGTACAGAATATAATTAAATAATTGATTCGTTATTCAGGTAGTTTTAGATGATCTTCAAGACCGTGTTTCGATAATGTCGAATTGCCTCGATAATAGAGAACCCGTCACTCAAACGCAAGTCCAAACCATTGTGCTTAGATCTTTGTCCCTATCTCGACAGATTAGCGCCACTATAAACGACATTGGAAGCGACACAATAGAAAGGCAAACGATTATGATGATTAGAGAGTTAAAGGCTGGTAAGTATCTATATTTACGGATTTATTGTTTTTTTCATAAAAGATAATCGGTTTTGTTTCTAAGCAATATTTGAGGCTGATGCCGCATCAAAAGCTTTGTTGACGGAAAATGCAACGGAACCTCAACAATTGCGTGTAATAAAACGATGCGAACTAATAGTGAACGTGGTGAGACGGTTGCACCCTGCTTTAGTTGCTATTATGAATAACACAACGTTAATGAATACAAGTTATGGAAAGAACGGAAAAGGACAGGGTGATACTATTCATGGTATGGTCATATTTGCTTTGTACTATTTACTACCTGCATAGTTCATGGTTCTTGATATTATTTTACGTTTGCTCGTGACAGATATAAGCAATAGATTGGCGTCGACGATCAAATCATTGGACAATCATCAACGGAAATCCTTGACTTACATAAGAACACCTTATACAGGTATTAATATTATTTTCTGTTAACCTGAAATTTACGCTCTTTATCGTCTAATACTTTTAGTGAGCAGTTACAAATCTCCATTGTCTATACAAACTGCAAACAGCGTTTCTAGAACACAATTAAACTTATCGTGCCTGATTCCGTACATCAAGAAGGGACGCGAAATGCGCACCGAACGTTCAATCATGTATAAAACTCCGTGTAAGAATGACCCTGTTGATCGATCAACGATGGACAGGTCGTTGAAATTGAGAAATTTGACTACCATCCGACAACATCTTTTCAGCAGAGACAGTATTAGTTTGCACGATGATATTTATTTGTCCGAAGAAAGCCTGAATCTGACAGGTAACGGGTGATATTGCGTTTTCTTCTGTCGTTAATGATTAATGTTCGACAAGAAATATTTTTAGATGTTTTAGAGAAATTCATAAGTTCTTGTACGACTTTGAGCACAATCGAGTCGAAGTCTCATCGCGTTGACGAGACACAACGCGACACAGCAGCCAGTACATCGGATCAAAAGTCAGTTACAAATTTGACTGAGTCGTTGGTAGAATGCATCGGATCCCAATCCGGGATAATTACTCGTAAAGTGAACGAATGTTCTTCGATCGGCGGTGGAGACGGCCCGTCGATCGTCGATCAATCGAAACCGTATACCGATGCTCAGAGGTTAAACGATAGCGTCAAGATAACACAGAAACGACTGTTTGGAGATTAAATGTACAACGCCAAAAAATTATATCAGTGAAAATATGTTCTTTGAGGACGTTGTGATGTCCTGGATTATACATGTACAAGTTTCTGTTACTTATGGACACGGTGCCTTAATGTCGTTCCTAATAAATACAAAATTTTATACTTATCCAGACGTTACTTTTCCCGTTAATCTTAAGATTTGTAAAATTTTCATAAATAAATGTTTCTACATTAAAATTTGTTTTCAATTATTGAGCGAGCGAGCGAAGCTCTTATACTTGACTTTGCAACTTTTTTGTCCGCGTTTTTCTTTTGAACCACTCAACCAATTCTCGTCAAATTTTGCATGCACATGCGTATGTACATCCAGATGGACATAGAAAAAAAAAATTTTAATCGGACCGTCCACGGACGAATAATCACTGAAAAAACTGATCCTAAAAAGTGAGGGTCCGAACACACATTTAAGGAAAATAAAAAAATAAATATTTCGGCACTTTGACGACGTAGTATGGTTCCTGAGGCATTTAGAAACAAATTTCTATTAGGGTTTGATGCGTTTTGATGCCTAATAAAGCCAGAAAATCAATTTTTGTCGAATTCGGTCGAAAACGGTGCAGGTGGCGCCATCTAGCGGCGAGCGGCGGAACTACGAAAAACTAAAATTTTTATTTTCTCGAAAACTAGGCACTTTTTCGAAATTCTGAGATATACAAATTGCTCCTTGTGGCCTAAGGAATCGAACAAATATAATTATAGCCTACTAGGACCATTATTAAAGAAAATAGAAAAATAGCCCATTTCATGGACTAAAAAATTGCCGTCCATCTAGCGGCGAAAGTTGGAACTACAGAAATAGAGAATCTCGATTTTCTCGAAAACTAGGGACTTTTCCGAAATTCTGAGATATACAAATTGTTCCTTGTGGCCTAAGGAATCGAACGAATATAATTATAGCCTGCTAGGACTATTATTAAAGAAAATAAAAAAAATGTCATTTATGGAGAAAATTTGTGGTGCCATCTAGCGGCGAAACTGCGAACTAAACTCAAAAAACGTATGTCCGAACACGCGTTAAAGAAAAACATAAAAAGTAATATTTCGCAACTTTGACGACGTAGTATGCTGCTTTAGACATTTTGAAACAATTTTTGTTGAATAAGTTATTCATTTTTTTGCCTATTAAAACCAGAAAATCAATTTTTATTTGACCCCTTTACTGCCTGTTCGAGCATACGTTTTTTCAGTTTAGTTCGCAGTTTCGCCGCTAGATGGCGCCACAAATTTTCTCCACAAAATGACATTTTTCTTATTTTCTTTAATAATGGTCCTAGCAGGTCATAATTATATTCGTTCGATTCCTTAGGCCACAAGGAGCAATTTGTATATCTCAGAATTTCGGAAAAGTCCCCAGTTTTCGAGAAAATAGAAATTTTAGTTTTTCGTAGTTTCGCCGCTCGCCGTTAAATGGCGCCACCTGTACCGTTTTCGACCGAATTCGACAAAAATTGATTTTCTGGCTTTATTAGGCATCAAAACGCATCAAACCCTAATAGAAATTTGTTTCTAAATGCCTCAGGAACCATACTACGTCGTCAAAGTGCCGAAATATTGCACTTTGCATGTGCAGTAGAATTGACATAGGCGGCTCATGTACGTATCGCAATGCTGACACAAAATAATTAATTACTCATTACCCGAACATTATTTATGAACTTTTACGACCGAACCATGTAAATAATGCATTGCTGACCATTCTTTAATCATAAAAGCTCATAAATTGTGCTCAGAAAGTCAGGCGCGGAGCGCCTAATCAAACAGACCTAATTTATTATTCGTCATTCGAATAATTAGTACATTCGAAAATGCATAGACGCATGCTCCATCTCGCAATCTTTAGTTCGAGATATCGTACGTCACTTCGATTCATCGGAGTGAACTGAGCGCTTCACGTGATCTGTTTGTGTCAGTAAATTGACTATCCGCTGGCCCAGCCTACTTTTAAAAGCAAGAAGAAATTGTTTAATTTTAAGAAAAAATGGGTGCTGCTGTATTGCCAATGTTATTGTTTACGGTCCTTTGGGGAATTGTAGGAATCGTTTTACCCTTTTTCGTTCCGAAAAGTGCCAATCGTGGGTAAGTTTAATTTGTTGTAAATTTATTGTCAAGATTCTCACTTTTCGACTATTACTATTTAGAATGTAAAAAATAATACAATGAAAAATTAACATTATCGAGTTTGTTACTCTTGACTCTACTCTATTCTAATATAATTAACATTGTTTTATTGGTTATAATTTTCATTACAGAATACTCCAGGTTATGCTCATGTTGACAGCTTTCACATGTTGGTTATTGTAAGTCACAGCTAAATAAAATCGTTTTTGTAAATTCATATCTGTACGAATTTTACAATTTAATACTTTTGTAGTTGGTTGTGTTGTTACATGGCACAAATGAACCCACTGATTGGACCAAAATTATCTAATTCTACTATTCTTATGATGGCTCGGGAATGGGTAAGTATTTCGCTAATTTACAGTCTTATTATTGAATGTTATTAGCCACGTAAATTATCACGTTCTATTCTTGTAAAAAATGTATCTGTTTCAGAGTCACATTCAATTTGAATAGAAGCAAGAGTGCTCATTCCAGAGAATATTTGTATACTTCTTGTAAATATATTTTGAACATCTTCAAAATGTTCTATGAATTCTTAGATAAATCTATATTATAGTGCAAATCAAATACTTTTGTATTTATGTACATTAAACATTTTGTTCGACTGTTAGTATTCCGATACAGCAAAAGTTATTTGCGCCACAATTGTATAGTTTGAATGTAAAGTATTACTTTGATTTGATACCAAATTAAAAAAGGTATGTATAATTATAAAATGGTGTCACAATAATAACTGTGCATCAACAATAATAATAATGATAATAATAATAAAAATAACTCATGATTAACTTCAACTCGTACAGTGAACATTATTTTACAACATATGCATTCGTCTTTCTAATTTTATCCCCTACTCATGTCCTATGCTTCGACTCACGAATTTTACTGTAATAATATTCGATAGTTGAGCGAAATCGGTAATGTTTAAAGATCAATACAGAAGCGGTGCGCATTCATTGTAACGTAATACACGCGTGCGCGCGCGCATGATACACGCGTGTAGCAAACACATATGTGTATGCTGTACAATGCATGAGGTAGGTTATACTGTTATGTTTACTTGTTCCACGTATCAGTGTTGGAACATGTTCGTACATATGCGCGCGTGAAAACCGTATTTGCAATTGGTGTCAGTACTTCAATGTATACATATCACAAGCATACACGTGTGCGTATGCGTGACTTGTACATAAAGTAAAAGTGACAAGTAGTGACGCGGTATCACCAAGAAAAACAATAATGGAGGCGTGTAATGCCGTTGAACGTGAAGTTGACAAAATTTTATTGAAATTTGGAGTAGTAAACGAACATGCAGAGACGGTATTGCAAGATCTGATAAATCATATTGAATCTTTGAAGAAAGAATTTGCAGAAGGTAAACTATACGATTCATCTTGCTTGAATGTTACATTTCGTTGACAATTTGTCGAGCAAAAAAATAAATTCTTGACTGTTCCGATATCAGTGATGCGTTTGAACAGAATATGAGAGAGTCCAGAAAATTGTAAATAGCGTATTCGAGCGTTGCAACTGTTCCTCTGATGCATCGATGAATGTTAACCTAAAATGTATTTGAGATGTTTCTTTTTGTTCCGATTCTAACCTCTTTCGCAATAGAGAGTAAATATATACGCGAAATTTTTTGTCGATCAAGGTATTTTCTGTTCATTATTAGATCTGTTTACTCTCCACAATTTTTTCGGAGCATTTTTATAAATGTTCTAAATCGGTGAAAAGGAGATAAATATATCTTTATTGCGCATACGATTATTGTCACGTACAGACAATTAATAACTGATTTTTTTTCTCAGCACCACCTGATCACGAGTTAACACCAGGTCAAGTGCAAGTGTTGAAAGATGCTATGAAAAAGGTTTGCGAAACTGTACATCGTCTAACTACCGAACATCGAGAATTACACGGTTCAGTGTCAAAAGTGGGCAAAGCGATCGACAGAAATTTCACGGCTGATTTTGCAAGTACCAGTAGGGAAGATGTCTTCTCAGGTCCAGAAAAAACTCACCTCTTAAATCAAGTAATTTGTCAACATTTCTATCGTCACGGAATGTTGGACATTGCAGCCGAATTAGCAGCCGTAAGTTTGCTAGAATGTATAAAAAAGTTGCATTGCCTCGCGTCAATGATCTCATATTTATAAGACATTACGATCAGAGTAAAAAGTCGTAAAATTGGGCATTTGCATCAGGAAGCTGGGATTAAAACGGACGAAGGCACGAAAGAACCTTTCACAGAATTGAATTACATACTTGACTGTTTAAAACAAAGGAACCTCGACCCTGCACTGGAATGGGCTAAAAAACACAGAGAGGCACTTTTGGCACAAGTACGTGCAACATTGTTACCATTTGCTTGGCTGTGTCGCTAAGATCAGTTCCCTTGTTTGACATCAAATTCTGTTCATAGAATTCTTCGCTGGAATTTAAATTGCACAGGTTACATTTTATAAGACTGATTCAGCAAGGTCCCAGCAAGCAAACAGAAGCAATAACATACGCGCGACAAAATCTTACGCAATATGTCGGACGTCACGGTAAAGAAGTGCAGGCGTTAATGGGCACGCTACTCTATTTGCCAAATGGAATACAATCCTCTCCTTACAGTCATTTATTGGATCCCACTTTATGGCTCGATATTCACGACGTGTTCACGAGAGAGGCATGCACGTTGTTCGGTTTAAGCGTGGACAGTCCTCTTTCAGTATGGTATGTTATTCGCGTTTCGTTCAATAAAGCTACATGCGAACGGAAAGAAAAAGCGTGTAACATTTTGTTACAGCATCAACGCCGGCTGTACCGCACTGCCAACACTTTTGAATATCAAGCAAGTAATGCAACAGAGACAGGTGAATACGGTTTGGAATGGAAAAGACGAATTGCCGGTAAGTATTCGCGTAGATCGAAAAGCGATTGTAGATATTCAAACGTTGTTTCTTTACACAGATTGAAATAGATCTGGGCAAGCAGGGTCGTTATCATTCCGTCTTCGCGTGCCCGATTTTAAGGCAACAAAGTACCGAGAATAATCCACCGATGAAGCTGGTTTGCGGTCACGTTATCTCGAGGGACGCATTAAATAAACTTACCAACGCAAATAAGTACGTTTTGATATGGAAACGAGAGTACTGGAATAAGGCAGACGAAATCGTTTATTAGAGAAAACAATAAATCAAAGGAAATACCGATTTGTTTTCAGATTGAAATGTCCATACTGCCCGGTAGAACAAAATCCAGAAGACGCTAGGCTCATATATTTCTAGGATGTTACGATACGAACGCATAAGAACACGATATTTTTCAATCTCTTCGAAGACGTCAATGCTCGAATCGGATCGAACGCACGCTTACGTCGAATATCATATTTTGTAAATTCTCACGATTATCGTAAACGTTCATTTTGCTTGTCAGACTGATTTTTGATCGTCGTGTCGTTCACGCGTTAAAATTGTATGCTGGCACGTTCTACCGTCCGAAAACGAGGAAACCGTTGCTCGGATGTTTCGACGTCTAACGATAAGAGGATACGCAAACGTAATTACGTAAGAACCGAAGCATGTTAATTCAGCTGTAATTGTTTGAGATTTAAATATATAAGTTCGTGTATGTATATATATACATATATATACATACATACATACATACATACATATATTTATCACGTAAGTCACGTAACTGCAAATAGGATGCATAACAGCGATAGAGTTAAGTAAGAAATTTTTGTATATATCGTTATTAAATGTTAATTATCATTAGAATTGTTCGTATCGGTAACCATTAACGACGATGCGTGATTCATGATCATTCGTACCGGCAGTGCTAATCGATGCAATTGTACCGGTGCTGTTCCGCTCGTAAAACGCAATATATTGTAACGTTCGTTCACGGAAGATTTTCATGAAATCGTTCATCGATACGTGCCCTATAAAAATATTTTTCTACCCTGAATATTTAGCGAATAAATAAAATAAATATTGTACAATACAATTGTAATGTGATACATAACGAAGTAAGAATCATCCGATCCGATAACCGATAGACACGAGGAACGGAATAAAAGTCGGAAAATTCGCAAATAATAGCAGTGAAGTTCACGTTAAACACGTAGAAGTTTATTAAGCATACGACAATTGAATCGTGTACACACAGCATGCTAAGTAATGACAAGCACAAAGTCGAGTAACGATCAAATTGAAATCGGTCGGTCGGAGCATGTAACGCGAACGGGGATCGTAGACATCGACGTCGATATTCGTATCTCGTCTACGGAACAATATTTCTCCATGAATGAGCATCGATAACGCGATTTACGCGACAACACACATACACGCGTAAAGACAGAGAAAGACGGGTGCATAATTCGACGCGTTTATTTACGATGCTGTCGCACCGGTTAAATATGTTTCTTTTTTCTCGCCGATTCTCATCGTTTTTTCGACAAACTACGTTTTTTACGGCCATTAAGTCGGACCCATACACCAGCTGATTAAATATACACGCTTCGCTACGGTCACAGGGTACAGAGGATTATTATCGTATCAGAGAGCAGCGCGCGTTGGTTGCACATCGTTCGCTAAAGATAGAATGACGCGTACGTGTACGCACGGTAGGAACTAGGAAGAAACCTTTATTTTCTGCCGATTTTTCGAGCGTATACCTAAATCGAAGTCTTCTTGCGTCGACGTTGAAAGCGCGAAGCGATCGATCGAGGACGCACGATTCTTCATCGTCTCGGCCACGCCGTCTCGCGTGCCAAGATATTTTCGTGCCTCGTCGTATCGCTTATTGTCTGTTCACGATAGCAGTCATCGACGAGTTAATCGCTGAGCTTTTTCATCGATTCGTTTTGACGCGTCACAATGAATATATCGAAAAGCGGGATGTCACCTTGGAACGCATCGTTCGCACAGTCGCGTTCGTCGGTGACTAGATAAAATACGACGACGAAAAGCGTGGATATTTACGCGCGAGTCGAAAGAATCGGTCACGATAAATTATGCTCGATTATATGAAACTCGTCCAAGCGTACCGCTTGAAAGGGAAAAGAGACGAATAACATGCAACTAGACGCGATACACGTATTTAGAAAAGATTCAACGTTCGACCGTGCGGTCTCGCTTTCCTTTCGATCCGGAAACGGTAAGTAGAAACTCGTTAAAAAGAAAAGTAATCGTATCGCGTTGAAAGAAGAGGAACGTTGTCGGTCATAAATCGATCAAATAAACTTCATAGATGCAACTACGTTTCGCTATAATTGCTTTCTAGATACATACACAGAGTTTCTCTATATTTACAGAAATTTCAACGATCCGTTAAGACATCGTACGGATACGTTGACACGTGTATCGTTTACGTAAATGCAACAACGCCGACCACCCGTTTCTCGATCCGACCCTCACTGTTCCTAAGTTATACGCGCGCGTAATTCGAGTACTTTAAATATGTTCCTCTCATTTTCCTCGATCGTATATTCGCGGTAGCGTCGAACGTTCGCGATGAATTCGCAAATCGAATTGACTCGCGTTTCTTACCGGGAGTAGGTGCGTCTAGCAACGCAGCCTCGAGGAATCGTCGAATTCGCGGTAGAAACACGTTCTACGATTTCCAACAGATCCTCGTACCGTATCGTTCCACAGCAACGCGTTCTTATCGCTCGAATACATTAATTATGTAGATTCGTACGAAGTCCGTCAATGAATTAACAAGGTCGTATCCATTTTTCAAGAGATTCCGTAGCTCAGGACCTAAACGTACGAACTTTAAACGGCCGTGATCCCCGACCGCAACAACAAACACGGGATCATCGATAAACCTTTAACATCATAATATTCGTAAACGTTTCTACGATACACTCTATTCTACTAACGCGCTTACTAACACGATTACGAACTACAACAAACGCGATGCTCTTACGATCTACGTGTGTATATGCACGATATATTATATGCGAGTACCTAATCGAGAGACAGAACGCGAACGTAGAACGATAGACGGTCGAAGGGAAAAATAAAGAAGAAAACGTGCTCGTTTCCGCCGCAGATTCGCATAAAGTTTATCGTGTAATTTGCAAATTCGTCGAACGGTTCGACGCTTCTTCACGGTCGTTTTAGTTCGCGAGTTATCGAACAATTAGCTCGAAAGAAACACTCGGAGTCACGTCTTTGATCGGGTATTAATCGTCGTTTTTCTCGTTGCTCGTTGAAGTCGAAAATCTTCGGCTCTCGAGACTCTCGAGTACGTACAAATGGAACATCCTGTGCCGATTAAGTTTTCAACGATTCGGAGAACTCTTCATCGCGCCTAATCGCCGTTTTGTGTTCGCACGGTTTCCCTGCAGCCATTCAGGGAATCCAAAATAGGCGGTTCTCCGTGTAACGAATTATTTTTAAATTGCCAACGTCTGCAGCCGAGAAATTTTCGCGATCCACGAGCAAGCGACTGGTATCGTACGCGTAAATTCCGCGCATCGATGTATTTATATTCGTCGGTGCCTCGATCATTCGACGTAAATATATTCGTTTGGTGACGCGCTGTCCACGCGTACGATTTTCTCGAACGCACACACTTATTCTTACGATTTACTCTACGATTATGTACAATCAACGTTAGATTAGAAAGGAAATAATAACGTTTCGCGTATCATATTCGACTGGTTGCTGCTGCGTCTCGATACTTTCGATAACGGAGGAAAAGAAAAGATCGATCGGGTTAAGAAACAGTGCCATTATTGCTCCTCCTCTTCGTTCTGGTACGTTACGTAGCGCACAGACGATTTCTCGCCGATGATCAACGACTGAAACGTAACCAAAGATAATGTCGTGGCTTTAATCGATTCGGTGTGAAAATTACCTTCTTCTCCTCCTTGGTCGGCGGTGCTCTCAAAAAGTATAACAGCGGAGCGTAGAGGAAGTTCAAAATTGCGATGCCGAATAACATCCACTCGAAACCGATACTGTTGACCAACGTGCCGCTGAGTGCGGGTCCTAGATAACAATTTGATATTCTATCGATCAATGTTACGATAATATTGCTAAAGTATGAAAGGTGTCACGCGAAAATAAGGACACTGCATTCACCGAAGCATCGGTGGTTCAGTGGTAGAATGCTCGCCTGCCACGCGGGCGGCCCGGGTTCGATTCCCGGCCGATGCAAATATTTTTTTCTTTTCTACTTATAATTTTTTTTTTAACCCCTTGCCTTACAATTTATTTGCCAGATGCGTCAGTCAAAACTATTCATGGTTATAATGTTAAAACAAAGAAAATTAAAATGTTTGGAGCATTTTTTGTTCAGCGATCCTTGACTATACAAATTGTAGCTGGACCTAAATTTCAAGTTGAAGAGTATTAAAAATTTTGGACATTATTTAACATTATATTCACGGTTATAATGTTAAAGCAAACAAAGAAAATTAAAATGTTTGGAGCATTTTCTATTCAGCGATTCTTGACTATACAAATTGTAGCTGGACCTAAGTTTCAAGTTAAAGAGTATTAAAAATTTTGGACAAGGTTATGCCACATTGGAGCTGTCACGAGTGAGACTTGTCAAAGTATGACAAGGGGTTAAACTGTGTAATATTTGAAGCACGTACCCACGGCGAAACCTAAACAGAACGCAACGTCTCCGATAGCGTAAACGCTTCCATACACGGCGCTGTGTCTAATGTCCATCAAATATCCCAGTTCAGGCATCATTGAACTGTCCACCATGCCGATCGCGAATCCCAAGCCTGCGTTCGGTACAATCAGATGATCGATGCTTCTAGCTAACGGGATCTGCGAGTACGAGAAGTTTAGAAGTATAACATAAATGATTGCATACGTGAGGAGCTTTTGTTGAACATAACAGCGGATACTTACGCACATCAAGCAAATGCCAATGACGACCAGTCCGATCAGAGAAGCTAACCACCTACAACGTATCAAAAATCGATAGAATCTCGAAAGGGCACGGAGTAGAGCTATTGTCGCATAGGGGTATAAAAGTAGATATAAAGGGGGAGCAAAAAAACTCGCCCGAACAGGGACTCGAACCCTGGACCCTCAGATTAAAAGTCTGATGCTCTACCGACTGAGCTATTCAGGCGACGTACCTCAGGCTCGTTGCTCGTCCAGCGCCAGAATCTCCTTACTTTTTACGATCATTATCGCTGTAAAACCGCTTTAAAACAATCGAGTGTCCACCAACCTGCCCATCCTGTGTCCCAGCGGCCCGAAGAGATTAGTACCGATCAAGTAACTGATGCTCGCCGGTAAGAACGTGGCTCCTTGCTTCCATCTGCTCGCACCCATCGTGTCCATCATCCAAATCGGAAGACTAGGCTCCAGCATAGCGATACCCATGTTGGCGAACGTGATGGCGCCTGGAAGAGACTTTCGTTTAACGAGATCCCAGGTTTAACATTCAAAAAAGGTAGATACCGGCAGCTAGCACGATGTAGGGATCGGTGATCAGACTCTTCAAAGACGGAGGTTCCGTTTCTGTGTACACGACGGACGGCTGAAGCACCAGAAGCTGCAAAACTGAAAGGGAAATTGACATTGAAAGAAATTTGTACATTGCTCGTTCGAAATTTGCACTCACTTCCATCGCCAAGAGCCAAAGCGGAAAGAACCAAGAACGGAGCAGATTTCCCGACGAATTCGTACATGACACCACCGAACGGTGGGCCGATTAGAACCCCGAGGGCTAAGCCTCCCAGCGCGATGCCCATCGCGTTTCCGCGCTCCTTGTCGTCTTGGAACCTCTCGGCCAACATACCCATACCTGCAAATCCACTGATTCGTCCAATTTCCTTTGCTTCTGAGACTAATCGATTTACCTGACACGCTCGAGCACGAGGATCCGATTCCTTGCAACGCCCTCGCTAAGAAAAGGATACCGTAGCTTCGTCCGAACGCGAATATCAGCGTGGAAAGAAACATGATGACGAATCCGGTGAACATTGGTATGCTATACCCGATTCTAAAACGAAACGGAACAGTAGTTTCTTACGACGAAAAAGAATGTTCAAGCTTCGAGCAAGAATCACTAGTTCTTACTTGTGAGTGAGCGGACCGACGATCGGGTTGGCCAACAGCTGAACGAAAGCTTTCGACGCGAACATTATGCCGACGGCCACCGTCTCTTCCAGCAATTCGCGGTGTCTCTGCTCCTTTTCTTCCTTCTCCGACAAGCCCGTTCCTCCATTGTTTCCTATTGCAAACGAGCGTGAGTAGTGAACTCCATGCGTAGGACGCGTTTCTTACCGATCGTCGTTGCATCGATGCTAGGAAAAGTGGTCGCGTGAAGGAACTCCACTTGGGACTCGTTCAATCTGCCGTTAATGTCCTCGCATTTTGTCATGTTGATTCGACCGGATGCAGAGGACACGGTCGTGATCGTGGTGCCTGTAGTCTGAGCGATTCCCACCGTCGTTCGTCCATCTCCTTCCAGATGTTGGCTCAACGTGGCGTTAGGATGCTTGATGTCGTAGAGGAATTCCGGTATGATGGGCACTGCGAACGCGACCGATTGACTCGCGACATATTGTCAGAGGAATACGTTCGCGATTGTAACTGTGCTCGTTCGTCACTCGTCGCGCATATGGCACTGATGACGCGGCGACTCGGTATCGATGACATCGATGGCATTCGAAATCTGTCGATGGCGAAACGTCGCGCCGGCTTACGACTACGAGTTTCGCGAGACTTCGTATCGACTCGGGGGTGTAACTCAGTGGTAGAGTGTCTGCTTCGCATGCTGAAAGTCCTGGGTTCAAATCCCAGCACCTCCAAAACGCAGTCGATTATTTTTTTCTTTTTATTCCCTCGCCGATCGATCGCGGTGGGCGTCTGTGAAGCGGGATTTTTTCGAACGGATTTAGGGGGTGAAAAGCAAATGCGAGTTAACGGCAAAGGAAAAGAGATGGTTAACAGAAGGTCGAAAGCGCATCTCATGATTTGTTAGCACGCGTCGGAGAAGCTGTTTGGTATACGGTACATAAATGTATGACCACTTATCTGAATTGCCGGAACGCGTTTATTCGACCCCTGACTCCACTGCCCCTCTGTCACTGGTACCCTCGCGTATATTTCCGAGCACCGAGATTGGCGTGGCCAGGCGAAGGGCGAGCTACTGGCCGTGCCGAAGGATATATAAGAGCGCGCTTCGTGAATTAAACATTTCGTCGACGCGATAAAAGAAAGCGGGTCGGAACGGCGATCAAATGAGGAAAGCTTAAGAGTCGGAAAATCGGGGAGGCCGGCTCCCCTTTTTCTCGTAATTACGCACTCTTTTTTCTTTTCAAACATTTCGATTCGTCGATCGCGACGAGTGACGAACGCTGTGATCGTGGTTATTTCAGGTGGTTAGGAAAATAATTTATGAAGCGGTGTTTAAGAGGTGAATAACTCGTCGTCGGATCAGAAAGAGGAATAGGAAACCGCGAAGGAACAAACGTTTCAAGTATTCCTGTCTACACGCGCTATTTCTAAAAGACGATCGAGACGTAGACAAAAGAAGCAACTCGAACTTTCATTTGGACGTTCGAAGCATCTTCCGAGAAAGAGGCCGCGTAATTAGTTCGTTTCATCAACGAGAGGGAGAAGATTACGCTTGCTCTCGAGCGGTATCGGGCCGCCTTTCTTCCGCAAAGCAAACTTTTCTTTTCGTTTCTCGTTCCTCTCGTGTTCCGGCAGCTTTCTTCGGACTCTTTTCAGCGGGTTCCGCGCGGAAAATAATGGACTCGATCCGATCGAACGAATCGTTACTTACCGACCGTGGTCAGGAGCATATTGTCCAAGAGCAGGGCGATCGCGACGATCACGAGAATCAGTTTTCGCGATTCCCGACATCGTTGCAACCAACCGCTCCATTCTCCGCTACTCATCCTCGAGCTACGCGGATTCGCGACTCTTCCCCTTCCTCTTCTTCTTCTTCCGTTCGACGATCTGCAACGAGGAGACGAACGATGAAAGGTGTGTCGACAATTTGCGGTTCGTCGAACGAGCGCTCTTTTCGACCGCGTTGGTCGAACGTTTACGTTCGCTCGAACGATCGAGAGAATAACGCGATTCGAGCTTCCGGCGTTTAAAGTACTTTTCGACGAGCTTCTTTCGACGGTTAAAATTGCCAGCGACGTTCCGTGACGAATTCGCTACTCTGCTCGATCGGGCGAGAGAAGAAAGCGTCGTTCGAAGGTCATTTCCGGTATCCGTTCGCAACAGAGGCTCTCGTACGAAGCGATCATCGAGACATCGAACGCGCGGTGCCGTTCGATCATCGAGTCATAGAGTTAACGGCGTTAATTGGTCGCTTTTAGCGGTATCTCCCATGGACTATCGCGCAACCATTCCGCAGCCCATGGCCTCGCCGGTTCTCTTTTATTCGTAATAACTCGATTACTCGATGCTTTTAGCTCGGCTAATTTTCGCACGCTTCCCGTGAATAGGAAACCATTAAGGCCGTCTAAAGCGGCGCTCGACAACGATTTCTACCTCTCCCCTCCTTGTCACCTCGTTAAGAAGCATTCTCTATCTTTCTCGCTCCGAATTTTTACGGAGCAGAGGGAAAAACTCGGACAGGATAGAATTGGTTCGCCGAGATAAGCCAAGTTTTCCTAACGTCTGCCTACGCGACTTCGAACCTCTCGATCACCGTCCGTGTGTCCGTTCCGTTTGCTCGTGTGCTCTGTCCGAGTCGGACAGAGGGTACGCGATTTTACGTAACGAATAAGAGACCGTAATAGAATCGCGAGTCTCGATCTCGGAGTATGCGGGCGGCTGCCGTGGACGAGTCGAAGATTGATAAGGTAACGGAACGTGTGCGTAACGTTGCGGCGAGATTGTCGTGAACGAAGGCCTCGGTAGACCGAGGGAAACGGAGAAGAGGATTTAAGGGAAAAGAAGAATCGATGGAGAGGGAAGCAATCAGCATTCTCGTGAAAGCCGGGTCCCTCGGGTGCGCGCATTATTCTCCAGATTCCAGAAGGACCGAAGAAGATTTTTCTTTCGCCGCCGCTCTTGGCCTTCGATACTTTGCTTTTTGTTCCTACCAACGCGTTTCGTTCCCTTATCCGTTCGGTAATCACTTCTACCGGTCTTTACCGATTCTTTTCTTCTCGCCACTTGTCTCCCCTCGCGCTTATTTTCCGTTCGGCAGGCTATCGATTTCGCGTATCGTTTCTGTATTCTCCACTTTCCGAGCGTTTATTCGATCGCGTTCGAATCGAACGTTCCGATGCTTCGAGTGCGTTATCGTACGATCTAACTGCCATCGACGAAAGGGTTTGACGCCGTAGTGGTTTTGCGATTGACAGTTTAGTTGGCTCCGCGTTGATGAAGTGACTACGGATCCAACAACTACTCGTCCGACCTCGTTATCCCGATTCGATGGACGCGCGTACGCGCTTCTACACTCCACCTCCTTCTCGTCTATCGCCCCTCGACACCTAACCCTCTCGTACACCCACCCAATTACTCTTTCACACCCTTTTTCTCCTCTCTTCTCTTTTCTTCTCTTTTCTTCTGTTCCGTCACCGCGCCCCTATCCTTATTTCGCCTTTCACCGTAGCGACGCGTTTCATCGTACGCGATTTTATTCCGCGGACGAGTATAACCCGAAAGGCGTGCTAATAGAAAAATCGTGTCCACCGTCAACCGCGCCGATTTATCTTTCGACCGTGCCGTTGCCCAGGAACCTTTTCCTCCGCCAGCTTATCGATTCCGGTTAATTATTTCGACTGCTACGAAAATTGCTGTAATCACGAATCGTATTCCGAAGACGCGATCGTCGGTAAACTTACAATTAGTTTTCGCTTTGAGAAGCAATTAGCAGCGACGAACAACCGGAACGAGCGTTCCGCCCGGTGAATAGTTCGATCGTACCTTTTGGACAACTTTGACGCGAACTCGACTCGAAGGCGACGGGGTCGCTCGCGAATCGACGCTAATAATCGCGACCAATCTCGCGAGTGCGCCCGACTTTCCTCAAAGTGGATCGCTAACTAGATTTCGCTCGGCAACAATTACGCGTCTCTCGAAACTTGCTCGACCTTACTGATACGTCTTTCGTTACGATGTTTCGGTTCGGTTCGCTTCTAATCCTCGAGTCGAACGTGCGAGCGAGAGGAACGTGGAAAGAAAGAACACCGCAGGAGAGACGCGATTAAAAGGCAAACTGTTGCTTCGCGCGTCAACAAGTTGGCCGACCGTGGAAAGGAAACGGTTAGACGTTAGCGATCGATTCGTAGCGACAGATTCCTCGCGTCGAGACGAGTTCTTTTCGAAAAGATCGAAGCGACGTACCGACCTTCCGTCGACGAAAATAATGAGCGACGTTGACGCAAGTGGCTCGCGAGAATGTTTACTCGTGCAAAAAGATACTGCTTAGGATGGCGCAACAGACTAAGCCGTTGGCGAGGCAAATGATCGTTAAGCCGGAATAACGAGCTTAAATCGTGTCCGAGTCGGTTTATGCGATGTTCGCTGCGATCGGTAGCCGAACGTTATTCCTCGGGGAATCGACGCGTTGCTAGCTGCGAATCGGAGGAGAGAAAGACGGAACGGACGGGCGATCGAACGCAAACAGGGAGACGAAATAAAATTACGAGACGGCGTCGTCTCTTGATGAAAACGAATTTACGGGGAGATCGGCTCTCGCGAAGACGTAATCAGAGAACCGTCTGTTCGACGTGTCTCGTTTCACGAAGCTATAGAAAAGAGTTGCGTCGCGTAAAAGCGGAAAGATACGAAGGGAAGAAGAGAAGTAGGCTAGGGACGACGTAGAGGAAGGGCAAAAAAGGGAGACTCGGTAAGAAAGAGAGAGGAAGGGAGCGGAGAAAGCAGAGAGAGGTTCGAAGGAGAAGCAAGCTTCTCGGTTACCGTGTCTGGCGATCGGGTAATCGCATTATACCCGGTAATTACGAGACCGCTCGTAGCGGTACAGGACGAGCCTGCAGCTCGGGCAAAGTACCGGGCAGGGTTATGCAGATTGCTTTATAACCTCGTTACCGATCGCTCTATT
The DNA here is from genome assembly GCF_050947335.1 of Megachile rotundata. Taxonomy (NCBI): domain Eukaryota; kingdom Metazoa; phylum Arthropoda; class Insecta; order Hymenoptera; family Megachilidae; genus Megachile; species Megachile rotundata. Next base: position 11,128,437 of record NC_134995.1, read on the forward strand.
AACCTCGCGAGGTTCGCATCGGACGATGCCTTTCTTCGCGATCGCTACCGAAACGCCGTTGTGCTCGATCGCGGAAATTCTCTCCGACGTTCGAGCAAGCTGCGAACGACGCGCGGAAACGAGGGTGCGATCTCGAGCGTGAAATTCGCTCGGAACTCGAAGCTGACCGAACCTCGATCAGGAAGCTGCGCGACCGGGCGAAAACGTGAGACGGAAATTCGTTCGCGACGGATTTCTGTGGTCGAAGCGGAAACGCCGACAGCGAACGGGCGTCGCGATTGGTGAACGGCGCGAAAAAGAAACGAAAGAAAAAGTAACACGGTAAGAGAGTAAATTGCTTCCTTACCTAAGCGGGACGAGAACAGGTCTCGTGTCGGGCCGCGAAGCGGATCGGGAAGAAAAAACGACGGACGTTTACGGGTCCGAATCGATGAATCGGTGGTGGCGAACGGGACGTCGAGCCGAATGGTCGAGACTGGTAGCCGTGCTTCCAGGTGGAAGCGCCGCGGCCGATTGAGAGCGAGGATGGCGGCGAGGGTGCATCTCGCCCCGATTTTTCCGCCACGGGGCTGTCGCGCTCTCTGCCCACCGTCGCGTCGTTCGCGTACGCGTCTCTCCGTCGCTTCTTCTCCCGTCGTTCGTCGCCCGTTGCCCGTCGCTCGTCGCCTCTCTTCTCGATCCTCGAAGATCCACGGTCCCTTAACCGAGTCGAAAGCGCATGGTCCATCGCGCCTCCGAAAGCCCCCACTTCGAAAGCCCGCTCCCGCCCCTTTCTCGCTACGCTTCTCTTCCCTCGATTCCGTTCGCTTCCGCGTTAACCCTGTCCTATCCTGCATCCTCCCCCTCGCCCACACCCTCGCCCCATCCTATTCGACGTTCTTGTCTCGAGATCCTTTCGACTCTTCTCCACCGATTCCTCTTCTTCGTCTTTTCACGCCCTATTCGTCCCGCTGTCTACGTCGTTCGTTGCCGTGCTTCGGATCAGCCGCGTCCTTCGCGAACGCCCGCGACGCGTATAATTTTGCGTCGGTTCTTCGGCGAACGAAAAAAAGGTCAGACGGTCGGACAGGGGATGTTATTAAGATCGAGATTAAGAGCTAGGGGTTGTACGGTGGGAATGCGATTCGAGGACCGATGGAACGCGAACCCTTCGAAGAATTCTCGATGCGCGTACCGCCGCCGGCTCTTTATTAAACCGGCTTTTATCACGTACCAGAAACGGAGTCGCCGGCTACGTTCCAGCCTTTTTCCAGCTATTGGTCGCGTAAGTGGCGAGGAAACGCGATCGATCGACAGACGCGAGACGAAAGACGAGTAGTCGGAGCCGACTCCCGACGAATCCGGCGATTCGCTGGAACGCGATCGGTGGACGCCGCGTCGATCGAAGCGTGGCCGAATCGCGCGAATTCTATCTGCCGTTACCACCTGTGGAGCCAAAGTAGAAAGCGATATAGAAATTCCAGCCAGGAAGCGAATTCACTTGTTGATTTTAGGAAACTCCGGAGAAGACGGACGCGAACTGCAACTTGTTGCTAAAGCGACGCGTTCGAGCATCGCCGTTGGATCGGCGTAACCGCGTCTCGAAGGATTCCGTATCGGTCGATGACGACGTGGCACGGCGAGAACGGCCAAAGGTATCCAACAATAGGCTGAAACGGGATAGAAGGCCTGTCTTAGACAGACGCTCCTCTATCTCGGTACACCCATCTCCCGCGTAATTAATTCGAGAAGGAACGGATCGCGGTACACCGCCGTCGGCGAAGATTGCCTTCGGAGTAGCGTCGCCCACTCGGCACGGCGTGGCGGTATTTCCGTTCGATCGCTTTCGTTCGCCCTTTACCACCGTTCTTCCTCGGCGTTTCGCCGGCAACGCGAAAAGGCGAACGACTCGGTCGACGTCGTCGAGGAGAAATCTCGTGACACGATATCGCGGGATTACAGAAAAATCCACTTTACCCGTAATTGCCAAAGAATACGAGAAACGTGGCGTCGGGTCGACCTCTATTCGCGCCTCCCCTGTATCGCGCGATTTCGCCTCGTATCAACGCGTTTCTTTATCCTCTTATTTATTTATCCCTTCGATTACATCTTGATTTCTTTCCCGTCAGTCGTCTGTCTCGAACAGACGTTCGACGAACATCGGAACGAGACGAACGTGATCGGCCATGGGAAAGCCAATCGAGGACGCAGTTTCTCGACGATAACGAACGAACTAAAAGCTCCGCGAGGAACTCGCGAGCCGAGACGAAAACGTGGTTTTCCTTCTTTCGGCCAATATTCGAGGCGCGCGTTTGCTCGCGAAAAATTTGTCTCGCAAAACGAAGAAAAACGAGCGGAATCGTTTCGGTTCCAGCTACGTGGAAAACCTTTTCAACCTTCGATTCCGCGTTCTCTGCACGTACGCGGTCCTCCGTTTCCTTCCAGTCGAATTAACCGATTCGTATCGACGCTATTTACCGAACAAACATCAACGTCAAATTTCTTGCATCGTACTTTACTTTAGATACAAACGAATCGAACAAAGTGCGCTTGCTAATTCATGCTTCTGACGACGGTGAAGAACGACACCGAGGTGGATATCATCTGAAAGAGAAGGAACGTTAATCGCACGGACAGATCGTAACGAAGAGGATAGATACCGAGCCGAAAGTGTCCAACGAGAGTACGACGAATTTCCCGGCGGTCAAGCGAGCCGGTTTCTGGGCTCTGACCAGCAGAACGGCGATCGGCGTCCGCGAGCTGGCGGACCATCGGTACCAAGGCGAGTTGTACGCGGCGACGGCGATAGCTTGGCTCTGTAAACACGTTCATAAACGTAATGGCGCGAAAGAGGTCACGGACGAGATTCGCTCGAGAGACTTACCTTCGCGAGAAGAACATCCGCGGGCCAGTTGCATAAGAGCAATTGAATCACGGCGATCAGCAGTTGCGTGACGTACTTGAACTTGTTAGGATCGTCCTGCCGGGGCGGATCAAGTTGCAAGCGTTAACCGAGAAACGGAGAAATCGCGAGCTTCGCTTACCCCGACTAACTTGAAGCCGACCAGGGAAACGTTGTACGTGCTGAGCATCATTTGCGTCAGAAGTATCACGTTCGTGCAACGTTCGATTCGCTCGCAAAATCTGCGTGAACAGAAATCGATAGTGAAAACCAGGAATAATGGAGTACCCTATCGAACTCACTCGAGTATCACTTGATGATGGATCAAAGAATTTCGAAGGTCCTCCTGTACGCTGTTCGAATCAACGGAGCGCAAGCTTTCGACCCTCGATCGTATCACGTCCAGGTGGCCGCAAGCGATCAACGCGAACATGGCGGCGGTCGTGTCTACTCCGACGCTGGTCAAGCCGACGCTGGTCACCGAAAAGAACTGAAGAACGCACGCGATCTCGTACCACGGGCTCCCTCGAACCTCCAGGAAAAACGCGTACGGCAAATGTCGCGCGTTTTCGAGATCCAGAGAAACGTTGCTAGCGTTTACCGCGTCGCGAGCCACGTTCGAGTCGTCGGGCAACCAGGAGGTGACCAGAGCGACCGCCACGTACGCGAAAATGGTCAGTTGGCAATTGACGACGTACGTAATGGCCAGTCGGTTCGATCTCCTCGCGTAATTTCCAACGACTTTTTTCTCCCGCGAGTTCAATCTCGACCAGAGCAGCTCGCACTCGGTCAACATCGTCTGACAGGTGCCACGGTGCAGCAGCAACATCGCGAACCTCGTCTGCACTCCCACGAACGACGTGATCAGCGTGAAGGTTTCCAAGTTGGCGTTCGAACGGCCGTCGCGTCTCAGAAACTCGTACACGTACGAGACGCTGTAAACGGACATGCAGAAGAACGCCAAGCACGCCAACGCACGTCTTTCGACCGATCGTTCCCCGCGCGAGATCACCCCGGCCAGTCTCAAAAGGAACAAGTTGAAACCGATCGACCGATCGAAGCTCGCTGTTTCGCGTTTCATCTGTGCTCGACTCGTCGCGCGACCCGTCTGTCTCTTTCGGAGTCCGTACAGGGCGGGGAGCATCGGCGTGGGAACGACAAGTCGAGATCTACAGGAACGCGACAGGTGGACCTCGAACACCTATCATTATCGAAACGTCGAGAGAAAAGTTTGTTCGACGATGCATACTTGATCGCGTTCGAAGCACGCGATTTTCCCACCGGTCGCGTCTCGCGCGCTTTTCCCGCGCCGCCTCGCGTCGAAGAAAGTTCGAGTCGGTACGAGGAGTGCGACGCGACCGAGACTCGGAAAACGAATCGAACGCGTCGTTCCATCTGGTGGGTGAGCCGCGGGGTTGGCTCGATCGAAAAACGAACAACGGAGACTCGTTATCCGACGAGGAGCGTCTTATCGACGTTGACTCGGCGCCTTCCGAGGGATGGCGGTTCCGGCGAGATCGATCGTCCAGCTGGAAATCTCACCCCCGTGAAGCGTCAGGGGTCGTGGGGTGAAAGCAGCGACGTGGCGTGTTAGGCTGTACGCCAAGAGCGGAGCTAGCAGCGGGGGTGGGTGGGGTCGCAGTAGGGTTTGCCACGATTCCATAGGAACGCGGGACCGCAGTTTCGACGTAAAGTCGCGCGAACGGTGATCGAGATCGGAGAAGGACACGAGGAGGAGGACAGGGGAAGCAGAGAACGACGACAAGGAAGAAGAAGCAGAAGAAGCAGAAGGGAGCCGCACCGTCGGAAGAGAATTCCGCGGTCGGTCGCGATGACACGCCGCTTCGTCTTGTCCGCTTTTCTCGAGATCCACCTCGACCCGTTCGTCGACACGTGATCGCTCGACGAATCGTCTCGTCGAGGCATCGTCGAGACAGAACGCGCTCAGACGGTGGACCTACGTAAGTAAAAAGTTCCATCGAGGCGAACGACCCTTCGAAAGATCGACGAGCTACGTCGCGAACGAGCAAAACTTCCCTTTTGCTCGAGGTCGGGCTCCATCGTCCCGGACCTACGAGACCGATCGATATTCCACCATCCCACCCTCTAACTCCTTCTCTCTCTTTCTTTCGCTCTGCGTCTCTCTCCCTCTTCTTTTGCGCATAAGTTGACGCGTACGCGACCGATTCCGTTGCTTCTCCGATTGGCCGTTATCGCGCTCGCGATTAACGGTCGATCGGCCAGCGACGCGATGGGATCGTTTCCGCGTACGCTCCCGATTTCCTGGCGACCTCGTGACCTCGCGTCGGAGGATCGCGCCGCGACTGGAAAACCGCGAGACCACGCGAGAGCCACGATTTTCCGGTTCACCTTGAAGTCGACGCGTGATCGAGTCGTCTCGCGTTCAGTCGTTTGCATTTGCGCGTCGAACGAATTAACAGTCACACGATACGTAACGCGCTCGGCGAACGCTCGTCGGCAACGTGCCTCGACCAGAGCATTCGCGAGTCGATCGTCTCGACGACGTTCCTCCGATACGGCGATCCGCGTTGCGGGGCCACGATAGAATACGCGAAAGTGGCGATCGAGAAAACGCCGAGGCTGCAAAGTGCGCGATCCTAAGTTCCTTTTCAGTGTTTTTTTGCCGAGCGAGCAAATTTAACAGGCGGAGCGCGCGAAACGAAGGTACGGCCGACGGACAGGAGGATCGTCTCGAAGACAAAGACGCGGCGAAAAGAGAGCAACGAGGGCTGGCAAGGAAACGAGAAGGTTTAAGCGTTTTATCGTCGCTCGAGCTCCTTCTGTTCGAGTAGTAGCTTCTGTTCCCGCGTCGCTCCCCGCCGCGGTTCGCGAGCGGAGGATATCGCGGTTAGCTTGCTCACGGATATCCGCATTGTTTCGCGTCAACCAGCCAAGTCAGCTGACCTACATCGAACAGCGGCAAGCAAAATGGGATATCGAGCCACTCGATGCTCATCTACGGACAAACCACTCGCCATCCCTGGAGACCTTGTCGGCGCCGTCCTCCTCGTCGTCGACGTCGCTGTTCCGCTCTTCGATTCGCGTTTCGCGCTTCGTCGCCGCCGATACCGCCTCCGTCCTTTCTTTCTGTAATTCGACGCCCGTTCCGTGCGCCGGCGGTTTTTACGCGCGATCGCTCGAACGCGCCCGACGCCTTTCGTCTCGCGTCCCGTGATTCACGGGACGTTTCCGAAACTGTATCGCGCGAGAAACGACCAGTCGCCGAGACAGCCGTCCGATCGATCGGCTGCCCCGTCGATCGCGGAGGGAAACAGGTGCCGCGAGTTGCGAAAGGTTACCAGATTACGCCGAGACCGGCTCGGAAAATTTCGAACGCGAATCGGTTCTGCATAACAGAAGGGAACGGAACGCAGTGATTCGAAGGTAAGAGATAATAACCAACGACCAAGGTTGCTCGCGTACGCTACAACCGTTTCGTCGCTGCTTTCGTACATTTTCCACTAGCATCGCGCACCGACGACGCAACTAATTCGCGTTCCCTTACTCCTCTTTCATCTTTTACTCCTACTCGTTCTCCTCCCCGGCCTCTTCTTTTCTCTACGGTCCTTCCGTCGATCCCCTCTTCCGTCTTTCGAAGAGTCCGCGTACCGTACTAAAAATAAGTTAACGTCGTAGCATCGTCTTCCGTGCACGCTTCGATGAAAGGAAGAAAAAAATACGGGAAACGGTTCGTTCGGAGACGGATACGCGCCGTCTGTAATTTTCTCGCGTCGATAAAGCGGAAGCGGAAAAGGGACCGAAGGAAGAGGGTAAGACCGAAAACGGCCGGCTGACGAAACTCGTGAATCAACGTCCATTGGTAAATAATCTTCCCTTCGATAATCGGTGACCCGTCCTACTCATCCCCGATCTTTCACCGAATTACCTCATCCCTTACGCTGGACTCGAAATAGCCCCGCTTCCTAATTTTACGAAACTATAAATGTACGATGTTTCTCTCTGAAACGAGAGAACATTTTGAACACTCCTTGTTAAATATGCGCGTTTGCTGGATTATCTATTGTATCGTACATTAATATTTATCAGTTTTATCTGTTTCCGTCCAAAGTTCTGTCTAGACAGTCTGTTTAATACAATGAATTGTGTCAAGTTCGTCGAAATACAACGTACTGCTGAATAAACAAGGAAGGAATCGAGATCGGGACGAATCGCGATCGAGTTACGAGTCGCGAAGCCTCTTTCAACCTTCGTTTCGTGACGCTTTTCCGCTAGCTTGTAAAAGGCCGACAATCCCACTCTTTCCCGAACGACGTCGCGGATCAGATACTGGACATCGATTCCGCGCGTGTCGATCGTCTACGCCCCTCCGAACAAAACAGACTCGATATGCTCGCGTGAGATTCCATTCGATTCTCGTGCGCGCCGTTTCGCGGTTCGACGCGATCAGATTTGCAACTGTTTCGTCATCGCGTCACGTAACACCGTGATATTTCTTTCGTGCTTTACAGATTTCGTCGAAATGAGGGACCACCCGTCGCGCCTTTTCTTCGCTACGAGGTAAGAGACGGCGAGGTCCGCGAGTAGCTCGCTAAACGTTGCCGCGAACGATGAGCTACCGACGGATCTTCTTCGAGCAGCTTCTTCGAGCACGGCACACCGTACACGATAACTTTCTGCCGGGCCAACCGGCGAAAGAGGAACAACGACGTCCATTTTGGAACGGTCGCTCAGGAATGTCAGCATGAGAGGTGAGGCAATCGGAAGGTTTCCGACTATCGCAGGAACCGTACCGTTCTTACTCGTTTCGCAGGATCCTCGTTTTTGGGGACCATAAGATCCGTGCGTGGAACCTTCTTGAGGACGCTCGTTTTCGTCTTCCTGGCAACGTTCCTGTGGCTTCAGCTTCACGTGATCAACCTGACCGGTCGGGACTCCGGCGGACAATCCTCGTCGAACGAGACGTTGTTCGCTCTCGTGCCGCAAGAACTGCACAGGTAAGTTAATCGCGCGTGCAGCGAAAACGGAGAGAAAGCGAGGAGCCGGAGGGCAAGAGAAATAGAAAGAAAAGAGGGAGATGATTTTCGCAGGTTTCTGAAGGAACGTCGAAACGGTTCGTCGACGTTGGCGAACGCGAGCGCGGAAACGCTAACCGAGCTCGAGATAGCGGAAATTCGACGCAACATAGAGAAAGCGAACGCCGAGCAAAGGGTGTACAATGAGGAGTCGTTCGGTCCGTTGGCCAACGACGCTCCCGTGATAGTGATCCAGGTGCACACGCGACTCACCTACCTCAGACACCTGATCGTCTCGTTGGCTCAAGCCAAGGGCATCGAACAGACCCTCCTCGTCTTCAGTCACGACGTCTGGCACCCGGACATCAACTATCTCGTGCAGAGCGTCGACTTTTGCCGCGTCATGCAAATCTTTTATCCTCACAGCATACAAACTCATCCTCGAAGCTTTCCCGGCGAGGAGCCGAACGACTGTCCGCGAAACATACGCAAAGAACAGTGAGTAATTCTCTTCTGCGTCCGCGCGACCTATCAATCCGCTTTTTCTATTTCTGTCTGTTCTTCTTCTCCTTCTTGCTGCCTCTTCTTCCACTCGTGCTTCTCCGCTTTCTTACCACTTTCGTCGACGGTCGTTTTGTTTCTCGGGGGGCATGCGGGCGTGCGCGCACGACGCTGTAGGGCCTTGAGTCTCGGCTGCACCAACGCCAAACACCCGGACCTCTATGGACACTACAGGGAGGCCAAGTTCACTCAGACCAAACACCACTGGTGGTGGAAGGCGAACCGAGTCTTCGATCAACTGTCCATCACCCGGAATCACACCGGAATGGTGCTTTTTCTCGAGGAGGATCATTACGTCGCCGAAGACTTTCTACACGTATTGAGACTGATGGAACGCACCTGTAGGCACAGCTGCGAGAGATGCAACGTCCTATCCTTGGGCACCTATCTCAAGACTTACAATTACTTTGCCGACTTTAGTCGAAAGGTGAGAATACCGCGAATCGATCGAATCCTTCGAATACCGCGAACCCGATAGCTCGTGTTCATTCGTTACGATTCGATTTCTGTCCTCGTTCATCTCTTTTCTTCCTTCTCTTCATTCTCTTCGGATCATCGAAATCGCGAGACTATACAGGCGACGCTCGGGAACATCTCGCGTTGTTCCGACTCTTCGCCGATTTTAATGCCGTACCGCGATTCCGTACGTTTCTCTGTCTCTCTCTCTCTCTCTCTCTCTCTTTCTCTCCGTTTTCCGATCACAAAACGGATAAAGGAGGCGTGAAACGGTGAAGGGGCTAATCGCGCGCGACGCCCATAGCGTTCGGCTCGAGTTTCGTTGATCCAGATAATGGATCGTAAACGCGAGCACGTTCGAACCTCTGCACCATAGGTGCGTACCCTATCGTACAACAGCACCATGTCAGTGTGAATATCTGTGTGTCGATGTTTCACGCACGCCCCGTCCGTTAGTTCCTTGGCGTCAACAGCGCTCTGCAAAAGGAGTTCCTGCGTGGATTAAAGAGGCGGGAAACGTCGACGGGACGGCGGTCGACGAGAAACGAAGACATCGGCGGTGTCAAGGCATTCCCTAGCCATGACATCCCCACCGACGGGAGCAGCACCGGGAACGTCACCGCTGCCGGAAACGGCGCTCTTCTCTTAACCGTCGTCGATCGGAACGCGCGCACGGCGCACTCTGCTCCCGCATGGGCTTTCCAGCTCCTACCCGATCTCTACAATCATTATCAAAAGGTTGCCCATTATGGCTTTCGACGATACGACGCACGACACGACGCTACGCGACACGACCCGACTACATTCACCACCTGAGTTCCTTCGTTTTGCTCGAACCTGTCGATGCGGCGTTATGATCATCTTTCTTACATTAACAAGCGCGACCGACGTTTTCGAATGCCCCTTTACTTTGCCCGACACACCAGACAGACGCACTCGATTCGCGCTCGCGATCGCTCCGCGACCCTCCGGTTCCCTACGATCGCTCGCTCGCTCTCTCTCTTTTTCTCTTTTACTCTCTCTTTGTCTCTATTTCTTCCTCTAAACCACATCCTCCGCGCAATTTTATGAACGTCCGCCGTTTCGTACCTACAGGCCGAGGTGATCCCGTGGATCTCGAGCAAACATAATATGGGAATGGCGTTCAATCGCGTCACGTGGAATAAACTGAGAAAGTGCGCGGCCCAGTTTTGCTCCTACGACGATTACAATTGGGACTGGAGCCTTCAACACGTCGCGCAGACTTGTCTACCACCGAGCAAAGGAGCCGGGATCGCCCCCCGCACGGAGTCCGGTTTGGTCACGATGATGATGAGAGCACCCAGAGTTTTTCACATCGGCGAATGGTAAGCGCAGTTTTTCTCTTGTATCTCCCTATCTTCTCCAAAAGTTGACCTTCGCTAATCTCGTGCAGCGGAGTCCATCACAAGAAGACCAATTGCGAATCGACCACAGTCATAGCAAAGGTTCAGAACGTTCTAAAGGCCGCCCGAGATCATCTGTTTCCTACGCAACTGACGCTTACCGTAGCCGGTACCGCGAAAAAGACAAAGCTCCGGAAGGGCAACGGTGGATGGGGCGACGTCCGAGATCATCGGCTCTGTTGGAACATCACCGTTTATCCGGATCTACTGCTACCCTGAGGCAGAATCTCGATCGAGAGAGGAAATATCGATGGCGCTCTTTATCGCGCACCGTACTTATCTTTACTCGCCGTACAGTGTCTGGCGTACGGTTCTGATTGCGCACCGAGAAACGCGCTTATCCTATTCTAGTCATCCGTTGCAGCTAACAGCTTTGCGACGCGAAGCTCTTCGAAGCGAACCGAGGATCGCTCGCGGCACCGCGCGAAGACGCGCCCGATAAGCCGGGCGATCCTAAACCCATCCACCGAGCCAGTCTAGCGAATTTTACGTAGCCTATGCGCTACTCGTTTTATATTTGTAACCGACATCAACGAAAATAAACGAATTGACCGATTTTCTTTTATTTCTTCCGAACATTTTATTTCTCTCATTCGCTTCGTGACATCGCTCGCAAGTTGCTGCGTCGTTCACCGAATTAAAATCCCAAAAGTTTCGCGTACGCCGGGACGTTATCGTCGTACTCCACCTTCATGAAGTTGCCAGATAGTGGACCCTCCAAATTGTATTTCTCAGCAAACTTCTTCGCGGAGAATCGCTTACGGCGCTGACCGTCCCTAAAAATTATTAGGATTAATTTACGGTGGAATGACAACGAAGGTTGCGAAATTAACGCTCGAATACCTGTTGCTGAGTCTTCTCTCGTCGAACGTGATCGCTCCTTGGTTTTGCTTGTAAACGAGGAACACGTACCGATGCTTGCCCGAGCCTTTCGGCGGAGCTGGACCGACGTACTCTGCTAGTACTTCTCCCTTCTCGATTTTTTCTTCAGGAATATTTCCAACCAGCCAGTGACAAAATTCGCGTCTGTATCCTTTCGTTGACGGCACGTCTGGATCTGTGGGCGACCACACGAACGATCAATAACATTGATACAGTGGGTAACAAAAGTAAGTAAACACTTAGAGCTTGTGGCAAAAAAACATTTATGTCAAAGCAAATATGCGACTTCAAAAAACAAATTGTATATCTGCTGAAACTACATGAAATAATCTATATAACAAGGGGGGCCAACCTGCGGCTCTTTGAAGGATTATTTGTGGCTCTCGATAAATGTACCCAAGTTCCCTTTTCATTTTTGTGCTATTATATTTTAAAAAATTATTATCGTTCCGTATGTGTTTTAAAATGTCTTTGAAATTACTGACGACAAATATGAAAGACTAAGTGCAACGTTGTAACAAATTTCGTTTCCGTCCAAGTTAAGAATGATATGACTCATCGAAAACTGCGCCATCGAAAATTGCGGCTCGCGAAACATTTCAAATTTTGAAAAATGGCTTGGACTATCAAGGACCTTGGCCACCCCTGCTATATAATTATGCTGATAAAATGTTCACTGTGTATAATCGACTCGTCGCGAACACGGCCACGTAAGCCGAGAAAACGGGTTTTCTACGATCGACTCGGTGAAAGTGTAGATAACTCGAGGAGGATAAAATAACGTAAGGTCACGTTCTTTTTCTCTTTTTCTCGCGAACGACCAACTTGCACTCGAGACGGAATCGAAAGTTACGGCTGAAATTTATGCATTAAAAAACTTACCAGTCATTATCAACGTGTAAAGTACACCCCCTTCGTTCTTGTAGTGGATTTCTGGAGCCTTTTGCGTCTCCATCGGTGTCAGCTCGGTACCAAACTCGATCGCCTTCTCCCCATACTTTACCTAACTCGTAAACATTATTCTTTAGGCAGTGGTTAAAGCGGGACCGTTTTCTGACGAAATAGAATTCCGATACGTAGTAAATGCATTCCTACGAGAGCGACTATTCGTGAGAAAAGGTCCACTGTAATCATAGCCTAATGCGGTCAACGCGTATCGTGCAACTCTCCTTAATTCGGTAATTTCTTTTAAATGCTCGCACCTCGATCTTGTCGGTAGGCGCCACGTCTACAACGTCCGGCACGATCTTCGCTGCTTCGAATTCCGATCGAGTATCCGCGACCACGGCCAAGACGCCATAGGTGAGGATCCCTGCAATTTGTCGCGAAATTAACAAGTTAGAACGCGGAACCTTCGAATCGGCGTCCGAATATCACACAACGAACCTATTAACACGGAGTACTTCATCGTTAGTGTAAAAACGTGTCCGTTGCTCAGCATCGACTTCAATCCGAACAGCTCGAGAGGGACGTTTTATTCGACCGACTGTCCCCACTCGACCCGTAACTCGTCAAGGATTCAACTTCGCGTTCCACTTTTTCTTCGCGGCCATCGCTCGAACGTTCGCGACTCTCTTCAGTGATTCGCTCGCTATTCCTTCCTTCTCGAGGAAATTCGCCTACAAGAAATAACCGATCATACGTCCATACTCGTACAAAATTAACGCGCCTTGCTCGGCTACTCTTTGATATCGTACACGACAACTTTCCCGCAAATTCCGAATCGTTCCTACGATTTCGCTCCAAGTATCCTTCTGGTTCACCTCATTTTCTCTATGTAGTTATTTAGCTAACAAGGTGAGTTTCCCTAACAAAAATAATGTCATTTCCCATGGCATTATACTTAGCGCAAGACATTTTCGTATTCGATTACACACTTTCCGAGTAAGGTAATGATTACAATGGTTAAAGGATAACGTTTGTCAAAGCATTCATTGAAGGTTAAACGTTTACACGCAAACGGAAGCCTAGCGCGTCTGTCAGCATACAACAAAGAGAAAAGCGTCGACACTCAGGGATGACAATGCAATACGACTTACGTAAAAGTAAACGTTACCCTGCGTTCAATAATGATGACTCGAAGGAAAGAAAAGCCTGAACGTCAGAGTACTTAGTGCAAAATTTAATATAAAGTTTTAGTACGAGGTTACAAGTTCTATGCTTATTACATGCAGACGCATTTTAAGCGCCCAATTGTTTGTAAAGAATCGGAACGTAGTCGTCGAATTCTGCTTGATACAAGTTCCCCGCGATGGGTTGACCAAGATTGTATTTCTTGGCGAATTTTCTTATGGAGAAATTTCCTCGCTTATCGCCGCTGCGGTTCGTCAGGCGAGGTTCGTCGAATGTCAACTTTGAAGGCTGCTTGTACAACAGAAACACGTAGCGATGCAATCCGGTGCCTTGTGGCGGGCCAGAACCGATGTAGTCGGACAGCACTTCTCCCTTGGAGACGTCTGAACCGGGAATGTTTCCCACCAGCCAGTGATGCCATTCGCGGAACTTTGGCTCCTTTCGACTGGGCGCATCGGGATCTGCGAAACAAGCGGTATCTGAAGACCGAACTTATCGCGATAAACTCTGGAGCAAGCGATTACGTACCGGTCATGCAGAGAGTGTATAAAGCATTTGCATCCGCGTCCCATGTAACGGTCGGTGGGTCTTTAACTTTTGTTGGGGTTAATACATTGCCCAAATCGACGGTGACGTTACTCGGATAGGAGACCTTTAGTACGGACGGCGGAACCTCGTCAATAACGTCGGGCACGACGCCGTGAGTTTTCAACGCTGAAGCCATGCCGGACAACAGACGACTGCCAATTTTCAGCAACGGTTGTCTTCCGATCGAAGCAGCTGAAAACACGGTTTTAATTAGCCGATGTAAACTAACCTCTTCTACAGCCGGCTAAAACTCGAGCAAGGTTATCTAGAACCACTTCGAACAATTAATCTGATTCTACTTGAAGGCCAACTTTGATTTATGTAACTGTCGATAAACGGTCGCTACGCTGCTTTGAATAACAGCAGAAACAAAAGAAATGGGATTCGAAAATAAAAGAATAAACTTTAAACGATACGTCGACCGCGGTACAGTAACGGAAGAAAAGTCTACATGTTTTCACTGATTTAATAGGTATTACTTGCGTTTAAGAAAAGCAGTGTCATGACCCAACGAATCGATTCCTAATCACCACGAGATACTTTCGAACCTCTCACTAAGTACTCTTACGAACCGAAATTCCACCTTTGACTCCTCTGCAACCTTTATTGTTGGACGTTCGGCTTGCGAATATCTCGTGAACCAATATGTGTGCCGGTATACATATATGCGCACACATGCATGACGACCAATCAGCGATCACGGCCGAATGCAGTGGAAATTGCTCGCGTTCGCCACCTAGCGACAATTGCGGAGCAACGCGTACACGTTGCACGTACTTCGTCGTACAACTCGTTTACGAACAAATAGGATGGTACAAAGAGAAAAAGCTTCTTTTATTGCATGGAACGATTTATTACGAATTAAAGATACGGGTGATATATAAACATTTCGTATCATATATCATATGTATACATACGTGTGTACGTAGATACATCGTTATACTTTTCATCTCATTCACGCGTACAAACAGGCACACGTCACACGCACACATATATATACACATAGATCACGCGAAATTTGCACTTTCAGAAACGCATTAACGTTTATAAATGTTTCCTCGCGTTATTCGATCATTTACCGCGCACCGTTTACGTACACGTGTATAGAAATTTTGTACAAGCACGCGAGCATAGAAGCGCGTTAAACTTTGGCGATACGAAATAGCACAGCGGGTCGCGCCGAGAAAATTGCGACCTTCAAGATTTCGCGAAAAATCTGGAAAGAGAAAGAAAAAGTTCTCGACGATGCCGAACGCACGATGGGAAGCCTGCCCGAGAACGTAATTCACTGCTACGCCTTATCGGCTATTACGACGTTTGCGAAGACGATGAACCTCTAATTACGGCGTTGGCATAATTCGTCGAACAACCTTAGCATAGAAACTAACGTTCAAGACAACGTCGCGTGATGGTCGTCGTCGTTCGTCATCGAAAGCGAATGCTTTTCTCTTATTGCTATCGCGATCCGTCAAATGACTTACGGATTAGTACTCGAGCGAATTAAGCTACTATTTACAGACAAGGTACACGGAAATGATCGCGCGATTTCTCGCGCGGTTTGCACTTTTTTCACGAACGTATATTCGGCCTAAAAACTTCCCTTCCTCTCTGATCGTTTAGCAACGAGAGATCGAGACCGGAAAGAGAATAGAAAGAATACAACGAACGAAAGGAACGAAGAGGTTTAGAAACCTAAACGTTTGAGATTAGCTCGCGTGACGGAACCGTTGATTCTCGATCTCTCGCCCTGCCAGCTTTTGCTCTTATTGCGAAATTGTCGGAGATCGGCCTCGTGATCGGGGTGTCTCATCGGTCGATAACCTTGCGGAGTACACAATATTTTCTGTTCCCTATAAAACTTCTCGTATCCGCCGTGTAACAGGTAAACTTCCGGATAATGCAACGCGGGATAATGTTCCTTATTCTTTTGCCTATCCAGATTGCGTAGAAATCGCGAAAGGTTCGGTCCACGCTCCCACGAGAATTCGCAGTGAAATACCAAAATGTTTCTCTTGTTCGAATCGGGCTGAATTTTCGGCGTATTTGTCAGAGGATCTAATAGAATTCGCTCGATCAAATCTTTGCTATACAAATTGACGGCGCCCTGAATGTGACCGGCATCGAACTCGTACGGATATCGACAGTCTACAATTTGGAACGAACCGATTCGATCGTTAAACTCTCCGCGTATAAGTCCGGCTAACGTATCTACAGAAATCGATTTCAAGTCCTCGTGATGCCCGATGGCCAAAGGTAGAACGCACGGTTTGCTGAAGTCGCCCGTAAGATCGGTATCGGTGGTGCTACGATGGATAGCCGACTTAATGTGAGCGTGCGTGTCCGACTCGACTTCCGTTTTGACTTCGACGATATCCATCCCCGTCTCCATCTCTACTTCCATCCCCATTTCGGTCGCAGTGGTCGTCATCGTTATCGCGGAAAGACTTCTTTTGTATAATACTGGCCTCGGAACGGACGCCGCGGTTTCCTCGACGTCCATGTTTTTCGCGATATCAAGGAAGCTCGATTTCCGCGATCTTTTGACTAGTTTCGGACTCTCGTCGATCGGTGGATCAGGTCGTTTGAACGCTTTTACCGACAACGGAGATACGAACGCGTTCTCGCGTTCCTGATAATCGGTGACATCGCGATCGATGCCGAGTCTTCGTCGACGAATCTTCGACACTGACAGCGCGTTCGGAGTTGACCGTTCGTCATCGAAACCCGGATTGACGGTGGACGAACTAGCGTTCGGCGATCGGAACAAGCAGGAGCGTACTTTGGAAAGGGACGACTTTTTACGAGATTCCGGTTTCTCGTTCTGCAACGACAACGATCTTCGGAAATTATTGGTGCGATCGGTGCGAGCGAATTCCGGAGTGGTCGGATTGCTCGATCCGATGCTGAACTCTTGATCGAGCGGCAAAGTGTTCGTCGTACCGGTACCAATTGAGCCGACGATATCGCCGCAAAGAAGAGTCGAAATACCGTTGGGTAGTTGAGTGGTGTCGTCCAGAGATTCGATGTCGATCAAATCGTTGAATCCGTCGTCCATGCTCTCGTAGCCAGAAGAAAGACTCCGGAACAGAGACGACCTCGCAACGCGCGATCTCTGTGGTGAACATCTCATCGGCGATTTCATGGGACTGCGGAATTCGATCGACATACGTCGAGGTGCAACGGCTAACGGTTCCACGAATCGAAACGTCTGCCGTGGCTTTTCTTCCTTTTCCGGATAACTCGCCTCGCATCCGCTGTCCTGGCTGTTCGGGTCGCAGTCCTCCAACGGATAACGAGTCCTCTTTGCACCGATCGGCTAAACACAAATAAAGCATCGTGAATAATTTTGGTTCTTTCTTTTGTCGAATATTCTATCTTTCCGTCGATCAGATACGAATGCGTGTATCTCGAGGGAAACGATCGATTAGGAAAACTCGTAGACTTGTCAAAAAGATCGTTACGGGGTGGGTTCTTATCTTTCATCCTTATTGAAAAGTCGAGAAAAGGCAGCTAAAACTTGGAGGGAGGGCAGGTGCACGTTTTTCCGTTTCTAGTATTATTGCACGAAAATATGTTTATGTCGTTATTGAATTAAAAAAAAAATAGAGATGACTTTTTTTTCGAACACTGTAAACGCGTTGGTAAAGCGATGAAATTGATGAAGACCGATAACATACCTTTTGTGGGCTGGTGACATCGCCAGGACCATCGTTCTCTTTGTCGGTAGATGGCGAGGCAGGCTCCGAGCCGAGAACGCGGCGTGAAGCCATGCCGGGATATCGACGCCCTCTTGGCTTCGACTTCACCGTGTTCTCGGGGGTATTTTTAATCTTGAATGCATTTTTGAAGAGCCTGTAAACCAAACAACGGACAAAGTTAATACGACCGAACGTGCTGAAGAAATGCGCGCGCAGTTGAGAGAGCAAGACCTAACCTCAAAAAATGTCACGCCTGATAAACACGCGGGATTAGAAACACTGATACACCCATTATTACAGTTAACCAACACGAATAGTTATTTTCCTTGGTCGCATAATTAGATTAGTATGTAACACTTTCTCGAAAAAATTTTAAATCGCAAAAATTGAACCGGTTTCTCGAGAGTTTCTTCGATAAACGTTGACATCGACGTCGCGTCACGAACCATTAAGAAAATCTATATTATTTGGTTAATTAACTCGATTGTTTGCATTAATTTTCCAAACTTCACCACTATGAATCCACGATAACAAAACGAACCCGAGCATACGTCTTCGTTCACCACATGGGCAACGCGATCCCGCCAATTTCCGCGCATGCGCACCGTCTAGTATCCGCGTGATTCTACACGAAATGTACAAAGATTGCAAACACAATATTCGCAAAGTTACATCTATTTCCGAATCGGTCGAATCGAATCTAAATAAGCTGATCTTGTCAACAAATATTTTGACCTTCCCTAACTAAGAAAACAAAATGTACTATTGATTTGACGACGTAAATAAAGTTTCGGAAAACTATAATGCAACACGATCAACATAGTTCGACGATTTGAAAAAACTAACGACTTTATTCTCAGGTTAGGGTCACACGAGAATTAGGATGATTGCTGTGGACATTCAAGTTGATATTTGACACACATTGTATGAAATACGCGCGAAAAGTCAACATTAACACTCGTGTGACCCTAATGGTAAAAGACGAAGTAGAAGTCCGTGGTAAGTACCTTGTACATTGGCACACTTCGCAAGAATCCGCAACATTTTCCCAAAACATGTCAACGACACCGTAAACGAACTTGTTACACGAAACAAAACAAGCTCACAGAAATAGACACTGGCACAGATATGCAAAATTTTGTATTATCGTGGAAGACTGAGCAGCGATGGACCGACACGTGATCGCGAATAAACGATCTCGATCGGGCGACACTTCGCCACGAGTTCGAGCATGCAGCGAAGAAAACCGACGTCCTTCCAGTTCACAAAAGTCGTAGAAACTGTTCGACGTGGCGGGAAGATCGACCTTTATACGCTACGGTCCGCGGTGGTGGGGGTTAGGTTCGACCAATCGGGAGGTGGGAAAGGGCCCGCCTAAATCTTCTCAGGGCAAGCTAGGAGAACGGAACGCGGAATCCTCTCTTTAGGGCAACCGCTATGGGGGGCCCTTTTCTGCCTCTTTGCCGCCACGTCTTTCGTTTACGTCCGTTTATTCGTGTGTTCATTGCGTTCGCCCGTTTGTTCTCTCGTCCTTTTCGGTTCTAACGAAAAGGAACGAACACAAAAGTAAACACGCGACAATTATTCGCAGTTTTTCCGATATTTCTTCTACGTCAAAAAAAATCAATCGCGTTATCATCGATCGATTCATGTCGAAGAATTCATAAAAATACATGCGCTTCATTCCAGTTCGACTTTTAAACCGTTAAATGCTGTCCAGCGATCGACAACAGTTAACAGATATTTCGAAAAACGATGAATCGTGTTTCTTTGCTCTCTTTCCTTCTCTTTTCTCCTCTTCCCTTCTTTTCCCTTCTCTTCCCGAGCCGTCTCCGTCTCATTGTCGGTCTCTCCATTTCCGTCTCTCTCGTTTCTTTCTCCGTCCCTCGCGTACGGATATACTCGGTCATTCACTGACTAGCTCGCTTCGATACCAGAGCGGAAAAAGGTTGCCGACCGTAGGAGTTGCTCCGAACTCCGAAAGGGCCAGCTTCCGTCTCTTTCGTTTTCACGGGACTCCTTGTCCCTTCGGTTGATGCACCGACTGTTCCGAAGGATGCAGCTCTCAGCAGGTACGACTCGATCCGTTTTTTCATTCTACCGATCACAATGCTTCACCTGATCTTCGATACCACCCTCGCATTCTTCCAAGATTTTCACACGGCAGGTACTCGTTCGTAAAACTCGATAGCGCAAGCCCGGAGGTTTCCCGTCGTTCGAAATTTGCGGAATTTGATACAACGATTCGAAACTGTTCGTTGCTAGCGATTATGATTATTATGTTATTTAGATGATTACGTTATCATCGATTCAATTAACACCTAGCCGCAAATGACGGCTATAGCCGTCCGATCTTTGGTGATATGTAGGCAAACGGCGGTTATAGCCGTCGTGTACTGGCAGTCATAAATAATTGAAAAAAAAAGTGCGTTTCTGAGCGCGATCGTCAAATGAAAAGTGTGCGGCAACGGGTTAAAACATAAATGTCGAACGGTCAATATGGCGGGAAAAATTTTCGTGAATGTTAGAAGAAAGATCAAAGAAACTTTCTATGGGGACAAGTATTAAAATCGAAGGACGTACTTTTGCATTACGAGGGTAACGATATCTATTAGGCTGAGGGAAAGAAAGATCAAGGAAACTTTCCATGGGGACAAGTATTAACACTAGATTTACGGACGTTTGATAGTCACTTTTATTTAAATTTACCTAAAGTAGAAAAATAAATAAATTGCAGATGATATGTGAACTGCCTAAAACATTGATTCTTTTGCTGAAAGTTGACATTTTTACAAAAATTTCTTAAGAAATTCTGTCATCCAAAATAGACCTATTATCCGTCATTTTGACGGGTTCCATAAATCTAGTGTTAAAATCGAAGGACGTACTTTTGCATTACGAGGGTAACGATATCTACTTGGCTGAGGGAAAGAATAGTACATGTGTAATGTTCGATCAACAGTTTACGAAGAAACCGAGAGACAAGTCTGCGTTGTCTTCGACTCGAAATCAGCTTCTTGACTAGAGAGAGACGGGTCGAAAGAGGAGAGGGATGAAAAGCGGGGGAGCGAGAGAAAAAGAGTGATCGAGCGCAGGGGGTCGGTTTCGAGAAGGGCGAACGTTCGAGGGAGTCGGGCGGGAAGGCACGCACCG
This sequence comes from Megachile rotundata, assembly GCF_050947335.1. Lineage (NCBI taxonomy): Eukaryota > Metazoa > Arthropoda > Insecta > Hymenoptera > Megachilidae > Megachile > Megachile rotundata. The sequence goes on from NC_134995.1 coordinate 11,149,147, forward strand.
GGTCGTTCCCAGTAATCGTGACTACTGGCAAAGATTTTCGCTATAGGGCATCGAACGCGTGCAACGCGCGATACCATGGGGGTAGGTCAGCTGCTTTCTGCCATATACCGGGGTGTATCGGAGACCCCTCGTTCGCAGCTGCCAAATCAGGCACCTTCATCGTCGCGACGCGTTGCACCACCTTCCCACCGCTTCTTCTCATCGACGAAAGATCGTTGCCCGATTTGAACTTACGTGTCCGTCCAGTTCGCTATCGTCCTTCTGTCCGCTTTTTCGTACTCGGTTTTATTCCATTTACCTGTTTACCTGTTTATCCGTTACCCGGTCACGTTCCGGTGCACAGGTGGACCGAAACGGGCTCGAATGCGTATCGGTTTTGTACGAATGGTATAAAACCAAGGAGAAATTCGGTAAACGGCGTAAACTCGTTATCGCGAGAGCAACCGTTCGCAACGCGAGTAGCGAGTTCACGCTTCGTACGTATAACGGACTGGAAGGGAACTCGAAATCGGGCAAATGCCCGGCACCCTACGACTTTGATTTTTCTATAAGAACGAGTGCAGATGGTCGTATCCATTGTGATGGTTGGCACGTGCCAACTATGGGTACCCCGATGGTGCACCGCTAAGTGCATATATGCCTGCCTATACGTCGAGAGACAGTGTTCGAAGCAGCTTGTGTGCGCTCACACAGGCGGCCAAACTTCGAATCGAGAAACGTTCGATATGCGTGTATGTATGCGAGCGTACGCCTATAGACGTATAGACATATAGGCGTATGGGCGTCGCGGCGCGGTGTCTCCCATCGACGACACGGGAGCGAAAAGAAACCCGGGGGAGCCATTTACGTAATACTTGATCGAGGGTTCTCAAACGCCGGATCCGTCAGCGTAAACATTCAATTTACCAATACGACTATTAAGCTACCTTTTGAGATAACGTTCCGTCGGGACGCGATAACGCCTCGACGTTTTCCCGTTTCGAACCGGTCGAAAACTTTTATCGATCAATGTATGTACGTGTTCGATATTGGATAAGTTAGTCGGTGGGATTCGCGAACGAGTCGTAGGACAACCACTGTCAACGATGACCTCGTAACCGTAAAGTCTGGTAGAGAGCAAGACGGCTTTGCAGCTTCCTAAACGGGATCATCGTCTGTTCCTTCGGGATCTCGAAGGGCGTAAGAGACAGCCCTACTCGTTCCTCGCTATTCTTTCCGATACGCGCAGCCGCCATACACCGCAGATGCACCATACGGGAGATCGAAATTCGCAATACGATGGGAAACGGGCGAAAGAAAGGGCGAACGAGAGAGGGGAAAAAAAGCGTGGAGAAGAAGACGACGAGCAGAAGGAGGATAAAAATTGCTCGAACCCCTAACGAGTATCAAAAGTCCCCTCTTCCGGACGGAGAGACGAAAACGAAGCCAAGTCGGAAGAAGTAATCATTCTGGAAAGAGAGGGACCTCGATGACCGTGGGAGGCTTTCGCGGAGGTAAGAGAACTGGAAAGAGGATGGGAACGGGTTCATTTTAAACGAAAGCGGTTGTACTCCATCAAATTTTTCCCAGTCGGTGATACCTCGAGTTAATATTCGTGTCGATGATAAAATGTCGGTCATCTATAAAGGCGTGAACCATCATCCGATGTTACAAGTAGAGGAAAAGAAAAGAATTTCAATCGCAACGCTTGGAATTCTCGGGTATTCTGTGATCTTTCGTGTCGTGTCGAGTCGCTCCGATTCAGCGGCGCGCGTACAATGGAAACAGGTATTCCAACAGATTTTCGTGCGAATTTACAAAGGGAAAACCCCGGTAGACCTCCCGGTATTAGACGCCGCCCACCTGCTAAACAGAACAAATTCCATAAACGTAGCTTCGGTCGAAGCGACCGTTATTGTTCGAAAGCAATTATCCGTCCGCTTTAAGCGTCCCACCGCGGAGTTTTACGATTGTCGTTTCGATGGTTTAATCGAGCGGCGTTTTTTCCGAATGGGTCTAAACGGTGTCATTACCGTAGGTCGCCGAACAATGATCGCTATAGGGACGCGAAGTAAGTACGCTATAAATTGTTTCTAAAGGCGACGAACGTGTTCGCTCCCGTTTCGCCGTAATTCCCGAGCAGAATAAAGCTAATTGTTGGCAAAGGAATCGACGTTTTCGGATCGATCGGCGTATACCTACGTACGGGTTAGTTTCTTCGAACTTGACCATTGTTTCTAGCGCGAAACAATACGTGCTTTTACGCGAGGACCTAGGTACGCTTATAAAACGAAACGGAATCGAAGTCACGATGTGGGTTAGATTTCTTTGGTTAGCTCTGTAAACGATTAACTGGGTTCTGGGAACGGCGGTAGAACGGCAAGTACGGCAATCGTAAACTCGCGTAGACCTTGGGAGCCGACCGACTCCTCTTATCGACGTTCGAGCGCAACCGAAATATAGCCACGATATCTTCCTTTTTCCTTCTTTCTCTCGTTCGACCGTTTCTCTTATCGTTCCGTCTCCCTCTCTCTGTCTCCCTCGATCGCCTCTCTTCTTCGCTCGTTCGGATTCATTCGCGTTATCGCGTATCTCGTCAACGCGTAACCGTCGCGCGACCATCAGACGAAGAGGGGACGTCGCGCGAAAAATAGAGTTCGTAGACAGAAAAATAATGTGGATCTCCAGAAACGATGATACTAGGACAGATATTAGGGCGATACTAGGAGTACGATCGTGTAAACACGAGCAATTCGTGTCCAGTTTATCCGGAGCACGATACGTCCAGTTATTCGCGTGTAAGCTCTGTGCAACAGCTGCACCCGTATAGCGTATCGTTATAGGAGCAAACGTTAGACAATACGAATACGGTGTACGGTGCACGGTGCCCACATGGGGCAGATCGAAAGCGTTATATGGGGGCGTGTAACGTTTCCTACGCAGAGTCGACGTCTAACGCGGTCGATCGATCGGCCAACTCGTTCCCTCTCGTAGCTTCTGCAGGGACCAGCCATTTTTGCGGTGTACGAAAATCGAGACGGCTACTAGAGTGTCGGCGAGAAAAAAAGAGGAAGACGAGCATCGTCTTGTCTACTGGCTCGTTCGGTGGATGCGACGCAGCAACGGACCGAGTCGAACGAACAAGAAAAAAGGCGGGAAAAGCGGTAGCTAAAAGGTCGAAAGTGGATCGATGACGGTAATCGTCGATCATGATCGCTTTCTTCTCGCGAAACGAGTACGGCCGGTTCCGGCGAAAAGAATTCCGCTTCGTTTCGTTCGATTTTCGACCGTTAACGAACTCTTTGCTCCTCTCGTTCTCGTCTCCCACCCTTGCCAGCATCGCCACCGTCGCCACCTCCGCCCCTCGTCGCAAATGCATGCGCAGAAACGGACGGATCGATTCGCGAATCGAACCGATGGTCAAATTTTCGCGGGAAAGGCCGCGAGAGGGTCGGACCCGCGTGTCGACGCGGCGATTTTCCGGTCCTCCTGCGCAGGAAAGTCCTCGGACCGAGCACTCTTCTTCGTCCACCGCCCAAAGAGGAATTTAAATCTCAACGGTCGGTCGTGGTCTTTCATAGTGGGGAGAAGCGACACCGAGGTTCGCGACGGTGCACGGCAACAGAGTGCGAGAGAAAGAGACAAAAGCCAAGAGGGAGGGGAGCGACGGAGGAAAAGAGAAGGACCACCGATGGAACGTCGCGCCGCTCTGCTCCGCGCTGCGCCCGCGCCGTTCCGCCTCGTCTCGATCTTGGCCTCGCTCTCGGTCTGGCCTCACCGACGACCGGACCCCGACCACCGACACCGCGCCGACCCTGCAGGAAAAAGGAGACCCGCCGCACCGCCGAGTTCTAATCGACCGACCGACCAACGGACAAACGCCGAGTACGCGCGTAAACGCGTACCGAGACCCATCGGCGAAAAAGGGAGAGAAGATCCGGCCACGAGAAACGGAGAAACCGAGCGCGGGAGAACGTCGTCGGGAACGAGAGAGATGTTCTTGTTTGCAAACGGAAAGGCGCGGTCGGGACGAGGGTTTTCTAGCGCTCGAACGAGTCGCGAATCGCGTTAGCCTGTCGTTGCACCGGATACTCGTACATGTCGGCTTGTTCTCGTAGGAACTCGTTCATTTTCCTTTTCTAACGTCTGCTCGTTCGAAAACCCCGTAACCGTTGCACGATGGAAACGAGACGTCTACGCTTGGATTATTCGGAAACAGATATCGGCAACGCTTTCGAACACAAATCGGGACATCGTTACCATAAATTTATCGCATCCGATTGCCTCCGATGTTCGATTTGAATTGTAATGTTTGATTTGAATTGTAATGTTAGGTACTATGGGTGTAAACGTTGGATCTTTCTCGATCCAATGTACCTCGCGGCTCTCTTTTTGAGCAGTGGTCCGCGCGACGGTTGGAGCGCCGGCCCCGCCACGGACCAACCGTCGATTTCTCGCGATCCAGCCACGTTGGCGCCCGCGAGGATCGCGCGGCCCGTTTGTTTCCTCCCGCTCCTAATGCCGCTCCTAATACCGTTCACCGGCTTTTTCGGCTCCCGGACAAAGGGTCAAAAGATTCAGTTTCCGCACCGTGCGAATCGAGCATCACGGAAGCTTAACGGCAACCCCCCTCGCGTCCTCCGACGCTTTCCGCTTTTCTCTTTCGGTGCTTTGGTCCTTTCTCGCGTTCCTGAAGCCGAAATGTTTCTTTTCGTTTCGAGGCAGGGTTATTCTCGGAGAGGGCCGCATTGTCCGTCGAACGACATTCTTAGAAGCGTGTTTCTCGATTCGTTCACCCGTTTACGTTCTTGGCTGGAAAGGAGAAGCACTTACGAGGCATGTACGATCGAGTCGGAGGTTCTATGGAGGAGAATTCGCGAACGGCGGTATTCCTCGCGTAACGCGACCAGCTTCGTTTCTCACGGTGCGAGTCGGTTACCGGGAGAAAGACCAGGGCGTTCGAAGGCCGTTCGTTTGACCTGTTCGTTTTGCGGCTGCTACGAACTCGTCTTTACCACCGTGTTCGCGTCTCGGTACAGCCTCGTGATTCGCGTTGGATTCCGCAGGAAATTGCGCGGAGGAACGTGCGACTCGAGGCGGAGGATCGCGTTCCCGCGCAACGGAGCCGATTCGAATTCGCGCGCTCGCGGGCGATAAACAACGGATCGGTGAACGAAAGGAGATGGCAGGAAATAGAAGGGAGAAAAGAAATTGGTCAGAAGGGAGCCCGGCTCGCTGTTGCTGGGGGCACGGATCAGTCGGTCCAAGTCGGGCGAAAACGCATCGAAAAAGTAACGGATGAACGGGGAAACCGAGATACCGAAAGAACGGAGAGAGAGCGACGAATGGGCGAAGTAGGTGGGGAGGACGCGATAGGAAAAAGAAAAAGACGAGAAAAGGCGGGAAGATGGAAAACGCGAGAGACGCGGCGGGAGACGAAAAGAAAGCGAGAGATACGAAAGATAGGGATAACGAAATGAGAGACGAGGAAGAGAAGAAAGCGGGAGAGAGAAGGAGCGAGGTTGGGAGCGAGGAGGGGCGTAAAAGACGAGTCGGACGAGACGGACGAGACGACGAGCGTGGGTAGGTAGACGCACAGGCACGCGGACAAACAGGCGCGAGAGCGAGTGGATGCCGGCGAATAAAGTCGAGAGGAAGGAGGAAGTTGCGCAACGGTCAACCGTCGTTGGAGGCATCGTACCATATCGAGCGTTAAATCCGTTTAAAAGTGGAAGAGAACGCTCGATTCGCGCCGACGCGAGCGGGTATCGATAAGGAGAGGCGTCGATCGCGACCTACGAACTCCGATGTTTATCGCGCGAATCGGCCCTCTCGTTCATTCCCTCCAATTTCGTTCGGCCACGTCGGCTGCCAACGTCGCATAGTTATACCTGTTCGCCGCGCCGGTGAACCTGAAGGGCACGAATAAGAAATCTCCCCCGCTACCTGTTAAAGATGCCGTGCCCAGCGCTTGTTTTCATCCGACGAAACGCATCTTTCCACATATGCTCGCATGCTCCCGTTTCTTACTTAATCGGAATCCACCTTACACATCGTACAAAGAAGAATCCAGCGATAACGGGACAAACCGAAAAAACACGCATAACGAAATACGTAACCGTTACCGATCAAATTTTCAAACGATAAGCTATCCGAAACGAAACATGTAGTCGGTTTCCCGCGCATTTTGGCCACGGAGAGTTTCTCGGAAGCTCGCTCTATCGCGGCTCCGGTCTAAGACCTAAGGTCTAAAATAGCTCGCAAACCGACCAGACGAGAACGGGAGAAAGGACGCGACGGGGTATGTTGTGGGAAGAGAGAGAAATCCGCGTTGCACGTTTTTTCACGGAAATCCTGGAAGGCATCCGAGCCACCGAACTCCCAGTTTCCCTCCAAAACCGGTCAGCTGATGGTATTTGCTCGACCAGCTGAAGGGACGGGACGGCTGTCAAGGGTAGGACGACTCGGCCATTTTTAAATCCCTTCTAGCCGCCGCGCTGCGCCTCACCGCGCCGCGCCGATTTAAAAGACCGTGCCGAGTACTGGCTTTCTGTTACGCGCCTACCTACTCGTCTTCCCTCTTCGTTCTTCGACCCTTGCCTCTCGCTCTCTCGTTTGCCCTTCTTCGCCCTTCCCCGACCAACTCCGTTGCCCCTTCGTCTCCTGCCGAGATTCCCGCGCTTCGTTGCCAAGCCGCGCCAACGCAACGCGTCCCTTTCGCTCCCGATAAGCTTCTCTTTCTTGCTCCGACTTATCTATTCCGTTGTCACGCCGTTCGAATCTTAATTACTTACGTAAATACTCCGCCAGCTACCGATCTGAACACTCTAATTATTTCCTGCTATCGAAATCCTCGAGAATAGACCTGTGTTTCGAACTAATCGGATCACTTCGACAAAAACGGTTAAAAGAAAACACCGTGAAAATGTCGAAGATTCGAACGAGACCCACCGTGTAACGACCGAAGGAAATTCAAAACGGAGACGAAAGAAACGTCGGCTTTCTCTTCCTTCTTTTCTTGGGGATCTTGGTTAAGTAGGTCCATTCACGTGACCGCGGGACACAGGTACCGCGCAAGGTGGCCAACGATTTTCCCACGCGCTACCCCAAAGCCTTCTCGAGCATTCCGATCGACCTCCCCCGCGATCGCGCCTTGCGTTCGTCTCCTTCTTTCGCGATCCACCCCTCCGTCTTACAACCTGTAGCGAAGGAGTCGAAGAGATCCCTTAAGTCTCGAAAAGTCTTAATCGAATGCATTCTCCGACAGTATACCGCGATATCGCGTCAAACGAGAAGCGTAAAGAGAAAGGAAGAAAGAAGAGGAAGCAGAAAAAGAGGAGGAGGAAAAAGCGGCGATCAGCTGAGAAACGTCTCGAGGGAGAGACGGACGGCTCCTCCGAGAAACCGGTTGTGTATCCTAGCGTGGGGTATCTTGGCGGGAAACCTTCTCCGATAGAAGTTTCTCGCTCTTCCTCTTCTGCTCGTCGTTCCTTGCTCCTCTTCCTTACTCCCTCGTCCTGACGCCTTCCCCACCTACCTAACCGACTTTCTTAGAAGGAACGTGAAGCATTTGCATTCACGAGGGAGACCACCGCATAGATTCTCGGGGCTCGTCCCCGCGTATATGCACGTTCGGTGTTGCTTCGATGCGTTTCGTGCGAAGCGTTTTATTTTTCTATCGACGCCGCTAACGATCTTAACCTTAATCGAGAGGACTAAATTACCACGTATAACGGATTCGGACGGCCAAAGGTTGTGCCTAACGCGGCACCTGAACGGCTTTCGATCAACTTCCATTCTCTTAATTATGTGTACTTTGAGAATAACGGTATGTATATCGATAACACGTGTCGATGTTGATTTAAAGCTGTTCTATGCTGTTGAGGACTCTCTTTTTAACAAATCTTAACAAAATGAACTTTCTTTCTAACAAATCGTTAATTACATAGATGTTATTTACGTCAACAGAAACTACATCTGTATATAATATTTTACGGAAACTGTAAAATATGTTAAAATTAAGGATAACGTAAATCAGAAAAGTTAAGACGAACGCGGAGGCGTGTACAGTTAGAGAGAATAAGGCTCTCGAGTTCAAAGGGAACCCGAGACTGTTTTTCTAGATTCTAGAGACGAAAACACAAGCACCGAGGATCGCCTGAAACGGTCCCGACCTAAAGTAGGCGGCGTTATTACTGCTGAGCAGGGATGCGCCGGCCGATGAATTCGGTTGCTCGCGAATCGTTTTGCTTTATTTTTTAACGGTCGTTTCGCGGGAATGGCTAACAGGAAAAAACAAACGCGAGGAGACGCGGCGAGAGAGAACAGGAAAAAACGAAGATTACGTTTACGAGATTAGGTTTGATAGTCGTGCGGTAAAACGTGAGATACAATGTAGTGGCTTTTAGCTCCGGAACTTCGTGTTGGAGAAACTCGACGATAAACACGATTAAATGATCAATTGGGAAAGAATCGATAAGTTTACTTACCCTTTGCGATCGATGTCGGGCGAGTCGCTTCGCGCTGATTCTGAAACGAGAAAAAGTAACAGCAGAGTTTATTACTCTTACCCTTAAAAGTGGGTTGTAACGAATTGTAAAATTTCAGGAACGATATTAGTACGCTATCGTAAACGGTAAAATATATGCGAAGAAAAGCGGGAAGGGTAAGGTGCCTCGTGCGGAAAAGGAAAAGTAAGCGGTGCAAAAATAGGGTCGTTAGAGAACCGGAACACCTTTCTTGCTGTTGCGTTTGCCGTGAAACGCTTCCGCAGGAAATCGACGCAACCTCTGTGACGAACGTTGCTTATAGCCTATCCTTATACTTTCTACCAAGTTATATTCGATCCAAATATCTTTTCGTACTTTTCGATATTGTTACTACCATTTCAAAAAAAGATAGAGACGTTTCGATAAAATTTCCATCGCATAAAAAGTAGTCGACTTTTGCGCTGTAACGAATTTTCCTCTTCCGTAACAGGGAGAAGTTTGCGGATTACGGTTACGGCGGTTACGGATACGGTTACGGAAATATCGCGCTCGAGTATCATTTTTTTCACGACGCAGCTCGTCCGTTGATCGCTCTACGCCTCGATCGTGATTCATTAACGGCGACGACAACGCGTCTAATACGCGACACGCGGCTGCAGTAACGGTAAAAAACGCGGTGGTTAAATATACACATCGGGGGAGAAAACGAGAAAGGGCGAGGGTGGACCGGTAGTTGAACTCGGTCCCTTCGAGATCTATTTTAGACGCGAATATCTGTTCCATAAATATAACGAATGCCAACGGACCAGACGCGACCAAGATAGGGATACGAAAATACCAAGGAACGTATGTACCCGACGTACGTTACGAATCGGATACGCGTTTACAACGAACGGGGAAATCCGTTAGCTGTATCCGAACGACCTTCGAACCGCATCGGATAACCCTGGCGGAAAATAGACGGGAAAAGCGAAAAGCTTAGGACAACGCGCAGTGGCACGAGCCAAACGGAGGGTCGAACACCCCGATTGCTAGGTACCTAGTGTATGGCTAGATACGGGGCACACTCTCGCAGTGTCGTGGTAGATGGTCGACGACACGGTAAGCGTTCGCCTATGACTACGCGATGCCAGGTGGTGACTGTCGGCCCATGTGTGCTCGTATGTCTGCCCCCTGAGCCCTTACCTTCCCCTCTTGGGGTTGCGCGACCCCTTGGAATACCAGAAGCACCAAAGATACCAGAGGCACGTTAGCGCCCCATCGTTTCCGTGCGTTCAACGCTCTAGTAGTCAACTACCTAATTATACTCCCTCCTTTTCCTTCCTTTCCCTTCCGTTGCATTCCCCTTATACTTCGCGTCGCGCCTTCGTGTCACGATTACCCTCGTTTTTGTTCGTTCGACGTTTACTCTTCCTTCGTTACGAATTCTTCCTTAAACGCGAAAAACGGTCTTTGGTCCGTTATCTTTTTCGAAGCGCGAACGGAACCCCCGCAATGATAACCGAAACGAACGTTACTCGTTTTCGAAACACGCTTCTTTCCCTGTTTCCCCAGTAGTCGCTCGTTGAACTCTTTCGTGCAAAAGGGGGAGAAGAAAAAATGCTCAACGGGAGGGTGCGAGTATCGATCGACCAACGAAACCGAGCTAACGGGCGCGTGCCACCGTTACCAACTGTTGACCGAGTCGTGTCGAGTCGAATCGATCGTTCTTTCGCGCAGACCTCACTGAGCGAAAATTTGTCCGTATGCTCCCCCAAAACTTTATCTCGATATCGGAGATTCCCGGTGTCGGACAAGGACAGCGAAGACAGACGTTGCGTTCGACGCGAAAGGGAACCGAGTCTCGCAAAGTTACGAACCGTGGAACGAAAAGAGCGCTCGCGCGGGACACAGGTGGTGCACGAGCTACCCCACCGTGACCGACGCGACGGACGACCATCGCACCGGTTCAGCCGCGACCACGACCACGATCACTATTCAGCGATATTTTGCCCCTTTTCTTCTACATGTATTTCTTTTCCGCGATCGCTTTTCGAGACAAAAAGTTTATTGTTCAACGCCTGCCTAATGACCATCGATTGTCCTCGCACCGAACGGGGTCGCGAACGCACCAATTCATTGCTAACGACTATTACCCTACGACATCGTCACTACGCTGTCGACTATCATTAAAGAGAGTTATTAGAAAACTCGAGGTGATGCAGGTAGCCAACCTCTGACCCACATACCACCCACCCATCCCCTAGCCGTGATCTTTCATAAATCGATTTGGCACAATAGACCCTGCTCTGCCTTTTATGCTACACGGTCAATGCTTTTACACCCTTTATGGTACTTTCTTCGCCATACTTAGAACTATTAATATTAAGAAAAATATATCTCCAGACGCATATGTCACCATTCGCGGTAACGGCCACGCAACGGTGCGTAATAAATGATAAAGAGCAAAACGCGATTAAACGAAGCTCACAGTTGCTTTGACCGGGTCGCGCAGCTGTTAACTTAAATAAATTCAACGATGCGACGCACCGAGCTCCGCTCTTTTCAGCGTGTGTATTTTGTAGGACCACGTGCCGCGCGCGATAAACGCATACCTGTCTCGTGTTTCTATAAACTCTGAACGTGCTGAAAATTTTCTCGTCATTGCGACAGCGTTGCCGTTAACAAAGTAGCTCGGAACCGGAGTGAAAACCTATCCAACTGATTCGATAGCCGATCAAGGGTTGGCACTTTCTTTTCCCTGATTTCTCGATTACTAGTAGCAGGTTATTTCCTATTCTTTGCTCTCTTTTTTCATTCGCGATGTTCTCGATTCGCTTTATCGTGCAAGCGTTGCTATCCGTCTAAACGTTAGAGGAGCAAAGCTCAGCGAGAAAATTGGACCGACATCGAGCGCCAAACGAATTACAAAGAGTATCGAGCGATCATGATTCAAGAACGGGGGAAAAAATTGATTAGTAATTCGGTTTGGAACCGTTAAAGGTTACCGAACGGAACGACTCGTCGTCTTTGAGGATCAGGTTGCGAGACCTGCCTTACCGGCCTTACGGGAAATGCTAATACACCGAAAGACCGGGACCACCGGGACCTACAAGACCCGAAGACCCCAAACGCATCAAAGACCTTGTGAAACCCTTTTATCGTCTCCTCGTTATTTTCTTCGTTCTTTCCCTTCGTTGGTCGTTTCCTTTCGAGCCGCTGCGCTGTACACGCACTTACACGGCTCGTGCCGTCTCGCCTCGCCCCGTCGAAACTCTTTCAGCCATTTAAATTTTAAATTTTCTTCGATCGAAAACCATCGAGACCGACGGACGCACCGTGTCGAGCACCTTTAATCCTTTGGCATTCTTCTTACGCGTCCCTCCTCTTCCCCCTCCCTCTTTTTCCTTCTTTCTTTCTTTCTCTTTAACCGTGTGTATTTTTTGTTCCCTTTTTTCCCGTCTTTTTTTCTACACGAATAACACGTTAATACGTAAAACGCGAACGGCTGATGGTTCGTATTGAGAACGTGAGGGAACCAATTCGAATGGGCGCGGGATTTGTAACTCGCTAAATTATGTATTCGATGACGTTTGATCCGTTTGCATATTATTCCGACATTCAGCTTACCTAGATTTCGTTTAACTTCGTTTGTTCGTTTCAACGAACTCGCAGAAAGCAACGTCGACTTCATTAGTCCCTGAGCGATTTCGGATACAGGCGATACGAGCACCGACATTTCCTCTTCTGACCGTTTCGTTGAATTTTCATTCGACTTTGCGATGCGCGATAACGCCGCCGCTTTTTCTACACCGAACATCCTAATCTTCCCTGGCTCGTTGGCCGTTATTATTTTATTATCAACGATCAGTCTACCTGTAGATTCGAAGTGCTTCGATCCGAACGTTATGCAGGCATAAAGTTATATAATTCTGCTTTTTATTTTCTTCGTTATGATGTCTACTGTAGATGATCGAATAAACAGACGTGAAAAATCTTAAATGTGAGCAAACGTGTTTTATTCAGGCGTTCTTACGTTCATAGGATGAAAGGATAGGAGGATGAGAACACGGTATGGAACAGAATCTTCAACGGTGACGTCGATAACAGCGGCAGCAGCAGTGACAACAGCAACAAGCTTGTAACAAGTTTATTGCTCCCTCGAATAATTGTAAGAATCCATACATTGCCTTTTTGACCTGCAATTACGTTTAAATGTCAATTAAACTGTACTGTCGATCTTACAGCGCCAAACGGAATTGTTACATGTCGACAAAAACTAAATGATAAACACGAGTAATATGTCGAATTAACTTCATCCGTAATGAAAAGTGTAGCGCAAGAAAAAAACGATGTCTGGAATGTGAACACGCGGTACGGTCGTTTCAAAGTGTACGTGTACTTTACTCTAACGATGTTTTCAAATACCGACATAGAAAAGACAGACAGGATCAGTCTATTCTGTTCTTCATTTTTGTTTATACCATGAAATCCATTTTACAAACACATGGTAAATTATCCACGATTAATACTAATACCGCAATTACTGAATCGATGTGAATACGAGGTTACTTACATCCAAATATAAGTAACCTTACAAGTTTCAAGCATGAATAAAACGTACGAAAAGGAATAACGTATCACGACCGGTAACTTAATCAGGGGGTTAGGTAATTCAATTATTGACATTTTATCAAAACCGAATAACACGGAAGGAAAGGCAATTCATTCTCCATATTTGGTGCAATTATTGACGTTTCTTTATTCCTTGCCTCGCAAGAAAGATGAACGAATCGAAAAAATACGTGGCTTACCTTTTTTCCCGAAAATGTGTTTTGACGAAAGTAATTATCTAATTGTAATCTCAATTAAGTTCTCGCTATAACCTTGTCAATTATAACTTATCAGGGTACCGAGATATTAAGTAAAACGTAACGGCCGAAATTCCACAGTAATTAGCAAGTTGACACTCCTGTCAAACTAATAGCCCGCGTGAAATACTCTTTTATTTCCGGTAGCGCCATCTACCATGAATATATGAAACAGGAAGACACTTAAAATTATGCCACCGTACAGGTGGTAAGTACCATATATTTTTAATAAAATAAATAAAAGGAACATACGTGTAAAACAAAGTTTATATAATTTATTTATTGCGCATAAAATTTCAAATATCTCTTTCATCGTTTACCCATAACAACGCTCGTCTATTATAAATTACAATAAAATATACGTCCTGTACAACCAGGAACAGCTAATAGTTTTCCTATAAAAAGATCATAAATATTCGTCGTCTACAATAATTGTATAAATCTTGATTAACGGTACGTTGTATATAATTGAAAAAGCTAAGACACCTGAAGATAGTTTCGGATTCTTGCGCCCTTACCGGTTGTTACGATATAAAATCGTATTCTAAATCCGTGATAGGCGGACACCGAATAAATAATACTAGAAGCTCGTTTCGCGCGTGATCGTTGTACACGATACTCGGACAAACGTGCGTTCGCGGAAACTGGAAAACATTTACGTTTCTATCCTGCTGTGCGTTGAGTAGACGAAAGTAGTTGTAACGCGTTCGACTTTGTTAGAAAATATTTTTCCGACTGGACTCGGTTGGACTTAAAGGAACCGCGGTGCGATTAGACTTTGGTAAAGATTTCGAGGACACGATATAACCAGGTTTCGTTGCGCTCGTTACAAGATTTTTCGGTTTTGGCGGAAGTGGAGGAGGCTTCGATGATTTCACCGGCGACGTGGCTTCGGTATCGGAAGAATCCAATCCAGCGCCCATTCGACGACACGATCCGTTCTCCACGATGGTCCGATCTCCGTCCGTTAAAGTTGCATCCAACACGAACGAATTCTCCGAAGACTTGCTTTCACGCTCCTTTCCCGTCACCGATACATAGAATCGTGCATCGGCAGCTCCGTTCTTCGACGATACGACCGTATTCTGATCCTTTCCGCAACAGTTTTCTCGTTCGTACATCGAACCGTAAAATTTGGAGTTTGCTTCGCAATTTGCTGACGCTATCCTACCTCTTCGTACCTTATCGCGATCCGTCGGCTTACCACCATTTTCCTTGTTCTGATCAGTAATTTCATAGCTTTAAGGTCGAAATGCATCATGATAACAGTTTCAAAGATAAAATGTATTTAAAAAACGATACGATAGCCGTGCGCGTTACGAGATATCACGTTTTCGGAAAAACACGCGTTAGTATGCCTCGGAGGATGCGAGTTTCCGTTTACCTTTAAAAAGTCTGGCAGCTCAAAATTGATCTCCGTTCCTCTCTGGTCTTCCAATCGAGACCTTTGTGCTCGTTTCAAACCTTCGTACAGATCTATCGGAGCAGGACAAGAATAAATTAATGAAACGATGACAATTCTTTAGTTGCGACAACCACACTTTTCTTACCTTCGCCATCAAATTTTCCGGGTAACTGTAACTTCACCCCGTTCCGCCACTTTGCTATCAAAGGTGGATGAGGCTTGCTAGTTTCTTCGGAAATGTAGTCGCTCGTACTGCCCTTCTCGCTGGTGTTGTTACATTTGGACTTTCCCTTTGACGTGACCCCGATACGACAACACACAGCGAACGCGTTCAAAGAAATCGAAGAAAGTCAATTATTATAATAAAACCGCATACGCCAACGAAAATAAAAGCGTTTCATACCTTCTTCTTTCCATGCATCGTAGAATCTCGTAGAAAGAATTTGCTAGGTAAAATGGATGAACCTTCGGAACGTTGATCGTCGGACTGCGGGAAAAGAACATGAACAACTTAACGATGAAATATATAAACTCGAATGTAGTCCATTGATCAATTACTCGAATGTATCCTTCTTTTTATTACCTTGCACGACGAGCCTTCATTGTACCGATGTTTGCCAGAACCTTTGCCCACTAACAACTCTTCGAATACCTTGTTGGTAATTTCATCCAAGGTAGGTTGAGTGTACGGCGTATCGTTCGTTGAACGGACGGTACGTGGCTCTTTCCGAGGATCTACAAATGTTCTTCCTTTCAATATCCTAGCTCAACGTGATGATGAAACGATTATTCGTTTCTCATTGTATAATCCTATTCGATTACCAAACCATTCTTTACCTTCGTCTTTTGTGTTGGTCAAAATTAGCCTAGCCGGAGCATCGACGGCTAGTATATCCGGACAAACGGAACGATTGTCGCTCCACACCGTGATCGTATCTAAATTGAAACCATACTTGTTCAAAAGAGGTCTCAGTACTTCCTTCAGAGTTCTGCCTTTGTGCGCGACCACGGTTATCACTCGCCGTGAAGGTAACTCTACTTTTAATACTTTCGTGGGAACAACTTCCACTTCCTGGCCAGCCAATACCGACGATGGATATTTCGTCTCTATCGTCTGAAGGTACAAAATGTACGATTAGTAAAATCATCAAGAATGAAGGAATTACGGTGATGAACATTTCATTCCGTGCACGACGAGGTGTTTATCGATGAATAGCTACGTGTACAACTACCAAAGCTTTATTATTACAATAATAATGCATGCATGCGTGAAGATGTTGGCTTGAGAATAGAATCTCGCGATGATACCTTAGATCACGTGTTCAACGACATTCCTCGTTCCTCGAATTCGTACTAGTTGTTCCGAGTACGACAAGGAACGATGGTTGCCCGTCGAAGTAAGCAAGTGCAAAGTCGAGAGCAAGAAGTAGCAGAAACTTGTCCGGACGAAGGAAACTGATGATGTGTAACGTACGAGAAACGAGACGATCGTACGTATGGACAGGTTGTACGAGTATAGTGAGATCCACGTTAACGAATTATCGCGTTGTTAGTTTGAAATATAATGATCGCGCGAAAGGTACGTGAAATAAATACGAGATAGAACACAAACCTCGTCCGTGGCTAGGATTAGAACGTCATAGTTAGAGTATCGGAGAGCTCTTTTATCTAGAAGTCGTGTAACCACATCTTTAATACTCTCCGTTTGGCTAGTTGGCACAACCGTAGTCGATCCATCGGGCAATATTACCCGACACAACCCGGTACATTTGGCGCGAACTTCTCTAGTTTCGTTCGACTGTCCTTCATAGGACGATAAAGACTACAAGTTATACATACAACAACTTTGTAGATTCAGAGTCAAATCCGAATTTAATCAAGCATTATATGTACTACGTATATTCTTCTCGACGACGCTTCGACAATTAACATTCGTTCGCGCTAAATTAAAGATTCTATCGCGGTTCTAACTACAAAATAAAACTAGTATACGTCGTAATACACAAATTGATTCTGATCCCAATTACTTGGTCTCCTATTACAACGCGTAACACGTAAATCGAAACCATACTCACGTGTTTGTGAAACGATTGTCTCAACGCCAAATCCCATGAGGCCAATGAAGATCTGCTACTAGATATAGAAATACTGTCGTCATTGTTATTACCTTCTGCTTCTCTTTTCATCGTAGTGAAACTCTTGTATATGGTTTCGTTTCTACTCGGAGTTTTATTGTATTCGGTTTCTCCACGGTCTTTTGACTTGGACCTATAAACATATTGTCAGTTTACATCCCTCTTATATATAATATATATAATATACTTATATATATCTTTATATTTATACTTATATATAAATATATTTATATTTATACTTATATATATCTTATATATAATATACACTAAATATTTCTCCACCTGTTTTTCCTATTCCAAGGGAGAATAGATTTTCTACATCGATCTTCTGCATCCGAATGACTCTTCTTTAATTTTACACTAGGGGAACTGGTAAGATTTAAATCGCAATCGTCCGTTCCTATCACGGAACTTCCTGTTTCTACGCAACGACGGTACAAATCCGATCTTAAAAATCTTGGATAGCTATCGAATTTCATCAAATTGAAGACCTGCTTCTGTGCCTGTAATTAAAAGACAAACGATCGTGATATCGATGATAACAATATTGGCATTAACAAATTAAAAAATATTTTCACCTGTAGAAAAAGATCCGACGGTGCTTCACAAAGAAGATCCTGAGTTATTTGGCCAGTGGCGTGGCTATCAACGTTTACGGGTTCAGCCGCTGTGCTGGACAAGTGACGTTGGTAAATTTGATTAGCCAACTTACGTCGAGTGACGATGTCTTTCGTGTCTTTATATCTCTCGCAAGCGGCCCAAAAATAAATGTTTTCATGGCTGAACTCTTTCTTTAAGAACTCCTTAAAAAGGAAAAATAAGAGTAATCAAATGCATTTCACATATTTCTCGCTACATATACGTATACTCGCGTCGAAAGTAAAGTATTCTTACCGCAAATGTTTGTAATCCCTTTGGATCTTCCAATAATTTTTCAAAACCATTGGCCCATGCATGTATAGTTTTGCAATCGGTGTTTTTATCGCACAATTCCGTACTACCGTGCTGCATCAAAGACGTGTTAAAAAATTATATATATACGTTATTAATCAGGTCGTTAACTAGGATTAAACGAAACATGGGGGACGCGATCGAGCGCGTCTTCTCTATCGTACCAATGCGTACGTACAATATAAGAATTGTTAAAATCGAATCGAAAAATTTAACAGTACGCGATACCTATGATTTTTTTCTCTTAAAAAATTACGTTAAGAAAAAATATTTGAAGGATTCAGAGATTATTTAGTCCGTAAAGAACGAGCAAAAGAAACGAGAACGAAACACCCATCTTCAATTACATATTCCCACCGTTTACGCTCAACCGGAACGTCCCATGTATATACGCGCGTAATTTTATATATTAAAGTACCTACGGAAATTAACGATAACAAATTCTCATACTTTATAATGAATCGTGTTTACCTATGCTTTTTTGAAGTCTTTGAAAAATAAATATACAATCGTACAATGTATCTTGGCATTGTTTATATACTTAGATTGAATAATTATGTTCTATTACCGCAAATAACTGATAAAAACGAATAATCGTGTTTCAGGAATCGAAACGATATCAAGATATATACATATACATGCGTATATCGGTACACCGTCTCGTATCATATCAACACGTATTCGGTATCAATTCGATCTCAATTGCACATCATTGATCATCGATTCACTGATTTAACTTTCCATGTTTGTCTATAAAGTATCGATCGATTTACTTGGAACAGGTGATTCGAGGAACTTGAAACGTATCAAACAATCGTGAAACTAGGTTTACGCAATTGAATAGAACATCGACTATCTCATGCTACACACAACACGTACCGATTTCACCACGGTGTCCATGTCGTGGTCGAGAATCGTGTTTCTTCGTGCAGCCGCGCCACGATCCCATTTACCAAGGGAAAAATAAAAATATATCGAACGAAAATAATGTAGATTTCCGGACGATTTTCTTCGAATCGATCATAAAAACAACGTTACTCTACGCTCGTAACAATAAGGACTACGCCCAACTGCAACGATGCACCGTTGACAATTACAATTCCCCGCACGGTTTCTCTTCAACTCGATATGGTCAGCCGAACACGATGCGCACCGACACAACCGACACGATCGACCGATAAATAGTTTACGATCGAACCGACACTTTGCATTACGTCCCATTAATCGATTCTTTCAAAGAACGAATTAAACTACTGTTCTACTTCGAGCAACACTATCCTAACTGTTACGATCAACGTCACATTCGTTTCGTGCCTAACATGTCACTCTCGCGTGCACACCGTTACCAGCATATACATGTTCGCTTGTGCTCCGTTTCCTTTCTTCTCTCTTTCCTTCTCCTACTCCGTTTGCTCCGTCGGTCGATGTTACCGACACTCGGTCTTGTTTCTTCATACCGAACTTTTTCACTCGTTCATCAGATTTTACCTTTAAATTTTTCTTTTCCCATCCTAGCAACCAAACTCATCTTCTTTCCCCTCTCTTCATGCCATCCTCAGCTCAACCCCCTCTCCCACTTCCTGGGCCCAACTTTTCTCACACTCTCCCTCCCTTCCTCGCTCATTGTAATTTTTATTCCCAAGCATTATACTTCCTGTTCTTTTAATTCATTTACTTCTCCTCGTTCAGGTTAATAGAAAACGCATGCGAGCATTAAAACTTCTACATTAATCTCTCTTTTAAGCACATATTAATTTTTTTTTTTATTTAATAGGCACTTTGTCGTACGATACTATGAATTAATAAGTCGTACGAAAAGTAATTGCGTTATTAGAACGAAGTAAAATGAAGCAAAATAAACCTTACCAAACAGGTGTCTTGCACGTAAGTTCCAATGTTCCGGATTTCCTGTAAGCTTCCCCAAGGACGAGAATTATCCGATTTGTCTGAGTACGTTTGACAAAGTGGTCGAGCGTAATCCATATTCGTGTTAAGATCTTCGAAACTATGCACTAAAGATTTGGAAATGCCCGAAAAAACTTTTGGACTAAACTTGTCTCGAGTATCGATTTCTGCAGATTCCGTTACTCCCACTGAATCTAACGATCGCTTAGGTCTGACGATAGAATCGTCCGATGTTTCAACTGAATCTTCTATACCGTGCAGCATCGCGGTAGTGCAAACGGACGCGAGAGAACCAACGGACGAACTAACCAACCCCTGCTTAACCGTAGCAGCAGATGGCAATGGACAGGTGGGCAAATCCCCCCTCTTCGTTCCTTTTTGTATACCGGAATTCATCTCGTGATCCTCCATCATTTCTGTACATGCACTCGTTCCATTGCAAAAATCATTAAAGACAACGCTCTCACGAGATAATTCTGTGTTACTCCTACATGTATCCAGCTTATTTGTTTCATTCCAACATGCGTTTATCCGATTTACTTGTTTCGATATAGCTCGAACCGTCAATTTTAAATCGGTAATTTCGTTACCGTACCTTCTCGACGAATATTCGTGTGCATCCTGAAAAGGTATACGAACTTTGCTTTTAACCAGTATATTATGTGAGCAAAACGCTCTTTAATTTTTTTCTACTTTATAACAAAAACTTAATGATGTTCGTATTAACTATAGGAATGGAAACTTTTTCTTTCCTTTTTTTTCACTTTTCTTGTTTTCTTTCAAACATAAATGTAAGGCGAAGACGTTAAAAAACTTTAAATGCAAAAATAATTACAAAAACAGATCATAATAGACATACTCTGTATTCTGAATTAAGGCAGCATCTTCTTTGAGATACGTTTTGTACGATATTTCTATCCGAACGGCTTGCACAATCGTCTTTATAGCCGATTCCAGAATCACTGTTACTCGAATGGGCCGTGGAGGTGCTTATATTACTTGGCTGTGGAGAAGCAGTTTCTTGATGTCTTCTCGTTTCATTATACGAATTTGTATCGGTGGCTGTTGAATCTGATATGTACAAAGTCTGGATGGCACCAATCAGACCATTACAACTATCCGGAAATTCTTGACATACGTTTAATTCCGAAGTTTTAGTGCACGTAAATCCGAATATATTACAAGCGCTAGAATGTACTGTATGATCTATCAACTTATAGTAAATTGTAAAAACATGGCAGGAATTTGAAACAATGTTTTCTTTATCCCTAACAGACTTAGTCAATATACCAAAATATTGTTTGTCTTGTTCAGAAAATGAATTGCAAAATATTATCCTGTATGATGGATATTCTGCTATAATACGATTCTCTGAATTAGTGAGCTTTATGTTTGCCACATGTATAGTTAAAAGCACCGTAGTTGGATTTCTTTTTTCTGCCTTTAGTCGTTTGATGCATTTCCTCAAAACCTGCCAAAATAAACAGAATTGATAAAACATTAATAAACTACATATGTATATAATTTAAAAACAGTTTATGATCTTAGATTGTGTTTTACCTGCATCATACTGGATGGATGCAATTGATTTGGAATGTCAATAGTTCCAAGATATCCAACGACTGTTCTGTGCACTATTTTTTCCGAATCCCTTTTGTGGGAAGCTGGTGGTGGAGGTGGTGGAAGAGGATTAGACATATCCCAATGATAATGTAGATCATGATACGTTTCTTGATTTTGTAGTTCTGATAATGTTTTTCCTGTCGCATCAAACATGGCACCACTTTGTAAATCTCTTACAACTTTAGCGACTCTACATTGTAATTGCAATGCTCCCATATTACTTGCACGTGGTTTATGAATGTATTTGGGTTTGCAACGTACTGTTGTTACTCCTTCTTCATCCGAAGAATCAGAATAATAGTTTTCTGCTATTTGTAATCTTAAAATACCTTTAGAACGACCAATTAATTGTACAACATCGTCATGGGGCAGTTTACTGACATTATGGCCATTCACCGACACTAAATAATCACCAGCTCGTAATCCAGCAATTTCTGCTGGACTTCCAGGAACAATGCAACTCAGTATACAAGGTTGCTGCCCCGAAATCGTGAAACCAAATCCTTTCGTTCCTCGTAATACCTCCACTGTCCTTACACCATAATTCACTCTCTTTTTCTTTCTTCTGTTTTGATGCATTCTTATATTCTCTTCTCATAAATTCTTGTCAAGATTCCGATAGATTCATCCAATTTATTAATCAGATAATCATTGAATTTGTATTTTCGCGAGTTTGAAATCCTCTCGAATCATTCTTTCTGACACTATCAACTTTTATTTAACCCTTTACACTTTCTTTAAAAATATTCAAGTATTTAAAAGTAAAACGACGCTTTTATTCCGCTTACTGATCTATATCGATCGTGTACGCGTACTTTAATTTTTCTCAAAAATTGGCTACCGATCGTTTACGATCCAAATCATGACGGCGTTCTTCCTACATACATACATACACGTTTTTGTACCTTTTTCTCTTACACTATATTATTATCACCAAATCTTCGGACATAACTCTGCAACATTTTTCTACCTTCCTATATTTTTCGAAGTATAAATCTTTTTTGACGAATTAATTCACGTATCTAAATAAAAGGTACCGAAACTGCTATAAATGTTTTGCTGCTTCCATTATTCTTTTTATTCTATTTCTATGTATGTTCTATCCTTTCACTCCCTCCACTTTTCTTTCATTTACATCATTGTTTGTTGGTATGTATACCTATGCCCAATGATTTATCCACTTCCGGAATGTAAATACACATTTTAGTGGAAATTCTACGACAATTAATATATCCTTCTTGTATCCAATATTGTTTCCATGGAATGAAAAATAACATCATTATTATTACAATGTCTTGTTACATGTCTATTGGAATAGCAATTGAATTTCGCGTAATTTTCTCTTCTATCAGAAGAAAAAGTACATTTCTTCTCTAATTTTATGTTTTTGATGGAAATAAGATAAATTTATATAAATATACTGTACAACATTTCGGAGTATTTTATGGACTCGATCCTTTATTATATTTTAAATTCATTGTATTTATTAATATACGATTTTAAATAGAACGCGTAAAATTATAAGTGGAACAAATATTAATATCAAATTTCTCATCAAATTTCATCAGTATTGTTAATACTAAAATAAATATTATTCACTTTTAAAACATTTGTTCACCACGGTACTGAATTGCCCACGGTATATTCCAGTTTGAATACGGTGAAAGACATAACTTCTACCACCGTGAGTTTAAAATATATTTTTCTTCTTTGAATTAAATACTATATTATAGTTATTGCAACCGACGAATTAACAAATTCTATATTTGCTTAAAAAGAAATAAATAATATAATAATAAATAAATATTTATATGTGTGGATCATTGTGTTTGTAAGGGTGAGTCCCCAGCACGGTTCTGATCGAGACTCACCCTAAGTACGCGTGCACCAAAATATGGATGAATTCGTTGTTTTTTTACTGTATTGAATTTCTTTAATAACATTTGTGTAAATTCCAAGTAATAAATGTATTCAGTTCTGTAATATTTCTTCGTTCTAAGTAATGATATACTGCTGGTGTTAAATACTTCGTAAAAAGATTTCATCAAATGTGCCGAAGAAGTTGATCAGTGGATTTTGTATCATTTGAAATACATGCAAAATTATTTTCTATTTACATGGAATCTAAAACAGTAGGTTGGAAAATAGTACCAAATACAGTTACAAACAGGATGATAGATTTTTCTCTGGTACATAAATTAATACCATCTAGACGACTTCGTCGTAGATGTAAGGTTATGAATACAATAATGAAACGACGCTCGTGTTTGAAAAGCTACAGCGAGTATGTTAAAATTAAAACTACTGTTCTTCGGAATGTGTCAGATGACGAAGAAACAGATATGAGTGACAATTTTACTGAAAATGATTATAGCGTTTTTTATAAATCTGATTTATCTTTTACAAATTATAAATCAATAATATCTAACCAAGATGACAATTATTCTTCTGAAGAAGAATTTTCATTTGACGAAAATTACACTGATTATCGTGAAATAAACGAAAAGCGGAAAAACAGAAGTAAAAAGAATGTCGAAAGTGGAGAAGATCAATGTCTTAAAACTACAAAATTAGGTTGGCAAGATGTTAAGAATAAAAGTAGAAGCAGCTTAAATACTACGAAAGACAGTAATACTTCACATCCAAGCTTAATTGAATCTAAAAGAACAAGTGATCACGCAGATATTGAGAATAATGTACAAATGAAAAATATTAACAAAGACTCTTTAACTTCTTTGAAAGAAAGTTCTTTGACTCAAGATAGTGAGATATTACAAAATAACGAACCATGTGCCATAGAAAAAGTTTCACAGTCAAACGCTGAAGTAACAAATTCAAATGAAATAAAGCAAGATATTACTAAATTACCAGAAATTACAGACAACAATGAGAAACCAGTGGAAAAAGTAAATCATGTAATAAATAATGTCGATAAAGGATTTCTGTCAAATGAAAATCATCCTGAAATACTTAATAGTTCTGACATGCAAACAAAAGAAAGTATTAAAATTAATTTAACACCTGTATTAGATGATGCCCATGAGATAAAGAATATCAATGATTCCGTTGCAAATAAAAAGGTATTTCTGGATGAAAGTCATTCTAGTTCATCAGAGAGAAATCCAAGTGAACCTGAAATACCTATGGCTACATATAAAAATAATAATAAGGTTTTGAAAATTCAAGGTTCAGTTCTTGGCAGTACAAATCAACCAAAAGATTCAGGGATTGAAGAAGACACTGAAGAGGAGATTTTGGATAATAAGTATAAGAAGCATAAAAAAGAAAGAAAGAAAATTCAGGAAACTGAACAAGATACACAATCTACACCTTCAATTTCTAATCAAGAAGACAATCCTGTTACACAAACAGATTTACCAATTATTAATGATCATCTGTTAGTTGAAGATCATAATATATTGAGTAACACAGATCATAAAAATACAACAGTGGCACTTGATGACAATATAATTAATAGTAGCAAAAATCAAGAAAAAACACCGAAACAGAAACCACAGCCTACAGTTACTTGTACAGAAATTATGAACAGAAAATATAAAATAATATCGTGCGATACAGCTTTATTGAATAACTCTCCAAATTCAGAATTAAGTTTAAGTGATTTTCATAGAAGAAAAGGATTTGAAATAGAGGAACCAGAACAAAATATAGAAGATAGTATTTCACCTTTGACGAAAAAACGCTTGCAGCAATTAAGAAGATTAAATTTAACTATAGAAAGTGAATCTGGACTTAGTGAAGATGATAATACTTCTTGGAATACCAAAAATATGAGGGATAATTTACTTAGGCGTTCTAGAGAATCTCCTGATATGTCAGACAGTGAAGATAAAAATGTAAAATCTAAGCTACCAATACTAATTCAATCTGATAAGAAACTGCAGAAGAATGAAAATTCTAGAGGAGAAGATTATAAAAAAGGAAGTACTTTGCAATCAATTAACAAAAGTGAAAAACATATGAAGCATAAAAAAAAAAAGAAAAGTAAAAAGAGCAAAAATAATGAGTATGTAGACTCATTAGGGTTTACAGAATTTAATAAGTGCAATAGTGATAAATGCATAACTGATTGTACTATTAAAAGTGAAACAGATTTGAATTCAGTAGAAACATATTGTCAAGATGGTTATCCAGATGAAAGCACTTCAGAGCAAAATTCATCTATTAATGATAGTTCATTTCATTACAATAGAATGGAAGAAGAATTCAATGATGAAAATCAATTGGTTGGAAATATGAAAAAAGTCTTAAATGAGAAGAAAACAATAATGCACGATAGACCATGCAATGTACATACAAAAATTTTATTTAAAATTTATACATATATGTCATCATGCATTCCTTAACCTTTTTTGTGTTTTCTTTCTAGTTGCAGGAATTGATAAATAAGGACAACTTGATTCATCGACCAGTAAAACCCTCTTTCACATTTAAAGATATATATGAGGATGACATCTATATTTTAGACATTCCAGCTACGGTATGTTATATATAAAATATTACATTAATATAATGAAACCCTAAAAAAACATAATGTTGTATTTTATTACATATAGGCATTTGACAATCAGTTACTAGGGAAGAAAATAATTTTAACAGAAAAAAAATTAAAACTTGGAAAGCAGAAATATAAGGTTGAATTTAAAGATGTAGGCAGTATTTCTTGCGTTTTTGGCAAGAAAAGTCCTAACAAACTATATAAAACAGGTATAAAATAAACAAATTATTAACAATTTTTTTAAATATATGCTATACAATTGTTGATCTGTATTTCAGTTCATATTTTAATCTAATAATTTTATTTTTGATCCAGTTAACATTAAACCAACAGCGAGAATAATAGCGCGCCAGAAAATAATTAGGACACCTCTTCTGAAAACTAAAAATCAGTATCTCGATGAAAGTAATTGTACCGAAGATGATAGCCAGATCGAAGAAAACGAAACTTCAACAAGTAGACATATTGAAATGAAGAACGAAATACCGTTTAAGAAAAGACGGTACAATTTCGTATAATAAGCGAAATATAAATATTGTACAAAGCAGTAGGAATAAAATGAACAGACTATCGTGTCAGTAACTATTTCATAGCGTGCCCATACCGACATTCGTGAACCGTGTAAAAGGCAATGTGTTAAAAGACGTGTTCACGAATTATTTACGAGTAAAAATGCAATTTGATTTTAATATAATCTTCATGTAACTATCGCGCATCTTTAGAAAATATTTTATGTTGATTTGTACATTTTACTTATAAAACAAAAATAATTTTATGTATACATTTTGTAAAATATTTTTTTATTGATCTTGTGCATATATACGATTTTTTTGACGAACAATATTGGAAAATTATTTGTGAAAATGATATTTTAGTTAGTAAAGTAATGTAAAAGTATTCTTTCAATATATTTTCTTATCATATCTTTCATTTACAGTTTATAAAAAAAATCAACAATGTGTCATAAGCACATGATCACTATCGACTATTGCCGATTGTTACCGACTGACTCCAAACGGAAGTAACATAACCAAATGTACAATGCATACACACATATATATACACCTGTATATACACTAAAATCGTGTCGATCTGTTTGACTCATACTTGATACTGTATAGTGATATAAACATATGTTTAAATAAACCTGATTGTAAATTTTAAATCACTAATAAGCATTGAATTATTGTTGAAATTGAGTTGTATTCGTATCCTTTTTAAACAATATTGCCCTATAATACTGACCTATAGTGCTTTAATTCACCGCAATAATACTGTAAAATATTTAGAAAAGTAATCAATATTTTAGTAATGGTTGTCGCTGTTGTTTAATACTTATCCCATACGTTGTATACTTGTGACGCGTAAAGGTTAAAAAAGTTATTCGGTAACAACCATCAATAGAAAAAAATGGCTTTGGAATCTGTGAAATTGATTGATGAAGACGTAGAAAGTGGTGGAAAGGAACAGGATATAGATGGAATTGAAAATAATTTTACTTACAACAACAATGTTCATAACGCCGCTATTGAGATACGACTAGGTAACTTGATTTAGAATAAACGCAATTAATTTACAGTAAAGCACAGCTAAAATAATTTTGTTTTCTTAAGGATGGTTGTTTTTTTCTTAATTTTTGTATTTCTTTTATTATTATTATAGGTTTCCTTCGAAAGGTATATGGTTTATTAAGTGTCCAACTTTTGATAACGGTATTAGTAGCTACAGTATTTATGGTATTTCAACCATTAAAACTCTTTATTCAAGAAAAGTAAGCATTTTATGATATAATCCTACATCAATATAAGAAAATTATTGAAAACATTTATTGTATGATTTTAGTCCATGGACACTGCTGTTATCGTTTATGATGACTATAGGTACTTTATGTGCGCTGTACGTAAAAAGAAAAGATCATCCAGCTAATTTAGTGCTGTTGACATTATTCGTAAGTATTGGAGGCATTCTTTTGTAGTATTTGCATTTTAAATAAACAATTTATAATTCTGTTCATTTACATGAACAATTCATATGTCATACAGACATTGACGAAGGCCTACACTATTGCTATAATAGTGTCAATGTATGATATAGTTACGGTTCTGGAAGCTTTGTTCATAACATTGACAGTCATGATAGGATTAACTGTCTATACGTTTCAAAGCAAACGAGATTTGTCCATCTCAAGTTCTGGGTATGTTTTCCTTACCACATTTTTCTGATGCATGGTACTATTTTTATAAGTTTTGAAAAATACTACATTTTTATGCATTTACAGATTATTTATTGGTCTTTGGATTTTACTGCTCGGTGGTTTGATGCAAATATTTCTGCAGAGTACTCTAATAGAATTAATGTTAAGCATTGGTGGAGCAGCATTGATGTCTATGTTCGTAATTTTCGACACTCGTCTAATAATGCATACACTATCCCCAGAAGAATATATTTTGGCCACTATTAATCTTTATCTTGATATAATTAATTTATTTTTATATATTTTGAGAATTTTCGCAGTTTCAAAGCAATAGAGTTTAATTGTATATGTATATCTTTAGCCCGTTAAATATGACTTTACTTTTTCAAATAAAAGGTTCTTATAAAAATTTGAAGCTACCTTAAAAAAAAAATATAGAATACCTTTTGATGTCACGGATGTTCTGGCAATAAATTATTTTATAAGTATTATAAATGGACAAATTCCAATGTTAATGTTTTTATTGAAATTTATAAACGAAATATAACTTAAGTTTACGAGGTTTCCATTGCTGCAGTTGAATCCTCTGTATATTTTCCTTTGTCCTGACCTTTTGCTGCGAGCCTGCCTTTACTCCTTCTATCTATAATCTTCTTGCGATCTTTATCCATTTTCAATTTTACAATAACTGTCTATAAAAATCAGGAGAAATCATGGATTTTAGCATGATAGATATTTACTATCAAAAAAATGATACATCATAAAAATAAATCAGTGCCAAACTTTCTGCAGTAAAAAGACTAAGCGGAACAAATTCACCAACTCGCAAGAGAACCTTGCGAATCAATGTCATTGTTACGCTATCGGTCTAACTCTATGTGAATGGTTTAGTTCATCATTTGTAAAAGTTATGTGATCACTTTTGTACAAGGAATAAAATTAACTCAATTACCTTAGATGGGTCAATACCAACATATACATTAGCGCTATTAGCCTTTTCTCGCTGAATTCTTTCTATGTATATAACAAACTTTTTCCTGTACACTTGAACAACCTTACCCACTTGTTGTCCTTTATAGTGACCACGTACAACCTGTTGTAAAAATAATTGGAATGAGCTTTCATGCTATTTGAACTGAATATCGATAGCCGAACCCTTCACAGAATTATTCAATACATTTGAGCTATGTTACCTGAACTTCATCGTCTTTACGAATAGGCATAGTGCGAACATTATATTTCTGTCGAAGTTCTTTCGAAAGAGGAGCTGACATAAGCCTTCTACGAATATGAGACGGTGCTGTGAAGTGCCTCTTTCGGTTTTTTCTACGCGAAGACGAAACCAGTGGATTGAACTTCATCGTTGCGGTGGTACCTGTAAGGCAAAAGATTACCGTTTATTAGGATTTTCAAACTACAACAATGATGAATTTTAACAAATGTCAGCAAAATCACGTGGTTTTGAATACAACGATAGTAACTATATAGGTTACAAAAACACTACAGAATTTTATTTGCACTGAATTCTCAAAAAAGAAGCGAATCTATACGCGTGCATTAACAAACAAGATCGTGATTCTCAATATAACATGTAACGTCGAAACTTCTCCCTTTAGTCCGATTGAAATCGATTTCGATTTCAACGAACTCACCGTTTACGGTTCTATTTCTTGAATTCCACCGGAAGAAAGATCTTGCGTCTCTCCAGCGCCGGAAACGTAGGATTTACTGAATTAACTATACAAGAGTCGATTCAACGAAGTTGCGATTGTTCTGCGCAGCTTGGTTTTCGTCAAGTCTACATGTTTCATAATCAAGGGTCAATCGCAACTTCTCTTACGATTTTATGATGTTGAACTGCATACCCAGTGATTTTTAATTCAATGTACTCTTTTACTTCTTATCTATACTTCGTAACTATTCATATATTTTGCCCACCGTATATATGACCACCATGGTAAAAGTATACTGTAGAGAGACTTCGTATTCACAGCTAGGAATCCCCCTAGACTTTCGAGATGGAACGAAGTACATACAATACGTTAGAAAAATAATAATTTGCGATTTGATTCATCCTCAAATTTATTTCGAACTAATAAATACAGCGTTAGAAAGGATAACAATGCTTTGATTAAATAATCATATTAGTATTATCATAGTTTCTTTCTTGTTTTCCCCACGTTGTTCTAGTTATTTGCAATTCTTCCGCGAACAAGAAATTCTTGTCGAGGAAAAGCTGTTCGTTGCTGTTTCTCTGACATAACACGACGAAACGTAGTAGCAGGTCAAAAATTAGTGTGGTTCGTAGTAAATGGTGGGTGTTTGCGTCGTTTTAGAGTGACGGCATTACCATTTCCAAGGTTTGGTGAAAATATTACAGTAATGGGATTACTAATTGCAAAGAAGAATTCGTCGTATCGTAAAAATGGAGTGAGTAGACCTAAATAATCGATATACATATTGCCATTTTAAAAAAGCAAGTGTTTTTGTTTATGTTTTTGTTTCGAACGTGAAATTTAGATAGCGTAGCGTGTAAATATAACAAAGTTTAATCGATAGATTGTTCAAAATAGATAGTTGTTTTTCGTCGAAACGAGAAATTAAAATATAATTTGACAACTAGTAGAACATATTTTATCCATTTTTACGCTTCTCGTCGGCGATTAGCTGCTTAATGTTCCATTATTTTTTACACTAATACGCCATACCGTATCATGGTCGAGATCTCATTTTCGTAATTAATATTTGACGTCGTTCAACTTATTAGCATCGTAGTAAAAGTTTAACTTCGACAAGAAACAACGAAAACCGTAGCTTCTGTACTCGTATTACGATATATCGCGATTAATTAAATTACTTCGTGCGAATTAGTGTAATTTAATTAATTAAACGTAAACGTTGAAAATTGAAGAAAAAAAAGAAGATAGACATAAAGGTGGTAGCGCATAAGTGCTAGTTAGTTAATCAGCGATATATAGTACGTATACGTATGTATGCGTATATCTGTAATAGAAAACTTTGATAGTATGTCCCGGTAAATACGGTGTATCGTATGTCGGGATATATGAATTGTGAAATTTTCGCTGAATTCAGTTACACACAATTACACGCATATAAATATGCATACGACTAATCGTTTTGTCGTTGTTTCAGGTCAATAGAAGAACGTTCAGGTCGATCCCCTAGGAAACGATACCTTTTCGATCGATAGGTTTGGCATCAGCAACAAGGATTTTCTTATAATTTCATCGATAATATTTAAACGTAATGTTTGGAAGTTGGATCTGATTAAAAAAACGAGAAACATACAATTATCATTGAATAGAATACGGGAGAAATATAATTTCGTCGCAACGTAAAATGGGTTCTACAAGACAGCAGGATAATAGAATACTTGGCGGCGGGATATCTTTGCCTCAATGGATGAAAGGAAGAACCGACAACAGGTGTGTGTCCGGCTGCGGATTTCTAGAAACGTCCGAGTTCAACTCCGTGAAATTGTAATTTTTATCGTGGACTTGCGATTTGTCACGTTTTCACGAATAAACATTAATCGTCGATAAATATTTTACGGCCGTATAGACGATTATGTACGATGAACAAATTTTATAACTAGAGCGGAGTTAGAAACATTGTACTGTATAGTTGATTCTTTTTTTTTCCGTTTCTCTTTTGTTGCACTTTTTGGTTTGTTTGGCTCGTTTTTATTCGAGCTAATATATTTATACGTTTATTGAATATATAGATAAAGTATTTATAGGCGAAATTTGGCGAATAACGAGTTCGCGTGGCATCGTGCCCGCTATTCTTAGGCACACGACTGCGTTCACGAATGCGCTTGTTCATGTTTCTGGTGCGGTGTGTAGTGTTCGCATAGTCGTTTCGTTGTAGCCGTAGCCTTTTTGGTATATCGGTCGATCGGACGGATCTCGAACAACGCGTTTTCTACCTTGACGCGGTAAATTAACACGTGCGCACGGAAAGGCGTACTTGGCAGCCGAATATCGTACACCCGGTTTAGAAACCGTTCACTGAATCGCGTACCTTCACGGAATACGATTGTACCACGAAAAGTAAGACACACGCGTGGACTTCAAGACAATTCATCAACGAGTATCGATCGCTGAAATATCGATCGACGAATGGACCGTATCGTAACGATACGTGTACTTAATTAGAAAAGTGGTGTAATTTTTGAGCGCTATATCGTGGACCGTAGACGTGCAAGTATCACGTGATCGATTCTTTCTTTCGTAACGAGCCGCGACGAACCGCGTACCGTTAATCGGTTCTTCACCGTATCCTAATTTCTCTCGTCTTTTTCACAGATTTGATTTTGATGAGAGTACGTTCAGTCCGCCATCGCACGACGATAGCTTTTTCTATTTACGATATCCAAAGTCACAGAGTCGATTGAACAGTTCGGAAGAATTCCGGACGATCGATGAAGTTCCGAAGAAAGAAGGACAAACTGTCACATTGCCCACAAGCAGCGTAACAGCGGAGAAAGAGAAAACCGTTCCCGATCCGAGAAAGACGCAAGAAATCGATTTTAGCAAGCATCCTTTGGCGTGTCAACCATTCGTACCAGTTTCGACGACAAGTAAAGGTATGGTATACGTACATTCCTAGCAATTGTATGACCGAATCTGTAGATCAGTTAACCCGTTAATTGAACGACCCTTGGTTGCATACTAATTCATCGATCGTTTCAGAGATCGACACCCGGAATTCGAAGAGTTCGTTACACGAAAACATAAAGACAAAGTCCCAGGGGATAGACGATGGATTTCACGGCGAACCAGCGCTTTGCGGAAAGTCGATTGTTCTCGTAGCCAGTCAGATGATGTCGAATAAATTTCATGAAACGTTTACGGCCGAATCGGCCGGAAGTCAACCGAAGAAAGGGAGTAAATCCTTGCCAGCCACTCCGCTCGCCTCGCCCGTTCAGAGCCCGAACAGTTCGCCGAAAGCTCGTCGTCGCGTAACGTCGAATCGTTACTTCACCGGTTCGTTCCTTCTCGATCGCGAGAAGTATCAAGGAGGTTCGATCTTGGCGAGTATATTAGGACAGTCCAGGGAGATCGTCACGGCCAAGATCGAAGAAGAGGATGAGACGAACTTGGAGCCTTCGCCACCTTCATCCAGAGCACTCGGTAGAAAACGATCTATATCCTCTCAGAATCTGACGTATGTCGGAACCGATGATAAGTCGACCATTGGTTCTAATTTATTGCGAGCGAAACCATCGGAATTGAGAGAAATGAATTTCTGGTCACCGACCTCAATGTAATAGATACGGTCCACGAATATTCCGATTTTGTCTATCTTGTCTTTTATATCGTCATCGATACATCTATCCGTTTATGCTTGAAATTTGTTCATCTAAGGAACAAGATGTTAATAATTTAATAATATTGATAAATATGTTAATAATAATAATAATGTTGTATCGCAAGAACAATGAATAATAATAATAATAATGTTAGTTATTTTATAGCTGTTTAAATGAATAGTTTGGTACATATTTGCTTGCAGTTCTTTAGGTTTATTACTTTTCTGTCAAGCAGACGAATACCATGAAAAATGATCGTATGTTTTTTGCGTGTCCACCTGTAACGATTATTATTTGTTTGCGGGCATGTACTCGTAACGTGTTTGTACAAACGCACGACTCTTCTCTCAAATAATCTCTTGATTCGCGATGGCGTGGTAGTTAACTTTTAGCAATATACTTTCAATTAGTTTAGTTATTTGAAATAGCCGACCATAGACGAATAGAACTATTCGCTATGTTGGAGAAGATTATGTTTGTCAAATTTACAAATAATCCGTTTTTCAGTTAACGACAAGCATAAGTTACCTAGAACA
The DNA here is from genome assembly GCF_050947335.1 of Megachile rotundata. Lineage (NCBI taxonomy): Eukaryota > Metazoa > Arthropoda > Insecta > Hymenoptera > Megachilidae > Megachile > Megachile rotundata. Next base: position 11,183,068 of record NC_134995.1, read on the forward strand.
AGAAGTATATAATTTACACCGTTTAGTCAACTAGCGCTTCATCTTACTTGATTTTAGCTCGAGTAATGAAGGGAAGGAATTAAAAATAAGAAATATTTGTACCATATAATATACGATATGAGCATGTGTGAAAGCGCGTTTTGTTTAAAACGTTTACCGTACAAACGAGGATAGTAACGTTTAATGTAACATCCCCGTTGCGGTGGTCCCTAAGCCGGGTAATTAACGGTCGGTCATCGTTAATCTTTTTCCGTCGATAAACGTGATACCAACCGTCTCTCGTCAACGAAAGATAACGAAGTTATTATTCAGAGACCTTGGTGTACACGACATTCTCTCACAGCTGGATTATCGAGTTCGAAAGGAGAAAGTAACGCGATCGTAACGAGGACTAATTTTAGTAGATATATTCTAGAGTAACAATGAAGCGGATCAAACGTAGGAAAAATGTATGGGACGCGGAGCTGTTAGCGAAGTTGCGGCAGTAACTTGACGCGTCGCAACAACACGTTCGATCGATGAACCATCGATCAGCGTCACTAGCTACAAAATGCTCGAAGCTACGAATGGTAGAAACTCTCGATTCACATATTGTATCGTATTTTATAAAGATATGACAAATAAAAACAATCTTTTACGTTCTGTTTATCTTTTACTCACAAATCGTCGATCCTGCCATGAGTTACCTACACATCGAATCTCAACGTTCTCGATCATAGACGCGCGGTATCCAAATACGTTCAAACGTTGAAACAGTTCAATAGCAATTTACGAGGAGAACAAAATAAGAAAAAGAAATGAGTTCTTTCTGCCTCCGGGCCATACCTCTCATTGTCAGAGAAATCGGCCAACTTGGAGTCGTTGGCCATGCTCGTACCCTTACGCCTTACGCTTTGCCAATGTCAATTGCGCAACCGCCGCGATCAACGATAGGCCGATTACGTTCCCGTTCACTTTGCACCAACGTTGTTTCATTAACGTTCTCGCTTCTGCCTTTTTTTTCTGTCCGTTTCGATCTCGATTTTTTGTCGATAGAACGACTCGTAGATCGACTAGACTCGATACCCGAAATTACAAGTTTCAACGATTGAAAATTAAAGAGTAAAGTTTCGATCTCCTATTACTTTGATTACGATGATTTGAAATTAATTGCAAGGAAGAAGAGTATACTTTATTCACGCTGCTAAGTAATTCTATACTTTATACTGTGCACTCTATAATTCGAGGGATGGCTTGATTCGATAGCGAGAGGTATCGGTTGCCTCTCGAGATCTAAGTTAGCCAATTGCATGAATATCCAATGGTATCCGTCCTTTAGCCATAGGTGTACTTTTACGCGTAGGTGTTGCAATAATGCTCTACGACCCATGTTTCGATGAAATAAAACTCTTTTATTCTCCCGATGATTCTTCTTTATTTCCTTATGCTTCCTATCTCCACGTTATTTTGCTCAAATTAGCCCTGATACTCAAACAACCGATCTTTTAGGATCATCGCCGAAAAAACGTGCAAACTCGTCTGTGGTGTCTTGACCTCATACAGTAAGGCCCAGTATTACGCTTCAGTTTCATATAGGCGTGCATGCACGCTCATGTGCATGTATACCCACGTGTCGCAATATTGGCTGGTTGTAAACCATCCGTACAATACAGCTGCCTTCGGTCACTCGGACACCCGATATCGAGTTTTCGGTGAAAAAATCTTCCCAGCCGTCTGTCTGTCGGGGGTAGCTTTACTAGATCTCGAGTATAAATAGGCTGGCAGATTTGTCAAATGCATCCAAATCATTTGTTGCTTTCAAACCGTAAGGAAAACAGCAATCCTCAACCCGCGTCATCATGTTTAGGGTGAGTAACCGCTTACACAGTAAAAATAAGCTGATCACAATTTTGAACAAACGTTTCAATACGAAACGCTTACCAATCATATTTCATTTTGATTTTCCCGTAACGAGTATGCGAAAAAGAAAATTTTCAAATGGGGATTGAATAGTTTGGGGACGGAGGATAAAGGGGGCAGAAAATATTAAAATATGTAAGTTGTTAACAAGGATTTGTTTGATTACAGTTCTTGGTAATCTGTGGTTGCTTGCTGGCAGTCGGGCAGGCCGGAGTAATCGGTGGTGGTTTACTCGCAACCGCGCCTGCAGCGCTTGCCGTGCAGCCAGCAGCAGCTTCCCTTCCTTTGAACGCAGCCGCCGCGGTGGCAGTACCAACGATCGCCACGTCGACCTCTAACGTGATTCGGGGTATCGGTAACTTAGGTGCCATATCAGCCTACTCGAAGAGCGTAGATACGCCATTCAGTAGCGTCAGGAAAGCGGACGTGCGCGTTAACAATCCTGGAATCGTGACGGCGACCGCTGTGCCCGCCCCAGTAGTCGCGGTCGCTAATAGCGCCGTTGCAGGTACCTGATTGCTGGGTGCCAATTAACAATTTCTAATAGCCCCCTACGAACATACTTTACTCTCTTTTATCGCTAGACACCGGGAGATTCGCTTTTCTCGTGTACCTTTTCTCACATTTTTCACTCATGTCAACGTAGTCGCGCATACGTGCTCGTACATACGAGCGATATCGGGAAGATCGAGATCGGGCGCTCGGCAATCGCTTGCCGACACGCTTCCTTTCTATGCATTAGAACTAGAACCGATATTATTAGTCCGCTTTTCTCGTATCTGCTTTGCGCTCTATCGTTCTAATCACGTCATTCTACACTTTACGCCTGACTTTCCCCTTTTATTTCTTTTCACTTCTTTGTTATCGTCACCGTTGTTATCGTTATCGTTTACTGTACCTATCGTTCGATATGTTCTCTGTCAATACGTTCATGCACATACGGATCCAAAAGAATAGCTTTGTACGGTTATAATCGGTAACGATCGCCAACGCGACAACGGTTCTCGATCAAATTTGCCGTTAGTTTGTCTAAAGTGTAAAACGACTCAGGATGATTCACCATAATGTACCGGCGAAACGTTTTCAGCTCCAGTTACTGCTGCTCTTGCCGCGCCTACGCTCCTCGCTCCTGGACTGACTACCGCGATCGCAGCCGGACCCACCATCGCCACCGGCATCGCTGCCGCTCCCTTGGGACTCAACGGGCTAGCTTTGAACGGTTTGGGAGCCGTCAAGGTCCTCTAAGATTCCTTAGCCGAACATGATCACGCGGACCGTCGCGTTGTGCAAGATTCGATCCACATTCGATTCTTCGCCAATGTCGACTGCACCTTGTTAACGTTCGTACCCTCGATAACTTTGCACCGTTTCGGCGCAAACGATCTACATGTCACAGAATGTAATAACAGAATCGAATAAACGTAAAATCGTTATGATACATCCAGTTCTTATCTTATCTTTTACCAACTTTCCTGCTACTTCGCGTTAATATGTTCACCGATCTATGTCGATCGAATTGTTTTACTTACCTAGATATCTATGTACAATTTAACTAGAAATATCTACATACAATTTACCTGACTATCTGATATAACGATTTATCTGCTGTGAACATACAATTTATCTGACTGGAAGTACATGCGAAATCGAGAATGATCAAAATAAAACATCATACAAGTAATACGAAACTTTTAACATCCTAAGTCGACAAAATGTAAAACAATGAACGATGTAACGAACGAGGAGGGAAGAAGTGATAATACATTCGTGTACATTTCAGTTAGGCCTGTTGTATTTAATAAATAAGAATAGGTGTACAAAAGCATAGAAATACAGGTCGGTATTTGCGGTAGAAGTACATTGGTGAAATATTACCGCGTCTTATCTATCGAAGAAACGAGGCAATGGTCGAATTACCAGGAGTACGAGACACCGATAGGACTGCTGTAAGCCATGTGCGAAACAGCAACCGCCGGCGAGTAAGCAACACCGAGGAGCTGGTTAGAATGAGCGATCGGTGCGGCGGCGGCAAGAGGTGCCGCGTATTGTGTCGCCACATGTGCGAAGGGTGCAGCGTGCGCGTAGATGGCCGGGTTCGTTACGCGGATATCGGATTTGCTGGAGCTGGAGAACGGTGTGGAAATCGTTTTCGATTGGGTAGCGATCTGAGCCAGATTTCCAGAACTGCGAAGAATATTGTCGGACGTGGATGTCAAGGCTGCGGTCGTCAAGGTGTATTGTGCGGGGCTGGGTAGAGGTGCCAAGAAACCGGCATTGCTCGATGCCACCCAGCAAGCGACCACAAGAATTACGATCTACGGGTAGAAAGAATTTAGAAACACTCGATTAAATCCTCGAAGTTCTTTGACTTACCTTGGAGAACATTGTAAGGCGTAGAGAATCGGGTTGTTCGTCGACGACGTACGAAGGCAAATGCGTGTCGAACGTTTGGTAGCCGAATTCTTATATAGGCCGAACGACTAAGCGAGCGAGATGGACATTTCGCCGAATCAGGTGGGGTACAAGGGCGTGTTTCGGCCGGGCACCCGAAAAACTTTCGCCATAACAACGCGCGTGCGATTATTCGCTCGCTTTTCTCGGGCCACGCCCGATCCCCTTTTCTGCTTTCTTTGCCTTTATAACCTTCCTCTCGACAAAATCACTTATTCCGTCCGACCTTGGACTAAAAATCCAAAACCGCGCTGCGGCGACTGGTTTGCTTGCGGAAAAAGAACGCTATGAGATCCGCGTGTATCCCCTTCTTGCTAAATTCCCTCGCTGTAACATACCGATCCGTAACGTTTAAACTTTAATAGCTACTGCTTTCTAAATGATTCGTGTCTATGAAATTTAACGTAACCGATCTCCATCTTAATGTTCTTCAAATTCTACTTCGATCTTTTCCACCCTCTCTTGAATGAAACACACGGTTTTACGTATAACTTGAAAAATGCAGATTTATCCTGTAACATAGATGGAGACCTATCATTAGAAAAGCAATGTAATTAAGTGACAAGTAAAATGTTGCGTTAATTTATATGCTCTCTCATTTCATTGTATGTGCTCCATAGTCATCGATTTTTAAAAATAGAGCCGCTAGCTCTGCCCAACGGCGAGCGGAGGAACCAAAACAGCCTACATTCATTTATTGAGTGAGCGAGCCGAAAGCGAGCGAATATTTCGGCACTTTGACGACGTAGTACGGTTCCTGAGGCATTTAGAAACAAATTTCTATTAGGGTTTGATGCGTTTCGATGCCTAATAAAGCCAGAAAATCAATTTTTGTCGAATTCGGTCGAAAACGGTACAGGTGGCGCCATCTAGCGGCGAGCGGCGGAACTACGAAAAACTAAAATTTCGATTTTCTCCGAAATTAGACAATTTTACGTATTTCGGAGAGTCAGAAATTGTTCTGTGACCTCTTTAGAACCTATATATTGCCGCAAGAACCTCCTAGAAGCGCTAGAAAAGACAATAAGAAAATAGCCCATTTCATGGACTAAAAAATTGCCGTCCATCTAGCGGTGAAAGTTGGAACTACAAAAATATAAAAATGCGATTTTCTCGAAAATTAGCGAACTTAGAGTACTTCTGAGGCTCAGAAAGTGTTATGTGATCGCATTGGAAGCAAAATAACGCAATAAAAGTTTCCTGAAAGCTTTAATAAAGAAAATAAAAAAATGTCATTTTATGGAGAAAATTTGTGGCGCCATCTAGCGGCGAAACTGCAAACTAAACTGGAAAAACGTATGTCCGGACACGCGTTAAGGAAAATATAAAAATTAATATTTCGCAACTCTGACGACATAGTATGCTTCTTTAGACATTTTAAAGCAATTTTTGTTAAATAAGTTATTCTTCTTTTTGCCTATTAAGTCCAGAAAATCAATTTTTATTTGACCCCTTTACGGCCTGTTCGGACATAAGTTTTTTCAGTTTAGTTCGCAGTTTCGCCGCTAGATGGCGACACAAATTTTCTCCATAAAATGACATTTTTTTTATTTTCTTTATTAAAGCGCTTAGGAAACTTTTATTGCATTATTTTGCTTCTAATGCGATCACATAACACTTTCTGAGCCTTAGAAGTATTCAAAGTTCGCTAATTTTCGAGAAAATCACATTTTTATATTTTTATAGTTCCAACTTTCACCGCTAGATGGACGCTAATTTTTTAGTCCATGTTTTGACCTTTTTTTTTATTTTCTTTTCCAGCGCTGTGAGGAGATTCTTGTGGCAATATATAAATTCTAGAGAGGTTACAGAACAATTCCTAACCTTCCGAAATACGTAAAATTGCCTAATTTCGGAGAAAATCGAAATTTTAGTTTTTCATAATTCCGCCGCTAGCCGCTAGATGGCGCCACTGGTTCCATTTTTGTAAAAAATTCAATTAACGTTGATTAGTGTGCTACATATTTATTAATATTGATTTTATAATGCTTGGAATATATTCCATTATACTCGAGTATAGTGAAATATTAATTTTTTATCATCGCTAGGTATACTTTTATTGGTATTACAAAATGGCCGCTAGATGACTAAGCATTGCAAGGTCCATGGAATGCAATCATTTTAATTTTCGATTCTAACATTCAAATTAAAGTTAGTTGAGCTTGATTGAATTAACAAGACATTACATGTGTCCTAATAACACGTTTAGCTTGCATATTTTACAATAAAAAGCAGTTTGTCTGTAAGTTAGTTTCTTCATCCACCACTGAGTGACGCTGACAGTACCGTTAAAAAAGCGCGCATTTATTTGAAATAAAACATCCACCTCTGCTCTTGAAACTTGAATACAACATGATCAATTTATAGTATTTCTTGCTAGAAAGCTAATTTGTAGTTATGTGTGCTACTGTTGATTGCACTGCATTGATATCTGAATAAACAGTATCCTTAATAATCTGCATTTAGAATTTAATTCAATCACTAGTCAATAAGTGGTTAGGTTAATCGATTGCAGTCATTTCACGCAAAATATTTTCATTTCGATATGAGAGGAATGAAAATTGTCGTACGATAAATAGAAACACTTCATTACAACAACGTTTTTCATTTAATCTTCGTTCGAGTATCGATACTGTCCTGATACCTGAAAACACAAAAACAATATCTGACAGACAACCATGTTGGAAAATAATTTATTGCAATGAAAAATAATTTGTAATCGATGGTGACGTAACGATCAGCAAGTTATCGAGACTATAGCAAAAGTCATGGTGACCGTAAGAATAAGTGGCTGGCTAGTTACCTGTACCGGCTAACACGCGCTTGCATACTAGCGCTCGCGCATCGGTCTTCGCTTACCTGTTAACACGGCAGTCACCTTGTAGCGTGGAGCGGAACGCCATGTCGTGGTCGAGGCGTGCAGCGGGCATGCTGGAGAGTGCATATTAGACGGCGCGAGGCGCTCAAGCTCGAGCATTCGCCGACGAACGCTCGGTGAGGTCGGTGTTGAAGTGTTTTCGTGGATCGCGTTTTCGTTCGCGTATGTCTGATCCCTCCAAATTTCGTCGTAACTCGTTCGATCCCGTAACAGTGAACAGTATCGAACCTAAACAAACGAACGCGAAGTTACGCAGCGGGTGATTCGATCGCGAAATTCAGTGAATTTATTGTCACAAGTGGATAACAGGTAATTTATTTCGAAGCTTCCCACATTTTTACGTCAAACGATATCGCATGGCGTCACTGTAAAGAAAGGAAACTACTTGTTCGCGCGTACACGGTTAACATCTGTTCGCTGTTTAATATTTGCACACGATGGTCGACCTTCTGGAGGTCGTGGATTCAATGGCTTTTCGTTACACCTGAATTGTCACTTTTGAAACGCCTTCGAGTTATCTTTCGTTTGTCCGCAAATACATACACCAGTAGGTTAACCTCTTTTCTCGCTTGGTACGCCTGTGCCGTGTCTGTCATCCGACGAGCACCATATTACGGTTGCCCGCGATAAAATGTTTAAAGCGTGAACCAGCTCCGGTCGGTGTACGCGTGTTGTTTGTAAAAGAAACGCGAACGCAGACGATCCGGTACACGTTATTGATACCGAAATACAATTACATTTTACGCGTAAAGCGTTCACGAATGTTCGATTTCGATCTTGCAGGGATCATGTTGCCTTCCGAACAATGTTACGTTATTCCGTATTTCCGCAATAAATAAACCTTCGCTGACAATAAAGTGCGTTATCTAATCTCAGATAATTTAACCGGTAACAAAACTTAAACATAAATTAATTCGTGAAATGGATCTCCTTTAGAGGTACTGCTATCGATTATCGATAAATTATCGGTGTCTTATTGATACTTAAGACTAATGAGAGTGAACTGGATGCAAAATGTACTAGTCTGCCTAGCCTATAACCTAAACCTGTACCAGCGTTTCTCGTCGTAACTTTCCCGCTATGTAATCTACCCTCGACATAACCTAAATTCGATTTAATCATCACCGGCGTAACGTATCCTACCCTATCCTAACCACGATGTATCAATTAGATTTAAACAATAAAATTGCTTATTGAATTTGTACTGTTACATTTTGTAACAGTTAATCTTATTTGTATATCAACGACCAAGTGTACGGATAACATAAATACGTACGTTCAATTTTAGTGTTAAAAACACGTTTACAGATTTAGTGATACTTTATATTACTTTATATTAGATTTAGATACTTTATATTACATTAAACAAATACTTGTATGGCATACAATAACAATCGATATATCGAATTGACGATAATAATATTAATAACAGCACTTTTACTCTTTTCGTCTTTGCTCGTACATCTTCGTCTCTCTTCGCCCTTCCTCGTCCCTTTTCGGTTCTCGTTTGAAAGTATACGAATATATCCGCGATATTTCCTGCAAAATTAACCTAAAAAGGAGCATCGGTTTTCTCGATATGTATTTGAAAAATCGTGGGCCGAAAAGGTCGCGCGAAAGAAAGACGGGAAGGAAGAAAGAAATAAGGAAAAAAGTAAAAATTCGAACGGCGCGACGTATGAACTGCAAGATCACGTGGGCGGTGCTCGAAGTCTAGTTCTCCGCGCGTCTTGCTTCCAGTATTCGTCTGTCCGTCGGAGAGAGCGAGTGGCTCGGCTGTTGGCGCTCGGTGGCGCGCGCGCGCGCCGTCTAACCTTTTTTTCGTAATCGGAACGAGCCGACGTTGGCGGCGCCAAGCGAGAAGAGAAGATGAGGAGGGAGGCCGTCGACCCGTTATAAATGGAACTAGCAAGACAGCATTTCTTGAATCGTTTCTTGTGTTATTATTCGCAGCGTGTCGGCGCACTGGCCCGCATGTTTGCTCGCGGTGCGACCGGAACGTCGTCCGCCGCCGACATTATCATCACCGTGGTCCAGGAGGCGCAGTCGAATCGTGGCCGGGCTGGAAAGTGTTTTCGAAAGGAAAAAAGAGAAATCTCGAGAACGAGAAAGCGGCATTTTTGACGGCACCACGCTCTTCTTTAGTGTATCTTCGTTATCGGTGACAAACTTCGAAGGAAAAAAAGGAGGGTTGCTCGTGGCGACACTGCGCGCGATTCCAGAAATCTGCAAAACGCGGTAAGTCGGTAATGACCGTTTCTCCGTTGCAAAATCGTCTCGAGACGCTCGGCACCGACTTCGTGATTGCGACGATCTAACAGTGAATCACAAGAGCGACATTTCGAAAGATCGATGTGTCGTCGAGTCTGAAAAGGTGGTTGTTACTCAACGCAGTTTATCGCGCCGTTGGGGAGCGTGGTTGGAATAAACGTCGCATTTCAAACTGCTCCGTGAAGTTGTCCGTAGTTCGAACGTGATTAGTGGAAGAACAACCGAGTGCTACCAAGTGAATAAATAGAAGCTTTGTACAGAGACAAAATTATCGAAGAAACAGATCCTCGTCGTAGAAATTGTCTCGAGTGTATACGAAAGCTTGTTACGAACCGGACAGAGTTCTGTCGAATTTAACGGTTCTCTTTGTGTAAACATTGACGTTCGTGAAGTAATCTGCCTGTAAACAATTTTTTGCGGTCGTTCTGCGTACGTGCGCGATGTGAATACATTTTTTATGGTGATAAACAACGCGAACAGTGTTGATCGGACAGTATATAATGTGCAAGGGCGGTTCGAATGACACCTAACATCCACGTCTGATGACAAACGTCAACAGGATCAGGGTGGTCGTCCTCGGCGGCCCCAGAGTTGGAAAATCAGGTAACCTAATTTTTTATAAATTTACAGAAAAATTTATTTACTGTATACCTTAATCCAGTTAACGGAATTATTTCGAATACTTTATTCGAAGTTGTTTTGCACGTATGAAAATATAAATCGAAGTACGAATATAGAATAGAGACATATAAATACAGACAACTAGTGACGCACTTTGGATTTGAGAAACTATTTTCGAATGAAAAATAAGTTCTTATAAATAAGCTTTCATGAGGTCGGAAATATGTCTTATTTACTCGTGTTTCGATTCATTGGATCGCTTCCTGAGAATTCTTGTTGTTCTTATAAACAGATACCGTTTTTTAACCGCAGTAATTGCTCGAGTCACACTTTCCTTTTATCTATAAATTAGACATTTAGTTAGATGGCACTTTCCACGCGACAAAGCGATGGCCGTATCAGTTACGGTATAAAGTATCATCAATTTTCAGCGAGCAGAGAAAATGATAATTTGAAATTCAAATTGATCGAATGAAATAACGATGAATAAGTTCCGAGCCGCACGATGATCATTCTTTTCCGTGCACAATACCGTACCTAATTACTCGAACGTTCTATCGATAGTATTGCTTATATTCCAAACAATCGAATTCCTCGTGTAATCGCACGATCTATCGAACGGCGAACGAGCGTTCGGAACGAGCATCATTGTGTTACGATTATGGGAAGGTGCACACCATCGCATCGGTATGGATTATAAACGTATCAGAGAAGGATATTAATTACGGTGGACAGTACCAATATTGTGTCGTGTAAAGCGTGTAATTTCTGCACGTCTGTCTAATAGACCGGCGACGGATTGAATGAAAGTGCCGTTAAGATGAATACGTATAGTCTTTCCTATAATACATCGCATTAGTTAGCTCGACAGTCGTGCGACGCGTACAAAACGAACAAATCAAGGCAATGATAGTTCGTTGACCTCGAATTAATTCTATTAATAACCGCGCGATATCGATACCCCGATTGAACCGCGTCGACATTGTTACGAAATTTTCATTTTCAAAATATCCAAAATGATCAAATTATCAAATAAAGTCAACAGCAAACGAGTCAAATAGAATAAAAAGTCGAAAGTCAAAATTAAAAATCTCGGGAATTAGATCGTGTGCCACATAAGCTTTAGAAAGTTCGGTTAGATCAGAGAATCGTATTCGATCTTTAACGCAGATTATTCGAAATCGTTACAGGTAATTTGTAATGAATGTCGTTCGTCGAGCACATGTACCTGATCTCGTACTTCTTATAACTTTGAATATCGCTAGATCTCGAGACCTACGCAATCTACAGGTCATCTGAGATCTTGTCTGTCGAGATATCGATGCTTCTGCGTTAACGCGTGTAAGGAACCTTCGCGCTATTCTGATTAATTAACAGGGTATTCGGAAAATTCGGAAGAAGTTCGTAAGAGCTGCAAAATTAGATATCAGAGCTCCTAGATTTTGTGGATCAATTGTGTCAATGGAATAATTATAAAGTCTCGATTGGAAATAATTCGAGAAGTTCGCAAATCTGAGAGCTACAAAATTAGATCTCAGAGTTTCTAGATTTCGTGGATCAATTGTGTCAAAAGAATAATTATTGTTCTTGTAATAAGTCTTGACTGGCAATAATTCGAAAGAAATTCGCAAATCTGAGAGCTCAAAATTAAATATCAGAGCTTCTGGATTTCGTGGATCAATTGTGTCAATGGAATAATTATAAGTCTCGATTGGAAATATCCGAGTGGCAAGGAATGAAATGACGATTACTTTTTTCTTTTTCCTGTCTGGCCGGCACTTTTTAAACGGTAATAAAGTCAGGCCCAAATGAATTTATGTATACTTCGCTCGACGTGGAAGTGTGCACCGGCTTCCAATTGCCACTTCAATAGGCGTTAACGCAGATAAATGGATCTGAGTGTAATCATCGGTTACCATCCGCTTTTCTATTCAACGTGCTCTATGGGAGTTGGTATAATTGGGATTTCTGGGTTGAGACGCTTTGCTAAGGACAAAATTCGACTATATTTTGTAGGATGAAATGCCTTTTGATAATGTGGGAGCTTGGGAGTTTAGGAGCTTGGGAGTTTGGGAGCTTGGGAATTTGGGAGCTTGGGAGTTTGGAAGTTTGAGAGTTTGAGAGCGTGGAGGTTTGGGAGCTTGGGAGTTTAGGAGCTTTGGAGTTTAGGAGTTTGGGAGTTTAGGAGCTTGGGAGTTTGAGAGCTTGGGAGTTTGGAAGCTTGGGAGTTTGGAAGCTTGGAAGTTTGGGAGCTTGGGAGTTTGGAAGCTTGGGAGTTTGGGAGCTTGGGAGTTTAGGAGCTTGGGAATTTAGGAGCTTGGGAGTTTGGAAGCTTGGGAGTTTAGGAGCTTGGGAGTTTGAGAGCTTGGGAGTTTGAGAGCTTGGGAGTTTAGGAGCTTGGGAATTTAGGAGCTTGGGAATTTAGGAGCTTGGGAGTTTGGAAGCTTGGGAGTTTAGGAGCTTGGGAGTTTGAGAGCTTGAGAATTTGGGAGCTTGGGAGTTTAGGAGCTTGGGAGTTTGGAAGCTTGGGAGTTTAGGAGCTTGGGAGTTTGAGAGCTTGGGAGTTTGGGAGCTTGGGAGTTTGAGAGCTTGGGAGTTTGAGAGCTTGGGAGTTTAGGAGCTTGGGAATTTAGGAGCTTGGGAGTTTGAAAGCTTGGGAGTTTGGGAGCTTGGGAGTTTGGGAGCTTGGGAATTTAGGAGCTTGGGAGTTTAGGAGCTTGGGAGTTTAGGAGCTTGGGAGTTTGGGAGCTTGGGAGTTTGAGAACTTGAGAGTTTGGAAGCTTGGGAGTTTGGGAGTTAGGAAATCTGAAGATTTAGAAGGTAGAAAGCTTGGGAACTTGGGAGTTTGGGAGTTTGGAAACTTGGGGGTTTGGAAACTCGAGAATTTGGGAACTTGGGAGTTAGGAAATCTGAAGATTTAGAAGATAGAAAGCTTGGGAACTTGGGAGTTAGGAAATCTGAAGATTTAGAAGGTAGGAAGCTTGGAAACTTGGGAGTTTGGGAGCTTGAGAAAAAAAAAAGAAATGGGTCAAATGGGTGTATTTGAGGAGACCTGTAAACTTAAGGAAAATTGCACTTCGTTGGTGTAACTAGGATTCATGAGGATTCGTAGTTCACAACTTAGATTCGGGGTGATCTAAGACCTGCGAGTTTGCTAATAACAAAATGACCATGGCTGTAACAGAGATTTCCATGCCGATCTAAGACCTTATCTTTGCTAATGACAGAATTCAACTATATTTGATGCTATGATTAGCACTAACTTCTGACCCAGTTGGTATAGCTGGGATTTCTGGGTTGAGACACTTTGCTAAGGACAAAATTCAACTATATTTTATAGGATAGCCTTTTGATAATGTGGACATTTGGAAACTGAAGAATTTGGGAATTAAAGATTTGAAAATTCGGGAATTTCTGATACTTGGAATGAGGATGTGAGGATGTGAATGAGAAAGATGTGGAATGCAACCACCTTGGTCCCTGCCTAACACTCCTAGCTCCTATCTAATACCTATACCTATCTAATACTGGTCCCGAAAGAGTGAATGACACCCTAAGTCCATATAAACGCACCCACTCAACATACCACACGAAAATTCCATCAGTTTGAATTCCAATTAGAAGCTAGATGCAATCTCCAAGGTAAAAATCATTCATTCAAGGATTCAGTTTATTCGAAAACACGCAGATTCGCGGCAAGATGATAAGGAAAGGCTCCGGTGCGTAAACTCGGCATGCAGGAATAGGTCGAAGGCAAACGGGAGAGCATGGTCGGTAACAGAACGGATGTATCGGATGTCCAGATCTCTGAACCTGCTGCCGTGCAGGATTTTTCGTAGCTCAACGACCTGCTGACCACTCTCAGCCTGATATCCGATAACGTCCGAGGAGGTCCTTATTATACCCGCCAGGAGACACTGCAGCCTCTCTCACGACTTTTACGGATTCCATGAGTAGGGAATATCCGTTTACTCATCAAACAGTGAGAACGCAATTTTCGATTGGGGTATTGTCTTCTGAACGCGGTTTCAGTGGCTACTTGTGTTAAATCGCTTTTAGGCTTTTGGGTAAGGGGTTGCGTGAAATAAAATATACTTGGAGTATGTCAGAGTGATGATTTAGAAAGATAAATCGAATGGTCGAAGAAATCGGTGCTTATAGACAGTTAGAACTAACTAAAACATATTACTGACAGTACATCTATGCTTGGAGTACTCGCTCTGGACTCTAATTAAATAATAACTTCAAAGAATATTCTCCAAATGTGGTATAAACATGGTCAGTGCTTTAACTCCAGCAGTATACCATACCCCTCATTTTTTTATTTCAATCTTCTCTCTACTCCAATCCTACTCTACTTCCTAACACATTAACCTTGAAATATCTAAAAGTCCCCAACTTCTAAAAACCTAATCTACTCCAATCTTACTCTACTTCCTAACACATTAATCTCGAAATCTCTAAAAGTCCCCAACTTCTAAAAACCTAATCTACTCCACCTATCCAGAGAAATCATCACATCTATACTTTTGATTTTATTCGACATCCCAGCACGTCACATAACTAATAATAAACCGGCGTTAAATCAGTTTTGTTGGTCGAATTCTTGAACACATTCCTGTTTGTTGTACCTCGTTAATATTCCGTCAGTTGTTTCAATATTTTACAAGACGAATTTTTCCCCACGGAAGAAACAAATTCGGTTGTCGCGGCACACGTGCTGTTTCAGGAAACGTGTGCGCATAAATGAGCGTATGAAGAATGAATCAGACGATTTATTATCGCGTATTCACGACCCAAAACCTCTCGGTTCCTCTTGATTCATGCGATTGGACCAAATTCTGCTCCAACAGAAATAAACGTATATTTGATTGTTAAGGGGTCGTAAAATAATGAGTTTAAATCCCTCTTGTAATCGTAACAATTTATTTTTAACTCTACGATCGGTTAAACAGAAATTTAAGTAGTTTATTAAGGTTGTACTAAGTAATATTTCAGTACTGTTTATTAGGAATTAAATTTGTTCAACTAACTATTATTTAATTTAATTTTAAATTGTGAATAAATTTTATTTAATTTAAATTGTTCGTGGTTCATCTTGTAGTTCTTCAAAAATTCTTACATTCAATTAATTAAGCTACACATAAAATCTCCGCATACCCAGCGTACTCTACAATGTAAATACCGCTTATCTTCGATTGTAAATATGTTTCTTCGAGTCTCGTGCGGAATTAAATTCTCCGTATCGATGATAAGTCTGTATTTTTCGGTTCCTATTCTGACGTCAGATGCGAGAAAAATGCTTTAAAAATAACGAACGCGAGTCCAGTAGTAATACTAAAAATAAGTGGTTTCCACAGTACGGATAAAGATAACGGAGCATAAATATTTCGCTGTTTATATACTTTTTGTGCTCTCGAGATGCGGGTGGGGAATTTGGGGATATGGAAAATTAGAAGGTAGGGAGTTTGGGAAGTTGGGAGTTAGGAAATCTGAAGATTTAGAACGTGGGAAGCTTGGGAACTTGGGAGTTTGGGAGCTTGGGAGTTTGGGAGCTTGGGAGTTTAGCAGCTTGGGAGTTTGGGAGCTTGGGAGTTTGGGAGCTTGGGAGTTTGGGAGCTTGAGAATTTGGAAGCTTGGGAGTTTGGGAGCTTGGGAATTTGGGAGCTTGAGAGTTTGGGAGCTTGGGAGTTTGGAAGCTTGGGAGTTTGAGAGTTTGGGAGTTTGGGAGCTTGAGAATTTGGGAGCTTGGGAGTTTGGGAGCTTGGGAATTTGGGAGCTTGAGAGTTTGGGAGCTTGGGAGTTTGGAAGCTTGGGAGTTTGGGAGCTTGAGAGTTTGGGAGCTTGGGAGTTTGGAAGCTTGGGAGTTTGAGAGCTTGGGAGTTTGGGAGCTTGAGAATTTGGAAGCTTGGGAGTTTGGGAGCTTGGGAATTTGAGAGCTTGAGAGTTTGGGAGCTTGGGAGTTTGGAAGCTTGGGAGTTTGAGAGTTTGGGAATTTGAGAGCTTGGAAGTTTGGGAGCTTGAGAATTTGGGAGCTTGGGAGTTTGGGAGCTTGGGAGTTTGGGAGCTTGGGAATTTGGGAGCTTGGGAGTTTGGAAGCTTGAGAGTTTGAGAGCGTGGAGGTTTGGGAGCTTGGGAGTTTGGGAGCTTGGGAGTTTGGGAGCTTGGGAGTTTGGGAGCTTGGGAATTTGGGAGCTTGGGAGTTTGGAAGCTTGGGAGTTAGAAAATCTGAAGATTTAGAAGGTAGAAAGCTTGGAACTTGGGAGTTTGGGAACTTGAGAGTTTGGGAACTTGGAAGTTAAGAAACCTGAAGGTTTGGAAGCTAGGAAGTTTCGGAACTTGGGAGTTGGGAAACTTGAAGATGCAGAAGATAAGAACTTTAGAAACTTAGAAATTAGGAAATTTATAACTTAGTAAGTTTGCAAACTTCATAGTTAGCAAAACCCAAAAATTTAGACGGTAGTCCACAAACTTGAAAGTTAGGTATCCCAAAAATTTAGAAGGTAGTCCATAAACTTGCAAGTTAGTATACCCAAAAAATTAGAAGGTAGTCCATAAACTTGCAAAATTATACCCAAATATCTAGAAGGTTTTCCTAAATTGGCAAACGAACTAATTTGGCCTACATCCTTCACGAATTCGTTTAAGTACAACACGCATTATCGTGTATCGCGAAGCAACGTGGTAATTTACGAGCACGTCGTACGAGATCCAACCGATAAAGCTCCGTTGACGCGTTCAATTCAGACTTATGAACTAGACGAAGGCATTCACAAAGCTCTCCGTGGAGTTTCTTCGGTGCATCGCACACGACACGCTTCGTAACAATACGAGACAAGCGCAACACAGTCTAGGCATACCTAGCTTCACGTGTATGGATTCTACGATCTTGCCGCCATAAATTTCTCGTCGTCGCACGGTGAACTTCTACTTCCATCTGATACGTGTCTTGGATTTCCCTCGGCTCTGAACTTTCGTTCGACGTGGTTAGAGAGTTTACACGTATTTTCGTTCGACACAAAGGTATACAAATTGCGAGTACCTCAAATGTCAGCTGTTAGCTGAGGATCCTCGGGCGAAACGGATCGTGTGCCACTTTGGTCTTACGAGCTTTCGGTAACCTCGCTGATTTAAGTTCGTGGAATTCGAGATGCCTTGAGACGAATCTGGAGCCTACGAAAGCTTAGGATGCGGATGTCTGAACTCGAAAATTCAGGATTTACGGTTGAAAGTTCAACTCTGGGTGCGTCTTATTACTCAGATGCCAGATATCTAAATCTTCAGGTTTCTTAACTCCTAAGTTCCTAAACTTCCAAGCTCCCAAACTCCCAAGCTCTCAAACTCTCAAGCTCCCAAACTTCCAAGCTCTCAAACTCTTAAGCTTCCAAACTCCCAAGCTTCCAAACTCCCAAGCTCTTAAACCTCCAAGCTCCCAAACTCCCAAGCTTCCAAACTCCCAAGCTCCCAAACTCCCAAGCTTTCAAACTCCCAAGCTTCCAAACTCCCAAGCTCCCAAACTCCCAAGCTCCCAAACTCCCAAGCTCCCAAACTCCCAAGCTCCCAAACTCCCAAGCTCCTAAACTTCCAAGCTCCCAAACTCCCAAGCTTCCAAACTCCCAAGCTCCCAAACTCCCAAGCTCCCAAGCTCCCAAGCTCCCAAACTCCCAAGCTCCTAAACTTCCAAGCTCCCAAACTCCCAAGCTTCCAAACTCCCAAGCTCCCAAACTCCCAAGCTCCCAAACTCCCAAGCTCCCAAGCTCCCAAGCTCCCAAACTCCCAAGCTCCTAAACTTCCAAGCTCCCAAACTCCCAAGCTTCCAAACTCCCAAGCTCCCAAACTCCCAAGCTCCCAAACTCCCAAGCTCCCAAACTCCCAAGCTCCTAAACTCCCAAGCTCACAAACTCCCAAGCTTCCAAACTATCAAGCTTCCAAACTCCCAAGCTTCCAAAAATCCCTTCGAGTTAATTGTACCTCTATTACCTTACAATGGTTATGCAAAATAACTAACGTCCTCCGAAAAAAACAGCGATTGCCATTGACGAGCGACAAGAAAGAAAGTCGGAAAGAAGGGAGTTCCCGAAGGTGGAAAAATTCTGCGTCAAATACGTAATACCGATAATGAATGGCCACGGTGAACAGGAAATGTCATTAATAGGAATGCTCGTACACTCGTCCGACGTTATGAATGCGCATACGTATATGTGTGCATTTGTAATAAATTTCTTCGTTACTTACGTACGAGACAGAATTCAACATGTCGCCGACGTGTACGTATCCTCTCGTTCGACCCTTGAAGACTTATTGAGTACATAGATCCGTGCTGGTCTCGTACTCGTCGAGTACTCTCGTATATATATACACCGTTTATAAATCTGTCGTCGGTTCGTTTCTTTTAGAGAGACCAAACGACGAACTTGATTCACGACTAGACCTATACGATTTAGCGTTGATTGCCTTATTCGAATTAATTCAGTTTTTATCTTTGGAGATTGGGACTTTAATTAAGTTGGTACTTTAATTAAATTGGTAATTAAATTGCTACTTTAATTAAATTGGTAATTCAATTGGTACTTTAATGTGTGTCTGGTGAGTTGGCCAGATTCATCTGCCAACTTACCAGGTGCAGTATATACATTGATAGAGATCAATTTTTATTATGTGTGTACATTAATTTTATAACAAAAGTATGCAAAGTTACATTATTCAGTAATGAGTTTATTTTAACGTAAAATTGTCTGCGATTTCTAAAATTGTGCAATAAAATGTATTAGATATATTGAACCCAGATTAAATATAAATTCGGAAAGCATAAATCAGAGAAATCGCTTTTCACTAACGTAAACCAGTTTCAGTTAAATTTAAGAAACGAACTGGAACTTTCATTCGGTATCGACTGCAGTTCGCCAATTCTCGAGCTTGCTAAAGGATCGATAGGAAAGAATAACATATTAAAAAGATGTAAAGGAACGTTGCGGTTTCGCTATTTACGTTTGCAACATTTAAGTAGAAAAACTTAATTTCCCCGTGTCTGAAACGTTTAACGTGTTTTGTTCTTGTTCTAGCTGTGGTCGTACGCTATTTAACGAGGCGATATATCGGCGAGTACAGCTCAACCAGTGGTAAGTCTTTTTTTATTATTTATAATCGAACGTTTCGGTTGTTGGGAATCAACATCCATCTTTTCTGTTACTTTGAGAGTATCCTCTCGGTTAGAACGTGGACTTGAACCCGTCGGTGCAGCTTTTTGTTTTGCAGCAGATCGACTGATTGCTTTATTACCGGCGCTGCTCCGAGACGAGAGAATCGTTTAGTTTTTGCCTTTTCGATACGAAATTACCTTCATAATGAAGCGGAACGGTGTCTTCGGACGGGAAAATATCACGTTTTATCGTCGATTATCGTCACCCGTATATAAAATTTATTTGAACGTTGTCTTAATTGAAATTTTTCAAAAACTCCGACACAGCTTTAATGGCGCACAGATTAATCTGCCGTCTCGCTTTTCATTCAGGGAACGATAAGAGAGATTATCCTATCTTCATTTACAGAATTGGATACACGAAACGCTATTATCGATGGTGGTCGATCGTAGAGAGGAACGTTGGCGAAATCGTGGCCGTTTCTTTTTTCGATCGTTTGAAATCACGGACCGGCTCTAAAAGCGATCGTTGCGGTTCGCGGGTACAAATTGAACGATCGCGAGAACGACGAGACGGCCTGAAAGGGTCGAGAACAACTTCTTCTTCTTCTTCTGTGGGTAGTATCGAATTCTCGGAATGCGGACTGCAGAGCTGCCGTATAAACGCGATTATCTTAGACTCCTTACCGTGCGAGTTCCAGTTCCCTTAAGCTATGCATACCGAGAGAATCGTGCCGCCACGCCGCCGGCTCAGCGACAAGATTTTCAAGAAGATTTCTTACGCTTTTACGGCTTTTTATTTCTACCAGCCTCGCAGCTCGACACTCTTTGCTCGCTCGTTTCTCCTACCAGCCCGATCGTGCACGTCGCGAGAAACACCAATGAAATCGTAAACGAATGCTCGATACTTGCAACTTAATTGGAGACCGCTATACCCCACCTATCTAATACACTTACTCAAAATCGACCCTTTGTATCTCCATGATTTTTCTACTTGAAAATTTCGGGAATTTCTATTGAATTCTTCCGAAGCTCAGGAGTTATGTGAAATAAAATAGATGCGTAGAGTATATCAGATCAATAATTATATTTATAAATGGGAAAATTAAACGGTGAAGGAAACTATAGAAGAATTCGGTGCTTACAAGATGGGCGCACAGTTAGAACTAAAAAAGAACTGCCATGACAGTACGTGTGTCTATACCTGAAGTACTCGCAGGTTCCAGACCCTAATTAAACAATGACTTCGAAGGATGTAGGGTTTTCTAAAAACGGTATGAGCATGGTAAATGCTTTAACTTCAACAGAATACCTCACTCGAAATGGTCAAATCCCTTGTTAATTGTATCTACGTATCGATGATTTTTGTGAGATAAAAGCTATTACCCCTCTACGTAACAGCATGAACACGTTTCTATTTAGAAATCGCATAACCATACGAGTCCAATAAGTCCACAAAAATACCCGGTAATCTATCAGCAGAGTCTATCATTTTCAAGTGTTTTAGCGTTATCTGTTGCTCGTATTATTTCAATCAGCGCAACACGAATCTCGCGAAGGATTTAATTTGCTCGGAGGGACTTGCCGGTGTCATTCCCTTCTCAAGACAGTACAATGGCCCATTTAATAGATCGCTTTTGTTAATCGCGCTACTAGAGACTGGCTGCTATTACAATCCCTTGAAAACGCGTTGTTGGCTGCATTTGCTCGTTTATTGTTCAGCCTGCGGGCAATCCGTTTCACGGACCGTGAGAATGAAGGAAACGAGAGGCACCGAGGAGTTTCTTTCTCGTGCAAATTTTCGAGCTATTCAATTACTCGATCTTCGAGTCGAGAGTTTTCGAACGTTATTGGAATAAGACACGTAAACAAGTATTAGTTATCACAAGAAACTGGGCGGGGAAATTAATATTCTACAGACACTTAGCTAACTCGGGGGTGGCACGACTTCGACGGAGTACTTCGAAGTGCGCATGCGCACGGTGTACCAATATGGCGGCCGAAATAACTTGTACATTCACCAGTAAATTTGCAATAAATATTTTGTTCTGAATAAATATTCTGTTAGATATTTTGTTTGCAATAAATGTTTTGTTTCTCTGTAACACATTCGTCTGTACTTTTTGTGATACTTTTCTTATAAATTATCATAAAGGTCGCCTGTTGTTTCTAAATTATCATAAAGGTCGCCTGTTGTTTCTTACTCTTTGACGTAATCGTATTCAGAAACATTTATCTTGCAGTTGAAGCTGCTCCATAAAAAGAAACGTTTGCAATAAAATTATGTACGAACGTAATAAAATAAAGTCCGTGAAAAATGCGGCGATTCAAGGGTTATTAATGAAGTAGCGTTTACGAAGGGAAATCTCGAGCAGAACGATTGAGACGTAATTGTCCGGAGCGTTCCGGTTGGCTGTTAGGTTTCTTTTCACCTTCCGTTTGCAACCGTTGCAGAGAGGCTCGTTCCCTCGAAACAATGCTATAATCTTTGGTCTTTTTTCACGGAAGGATGCTGATTATGGGCGTGGATAACGTTTAACGCTGTTCTCGGTCGATGTCTGAACAGCTGTAATTAGCCAACCTTGATGAATGGTGCTAGACACGAAAGTGGATGAAAGTTTTCTTTCGACGACGATTTACGTGCTCGCGAACACGCGAAACACAACGGTTATCTTATCTGCTACGTAGATTCAGCTTCGGGGAAGTACCGTATTATAAATCATCAATGGGTATTAACAATGTTGAGAGTGGTAGTGGTTCGATGCTAATTCTCGTTTCTCCTTTCATTTCCCAGGGGATTAGGCTCTGATAGTTTTGGGATCTCTCGGAAGCTCTGATACCGCAGAATTCTGTTTCGCGAAAAATATTGGTCGATCTTAATTATATTTGTTCAACGATAACACAACTTGTTTTTCTTTCATATTTGAATATACAGGGTAACTAAATTTGCATTTTAAGGATGCAACTTGGTTCAAAATGCTACACTTTGTCATCTTGATTAAAGGATATCTTTTATATTCTCTAGAATCTATTAGGCATATTAAGTGGCTGGTTTCGAAACGTAGAAAGTCTGACGACATAAAAGTACCGTAAAATAGCACCAATGGCATATCAATTTGACGCTCGAAGATTGACGAAAGACTTCATCGATATTCTCGACAAATTATGGCTGTCCTTCGTTGGAACGAACAGTGGATTTTTGCTAATGGTAAATTAGATCCATTGTTTCGGTGAAAAGTTGTTCAATAAGCAGAGGGTTGCTCAAGCTTTTACGCAATCACTTTAATCGCTCTTTAAACTTTACATCGGTATGTTGTTTTACGATACCTCCACATTATGAATTTATGTAAACTTGCATGTTTCGAGCTAGTTATTTTTATACCCGTATTGTCGTTCGTTATACGTGTTATTATTGTCCGTAGGAAAATAAAAGAAATTGTCGGTTTCGAATGGAAAACTTGGATAGACGAAAACACAGGACACCTTGTATATCACTGTAAACAATACTTTCATTCTCTGAAAGCCTTCAACGATATTCAACATGTTGTCAAGCCGTAAATTAGTTGGAATAAATCATCGTCTCGGTCTCGAACTGTCCCCCTAAATCTTGCTCTAATTCCATATTACACCGTATAGACCGCGAGAAGGAAAGAGAACAAATCATATCCTTTCCACAAAGGCTGCTAACTCGCCGAAGCAGGATTTATGGTGTTACCGTTTCCCCCGGTTAATCGTCTCGAAATTGTTCCGTCCAGCCAGGAGATATACGACCGGAAAAATATCTCGTTCCCGAACGATTAACCGCATATATCACGAAATTACTCTGCTGGAACCGATTGATCGACCAGATTAGAGAAACCTCGCTCGTCGCCTCGAGACATTTCGATCGCTACGACCCCGTTTCAACCCCTTTCGATCAACGACACCCGTTTTTTCGCACCCCCTTACGATCCTCTAAACCGTAATACGTTGACGTAAATTAATTAATTTACCGAGAGCGTGGGTTAATCCTGGACGTATTCAGGAAGCGGATAATCTTGCAGCGACGATCGAGCAACGGGATAATTGCTTAATCGACCCCTTAAAGGCTACGTCGTGCGCACAGTTGGACGATCGGACAAAAAGTAGAACATGCTGCATCGAATTTTATGCTCTAAATGGAAAAACTTGCCAGCTGTGAAATTGTAGTTAGGGTGTTAAATCGCCAGTTCCACCCGCGTTTTTATATCACCTACGGCAATATAGCGAGAGTCGGTAGCCGGTAACGTCCTCTCGAATCGATTTCAAGACTCTTATGTTTGATTACTGTTCCTGGAATAGAACAATCTGCATGATAGAAAGTAATGGTCAATCATCAGATACGAGCTCGAATTAGATTCGATTTCAGAAAGCGATAGATCGAGGTCGACGATCTCGACTAGATAATGATGATCACGAGTCGCATCGTACTACGAATAATCGATATTTCTAATCTCTCGCCCCGTTACGCTATTATTTCGATTAACAATGCAAATCCGTTTCTCCTTGCGTGGAATAAAATCATTCGCTCGGTAATGATTTAGAAAGTAGTCGATTGTTTCGGAGCGCCTTTGAATCGTGCGATAGATCATTTGATCGGATGGATCACGTAGGGTGAATTTCGAGCGAATATGCTATTGGAAACTTTTATGAAATTGAACGTCTGGGAAATGAGGAAGCGTTCAGAAGTTGTATTATTCGTAATAACGCGAATTACCTTTCGGCTTCTAAAAAGGATGTCAAAAGTCCATCATCTGGAGTCTGACGCAACTGCGCAGTCTCGATATTAATAGCAGAGTTGCTAGTAGTGAACAATAGTGTGTAATAATAGTATAATACATAGTAATAATGAGTAATAAGATACTCGGATTGGTGCAAGAGATATGCAGAGTTGATAATGTACACAATGCACTTGACCGTAGCAGTCAGTGATATCAATCCGATCCGCAACAAAGGAGATATGTATACACTACCTGAACGATTCCTTCGCACAAAAATTCTGCTTGATTAGATCCGATGAGTCACTTTATCGCCAGACAAATAATTGTTTCGCAAGTTCATTACATTCGAAAGAACTTGATTTTATGATATGCGTAGTATTCTATTTCCGTTCCAGTCTTTGTGCGTTGGAAGTTGTTGCAAGTGTACTTCAGAGGAAAACAATCTCGTACTCCGCGGATGACCTCATAAAATACCATACACGCCGTTGCGAAATCGTACTTTATTTTCCTTTCGAACCTTCGATCTTTCTACGCCGCCAATTACCAGCGAATTCACCAGAAATTTGGATATGTTTGGATATATTAGGAGTCGCCTTATTTGACTTAACACGAGCTCTAAACACTTGTCCTCGAATATATCTGTGATTCTGTACTTTAGTTCAAAGGTAGACATGTCTCATTCTTTGAGATGTTTACCACAGTTTCCGATAACAAGTTTGCACTGAAAAGAGTATAGAGTCCAGCTTTTCAGATGACGTCTATCGTTGCAGTCTCGTACAACAAAAGTCCAGAAGAAGTTTGTGTACGGTAGTGATCGAGGAAACAGAGCTGCAGGATAAATCGTGGACCGATAAGGCAAACATGCCAGTACAGGAGAAACTGATAATGCACACGATCGTGCCAGGCAATTTCATACGTCTCACGATAGCCTTTCTTCGTCGTCGCTTAAGCGGAAGATTGTCAGTGAGACGAAATTAAATTTCTATTAACTCGCGGATGATTTTTCCCATGGATTTTCTATCCAGCACCCACGCGAGAAGCCCCAGAGGAAATCGTCGACGGGTTGCTTTCACCGTTCGAGGGCGTTTCTTTGGAAAAGTGATTCTTCCATCACGGAACGAAAGTGCCACGGATCGATTCGAGTATTTTCAATTCGTTTCGATCATTCAGCGCGAGAATTTCACGAACGATTATCTCCTTTGACGTTTCGAAAGCAACGGTTAACCCTTGGATGCCGGGTCACTGGGACACTCGTATCTAATTTGAATTCGCTCTCGGATCCATTTTCGTTTTCATTGCAACTTTATACTGTTCCTTATGTTATCATTGTGGGATGCAATTATGTTATAATTGTAAGTTGCGAGTCGAGTTTAGTTTTTATCGTTTGAGTAAAGAGTTAAAACAGTAATTGAAATAATTACAAATAACTTATAAAAAATTATGAAGTATCGTAAGAAAATATGGATGAATGTCTTGCAGAGTAATGATACAATTTTTATTACAAATATTACAAGGTTTAAACTATTCTTTCTCGACCGCCATATTTGTACGCTGTGCGCATGCGCACGCGCATGCTCCGTTGTCAGGTGCGCACTAATCAGCTATATTAAAACAGACAATAAAATTAATATTATATCAATTTGGTATCAACTATGAACTCCAAATCAAAATGTATTTATTCTCATGAAAATAGAGCAAGCGTGCAAGTTTTCTCCCTTAAATCCGAGCGGTTAGAACTAGACAGTTTTGATGTACTTAAAAACAGTAAACGCTGCTCGTTAGGAGAAAAGGAAATTGCAGGTTCTCGTTGTAGCGATTTCACGCGTGTAAAGACGACCCACAACCGCGAAAAAGAATCAACTAGAACGACACGGAAATGACGACGAACACGGTAGCCGAGCCGAGCCAGATGCAATAAATAAACGATAAATAAACTCATAAACACCTCGTAGCGTACGGCGTCGAAGCGTTTGAACGGGCAGAAACAAGCAAATAAGGATGCTCGTTATATTAGCGGTCGTTACGCTCGAGGAAGTTTTATTGCCGGACAATGCCGACGGGGAAACGATTTGACCAACCGTTGCGGAGGAAAATTTATTGCATCCCCGTGGAAAAATCCTCGGGAGGGCAAAGAATCTCGGTGAAAGATTTTCAACGATGAGAGATTCGGTGCTCTAGAAAGTTTGTTCGATCAAAACGCACATATGTTGCAATGAGTAGTATATCCGTTCGTGAAGCAAAGTCGAATAATTTCATAGTTGCTCGGTGGGTATAAAATTGTCGGACATTAATAAAATATTCTTCTAAAAGAATACGGCAGTAATTCACTTAAGTAGGATCTATTTGATCTAATCTCGAGCGAGATGTTAAAGGCAAATAATTAGTAGCAAGATTCATAAATTACTTTTATATTCGTTACTCCGTTTCCATGGGTGCATAAACGTCTTCCCAAGCTGTAAAGCTAGCTTTCACATTGACAACTTTTATCGTCAATTTTCTACGGATCGAATTAACGAAACGGCGAGGTAGCTTCGTACGCAAATTGGGTTAGTGTTACGATCAACTATTTTCGAATAATTTTTCCCTGCATCATTTTTGTGAGGAAAAAAAATGATATCCGATTTCATCTGATGAGATTACAGTTGCACTTCTATATCTTACATGTCACTACTCTATTTCGAAACAGTGTATGTTGCAATGTTGCAAAACAATGTATTTAAGGGTTGATCTTTTGTACGGAGCTAATTGAGAATTCTCGTCAGAGTGTCACGCTTCTAACGCGTTAACGAACACGTACGATCGATTTCAAAACGGACTTTTCGAAAGAGCCGAAGGGTTCGTGATCCTTGGCGAAAGTAACGCGTATTGTCAGCGAACGGCGTAATGACAGAGCGGCGCGGCGCCCAGCGTCACCGCGTCAAATCGGAATTGTCGTTAGTAACTGGTCCAAGACTTTCGCGCATTAGCCGCGTTTTCTATTCGCGGGAAAATCTACGATATCAAGTGTATTCCTTTCGCGTATCGCTTCTTTTTACCAATATCTCTTTTCCTTTCTTACACTCTCCCGGGACATCGAACACAATAATTTACTCGGGAATCGTTCTCAGTGCACATACTGAAACACAAAGTTACGAACCATCAATTTTAGAAAATATATGCCTGTCAAAGCGCTAACCGATCCACCGTTTTGCTACACGTTCATTTCCTTAAACGATTAAAAACTTCAGTCTTGGATCGGGTATTAAAGTTGGAACAGAGTAGTTATGTCTATGTAACATTCTGTCTTGTTACATATGGCTATTTCTACAGTGAATGCGTTAACATGTGAGTCTAAAGACGTTCAAAAGAAGGCAAAAGTTAAATTGTGCGATGAAGTTGAAGCCTTGCAAAAGGCTATTCAAGACTAGTAGGCAATGGAGAGAGTAAATGAATAAAATCAGCGATCAAGTTCACAGCGTATTTCAGGAATTAACCCAGAGATTTAGCGTAGAGGTTTCTGTCCGACATTAACAATTAGTCTGGTGTCCCGAGATCGATCTGCCGGCGTTCAGTTTCAGTTATCGTTCGGCTGGATCACCCAGACCCAAGGACGCCAAGCTAGATTCAACGATTGCTCTTTAGCTAGAATCGCCGTGGATCCTTGAAGAGGTCTGACGGATCGATTTCATTATCCTCGCAGAGCGAACTCGTACGTCTTCTCTTGAGAACCCCTTTCGCTAGCTCTGTTCAGACTAGACCAGCCGTGGCGATAGCGATTCAGAAATGTTCACCTATCATTCGTCAAGGCGTCACTGTAATCTCGTTCTACTCTGTTACAGATTTCCTGTACCGGCACAGCGTTACCATCGATAACGTTAATACCGAGGTCGAGATACTGGACACTTCCAGGTGCGAGGTAAGTTCCTGCCACTTTTCGTCTTTTCGGTTGCATTATTTTCGAAACGAGATTTCGTAAGAATTACATTTACCGTGTGTCGAATAAAAAGCGCAGACTCGTGCTTTTAACGCGAGGAGATTTAAGTACGTCGGATCGCAAATTATCCGCATTCTCCGTTTTTTGTTCCGTTGGAAGGTTCGCGCCTAATGATCCCGTGGCTTTATTGATGGACACACGACATAGATTGGCGTTAAAATCTCACTTGGATATGCGCGCGGGCACCGGTGAAAATGTACATTTACGGCCGTACGTTTATTTGACAGACTGATTTGCTCGCGTGAGTTATGCCTGGTTGCGAGCGTTTCGTAGCAGGCTGTAAATTAACCACGCTTGCAACGGGATCGTCCGCCTTGATTTCCGTTTTATTACGTTCACCGTACGATCTTCGCTTTTCGCGCGATTTATACCTCGCCTAGCTGCCGTCTTTAGACACCCATAAACTAAATTATAATTTATAATTATTTTTCGCCACTCCGTAAGAATTTTTCGAGTACTCCCGCGAACTTATTATTGAAGTACTCTCGAAAACGCCCAACAATCGAAGATCGTTCACCCCTTGTCCCGATTTAATCATCGAACAACCAGCAAAACAATGAAATGCAGCCACGCAACGTTTCAGACTCGTCCAAGTCGCTAATAGTCATCGACACCGATGACTGAACACCTTTGACGATCAATCTCGGCGACAAACGAACCAACAAAACCCGCATTCTCTCGATCGTCTCGCGTTAATTCTCTTTTGGAGAGCTACACGCGAGTAAACGCGATCTCTTTCTGTCTCGGACGTTTCGTTCTTTTTACATTTTCTCAACGCGTTCGCGAAGTGCGCGGCAATCGGCGCCTTTATTTATCATCCGTCGACGCCTGTAAACACACACGACTATTTCAGTTTATCCGAGCTAAGCTTGGAGTGCAACCAGAGGAGACTTTCTTTTCTCTTCTTCTTCTTCCCTCTCGTTCCTTTCATTGTGAAAGTCACGGTGAATCATTTGCTTGCTGGACAAACTCCATCGCGTCGGGATGTTTCGCAATAAGCTGCTTTTCATTTGGCGAAGCTTTTTGCTCGCCGGGGAAGAGCAAGGAATTCATCGAGAGAGAAACAGAGCACCTCTGTGTTCCTTGATGAAGTCGTTCGCGATCGTATCGCCGAGTCCCGGTCGCGGCTAAACTTTCATCGTTGATTGGGACCGGTAGAAAGGTCACGAATCGATTTCTAGAGCTTTCAGATCGACAGCATCGTACATCTCAAAAATTGCCGACGTTTTACCCTCCATCCGTGCTGGAAGATTCTTTAAAACCACCAGTCTACAATTTATATATAGTTCTAACAGGCTAGATATCCTTTCGGGTATTCCAGTATGACGCGACTATTTTTAGCGGTTAGTCAAGAATTTTTTTCAATAACTGATTAGCACATTTCAGTCCTGAAACTTTTCTCGTTTATTTGTCTATGTTTAGGTATATAAAAAATAATTTTTTCGAAGTGAAGTTACGTACAGTTAGACGGCTGAGATCTCCTACAATGTTAGCCCCTTAGAAAAGCTTCAGGACTGAAATGTTTTAATCAGTTATTGAAAAAAATTCTTGACTAACCTCTAAAAATAGTCGCGTCATACTGGAATAGCCCCTTAAAGAAGCTTCGACTTGAAAATTATATCTCAGCTGAAACAAGGTTTTGATTTTGTGTATTCAGCATTCAGTGTGAAGTTATTGGACTGGACTATCGAAATTTGCAAGAGGAACAGCTGTAGGGTATTTGTTACGAAGGGAGTTTAAATTCCTTGACGACAAAACGAGAAGACAATGAACGGTGTTAGAGAGCTTAATGCCGCGATATCGTAGAAAGTGATCAAATTTTGCGGAGCGCGAACGAGTGCGTTGTCAACAATAAATCGCGTTTGCCGATCGATAACGATCGTCAGATCGAACTTTCGATAGGCGTCGAACGATCGATCGACGGTCCCACGAGAGCGGCTGTAAGCGCGCACATACAAATCGGTGGCATGGCTTCCTGTATCGTATTATTTATTGAATCTATGCAGTAACGGTGCACCACGCGTTCTCGACGAGAAGCCATTGTTTACATCGGATCGTTGCATTCGTGCTGCACCGTATGGTGCAACTTGTAACCATCGAAACGGCGTTCCACGAAATGTGTGAAACGCACGACACAGATAGGATCGACTAGGAACAGTGACAGGCCATTTAATCATCTCGCAGATGCGCGGGACACGCTGACATCGTTTATTAAAAAAACAAGAATCGTTTAGAAATCTTCGAAGGTACGGTTTTTCTTCCCGTGCCATTTTATCCTAGATAATGAGAGAACATTCGATCCGATGGAACGAAAACACGAGCCGAGGAAGAAAAGGAGAAAAGAAGTCTCACGAACGGCGGGACATATTTTCTCATCTCCAAAAAGGAATCCAACGTGTTCCCTTATGGGAGCGTCGCGTCGTACGAACCGCACGGTACACTGACTCGTCCCAAGTTGCTTATTCGGTAGCCCTGCAACAAGACACGATCGAGAGGCCAGGTTGTTTTTAGCAAACTGGTTTTTCTACCTGGGGCTTACAATTACCGGCTTCCTTTTTTGCACTGTTACCCTCTCCAAATGTTTGCACCTGTCGCTTAAAAGGCTGCGAACCCACGGGGCCAACATGGCATACCTGACCGTACGGATTAGTCCTTGGACTCTGGAGGCTAAGAATATTTGGAGCAACGCGAACGCTCGATATTTCACCGACCATTCATAGAATTCCAAACACCCATGCGTGGAATTCCGTTTTCCTCCTTGCCACGTGGCGAGCGTTTCGTTCCCGGTTAAATATACCTTCGCTCCCTCGGTTACGGCTGAATACTTGTCATAACTGCGCGCGAAATTCCCCTATACGCAAATCTCTGTTCTCTACAAAAACTCTTACAATTTTAACCGAGGATCTACAAATTGACTCGATCGCAGAAAACGTTTATTGATAAAAATGTGAAGAGGCGAAACCCTTGAATCGTTACTCAGGGTTGAACAGTGGACCCCATGACTTGAGCCTGCGTCAAGCGATGAAAGTTAGAAGAATGAAATATATTTTCTAAAAGATTGCTCGTAAAATTTGTGGATTACAGGAAGCGTCGACGCAATCGAGAAATCGTGACCTAACGTAACCCAAATCTGTGGGGAATCGGGCAGTTTGAGGTCGATCGACCTGACCTTCCTTAACCCGATTCATCTAGAATACGGTAACGAACGAGCGCACGCGAACCTCCGAGCGAAACGGAAACACACCGGGACAAGGCCCGTTAGCCGTGTATTTGAATTGAATAACGATTGCCTTTAAATTCGAATCTAGGCGACTTGCGCGACCAGAAGGAAGGTTCACCAGCACACGGACGTAACGAGCGGGGAACGGAGACAACTGCGAGCACACGTTCGTGGAACGGCGTGTTCACCTGTCGCGGCTAGAACGGAATCCTCATTGAGATTCCACCGGCGGTCTTTTTCTATTATCGGTCCCATTGTTCTCGGTATCGTAAATTATTGCCACCGGTTCGAGCCGCACGAAAAACTATATGCATAAATCGTTGTCGCCGTTTAGAAGGTCACGTCCCCGCTCGATTGTCTCGTAGCGATTTCGCGGGTTTAGTATCTCGTTGGACGAAGCAAATAGGGCTTCCACGTGGACCGTGCAATTCCATCGAACCAGTCAGGAAACGCGGAGGTAATAGTCGATTTTAGGATAAGTTAATATGTCGGATTTTAAATCGGGAGATAGGAAAACCAGGATGTAACTTGTTATCGAGTACCATGGACATACGAGCGGTATCTAAACGACGATTCAAAAGGCAAACGATATCCGCTATTCGACCACCCTTCGACTCGAAGCGCAAGGATATCGAATGCTTCCCTGGCTCGTTTTATCTCCTCGATTCCGCCTGCATCGCGACTTGCACTTACTTTGACCGCGTACAACGCTTCTCTGTCCTTCTCCAGCGTATCTGGCCGAGGATCGATCCTCGACTAAACGCCACGCGGATGTTGGCGAACCGGCGACCGAGGAAACGGATAATTTCGGAGATTAGAACGCGGTTCGGCCGACAGGTTATGCGCGCTTTAAACGGTTACGTTCGTGGCTAACTTACCCCATAAAGTTCGTGTCGAAATACTGGGTGCCTTCACAGTGGCTTTCACGCGGTCAGATACGCCTAGAGAACCGTGTATCTATGGCTGTATCTGGCCGGGCAATGAATGGGACGCGTTGCGTTTGCAGCCGGATAATTGGAAAGATTGTATCGCGATGCCTCGTGCACTTTAGCGAACGCTTGTTGTTCGATTCTAAGGAACGAACGATTTTCTCTGTTGTAATCGTGGCCTTTGAGGCTTTCCTGCCACCTTTCGGTACACGCCAACAATTAAACCGTGTCGTATTTTCAGTCTACACATTTTTGCTCGTTCTTATTTACAGCCTACGCCAGTACGAAATAATGGAGATCTCAGACGTCGATATTTTAGCTTTTGCTGAAAGTTTATGTTAATTACATTATGAAATATCGGTGGATAGAGTAATTTGGAAATTTTACTGTTAAACGTAGAATACGGGATTCGTAGATCCTGCGAAATGTGCCAAAGTTATTATTATCAAAGGTCAAACCGTGCAATTAACCGATAGCATCGTGAACTAATTACAACTTACTCAATGTAAGGAAGATTACAGATAAAGGAAATAACATAAAATTATCGGAGTTATAGATCCCGTAAAATGTGCCAAAGTTATTACTGTCAGAGGGTTATTACATCCGAGCAATTAGTATGATCGGTAATCCGAGCTATTAACACGGTTCTACTTCCACTCTTTCTATTCAAACCACTTAATAATGTATTTATCAGAAGATCCTTATCTTCAATTGTATCTGCTCATTATTAACCTCGAGGAAATCATCGCAGATACTTTACTTAACACGTTGTGGTCTGCCATTACGTATTCCTGATTTTAATAATTAATTTTCATTTTTTATTTCTACTACATAATTTCTTTTTTGACATTTCTCTGAAATTGAAACGTCAGTTGGAACTTTCCGCTAATTTAGTGAGTGAACGGAAGGTACTCCCCTTTTGTTTCTGTGAGTAAATAAATTTCGAACGTCGCTAATTGCCTCCCACCGAATTTAACCCGTTGACGTTAATTTCTGGTAGGGAAAGAGCACCGTGTCTGCGTAAGAACAGGATCTACAGAGATCGATATCGATGTGGATTAGTGTGGCAGTGGTGCGCGATCGCGACCGGACAGATCGTTAAATCCGCTATCCGACAGCTTTGCACCGATCTATCGCGACCGTTGTAAAATGCTATTGTAAACGGCTACACGGACTGAGCTAATCTTGCTCGTGCCTCGTATTTTCATGCTGTACAGGCTGCTCATTAACGCCGGACTAGCCAACGATTTTGTCGAATAAATTCTCTTTGTTAAGGAGCAACGAAACCGTATCGCCGTGCTTGATATACACGTTGTTCAGCGAGATTTCGAAAGAGAATTTATCGGTGAAATTTTAATTATGATTTATATTAGGTCATTAAGTAGGAAACGCGACAAATGGGGTATAAATTTGTTTCGCTGTTACGAGAATTTTATTTTTCACCGAACCTTATCTACCCGGTTTCACCGAGTTAGGAATAAAACAAAGAATATAAATAATCGATTTCGAGAACGTAAAAAGATCATTGACAACGGATCTTATCGCGTGTTTTTCTTTTCGAAATCCACGTGGTCAAATATTATCGATACCAGTCATGTTTTTAGAAAATGACGTTATTCAGTTTTATTATTACCGATTTTTCTCAATATTAGCAAGTTTACTTAGCTGTCAGTCGCTTTCAGTGAAAATGAATTTGCGTTTATCTTGCACGATCCAGCTTGCAAGGGATCATTGTCATTGTGCAGCGACACTCGGTGTCATGACGCGAAGACAATGGAGACGAAGAAACGAATGATAAACAGAGGAAACAAAGGTTAATCACTGCTTACAGGTTCGGCTTATTAATCTCTTCACTGCTACTTTGTTCAATAAAGGTTGCAAATCTTAAAATATTTGTTTAATTTAAGATAAAGAATTTAAAAGGGGTTTCACAGCTGGGACGAAGCTGATTTAAATTCAGCTAAAGGGCTAACCATACTCTGACTCGCACTCACGATAAATCTTACTCGTATTCATAATACACTTTCATATAGTCAGATCCATAGAGTTAAGACTGCTGAATACAGAATTTACGTAATATTTGAATTTTAATTGTTTTAATATCAGACAGTCTGACGCACCCGACAGAACGAATTGGCACAGGATCCTCGAGTTTAATCGATATTCGTTATTCGTCGTTCTAAGGAATATCGTGTTAGCACGGTGGCCAGTTTCGATTCACCTCATTATATGCCTACCTCCGTGGTCCACCGACGGCCATTTTGAAACCGCGAGCCTCTTCTCCCTGCGGGAGTCGATCGGCACCTAACCGCGAGGAGGTCGTCGCGGTTTCTCTTCGTTCGTGATTTCTGCAATAACAAAATGCGAACTGTTTACCGGTCACACTGCACTTTCTTCTCCGGACAATTTCCATGCGAATAGACGCGTCTGATCTACGAATACCGCTTCCGGGGACCCGTGCAATCAACTCACCGCAATTATTTCCGCGTTCTTTTTTCTCTTTGGTGCCATCAGCGTTGTTACACGCTTACCACGAAACTTATTACTATTCGAAAAGTTAGATACTTTTCAACGAAGATTACGATTATAATTGTAGGCAAAAATGTGGGCCTGTCGTATGAACTGTAGGGTGTGATGAGGCACGAGGTTTGATCGAATTACCAGGTATTGCTCAGAAAATGACTGCGATTGGAACGGCAAAGGTTAATTGCCGACATCGAGCAAAAAGTGGAGAATATTGAAGAAAGGCGAGCGGATCGTTCGGCACGCGGTGATGCTGAAACAGGAGGGCCTTTTTGTAGGCCGTAGTCGAGGAACGCGAGAGGAACACCGTGCACTCGACGATCGTGATGTCAATCACGAATGAAGACAGTTACCGAGCCGACTGTCACTGCAACGATCTCTCGGTGACAGCAGCACGCGCCTTAAGGCCCGTATTCACGAGGAGGAACAACGCTCGAAGCAATAAATTCTGCCCTCGGATGCTTCTTGCATGTTTCTTGTAACGTGGCTAACCGATGTAAATGCCTCGATCGATCCGAGTAGAACTTAATTGATCTTCTTCTCCTCTTTCTATCCTTTTCTTTGATCGATCGATCATTAATCATCGATTGTTCCGTGAATAATCGCGGAC
Organism: Megachile rotundata; assembly: GCF_050947335.1. NCBI lineage: Eukaryota > Metazoa > Arthropoda > Insecta > Hymenoptera > Megachilidae > Megachile > Megachile rotundata. Next base: position 11,218,321 of record NC_134995.1, read on the forward strand.
AAGATGGCATCGGAGCGATCTCGCATGCTTGATTAGACACTTCGCGATCTAAATGCGGTTTAATTGATTCTCAAGATAGCCATTCGAGTCCGGTTTTTGCTGTTTCTTTGCGCATCGACGTTTTACCGTGTGATATTTTAATGCATCGGATGCGTTTGATTGCCTTCAAAGGTATTCGATGATTAATCTTAATTAACACGTCGAGTGCTGTCTACGTGGGTAGTAATGGGACGGTTGTATGCAAAAGTAACAAACTGGCTTTACAAACAGATAATATGTTTCTAACATCTAAGAAATTTCCTTGATACACCTTAGCAACGAAAAGCATCCATATGCTCTCCAGTTGTATCGATTCGGCCAAGGAGTCGCAAGGAATTTTCGAGAGTTCCCTCTCAAGATGGAACACGGTGATACAAATCGACCTTATAAACGGTTTCCAAACGGCTTATCTCGCGGCGGAGATTTACGTGACGAGGAACAATGCACGATGGAAATATTAATCGTGGCAGGACGAGGTCAGGACCCAGGCAACAGCCACCTACCCGTTCCTGTTGCTCGACTTCCTACGTGCTTCTCGAGTTCCTACCTGAACTCTGCTGCCCTTGTTAGCCGGTTATTATTATACTTCGTTGGAACACCTACAGCGATCGATCGTGCACCAGGAGAGACTCGGTGAAGTCTCGGAAGCTGGGCGGGTTACGGTGTGCACACACGAGAGACCATCGAGATTCGACCGGGTACTCGTGGTTTCGATTCTGGCTTTCGCTTGCCGTTCTTGATCCAAAGCCGGAGAGAGAGAAGGAATTTTTCTCCTGGAACAGGGTAAAATGTTAGAGGGCGACGACTTTCGCTCCCGCGGTTACATCAGACGTTTTGCTTGAAAATTGAGTTGACTTTCATAAATATCATTAGCCAGGGCCGGCTGTCAACGTATCGGTCGGAGAGCATCGGCATCCGAGATTTCAACGTCGCCGGGGATTAAAGTCGGAATAAATCATTCGTAGTAGGGGACAGAGTGATGGTGCGGTGGCGGTTGGTGGTATCCTTCTTCTGGATGCAAATGAGCGTTAAGAGTGCGTTCACATCATTTATCTCGCGTCCCGGCACACGGCCAAAGACCCGCCAGGTACCGTACAAGGGAACCGAGAAACGAGCCGCCGAACAAAATTATCCTCTCTCTTTCTCTCCCTCTTTCTAACGCTGCCGCGCGCCGCTTATCAAGTAGATGACACGACGCCAGGATACGTGATCGCGTTCTGATAGCTCAACAAATCAACCATTTAAATACCATTCGATTAACCTAGACGTCTTTGTCCACCGTGCATCGCCGTGATAACGCGAGCCTTTTTGCATCAGGAGCGACAACTAAATACCTCCAGAATGTACAAAAACTTGCCACTCTATGATTACTTTCATCGTATTTAGGCAAGTCTATACCTAAGATTAGCTCCGTAACAAGTTTACCGGAAATCCTAGTTGCTTCTAACGTGCGAAGTGTCGTCGGGTGAAATTCGAGCTTATAGGTGAAATTACCGACTTACGATGCAATTGCAGCTTTCGCGATAGGCACGTTAGGCACCGCCGGGGGACGCAGCGTGTGTCCAGGTGTGTTTGGTCGAGAATCGAACAGCGGGAGTGCGGCACAGCCTCTCGTGGCACACTTCCCCAATTCTCGTATTGTTCTTCGCTCTCGAAATAAATGTTTATTGGAGGCAAAACAACGTGCCTGGAGGATCGCGATCTGTCGTGGGTGGGTTCTGCGTAATTGATAATTAACCGACCAGTGAATTTAACGACTGCGTTTCCGGCCACCTTTAATAATCCGATAAATCATCGTAACGGGCTGGCCTGCATCCCTGTCCCGATTATCTGAACAGTTAGCTGCAGATATACGATACACGTGTTTTGCCGATTTCGGGTAATTGTGTCATGTAAGCGATTTTGTAATACACCTATTAATTACCCTACATCTTGGGTCAGATACAACAAAAAGTAAATGTTACTGTTTCTAATACGCATTGGTTAGTAATGGATCTAGTTCATTGATTTGTTACTTGAAACCTCGTGGCACGATTTCTTACGGATTTTTCCTGAACTTTGAAACCGGTTAAGTACTTTCGAGAGATGTTGCATGTCTTCGATATGCAACTTCCTTGTCGAATCGATGATCGATTTCTGATATGTATCTGTGCATACAGTGATATATGAGTTCGTCGTGTTATCGTTATATAATTGTTACGGCATTGTTTCGTGCGAACGGCGAAATGGCGAGGTTCAGACGTAGATATCTCCGACGATTTAGATCGAGATTTTCTGTCGGACTTGTAGCAAATGATTTCTGTATAGCGATGAGATGTTATATGTCATTGAGACAAATGATTTATCCGTTAGATTCCGAGTAGATAGATCAGTGAATCGTGAAGCTTAGATGAAAAATCTGCCGATCGAAAGTGGACGAACGGAAGAAGTCAATTAACTGAGACCACAGTCTATCATTTCGACTTGGAACAATTCGATTTGTCGAATTATATAAAGCAATTTTAGATATTTCAAATTATGCTCCAAGTAGTTTCAGGAATTTTCGAAGAATCTATAAAGGGATTTTATAGCGAGCACGTAACTGGTTCGGGTGTAAAAATAGTAAATAAATTATTTCTGGCAAAATACCCCGTTGAGGATCGCCGCACGCATCGACCGGGGTGACTTTTTGTAAATTATCGTACCGTATTTTTTCCCGCTCCGAATCACACACGAACTTTAGAGGAACATAATTCCAGCCTTTTTACAACTTTCGCGATATCGCGAAAATAGCTTTTATCGTTTTCGCGGAAGGGAAACAAAAGCTGATGGTCCGTGGATTTTACAAAATTACGACGCACCAACGTTCCAAACACTCCTACGTTTATTCATTAAATTCCTTAACAGTCTTCCTCTAATCTCCCAGAATTCCGCGATTAGAATTATCTAAATTTTCAGAATTAAATTCCGAAGCAGAGCCCCCGCTTACTATAAATTCCAACGAAGCAAAATACACAAGCTTGATGAATCGCGCGGATCTAGAAATCCATCGAGTTTCACGGAAACGTGGCGTTATACGCTTTCGAGGGATCACTGGATCGACGTCGTACCTCGTGGTCATCGCGAAATAAACCGCGCGAACGTCAAAACGGTTATCGTTTAAACGGTCTCGTTGTCCGTCCAAAAATAACGATGGCCGAGGCCCACGAACAAAGAGACGTTCCGAGGGAATCATTTTTCATCGGGGCAAACTTGAACCGCGTTAAAGGACTTCGGACGTTAATTATTTTCCCCTCGATGCTCGTTAACGACCTCGTGATCAGGTAATTAACCCATTCCTTTTCGAACACCGCTCTTTTACAATTTCGATACTCCGTGGTTCGGAGGGGTACTTTTTAAGGTCAGCGTTAGATCATTTTTAGTAACAATAGTTTGTCTAGCTTTACAATTAAAAAGTTTCAAGTTGCTGTTTGCTAGCAATAAAAATTTAAATGCAAAGGATCGGTAAAACACATTAACAAGGATAAAAGAAGTTTGAGAATAAGGTGTATGGATGCGCAAAAGCTAGAAAGATAGACGCCACTTAGGCAGTGCTGTTAGACCACTTTTAGCAAGAATAGTTCATCTAGCTTTACAATTAAAAAAGTTGCTATTTGTCGACAATAAAAATTCGAATGCAAAGGGTCGGTAAAAGACATTAACGAGGATAAGTTTGAGAAGTTGTATGGATGCGCAAAAGCTAGAAAGATAGACGTCACTTAGACAGTGCTGTTAGATCACTTTCAGTAAGAATAGTTCATCCAGCTTTACAATTAAAAAAGTTGCTATTTGTCAACAATAAAAATTCGAATGCAGAAGGTCGGTAAAAGACATTAACGAGGATAAGTTTGAGAAGGTGGATGCGCAAAAGCTAGAAAGGTAGACGCCACTTAGGTGCTGTCCAAACGAAAACTTTCCCCGTGCATTAACCGTGAGACTAACGTGTATATTGATTGCCGCAGCCGAGTCATCGCGGACAAAAAAAGGCTCGTATCAGCTGTCAGGAAGCGAGCCACGTATTTGAAAAGTATCTAAGGTACGAGCAAAAACCGAGACTAATTTCTTGTCACGCTATGTCCAGGATTCGAAGCGAATTTAACATAGGTACGCCCCGTGCATCCGCAGCCTCTATGTTCTTGCTCGAAGCAACGGGTTTCGTTTATGATCCACCGGCGTCTATTTATTGCTGTGTACACAAGAGTGCCTCGCTTCCCCATATAATTTCTTCGAAAATTTATCGGCTATCGCTTGAAAATAACTAGCGGACGTGTGGCTAGAAAACAGACCTGCGAATTACCGAAAAATTAACGATTTTTGCGGCGTGTTTTTCTTTGTACGCGGAAAGTCGTGAGAGCGAAAAGAGATCGATGTTTCCCGTTTCTTTTTAACGGGCCCTGACCGTTAACAGGACACTCGGATAGGACGAAACGAGGCAGCGAGATTCGAAATCGATTCAGGTGGGCGAAAAGCACGCGCTTGAACGCCCACGCGATCCCACGGGATAAGCAACGATCGTAGCGAACAAGTTATGTCCCGTGGTGTACGTGGCGCAGATAACGATCTGTAGCTATTCCCGTTACCAGATGGCGATATTGTCCGCTAATAATGTGCCCGTCGATTACAGGATCGCGCTTCCTTCGTTTCTGTCGACTAAATTGTCCACGGAGTTCCGTAAACACTGAACCCTGCCGTTCTGCTCTTTAACCCTTTCGTTACGGTAATATTCAATCAAAATCCACGCCATCGATCTTGGCATCGAGCTTCCCGTATTTTCGTATTTTACTGTTACAAATACGCGCAAACAACGGTGGAATGCACCCGTTAAAGAGGCGTTTTCAGCGTAATCGTTGCAAAACGTCTGTTTTGAAAATGTCGCGTAACTAAATGATCGCCGAGTAAAATGTCAGTTGCATGGCTTTTCCAGGAATCGTTATGATTCGTTACGATATTTTTATCGAGATTGCTGATACAAAAGGAACTTACTTTAGCACCACCGTTTCGTAACTCTTTTGGTTACGTATGACGCGTTGCACAATCGATGCTCGAACGCACGCAATTCTTCGCTCGATCCTGAATACGATATTCGATTAACATTTGTGAATAATTACTCGTATTTCCGGAATTCTATCATAGTTCTAGAAGTATATTTGTAAATTTCAAAATCAATAAACTGTGTTGTGCAACCTTCCTTAATTGTTAGCTCGAATTAAAACCGTAACCCCATTTCAATTTTCCTCAGCTTCAATTTTGCTTACAAGTCGATCTTGAGGGAACGAAATTTAGAGGAGATTCGATATCGCATTTCCGTATGAGTCAGACTGTTTTATTGTTCGATCACGGTGCCAGACGTCCTCGAACTTTATGGTCTCGCGGCAATTATGGTGACCAGATGTTTAGCAGATCGATAGGTTCATGGTCGCGTTCGCCTTCGTTGAGACTAATGCGCCTAGACCTTCCTATACACCGATCTACCGATGATCACGATCCCGTCGATCCTGTTCCTTGGTAATAATTACCTGCAGCCGGCTGTCGGTGCCAGGTCAATGGGAAACCATTGGAACGACCACGAGAATCGACAGCTTCCGTGGGTCGTTAAACCTGAAACATTCTGGCTCCTGACTACATGTTTTCGCTTTTTCTTTTTTTTACACTCGGAAGATGCTATCGCTCCTTTTTCGCTGCTTCCTGTTGTCGGAAGGTCGAGAGGTTCGTTTGTCAAAAGTAGGCTCGAAATTTTTTTATTTGCAGAGAACTGTTTCGGACTCGTTAAATCGTTAAATAAATTAAAATCATTCTTTGAGACCGATATCAGGTTATTCGTTTAAAATGATCAAATGATATTTGATCAAATGATTCAAATGATATTTGAAACGGATATTTTTCTCAAGTCGTAACACGTGTTATAGAGAAATCATAGAGACATTAAATACGCGATACTTTCTCATACTTCGATAGCTTTCATTAAGTAGACGTATAATCTATTTTCTTAAGTAGATGCTTTTTATGGTTTCAGGAGAATGGCTGCCTCTACTCCCATATACGGTGGGGCGAGGCTTTTGTCGTCGTTTACAGCGTCACGTGTAAACGAAGCTTTCAAGAAGCTCGCGGGTTGCTGAAACAGCTTGCCGATCTACGTTTGCCATCATACTTTACAGCACTGTTACTTGGCAACAAGAGAGACTTGGATCATGCTCGGTGAGTTTTACTAATAGTCTGGAAAAATTACAAAAATAGTTGTGCAGCTTACAGCTGCTCAGAGGCTGTATGATTAATCTTGACGAGTCGCAGTGTTACTTCATGTGATTTTCCTCAAACTTTTAACACCTTTCAATTTGGAGTTTAAGTAGAATTATTTGCATAATCGATTGATACAAAATTAACATAACATTTCATCGTAGTAGTCTAATGTATTTGACAATCATAGTGTAAGGACTTATAAGTCTGCTATAGTGTAACTGTTAGGATATACGGGGTCATCTAATATCTTGATACTATCGAAAAATCTCGATCCTTGGTTAATTGACGAATCGATGTCGATCGCTTCATTACGAAACCGTTAAGCATAACAAATACGGTACAACGGTGCGCACAGGAGTGTTCGTTAGCCCGCGACTGACCCGTTTCTTTCTCGGCTCTCGACACACTTTTCCTCGCCTTTGATTGTCATCTAATTGCCGAGCCTTGTTTACCAGAGAATCCTCGGTAATCCTTCGAAATCGCTGAGTTCACGTAGCAACTCTCTTGGAGCATCCAGCTATTTCTCCTCCGTATTCGTAGGTCGAGACTAATCGCGGCTAAATGCGCTTTGAACGTCGGATCGAAGAGTCATCGTGGTTCACCCTCGTCGACGAGACGAGGGCTAAAATCGGTCGGCGACGAGGTCTCTGGCCAAGTCGGCCAAAGCGTCGCGCGTAAACAGATCAGCCGAGCGAGGAGATCGCGTGAACGGTTTCTAGGTGAGCGACCAGAACGACCACTCGACCACTACCGGGTGTCGTGCTCGAAATGGTCTCCGGTGTCGGAGTGCGGTCGGTGTGGCGCCTCGTTTCGCGTTTCACGCCATTGATCCAGCGTTGATCATCTCGTCCGCGCGCGAACGCTCGCGATGAGAGAGCAGGTGACAGGAAAAAACACTCCGGTAGCTGCGAATCGCGTGGCGCACGCGAAATCTAACGTTTCCCTGTTGACCTACCATCGCTTTCGGCTTTCCAAACTTTTCACCTATTATGAGATATTCGTAACCATGTTAAACTGTTAGCCAGCTGCTGGCAATTTTACTTGGGACCTAACAGACAGGCCTGCTAACAATTTTATTAAATTTGATTAATACTTGCTATACTTTGAAGAGTCTCACTCGTGATGTTCTCACAGCAATGTGATGAACCTCGCTCAAATTTTGAATACCCTTCAACTTGATATTTGGGCCCAACTGTGATTTATACAGTGAAGGATCGTTGCATATAATGCACTCAGATTTTTATTTTCACTCGTGATGTTCTCACAGCAATGTAGTGAACCTTATTCAAATTTTGAATACCCTTCAGCTTGATATTTGGGTCCAACTATGATTTGTACAGTGAAGGATCGTTGTATATAAAGCACTCAGATTTTTATTTTCACTCGTGATGTACTCACAGCAATGTAGTGAACCTTACTCAAATTTTGAATACCCTTCAGCTTGATATTTGGGTCCAACTATGATTTGTACAGTGAAGGATCGTTGCATATAATGCACTCAGATTTTTATTTTCTCTCGTGATGTACTCACAGCAACGTAATGAACCTTTCTCAAATTTTGAATACCTTTCAGCTTGATATTTAGGTCCAACTATGATTTGTATAGTGAAGGATCGTTGCATATAATGCACTCAGATTTTTATTTTCTCTCGTAATGTACTCACAGCAATGTAGTGAACCTCGCTCAAATTTTGAATACCCTTCAGCTTGACATTTAGATCCAACTGTGATTTGTAAAGTGAAGGATCGTTGCATATAATGCACTCAGATTTTTATTTTCACTCGTGATGTTCTCACAGCAATGTAATGAACCTTTCTCAAATTTTGAATACCTTTCAGCTTGATATTTGGGCCCAACTGTGATCTGTACAGTGAAGGATCGTTGCATATAAAGTACTCAGATTTTTATTTCCTTCGTTTGCTTCAATATTGATAACTATGAATAGTTTTGATCTATACATCCGCCAAAAATAAATTTTACATTAAGGAATTAAATGGACCACTGACTTGGGCCACATACGTCCTCAAACGAGCTTCCCTTTCGAAAACCAGTCGAGTTCCTCGTTCGTACCTCACAAAGTATCAATATATTCCCAGCAACTAGTCTTCACTAAGAAACCTACACCTATAACTTTGTTATTTTACGGCTTAACTTTGCATATTCCCTCCTGAAGTTTGAAAATGTATACCCGGCCGGGATTATTAATCGAAATGTGGCTCAAGATTTACGCAATCCACCGCAATGTACAGTGCATCACCGTCGTTGCGTGATTCGGACAGGAGAGAAAGCTAGGAAATCGTGCGAACCAGTCGAACGTACTTTTTTATCGAGCGTTTCCGATAAAGATTGGCCGCTTATTAACCTTGTCAGGATACGCCATTTCTGAATAATAACCGATAGCTAATGGGAATGAATTCCGGGTCGATAAGAGCCGCGACACTCATTCAGGACACTTGTTCCTTAACGTTGTCCGCGACTCGGTGAACTGTAAACTGCATTCGGAAATGATTTATACCGGTGGGTGTAAATTGTCTCGGGCCATTTAGATCGCTATCGGAACGGTGGAAATTTAATTGAATTTAACGATTAAGATATCGATTGCCTTCGTAGTCACCTCTGTCCATAATTGGTCTTTATTAATATATTTACATCGTTATTGTTATTGAAATGTATTTACGAATTCCACGATCCGGGAGACATTGACTCAGACGGATGATTAAACGTTGGGAGACTTTTTTATCGTCGAAATCCGTTGGAAAGATCCTTGGTCTCGTTTCATATGCAAATCGCTCGTCTTTTGTGTCCTCTCAGCGGTCGGTGTCCGTAACTCAAGAGTGAATCGTAGCTTTGCGTGTTTTGCGTGAAAGAAACGAGAGAAAGCTGGCAAACGGTAGTCCTTATCGTTGCCACCCTGCGATAACCTTTCATTTCCAGTTCCTCGATGCTCCCTTAAAAACGATCGTTCCAAGATTGATGGATCGCTGAACGTCGTTCGATCGTTTTAAAATAGAAAATCAGCGGTTATTCCGCTATCTCGAACGGTGAAACGACACGATAGCGCAGGTGTTGTAATTTAAACGATGCGAATATGCTGCGAAACGGAGAAGTTTCTACTCGTGGAAAATCGAGTTCGTGGAAAATTTCACTCGATCTCGTTTTGCTCTCGGTTTACGAAACAAAGTTTAAGCTTTGCAAAAGAATCGTTATCGAGATTATAGATCGTGGAAGAAATTGAAATTGACAGGAATAAGCTCGCTATAAGCGAGCAGAAAAGCCAGTGACACGTAGGTGAACCGGATATCGATATCCCTTCGAGGTTGCAGCCCTGAAACAGGAATTTCCTGGGCGATCCCTGTAGGAATGCGGATCGTCGTTAGCGAAGACACGTTTCCATTTTTTTACCGGTCGCTCGTGTTCCTATATTCATTTACGAACGAGCTTTGCATACCTGCTGCATTTCGATGAATTATCAAATAATCATTATCCTGACACCTTCAGATATTACGTTTCATTACTTTTCTGTCGGTCGTAAAGATTAGGATATTTTTCTGAACCTCTGCAGAGCACTAGGTATGGTTTATTAGAAAACTTGTCAATTCTGATGTCCTTTTGATGTTCCACAATTGACAAACCGTCGATCTCTCCCGTGGAAACCAAGAAACCGTAACCACGGACTAAAACTCCTTCTTTCCCCGGTATCGGAACATTGTTCACCTACATATCAACTGCTGACTCTTGTTCCTCCATTTGCGCGAGACACGTGCTTTCTACTTGGCGCCAGGCGAACGATCGCCCGTCGCAATTCCAGCTGTCGCTCAAACGACCAGAAAGAACCGTCAACTCTGTCGGAAAAAGGAGTACCTTCGATGACGCTCGGCAACTCTTCCTACAAGGGACAAGTTTTCGACTGTTTACGAAGACAAAATACAGGAAGTGGCTTTAAATTCGTAACGAAATTATAGACCAAGCGTCCCCATTTTCGTCAGGGAAGCTCATCCAAGCGAAACTGGGCAGATTCACGAGTTTCCTCGATTCGCCCGACCGGTAATGCCGGCAACTAATTAAATTTATATCGAGAGGCGGCAGTTTTTCAAAGACAGAAGATCGAAGCGCGGTGTGGTCAGGCGGGTCGTTTCGATGGCAGAGGCGCTACGATCTAACCAGTAGCCGGCACGACCGTCTTAATGGAGTTCATAAAGATTAGAAGGAAGGCTGGTGCTGCAGGGCTGGTGAAACCACTCTCCCGGGAACGAGTTATCGCCGCTTTAGAATACATCCGAGGCGGCGTCCGGCCGCGAATATCGTCCATCGATAAACTTATCGCGAGATATCAGCTGGCGAATCCCTCGGCAGCTCACACGCTCTAACCGCTCCGATGGCAAACTGGTTCACCGACGGATCGCGCTGCAAAACGCTCCAAAAAGGATTCCAAAACGACCGTGTTTCATTTTCCCTGCTTCGTTCGCGGTTCACTGTTCGAGGTCATGATCCAGCGAAATTAGGATTTTCTTCTTTACATTCGCTTAGGGTACTCCTTGTATCACATGTCGTGTTTAGTTCTAATCGTGTGCTCAACAGGAATTTTTTTACTCTTTATCTCAATGTGGTATGTTAGCGAGAACGTATTTTGGAGGCTCGTCTGCAATTAGCCTGTGCTATTTTGCCTTTGAACGATTGAATGATAGGGATAGACTGCGTGAGGTCTGAGCGAAAGTTTATGAGAGTCCAATTGAGGCGACAGACGATGGCTATTGACTTGGAGTCGCGTGGTCATCGGATGTCGCAAGGCTGTTTTGTGAGACTGTAGAAAAGGCAGGCAGTTATTGCATTGCTTAGACGAATAAGGATATTGTTCTTCAAGGATCTGGCCACGAAGTGGGGAGGCAAGGATGCCTTTCGTAAAAGAACTGACTTGAACCTCTCGGCACTTACCTCAGCATCTTAATTGGGAACGTTTCGCTTTTTCAAAAATATCTTACACCCTTGTATCACATGTTATGTTTACTTCTAATCAGTTTAGTTCTAATCGTGCTCAAAAATAATTTTCGACTAGAATATCCTCAGTCATAAAATACAAGTAGAATGTATAGCTCATGTAGTTATTTGGTTAAAAGAAAACAGTCCAGTTTCAAGAAAAATATTTAATAACATAGAAAATTAAGAACACAAAGAACAAGACTGGCACACTCACGAGTTTGTAACCGACTCCGTAAAACATCTAATAAGCTCATCCCCTCTAGCGTATAGACACAAAGTAAACATAACGGGTGTCGAGTTTTTCTTCAACAGCTCAGAAAATTAACATGAAGAAAAATTTCACAAGTCATACAGTTCTCTGGTTCTCCAGGAAAATTAGCAATCACCCCAAGAAAAAAATTGAAACTACAATGTGAGTGGGTAACTATCTAGAGGGAATAAGAAGGGGTGAAAAGGAAGATCGGCCGTATTTCAGTCGAAGGGAAAGGGAAGAGCCCAGATATTTATGGAGGCAATTAAATTCGCGGGAACACACGATACTCTCGGAAGATCGAGCAGAGAGAGAAAGAAAATGGAAGGGCAGGGGGGTTGAAATGGAGGAAGGAAAGCATCGTGGCGCGTGGGAGGGCCGTGCACACGTCTAATCGCTCGCACGAGTCTCGTATGCATGCACACGCGAGCAGACACCACGTTCACGGCCGTTAATCTGTCCGCTTTTATTTTATCGTTGCTTTACGAGCAGGTACGCAAGGTCGAAAATTTACGGGAGAAAATTTTCGAGAATCCTACAGAAGACGTTCGAAAATTGGACGTCGAAGAGATGCCTGGAATTCCTGTAGCTACGACAGCAAAAAGTTGAATAGAACGTGTTAAATAATTGTAACCGTGTCGCGTTCAGGTTGGCGAAATTCCAGCTTCTCCGTTTCTTTTCCTCGTTCGTTTATGGCCGCGTTCAATCACCTCCCTCTGCTTCCGTTCGAGCGGAACGCTGTTTGCCAAGAAGTCGTGACCCGTCCACTGGCTTCGATCCTCCTCGCGGACCTTGACAGCTTCCGTTGATCCCCCGGCTCTTTTTCTCCCTGTCCGGAAATTTACGGGCTCCGCGTGTTGCGAAAGAAACGTCACCTTCTCGCGATTCGTCCCGCATCACCATTTTTCTCGCTCTGTCCGATAAAAAATTCTTTGTCTCCTTCGAACGCATTCCTGATCGGTGACGTATTTTTTAGCGCCGATCGTTCAGCGTTATATTTCTTTAGCTTCGATGAGTCAAACGTTATTCGAATTCTTGAAAATAAACGCGAACTACTTAGTTTATCAATGGTCCTACATTGTCTGTTACAGAGAAGTATGCGTGGACGAGGGTCAGCAGCTATCGCTCGTCCACGGGTGCCAATTCTACGAGGTCAGCGCCGCGGAGAGTCCCGCGGGAGCAGCGTTGGCGTTCCAGGCGCTGCTCCGGGAAGCCAGATCGGTGCAGCTGCTCCGAGCGTTGCCGATCCGCCGGAAATTGGGCGTGCACTCGGTGTCCAGGGTACTGGGAACGATCTTCGGGAAGAACACGACGAAAGACCGGAAGAAGAGGCCCTCGTTGAGCATATGACGCCTCCTCTGCGCCCTCCTCCTCGGAGGTCGTGACGAACCAGGCAGGAGAACCGACGTGGTGGTTCTCAGCAGCAACGTGTACTCGAACCGCTGACCGGGACTTCGAAGGATATCTTTGTTGGCCAATTGACGAGCAACCGACGCGTCCTTCGATGAGAGAAGAGGCTCGCAGTCAGGTAACGAGAAGGCGAAACTTGCAAGGACTCGTCGCGTCCTCCGGATCGGTCGGAGAGGGTGCAGGATGCGCGTCCCTGGCTATTCACGCAGGATCGATCGGGAACGATTCGCTGGGAAATTGGCCTGGCGTGAGATCCTAGAGACGTCGTTTCGTTCGGCATCCGGCAGCAGGGACACTCGTGAGAATACGCTGGATGGATCGAGCAACGGGCCGTGTGAAAGACTGCCGCGACCGTGGAAACGACGAATGGCTCGTGAAATCGAAATGGAAACGGAGTGTAATGCCGTACGAGATACCCTCCGTCTACTTATCTATCCTTTCTCTTTGTAACCGCGATTATTTGTCTCGTGTTTCTTTTTCTACCCTTGTGTCGGAGTGATAGCCTTCCAGGGTGAATCCAGCGCCGGCCCAGGCGTGGAGACGTCGAACGACCAGGTACAGTTGGTGGAAATACTGTAGCCGATTACTTCGACCTCCAAAATATTACCTCACCAAATAACTGCAAGCGTTGAATTTTCCAAATTTGTTTCATTTGGGACATCAAATTTTTACCGAATCTTATCAACCTTGTTCAGGGTCGTGTCGACTAGCTTGGAATTACCTTTCCGATCGTTGTCTCAGATTTTAAATGATATTGCAAAGTACAAATGTACTTGATCATCAATGTACTTGATGGCTACGTATTTAATTTATGATTCAGCTATATTGTTTTCACCAACTATACGAGTATGGCGACTAAGCTGTTCCTGAACGATTAATACTGTAGCTTTAAAGGGTGTTCCGGATGAGCGATGCTTCTCAGAAGCCTTAATTCGAAGGAAGAAACTGAACAAACCCGGAAAATTTTGACCAGAATTATTTCTGAGAGCATCGGAATGAAAGGAATAGCGTTGACTCTCATCAGGTTGATCATCGAGTTCCATAAATAATGTTCGGGTAACTTCTACAAAAATGCTCTTGAAAAGATATTCGATTAAAATCTATCGATACAACATTACTTATGGAACGATCGGAGTCGGTCGTTAATAAAGTTAGCTTATTTATTTGTTTGTCGAGTCATTAATTTACATTTGTTGTTATTGAGAAATTGAGGTCTCGAGCGTTGCGTATGCCGACTTTTAATAATTACAATTAACACCGTTACAATTCAATGCTATCGTAAGTATCACGCGACCTTTCTTTTTTCCAGCTGCTGCAATTTTATGTTAACAGAATTTCGAAGGAACTTCTGTTCCTGGAAGCAGTTACCCATCGCATTTTTAACGTTTGCGAAATCGTTCGGTTTATACAAGTATACACAGATTTTTTTAAAAATAATTTGCGACATTTGATTTAATTGAAATCGATAGCGTTGAATAACATTTTTCGGATCACCTGATGAGATCACGTGTTTGCGTTTCGTGCTATATTCGCTCTCGGTTTATCGCCGCAAGCGACGAATTTTGCCGATTCTGAGCTCGTTTCTTCATCGCGGAACCGGAAACGGGCTCTGAGCGCGGGGACTGGCGTCGCCTTTGAAAACAAGCCCGAAAGTCTTTCAAATTTACTCTCCATCGAACGTGGAGTTCGTGAACGCGTTGCGTTATTCGATCGCGTATAGAGAAAAAATATATTTGTTCAACGCGATCGGAACGAGGGAATCGAAAACGATCTCCTCCGACGAGAAACGACGAGAATCGATCGCAATTATTGATTTTTGATAACCCGTTTGATCGTTTCATAAGTCGTGGTATGCAAACTGTTGACAAATCGCGGGTATAATGTCAACGGACTGACGCACAAATAAACGATTATATTATGTGATAATAGTGTAAACAGTTTTCATTTTACGCAACGTTCACGAAGTTTGTTTTATTAAACGGATTTGTTAAACGATCCAACGTGGAATTTTTTTTCTGCAAATATCAAGATTTTTCTTTTGTGAAGTCATAAATGTATAGTTCTATAAACTATACATTGTTACTAAAATCGAGTTACAAGTTTGCAGATTTTTCAAAATTGTTATTCTCGTCGTTTCCCAAGATCCGAAGCTGGAATTGAAACGAGACGCGAGTTTCCGTTCTCGATATCGACACTTCCGAGTTCCGTGTGGAAAATCGATTCGACCTTAATGTTCCTACTGAAAGTAGCCTAAGTGTACATAGCGTTTGCCGAATAGAGCAATCGGAGAAGAATCGATATGTCGGTCGATAATGTAGTTGTTAAGCAAACAGGGAGAAGGGAGCTCGTAGTCCCTCGAGTGTATTTATCCTCGCATAAATCACCAATCGATCCGTTTATTCGATACCTTCAGGCATCGTGCTTTACTCTCGCGTTGCAGACACTTCCCACGTTCAATACCGATATAAACTTTACCAAAAACCCTTTTAATATTTCCAAATTTGTTGATTTTTAAATTCAATCTTAACGTACGCGATCTTGGGGTACTTTTGAAAAATTAATGTAGTAATTGTATTGTATTTATTTTTTCTAACCAAAGGGTACTTTCGAAAGGTTCCTCTCATCATACCCTAGAGAAGTAACGCGTTGTTTCAAGTAGCACAAGCCTTAAGGTAATCGCATACGAATTCTCCCTAATCGTCGCGCCTTTTCTCGCGACAGAACAACTGACCAGGTTGGAGCATTTTCTTTTTTTTGTAAAAAGATGATCGTTTCTTTGTTTTTTTTTTACTACGGTTAAACACGTCGAGTTTAAGGATCTTAAGCGTAAGTCGTGTACGTAAATAGAGTTTTCAGTGCCTTTCGAGATGTTCACGTAACAGCTCGCAAGCTCACCTTTTCGCGTGTTCTCACTTGTTCCTTCTTTTCCCTCTTTTTTTTGTATTTTTATACCCGCGATCAAGCTGGAGGTAAATATTTGCGCAGCGCCGAAAAGGTCCGTGAAAATTGTTGGATGGTAAATATTGTTGTTAAGGGGGTGAGAAAGGTTTGCTTGCGAGCCACGTGTCGACGAGGGATGAAAGTATACTTGTATATGTGCTTCCAGAGCGTGCCTAAAAAAATCGATACATTCCAGAACGATGCGCGAATATCGAGGAGAATCTAGCGGGCGTGAGTGTGCATCCCGATGTAATTCTGTTTTCTTCTCTCTCTGGTGGATTCTGGCCGATATCGATCGCTGTATTTTAAGTGCTAGTCACTTGTTATCGTACATTGAGAAAGAATAAAATTCTTTTGTTAAATCTGTGACTAATTTCTTCCCCGACTTCCAGTTGCTTTCCGGTAAATCTGTCAAAGTTTTGGAACTAAAAATTACCCTATTAATTACTGGGCTTTATTGTATTAAATAAGCAAACGAATAAATGAATACAAGTTCTCATAAAATTTGAAATTAATTGTTTTCTCGATAAATCGCTAAAAGTGCACTCCGCTTTATTTTTCAATTTCGATTTTCTTCCGATACTTAAACGAAACTTTCACCGGCCAATTGATATTCCAATTAGATCGAGCGATAATTCGCGCATTCAACGACTGCATCTTTTAAATAAAAAAAGGATAAATTATCGTTGCCAGAGTGAAAACGGCTATATTTTTTCGTGCGATTATTTAGTTTGCTATTCGATATTATTAATGATACGCGAATGATATCCGGAATCCTCTATCATTTCCTGCCTCGTAATTAATCAATTACGCGGCGTCGATCACCGTGTCGAACAGCCTGTTTGAAAAATCTGCTAACAAGAGAATTTCAAATAAAAAGAACGTTGAATCAATCTAGGTTATCGGTAGCGATCTTTCATTATCAATCGAACGGAAGCTCAGTCATCCAGCAATCAACCTGCAAAGAAAAAGGAATCTGAGAATAATCCAAAACAAACAATACGTTTTCGTCTATTAATCTCATTCGTAACATTGTTAAAAGAAAGTCTACGTAGAATGGAAACAAAAAGATTCGAAACCAGGCTATCATTCAATCTACCTTTATCGCTCGAGAACAAGATCATTTATATGCCTAAGAAAGAAACTTACAAAGTAGAGTTCTGAAAAGAACAAACAGATACGAACGATCTTCAAATCGAAGGAGGATATCGTTAGTTATCTTCCATTATAGAGTCGAAGCTCGATCACGTAGCAATCAACCTGTTACAGAAAGAAAATCTACCTCTTCCAAGTAAAATTCCAGGCAAAATAGGGACTCCAAACAACGGAGCGAACTATCATTAGCTGTCTACCTTATTACTCGCATCGGTTGTTAGAACAAATACTGCAAGGTAGATACGCATTTCAACTTTCGAGAATTTCAGAGTCTGAAGTATATTTTCATTCTATGTTGGAAAACTTTTTAAACTCTTGCGAAAATTATTTGTTATCAAATTTTTTATAGAGGAGTAGTTTGAAAATTTTTTAGATTGAAACATTTTGTATCTTTACAGTTCCAAACTCTGTAAACTAGTTTAAAATTTAATTTGATAATATAAGAAATATTCAGACACCAAACTTTCTGTCATTGTTGAATCAGAACCGATATTCTACCTAAAATGAGTTCTCGAAGGAGAAATTAATTTGATATTATAAAAAGTTATCAGACACCAAAGCCTACGTCACTGATGCATCAGAACCGATGCTCCGAAATGATTTCTCAAAGGAGAAATTAATTTGATAACATAAAAAATTGTCAGACACCAAAGTCTACGTCACTCATGCACCAGAACCGATACTCTAATACGAGTTCTCGAAGGAGAAATTAATTTGATAACATAAACAATTGTCAAACCCCAAAGTCTACGTCACTGATGCATCAGAACCGATACTCTAATACGAGTTCTCGAAGGAGAAATTAATTTGATAACATAAAAAATTGTCAGACACCAAAGTCTACGTCACTGATGCATCAAAACCGATACTCCGGAATGAGCTCTCGAAGAAATTAATTTGATAACATAACAAATTCTCAAACCCCAAAGTCTACGTCACTGATGCACCAGAACCGATACTCCGAAATGAGTTCTCGAAGGAGAAATTAATTTGATAACACAAAAAATTGTCAAACCCCAAAGTCTACGTCACTGATGCACCAGAACCGATGCTCCAAAATGAGTTCTCGAAGTAGAAATTAATTTGATAACATAAAAAATTGTCAAACCCCAAAGTCTACGTCACTGATGCATCAGACCCAACATCCTGAAATGAAGGAGAATTAAGTCGGATCAAAATTAGACGAATCTCGGAACACAGAAGACGAGTACAACAATAATGTACTGACCGAATAACCAGCGATTCGGGCCAAGGTTTCGGGTGCAACACGTGTTTGTCAGCCGGCGATACAAAAATAAAATACGACCATCTCCCGACGTATGCATATGCCGCGATAACTCGTCGCGAGCAATATCGTTTGTCAATTAAGCCCTGGAAAAAGGAGAATGGCCGAGGGGCGAGGGATGGCGGCTCAGAAATAAGCGGGCCGGCATCCCCACTGAGTGAATCACGAATCGCTAATAAATTTTCGGCGAAAAAATGTTTGTATCCGGCGTTTCGCGTCGCAGGAAATGGTTCGGAGCGTACGGAGGTCTTAGAAATTTGGAGAACTACACTTTGTATTTGTAGGAAAATTTTATAGAGACGTGTTGAGTTGAGGTAGTCAGTGAAAATCAAAATAAAAGCTTGTAAAATACAGGGCCTTAGAAATATTACTTAATACAATTTAACCCAAATGAAGTGTCGATGAAGTCCCTGAGTGGAAAAGTCTAACTAAAGTCCCGATTTGAAGAGTGAAGAAGTACCAAATGGAGAAGCAGTACCAATCTTGATTTATAGCGATTGAATTTCGACTAAGAAAAGTTTGGAAAATTCTGCAAGAAGATTTTATAAAGGCACATAGTCGAGTTGAGGTTGTCACTGAAAATCAAAATAAAAGCTTGTAAAATACAAGATCCTAGAAAAGTTACGTAATGCAATTTCACCCAAATGCAGTGTCGATGAAGTTCCTGAGTGAAGAAGTCCATGAATGAAAAAACTAACGTCCCGATTTGAAGAGCGAAGAAATACCAAATGGAAAAGCAGTTTCAATCTTGATTTATAGCGATTGAATTTCGACTAAGAAAAATTTGGAAAACTCTGCAAGAAGATTTTATAAAGGCACATAGTCGAGTTGAGGTAGTCACAGAAAATCAAAATAAAAGCTTGTAAAATACAAGGTCCTAGAAAAGTTACGTAATGCAATTTCACCCAAATGCAGTGTCGATGAAGTTCTTGAATAAAAAAATCCACGAATGAAAACCCTAACGTCCCTATTTGAAATACCAAACCGAGAAGTACCAGTCCTGATTTATCTCGGTTGAATTTCGACTACTTCGATCGCAAAGACTGAGTTACGCGTTTCACCATGAGATGCATCGATCATGCCTATACAGGCAGACGTATCATGCTAGCACGATAATTAATGCAAATCGCGGGCCGATAATATCGAGCAAGTTAGAGGGAAAAGTTAGCGGTAACGTGACACGCGCCACTAAAGTTCCAATTTCGCCCGGTTTGAAATACGCAAATTGGCGTTGGTCAGCACGCTCGGACGACGACATTGTCCCGTTTCGTGGCGATAAATCGAGCACGGGCATCGTTTTATCGGCCCGTACCGATCGTTTGTCTTGTCTCGCAGGACCAGTGGGACGCGAAACGCCATGGTAATATGAGCAGCATCGGAGCCAGGGGGAATTTTCTAGCCGCCACGGAACGAGTCCACCCTTGGAAATCCTAAACCGATCACGTTTTCAGTCCTCTTGTAGCTTGTCGACGTTGTGGACAACGTCGACCCGGATGGAACGAGGTCCGCTTTGGAAAATCGCGAGCACGATCCGGCTGAGACCGCGTGTTGCGTTTCTGGCGCGAATGAAAGTGCGGGATACGTGTATACTGGCTTGAAAAGGAAAGTAGACCTCGATTCTAATGCTTCTTCTTTTTCCCTCCTTTTTTTCGTTTCTACTCGGGTTTTGCCGCGTTCGATTTAAAAATTCGCAACATTGAAGTCACTTTGTTCTTCAGTTTCGGTAGGGAATGGTACTTTTCGAAATACACTGGAAAACTTTTGAGGTCCTTTGCATATCTCAAACGAGGTGACATCGTCATCGACTTTAGCAGATTAAATAACTTTCTAAGTCGGTTCCAAGTCAGAGACTCAGGAGATTCGAGGAAATATGTGATAGGGAAGAATCTGATTTCGTTGCATGCAGAAACCGGAAGATCTTTTGTTCGGTCGTCGATCGCAGTTCCTGGCTAATTAATGACACGCTGCCGATTAGAAATCCCGAGTAAGCCACGCGACGACAATGGCCACCTGCCGATCACGAATCCTAGAGGCCGCTTTCGACAAGGACGATAACGCTGTGGAAAACGACGGGGAACAAGAGAAAGATACAGATATCGGCGGAAAAGAGATACAGATGGAGGATCGCGGCTATTTGCACGGCGAAAGCGAGCAAGCGGTTTCCACTTGGTGTTATCCGACGCCGAGCGACGCGACGCGACGGTGAAAACGATGCCTAACCGATATTCTTCCTTCAACTCGATCGGTTTCCTGGATTAATCTATTTCGCGTGCTATCACTGACGATAATGAGCAGGAGAAACAGGAGGCATAGGCATATGCAAATCGGGGAGCATTTTTTATTAAAGAAATAAAAAAAAATCGTCCTCGTTAATATCAATTTTCTTTTCAAGAGACTTCTTCGTGTTTAAAAAATTCCAAATAATATATTTCATTTCTGACAGGAGATTCCGTAATATACTTTATCTTTTAATACAAACATGTAATATGTACACTTGTCAAGACGAAAATGCTGCGATCAACATCAGCCAGTTAGGAGGTTGTGTCGGTAAAATAAAAATTTGATCAGCGCCATCTAGCGTTTGGTGTTTTGGAGCTGCTCCTGGTAGCAGGATCGCAGGAAAGCGAGGAGGTATCCGGAGTAAGAGGTCTCCCGCGCAGCTGCGCGCATGCGCGGTACAGCTGGAGTGGGGCCACCTTTCCAACATGGCGGCACACGCGGTAAACGAAGTGACCAGGAAAGAATAATTAATAACTAGTTTTCCGAGAACAATTTATGTACTTTTATCATTGAAAACTGATCTCTGTGCCTTTATCTATTTTCTCGTAACACATTTGTTCGGATTTTTATTGAAATTAATTATTCCACTAGTACTTGGAGCGAAGTATTAATAATTAATTATGGTGAACAAAAATCGAAACAAATGTAGTGTAAGAAAATAGGTAAAGGCTTGGGGATCATTCTTCGATCACGAAAGTATATAAATTGTATTCGAAAAAGTAGTAATTAATTATTCTTTAATGGCCGTATAATAGGCTGGGCGCGCCGCCATGTTGGAGAGATGGCCCCACTCCGGCTGTACCGCGCATGCGCGCGGCTGCGCGGGGGACCTCTTACTCCGGATACCTCCTCGCTTTCCTGCGATCCTGCTACCAGGGGTAGCTCCAAAACACCAAACGCTAGATGGCGCTGATTCGAATTTCCAAATTCTCGAGTTTCAGACAAGTCAATACAGTGTGCTTGTGTTTAATGCACTGCCCACATCGTGCATTAAGCGAACACATGCTATACATGGCTAAACATATTATATCGTAAAATATAGTACTGCGTTGATAAATATAAAACTTGACAAATATCGAAGTCATGACATTTATTTTATATCTCGATTGAAACTTTAAGTATTAAGTTACTACGAAAAAAGCAGCCCTATTCTAAATTTGTTGCAAACCACCGTCAGTTTCATACTTAATCGGCATAATAAAAATGTCAATTCTAAAATGACCCAATATCGACCCGCCACGTATTTCTCCGATCCTTCGAGGGTTAATAACGCGACAAATCACGGACTTCCCGCCACGGTTATCTCTTCCTGTATGCCCGTATTCCTCTTAGTTTCAACGAATCTCGAAGGAGGTTTCCATCGAGCTCTATTACCTGCTGAAAACGAGCGGGTTCGAAGGCCACCGCTGCTGACGTTTACGGTTAACCCGGCAGCTTGATTTATCACGCCAAGACCAAGTCGTTTCTCATCCCCCGTGTGCACGACGGCTGTTCATCGGGTTCGTGGACATTCTCAGAACGGGAGAGGGGCTCTCGCTTCTTGGCGTGTAACTAAAACCGAGCGAGCATTTACTTTAATGATACGTCTGAGCCCGAAATTCCGCTTGGACTGTCGTCAAGAACTTTTTAAATCCTGCTTGTTCCTTTTACGACGAACACTGTGCACTTTGCGGGGTTTAAAGTTACCCGGGTTAAAAATAGCTCGGGGATATCGTTCAAGGTGCAAACGACAGGTGAGAATTAAACGGTGCAATGGATTCTATTTTGCATATTCAGTTAGTTATACAGAATAGCCATTATTTAGAGCTAGTCCTGTTTCGATGCAAGGTTCAGTTTGAATCAACGAAGGTCGATCAAATTCGATTGGGTTCAATTCGCGTCGATTCCGATGATCGGCCTGATTCGATTAAACTAGATTCAAGTAGGGAGATTTAATTCAAGTAGGGAGTTCGTTCGGCTACGACTGCTTTCGTTCGCGATTTTTATGGCAAACCTTTGAAATTGTTCCTCGAAGGTACGTGCAAAAAAGGATGCGTAAGTTGACCTTGCTATTTGAAATCTTAACCAACCCTGCACGGCCACAGCAAATTATAGGTTCCAAACCTCGGACCACTTATCGAGGTGTTACGAAAATCCATCTAGGATAAAATCGTACGAAAATTTGTACCTACACTTACCCTCTCGAGTTGTACGGCAAGATTTCATCACTCACAAAAATCTTCCCAAATCCTCGGTCAATAACCTCATAGATAATTATCTATAGAAATGATATTTTCGTCCGACGTTAATTAAATCCGCGTCAGAAGGAAAGCAAACACTCAACCCTCGAACCCCTCGTTCGAAAGCGTCCAAGGCAAGCATGTACTCAGTCAAGGTGCAACCGCCAACAGGCAGATCGTTCGTCGAGGTTCAGGTACCAGCGTTGACCCTACGGAACCCTTCGGAACGATAACCTGGGCTTCCCGTAAGGTAGATTTCAGCGGGGGCTAGAGGGACGTCGACGAACCCCCTCTGGCAAGGAAGGGGTATCGAGAGTTATGCGCATGTATTAAATTTCAACTCTCGCCCGAGGCCAGACACGCCGCGGTTGGTTCCTCCGCTTCGAAGCTGAAGGTGCAAGGTGCAGCGAGCCGACCTACGACCTTGGCAGTCACGACTGCGACCATCCATGCCGACGAGTCGGCACCGACAACGTGTCCGTGTTTTGCATCCACTTGGTGCGCACGCCTGCACCCCGCCGCACATTACCGTTTCGCGCCTTCTCCACGCACAATTGCGACTTGTCACGTTTTACCAATCTTGTCCGCCATTTACCTGGCCCCGTTCGTTAATTCTCCGTTCTGAGATGTTGCTTTCTTTTCTAACTTTTCGCGTCTTATAAAAGGTAGCCGGAATACCGATTGTAAGGTAAATCAGGAAATTGATGAGGTATCAAATAACTAGTGGGCGATTTTTTAAAAAAAGTAAACTGCAATTTTTTACTGACGGTCCACGGCAAAAGCCAATACAAGAATGTCTTCATTGAGGACACCCCCGTCAGCATGGCTGTTTGGGGCACTTGGGCCCAGCGAAGTTCCCCGAGGAAGGGGAAGCGCAATGAGAAAAAGATGATGGCCTGTGTCGACCGTTCGTTAATTTCTATTTTCTAACACGATAGCTGGAAGTAGATACCCCATATCGATTCCTGAATACCTAGATTCATTCACCAGATATCCGTTGCAAATGAGCACGCAGGGAAGCAACAAAATTGATTAATTCAATGACACTCCAGTTCTGATATCTGGTAAATCAAGCCGCGATAAAGCGATTGGATTCGAGGTCACGTTTAATCGCTAATTAGCTTGTGCAGGTGCGTCGGTGCAGCCGCATTCCAGAACGATAAGAGAACCGTGGTGTTTACAGTAGGCATCGAACAAAGCTCGGAGGCAAGAATGTCAGATCAGAATTGCTCGAAAACCGTGTCGTCAACTGTTGCATCGTTGCGATAAGCGAAACGTGTTTATACCAACGATCTAGTGCTAATATTTTGTCAGCCGCTGCTCGCGGAGGCAGATCGATTTATGGAGAGCAATGATATCATTCCCCTCGAAAGGAAGGAAAAGAATTTTGTTTGTAACGAGAGTCAACGAGCGTCAAAGTGGAAACAATTTTTATGATCGTAGCTGGAGATTATTGATCGCTCTTGGCAATGAAAAGTGTCGTACTACTCCGTTTGTTTGCCACGTTGTAATCGCAAATTGTAACCGAGGTTTCGTTGCGAATTGTTCAAACATTTGTCGCATTCTTGTCGAATCACGAGACCGTACGTCACCGGTTACAATTATCTTCGGCTGTTAACGATATCTCAGTCACATGCTTCCCACGAGTCAACTACTTCCACGTTTTTAGCGAAAAGTTTACGACGCTTCGTTGATCGAGTTTAGAGCGGAAGAGGATGTCGGTTAGCAGGCTTCCCTATAAAAACGCGTTAAATTTAGAAGCTGTATCTGGTCCGAATTTCTTCCGATGAGGAGCAAAAAAAGACGAATAAAGGAAACGGAGAAAGTCGTCGGAGGTCGTTGAAAACGCACGGTGTTCCGGCGTAAATTCGAGACAAATGCACGTGGACCGTGGTCGGACGCTAATAAACGACGGTGAGATAACATAACATTAAATCAACGGTCGGAAGAGAGAGGCACGAATATTTCTAATTAACGAAGCATTACCGCGTTGGCGAGGACCGCCATAATGAATGCGCCAAGTATTCCCGGCCATATGTCGCGATAAACGTGCTTTTAATCGTCCACCTGGAATTCCTTGTGATCCTGAACGGAATAATTAATGCGGTGCCGGTAACTGTAACGTTCCGGTACAGTTGCGTGATTTTTCGTCAACAATTATTCCCGCTTTCGACCATTCAACCGGCTTGGACGAGTTTAGGAAATAAACGTTTCTTTACTTATTTCTGCAAATCCTCTTGTTCGATACACAGTAAATCTGTACCTGAAGTAAATAACTATCAAGAGTCCTCAACCGAGTCTTTCGCCTGTGTTTATTTTTTAGAGACTTTAGGGAGTTTGAAACAGAAAGAATTACGTAACGAAGACTTATCACTTCGTAAGGGACTCAAAGCATCGCATAAAGTTTCCCTTTCTAGAAAGTACATTGAACGAGCGCAAGTTTCAAAATACTCCCACACATCCTGTCAATAAATAAAATGGCGAACCGCGAGTAAATTTGGGGGAGCGTATTTCACGGAGAGGATGCTCCTGAGAGATTTAAGCGTCAAGGAGCGTGAAACGGATATTTCCGGGGCCGATTTGTACTTGGTTCGCGTAACCAAGGATCAATCTATTAATCGTTCGTTGATCGCATTGTGCCTGAAAGCGCATCGTCGCGGGTCGTGATTCTCGCGTCTCGAAATACGTATCCGGCCCCAGGGGCGGTCGAGCGACGTTTTACGATCGTAAACGGCGCGTAGGAGGCTGGGAGAGGAGCAGCAGAAAATACTAGGGCGACGACGAGGAACGTCGAATACTTTTCTTCCTCCATCTCCCGTTCTCTTTTCCACGTTCTGCCGACTCGTCGTCGCGTCTTCGGACGACCGCACGCTAGTTGCTATACCCGCGTATTCCGAGTCGTAAAATTAGAAACACCGCGGCGCTCGGCGAGGCGCCAGTTTTCTCGGTCGCTCCAATTCGCTCTTTGACATTTTCGATGATAACGATCCGGGTTTTCGAAACTCTTTATCGCTTCATCTACTCCCATCTGTTATACCGCTTTTTTACAATTTTCGAAGACTTACAAAATTACGGAGTTATAGAATTAAGCGAACGAGAGTTATTGAATTAAGTGAACTGTTTTTGTTTGGAGGAGAGCAACCACGTTTGGAGCAACCTGTATGTAGCGATGTGTATTATTTTTTAAAACCTAGGCGCTTAGATCTATTCTGTCGCTTTTTTACAACTTCGACGTTCAAAGACCTGGCACTTTAAATCATTTTTGCCAAAGTAAGGAAAAAGAGACCTGGCTTCATATTTTATTAATAGGTAATGATACAATTAAGAAAAGTGTATAATTCACATACTAATATGTATACCAAAAATATAACTATGCTGCATTTCTGCAACTTCATATGTCACTACTCAGTATACGATACTTTAAAACAGTAGTAAAAGTATTTATTAAAAACATAACTATGTTGCACATCTGCAACTTCATATGTCACTACTCAGTATACGATACTTTAAAACAGTACTAAAAGTATGTACTAAAAATATAACCATGTTGCAATACTGCAACATTATGTATTTACATAGGATTTCAAAGTTCAAAACGTTTTAGAAGAACGCAAGATTAAATTCTACGAACATTTTTCTCTCGAAGAACGCCATGTTTGAAGCAGCCAGTAGATGTAGCAGTTTACGCGTTCTAGGGAAACTTCGATTAGGAAAATGGCAAATCCACGACAAGGAAAATATTTCCGGGTGAAATCCAGGCGCGACCGCTCCGGTTTCGATGTGTGCGGACTTATTTTCAGGAAATACGATTATCGCGATCGTGCTTCTGAACCGGTGATAATTAGAAGTGATTATCCACCAGCCGGTACTTTCTACGCCGAACAATGGGCCCCGATAAATAGCGGCCGCCACGATGCAGAAGGCAAAAGACTATCGTAAAGCAGAGGCTAAAATTACTGTTCTTAAGATATCGTCCGGGCCACTGACGATCGGGTAGGCTGGTCACAGTCTGCGATCAAAGATTTATCGTGCACTTCTATCGGCATAATTCTTCAATTCATTCACTGAATAATTCGGATATTTAAGCAGATTTATGCATCTTGGATTTCTTATTTTAAAGTAGGAAGTTTGAGATTTTTGTGGAAATGCATGTTGACTTACAGGGCAAAGAATCGTTGTGTTAAAAAAATTATCATCGTCATTCATTTTTAGTAATTTAAAAATAAGACGTCATGCTAAAAATATATGTTGACTTTCAACACGAAGAATCATTGTATTAAAACAATTATCATTATTCTAATCTATTAATTGTACTTTAGTAATTTAAAAATGAGACATCATGCTAGAAATACATGTTGACTATCAACACGAAGAATCATTGTATTAAAAAAGTTATCATTATTCTAATCTATTAATTGTTCTTTAGTAATTTAAAAATAAGACATCATGCTAAAAGTACATGTTGACTTTCAACACGAAGAATCGTTGTATTAAAAAAATTATCATCATCATTCATTTTTAGTAATTTAAAAATAAGACATCATGCTAAAAATACATGTTGACTTTCAACACGAAGAATCATTATATTAAAAACATTATCATCATTCTAATCTATTAATTGTTCTTTAGTAATTTAAAAATAAGACATCATGCAGAAAATACATGTTGACTTTCAACACGAAGAATCATTGTATTAAAAAAATTACCATCACTCCTTCCTAATCTATTAATTGTTTAGTAATTTAAAAATGAGACATCATGCAAAAAATACATGTTGACTTTCAACACGAAGAATCATTGTATTAAAAAAATTATCATCACTCCTCCCTAATCTATTAATTGTTTAGTAATTTAAAAATGAGTGTCCAACGTCTTCATAATATAAAAAGGAAAATCTAAAAAAAAAAGAAAAAAATGTTTGAGTAATAAAATGGGATTAGAAACCCGTGCGTTACGTGTAGAGACGAAGTTTCTCTTGTTACGCTTGTTAACAATTAATTTTGTCTGAAGCGTTGTGGAACGAGATAGTTCGAAAATTCAGCGACATAAAATGGCAAAGTAATGTCGGCCAGTTGGTAAGCCACGGATAAAGAAAGAAGCACGTTAAACGCTGGTTCTCTAACGAAGCTGCCTCCCGTGTGCAATAAATACGGTTGCACGACGCGACCAATAAACACAAGCCTAATTGCCGCATTCCCTGTTCCACCGCGAACGATTTGCATTTTCCTGTAATTATAATTCTATCCTGTATAGCCGACTACGTCGATTAGCAAGGTGTCACGGGGAATTGTACGCTCACGGATGATCGTGCTCGGTCACCGCTTGTCTGTCAATGATTCTGAAACAAGTGTATCGGCCGTTGATTTACAATGTTTCGAAACCTTGTCGAACGACTTCATAAATTCACCGTGTTACGCGTAGGAACTTAATTAGACGTTTTTTTTCCTCCCGCTGTTTTATGGTTAGTTTAGATATTAGCCTGGCGCCTGCTCCGGCGATTGCGTACGTCTAATAGGATCGTTAGAAGTGAATGTTGCTTAGAATACGTTCTCGAGATCCACGTGTTAAATAGCGCGATTAAGCTTCTACATTTTCGCCAACGGGAAAGCTATATTGTTACGTAACTGAAAAATACTTAATATATTAGGGGAATAAGTATTCAAAATTTCTTCGATGACTTCAAAGTTTTTTAATGAAAAATCGAAGGACTCTTTTAAAAAGGGAATCGAACAATTGCCTTTACGCTGGCAAAAAGCGTTAGAAAATTATGGAAATTATTTTGTTGGTTACCGTTTAAGATTTCTTTAATAAATAAATGTTTTTCGCTGGCAAGTGAAACTTTGATTACTTTTCGGTACCTCTTCAGGCAACTTGTTCATTTTTGTACAAAAATCCTGAGCTTCAAATCTGAACTTTTTAGAAATACGAATATAAATTTTATGTAATTAATACTTTAGGCAACTTATTCATTTTTGTACAAAAATTCTGAGCTTCAAATCTGAACTTTTTAGATATCGTACGAATATCAATTTCATGCAATTAATACTTCAGGCAATTTGTTCATTTTAGTATAAAAATCCTGAGCTTCAAATCTGAACTTTTTAGAAATCGTACGAATAGAAATTTTATGCAATTAATACTTTAGGCAACTTGTTCATTTTTGTACAAAAATCCTGAACTTTTTAGAAATCATACGAATATAAATTTTATGTAATTAATACTTTAGGCAACTTATTCATTTTTGTACAAAAATCCTGAGCTTCAAATCTGAACTTTTTAAAAATCATACAAATATAAATTTTATGCACTGAACACTTCAGGCAGCTTGTTCATTTTTGTACAAAAATCCTGAACTTTTTAGAAATCATACGAATATAAATTTTATGTAATTAATACTTTAGGCAAC
The DNA here is from genome assembly GCF_050947335.1 of Megachile rotundata. Lineage (NCBI taxonomy): Eukaryota > Metazoa > Arthropoda > Insecta > Hymenoptera > Megachilidae > Megachile > Megachile rotundata. The sequence continues at coordinate 11,247,538 of NC_134995.1, forward strand.
TTGTTCATTTTTGTACAAAAATCCTGAACTTTTTAAAAATCATAGAAATATAAATTTTATGCAATTAATACTTTAGGCAACTTGTTCATTTTTGTACAAAAATCCTGAACTTTTTAAAAATCATACAAATATAAATTTTATGCACTGAACACTTCAGGCAACTCGTAATTTTTGTACAAAAATCCTGAGCTTCAAATCTGAACTTTTTAAAAATCCTACGAATATAAATTTTATGCAATTAATTTATAGTTTCTTTCTTCAACGATATTGTAATGAGAACATAGCTGAAGTTTCACTTTAAACGCAGTTTGAATATTAAGGTAATGAACCGCAATATCGAAAAGACACAAAAGAGCTTTTCCTAGAACGGATGCTTTTCATAGGAAAACCTCGTAACCTTTCCACGTGCTTCAGGCTCTTAGATATATCGCGCGTGTAACAATCGAACAAGCCTCGCGTAAGAGGAAAACTGTACATCTATGCACCCGGTAATTGGCTATCATTGTTTATTTATAGCCTGGAAATTACATTGGCGGGGTGAAATATCGTAGGGACGCTCATCGTGGAACTTGAAGAACCCTGATTCTTGTTTTTCCTTATTATAAATATTATCGAAGACAAAGTCCGAAATTTATGGTCCAGCTAAAGTCCGCATGCAGTTTGTTGTTCGAACAAAATAGGCTTTCTCCTGAAATTCGATCGCAGCCGATAAAGTGGATTATACCGAATTCGATAAGGGGGCAGATAAAATAGAAAGAAAGCCGTCGAAAGCAAACTGTTTATCAATCGATAGGGGAAAAATGGGAAGAGGGTAATTGGAAGGTGTATTGTTTGTTCATGGCTGACGGAGTACGTTAACGTTCTTTGTTGCGGATGATTGGTATGCTTTCACCTACACTTTGGCAACGTGCTCATTGTCTTAAGCGTTCGGGGCTGATTTTCCTCGTTGATCGTCCAACGAGCCTCTCTGTTATTAGACTTATCAGTCCCCGGGGAAACTCGACGCGACCGATTTCTCGTAATTAAGTGAAACGAGAAAAATTCTTTATCCAGATGCTTTCTGTTACGCTTTCTTTAAGTTTTGGGTTATGCACAGTATGTCGGAAAAATAACGCGTACGAATTGTGTAACTTGAAATTGAGTTTCGAAATTCCTGAGTCACGGATTTTCAAAAGCTCGCGTTAAAAATAGTCGCGAAGAAATATCCTCGGAAACCGAGGCAGGAGCACGCGATCGATATAATAAATGCATGCATTATGCGCGAGGGAACAAAAAACGATTGTCGACGATTGACGCGAATTTCTTGTTTCTGCTCTCGAAAGTTTCATCGTCGCGCGTTATTGTGCCGGTTACGTGGGATTAATTCATCAACTTTCTTATCTACGCTCTCACAAAGGGTGTTTTATGCTCCGTCCTTCCATTTCAAGCGAAACAAACATGTCCGCCGCGTAACTGAAAATGGAAGCCGGGTTTTTATTCCTGCGGACTCGTTTCGCCGCACGAAACGAAGCGTTTACGGTTCATTTCAGCAAGCGTTGGGTTAGTTTTTCTCGGACCTTCCCTTGAACGTCCGTGAACCGTGTAAAACTCATCGTAATAGAACCTGTAAATAATCTAGAATGTGCAAAACTACCTTCGGAACGATACGTTTTTTACGGTTCGATGCACCTTTCTTATCGAGAATATTTAATAACATTCGTTGTACGTTAACACTTTGCTACGAACCTTTTTTGCAAGATTCAAGTTTCCTGGTACAACACGCTCCGGGCCTATTTATTTAACTAATAATAAATGGCCGGTGTAGCTCGCGGTACAACTTGCCGCGCATGTAAGGACAATACATCTCTATTTTATTCGGCCGGCATAATGGATAGCGGACTTCACTTGTGTATACGCGGTAACAATATAATCGTGATCCCACCGCTCCTCTGAAGTCCGCTTTTGCAAAGAACGGCTCACGCGAGACAATATGCGGAAATCGCATTATCCGAGGCCGCGGGGTAGAAACCACCGCACACAATAACGCCGACGTTCGCGAAAACCCTTATCACTTTGACCAACTTTCTTTCTCTGACTTCGACTGAACCTTTTCAAAATCAAACTTCGAAGCTTCATTGAAATGTTTACGTGTTTGGAAGATCTAATTAAATGGTTTATATAAAGTCTGATCACGAACTATTAATACAAACTATGATTTATAACACTGGACTTTAACTGAACCTTTTCAAGATCAAACTTCGAAGCTTCATTGAAATGTTTACGTGTTTGGAAGACTTAATTAAATTATATAGACTCTGAACATGAAGTATTAACACAAACTATGATTTATAACACTGAACTTCAACTGAACCTTTTCAAAATCAAGCTTCATTGAAATGTTTACGTGTTTGGAAGACTTAATTAAATTATATAGACTCTGAGCACGAACTATTAACACAAACTATGATTTATAACACTGGACTTCAACTGAACCTTTTCAAAATCAAGCTTCATTGAAATGTTTACGTGTTTGGAAGACTTAATTAAATTATATAAACTCTGAGCACGAACTATTAACACAAACTATGATTTATAACACTGGACTTCAACTGAACCTCTTCAAAATCAAACTTCGAAGCTTCATTGAAATGTTTACGTGTTTGGAAGACTTAATTAAATTATATAAACTCTGGACACGAAGTATTAACACAAACTATGATTTATAACACTGGACTTCAACTGAACCTTTTCAAAATCAAGCTTCATTGAAATGTTTACGTGTTTGGAAGACTTAATTAAATTATATAGACTCTGAGCACGAACTATTAACACAAACTATGATTTATAACACTGAACTTCAACTGAACCTTTTCAAAATCAAGCTTCATTGAAATGTTTACGTGTTTGGGAGACTTAATTAAATTATATAAACTCTGAGCACGAACTATTAACACAAACTATGATTTATATCACGTTTTAAAACAGGACTTTTGATGCGAAATTTCAATTCTAAATATGTTAATTGGAACTGTTCGTCTTGCTACCATTTTTCAACCCCTTTCAACCGCTCTTCAATAAAAGACTCACCCGAGCAGATCTCATTGGCTCTTGCATTCCTCTTTTCTTACATTATAGTCCACAGATTTATCGTTCCCTGTAGCTTCGGAGAAATTTAAACATGTCTCCCACTCTCAACTTCGAAATTTTCCCCTCAACATGGACGTCAGTCGACGTAAAAAATTTTTAGACCACGTATATAAATTTGTTTAAAAGCGCGTAATTAAGTGTCCATCAGTTAAAAAATATATTTTGAAGTTTTGAAAAATGAAACAGTATCGCTTTGCCTTCCTCTTAATTACTTTCACCGGGGAAGTTAATTAATATTTTTTCGCGTTCGATCGGTCCCGACGATCGCGCTCGTTACCGACGCCCGAACCATCGTTGGATCTAATTCCTAGACTCTTTCCGACTGTTACGAACCGGTCACGGACCTACTTTGCACGTGCCCCCTGTTTCTCCTGGTCTAATGTGGAAAGGCAATTAACGCCGATCGGTTTATCGATCGAACAGGGAACCGGGAAAAAATCGCAATCGAATGATCGCGGTGCACGATGACCTTCCGGTAGAATACGTTTTTCGTCGTTAACACGTTCACTGTCACGATGAAAAGGAGCAAAAAGGTTTCTAACTGCCGAGAGCAAAACATATCGAAACGTGCAGCCACGCTGCAAAAACATGTTTTTTACGTTTATTCGTCATCTCGCACCACGATATTCACACTTTGAAAACAGTCAAATCAGAAGCAAACTATCGATATCGTTTTTTCCTTGTTAGCTTTCATTTTCACCGTACAGTTCCTACGAATTTTACGTATCATTTCGTAATTCCGTTTTGCTCTTATCGCTGTTACATAGATTTCCTAATTACCGGTTCGAAAGCCAGGGGAAGAAACGATTTTAACAGCGAGATGTTTAATATCGATAAGACGCTGTTATCGACTCCTCCACGCGATCCTGTAACCCAGCCAATTAAAACGATCGGTCTCGTACGCTTCGATAAGGAGCGAACGATAAAATTGCGGTGCCGTTGCAATTTCACTTAAGATCGCGTGAAACACGTGGCAAAAAAGCAGGGGATTCGCGATCGGTTTTAGAGAAAGGAATGCATGCGTGCTACGTGAACGTATGCAGACGGTGACTGACCTAGAAACACATTATCGAGATATGTTCTGCTCGGCGACCCACTCGCGTGACACGCCCACCAGATCGATCTTCCTGTCTTCATAGACTTCCCAAATATTCCCAAAATCATCTCCATCTTACCAAAACTTCTAGTTATTCCAACTATTTCGAACAGATTAGAAATTAGGTTATTTACCGCGATAACTAGACTGTGCATATTTATGCAAATTTGCATAAAACATTTTCTCTCGCGATACCGAGTTAATCCACGCGTTTTCACCCACCTTACGCATTTTTATAACCTACAAATGAGGTTCGAGCTATTAATATCGAGTTAAAAATTGGAGATTATTTTAAAGAATTATAAATAGTGTAATGGAGGAATTATTTTGCGTTATAGAATTTATACGATAATTGTCCGATACTAACCGTTTGAATATCATATTTCGATCTCGGGCTAAAGGCATCCTTCGCGGATCGGGCAAGTCCCGCTTATTGACGCTGAAAATGTTCGATCTTGTTGTTAAAATATTATTTCCCGCCTCCGAAAGATTAGAAGGATTCTATTTCCAGGTGATTCCGAGCGAAAATAGCCATTCCGCGTATTATCGTGACGGTATGACGTTCCTCGGACCGATCAAACAAACAGAGACGGATAAATTTGGAGACCTGGCAACGATTATAATATCGAGCCGCTATATCCAGGCCCGTTTTCACGATCGATCGTCTCGAAATAATTCTCCGCGAGATACGATCAACGAAACCGATGAACTCAGCGACGATTTTACGTTCGAAAGCGGGATAGGTATTTATTGGACGTGTCGACAGATCGCTCGAACCTAATTTCTTTGATTAGAGGGTTTAGCTTTTACTTTTATTGTACCTCCATATTTTTATGACACGTGACGAAAGTTTTATGGACGATCTAATGCATTCGATCTTCGTAGAAATTTCGATATTTTTCAAGTCTTATTGTTTTTCTTGGAAGCTTCTTGGGATAGGTACTGGAACTCTAGAAAATCGCCTCTGGTCTAGGTTAATAATAAAGTGTATCGATATTTACGTTGGACACGTCTGCTTCGATGTTTGGTTGCTTTTCTGCCGGAATTTATGGCTGTTGCTCCAACCGGGCTACGTCGAGAAATCGATAGTGTTGCTGGTCCATTTGAAAGGATATTTTCCTGGGAATCAATGGCGATACATTGCTCGATCATCGTTAGCTCGTGCTTTTTCTCTATTTATATGTTTGTTTTCTTATCTTATCGAATGACGAAAGAGCTCATCCATCAAATTAATGGCTTTTCGGTAGAACAATTTCAATCAAGTTTCTAATTTATAGGCAAACTTTATTTTACAGTTACAAGCATGTTCAGTGCGTAGTAACAGTTCTATTTGTATAAAAAAATGTATGTGCACTTGGACATATTAAAATCCACGGTGTGGTAGTTCTTGTTAAATAATCAAGATTAGAGAAAATCAAAAAACTAATAACACACTTTTAAATACAAATTAATTATTTAATATTGAACAATACACATTTTGACTTTAAGATTAATTAATAATTCAGGGAGTACTTTATCGTATACCAATTACATCGCGAACGTGTACATTATAAGAACAAGAAGGTAGTGCATTTTTCAATTATTTTTGTTTCTAACATCGTACATTTCTGGCAAAGATGACGCCACAAGCTAAATTTATTAATAATTTAACAGCTCTATTTGTAAAAAAAGTATGCGCACTTGAACATATGAGGTACATATTAAAATCCATGGTGTGGTAATAGTTCTATTTGTATGAAAAAATGTATGTGCACTTGGACATATGAGGTACATATTAAAATCCATGGTGTGGTAAGAGTTCTATTTTTATAAAAAAATGTATATGCACTTGGACATATGAGGTACATATTAAAATCCATGGTGTGGTAATAGTTCTACTTGTAAAAAAAAATGTATATGCACTTGGACATATGAGGTGTACCTCATATGAGGTACATATTAAAATCCAAGGTTCCATATAAAAACATGGAAGTTGAGCTAACAGTTGAGTTTCCCTAATTGCACACCTGTACGAAGTGCTTCCAAAGTATCTAACGGAACCTCATTTCGGTTATACAGAGCCAAGGAATGAAATATCGTTTGAATTAAGTCCTGATCAAAAATGAGAAACAAGTATCGGAAAAAGCAAACGGTAGAAGAATTGTGACTACCCGAGGCAGAAAAAGGCCGGATTCTTGCCCATTCGATAGCTCGGGCAATCCTTGTACGAAGGGACGGGCCTGGCAAAACATCCTTAACGATTTTAATTAACTCCGTTAGTTCGTGGAGGTCTTAACGTACGCAAATGCACGGCCTCGGCTGTACCGTTAGACACAGCCGATAGAGAAAAGATGCGACATTCCTTTTCGTGTACCCGCTGCAAAAGAAAATCGAGAACATCGCACCCTATTATTTATCGCGAGGTATATTTCTGGCGACCACGAATTTACTCGATCCTGTTCCCATAATTCTTTGCATCGAATTCTAGTTTCGCGAGTAAATTTTCGAATAGCTGCGAGATTTACGGGACGGACGATACACGGTCGTACGTGAGAAAAATTAGTCAACGAGACAAACGTGGCCTATTAATAGGATTTACTAACTCGAGACGGAAACAGTCAGCGCCTCGGCATTTCTAAGTATTTTTGAACGATTTCTTGAATCGCTCGAAAAGCGGACAAAAACGGACATCGTTCGAACGCAATTAAAACGTATGACGAGTTTGTATGACTTCTGGGATGACTACTTTGTTTCTACGCTATCGGTTCTGTCATATTAAATCGAAGTTCAGAAACTAAGTTCTGATTAACAAATATTTTTGTTCATCAAAGAAATTTACCGAAAATTTGAAAATTGTTACGTCTCCTATTTCTATGTAAGAAGAGATATGTTAGAAGAAGTAAAGAATAGGGTGAATTTAGTTGGCAATCATTCCGAATAAAATCGTCGGCAGACCTGTTTTGTCCCATTCCGATGCCGCTCAGATCTTGTCTGTATTTTGCCTGGAAAGTAAGCCGATGTTATCGAGAAGGGGAGCATCCCGTGATGTGCACCGGCACGATGCATTTGTAAGTGCGAGCGACTATAAATAATCGGCGTCCTCGCTACCTGCACGCGTTACTCGTTATATGTACATACGTACGGGCGCGTGTACACCGGTGAACGACCGTTCGTAAATTCGCCGCCTCCGTTGCGGGTTACACGTTGGAAGGGCGAGAATTAAGGTCTCCAAAGAGTTAACTGAGAAATCCTTTCGTTCTTCAAACGTATCGATAACCCTCTTTTTTATCGTAATTATAATGTCTTCTTTTCTTTAACCCCATGCCATTTATTTATCAGTCAAGACTATTCAGGACTAACATTAAAAGAAAATTAAAATGGAAGCATTTTATATTCAGGGATCCTTGATAATATAATTTATAGTTGGACTTAAATATGAAGCTGAAGAGTATTCAAAATTTGAGCGTGGTTTGTCACATTTGAGCTGTAAGTGCATCACGAGTGAAACTCCTCAGAGAGGTTAAGCTGTTAAGATCTAGTGTGATATTATAAGGGAACTAGGTCAGTGAAGTTTCATAAAAAAAAGAAATTGACAGTTAAATAGTACAACATTAAATCGTAAAACGTTTGGAGACCTCAGAGAGATTACGAGTGCAGTAAACGTATTCCGAATTACGCGTAAAAGGCTAATAAATCCGAGGCGGCAGTCGAATCGCGAAGAAATACCCGGGACATTTCGGCGAAATTCCCTCTGCTCATGTTGGTACCCCAGGGCTGATCTCGCGGCGCATATTTCGCGCGTGCAAGAAGAAGGCTCAGACTGCATTTTTTTCGCTCGTGTTCGTCGCTTTATTGCCATGCTGCTGCTTCTGGCCGACACCGTGTTGTTGAACCGCGATGTGATCTACCGTGCTAATATCCGGCCGGTCCCGTGAACACGCGATAAAAGCGATTGCTCGAAAGTAGCCTCTCGTAAACGACGCGACGGACCCCCTAAGGCAACCCCCTTTCAGAAAATAACGAGGCGCCCCTGAACGATTTATTTTCGGGGACTCTCGCCACGATCGAACAACCAACGGAAGATACACGGTAGTCCCGGCCCCCGGGTGGCAATTTTTTCGTCCGCTGATCTCTCGGATATGAATTTATTTTAATCTTCTCCGCGAGATAAACGTATCTACGAGAATTTTCTGACTTAGAAATTCTTTCCACGCTTCTAAATTTCGACGATCTCCGACCACTTTCGTGTCGCGAACCGGATGCAGATTTTTAGTTCAAGTTTCACCATGTGCGGCAATTTGGCTGGAATTTGGGATACTTACACACGCGAGCTGGACATCGGGGTAACAAGGACACGTTTTCGAGAAGAAAAAAGGGATCTCGACGAGATCAACCTGGCTCGTGTTTCTTTATCGCGATAATCGAGAACGAAGGGTGCCACGTTAGTTTCGGGCCGAAAATACACGGGCCGAGAGAGGATTCTAAGGATAGGGATCGTTAACAATGACGTTATCAGCCTTTGCGAGTCGTTACCTTTGCTGGGGTATAAATTTTACCTCGCAGAACCAGCCTCGATTTTTTCCGTTTTGTAAACTTATACCTTCGGAAGCGATAGAGAATCAAGTATCTTTCGTCTTAATCGAAGATGATTCTGTCGTCGAAGACGTATTCTGTCGTCGTTTCACCTAAACGTTGTATTTCACATATTATAAGTGCAGCACAATTAAAACATTTACTAACAAAACAATATTTAAATATTTAATTAATCTTTCAAGAAATTAACAGTTCGAGGATGACATAAGACAGGTTATAAATTAAATGAACATTCACGGCATTCGTGCGTTTTCAACGAACACTCATCATCTCTTGCAACCCTCATTCACTCCGTTCACCCTTCAAGGAATAATTACAAACATTAACGGGTCATACAATTAATAAAATGCCTACAGAAGAAAATCAGGGAAGATTGCATACGAATTTAATACACAAAGTTAACTTGTTAAGATACCTCCTCTGTAAAACATTTGCTGCGCTACACCCTTGACGACTCATTCAGAAACACCTTGCAAAACATGACCCGCTTCGGTTTGCATTTACAAAATTTTTCTAACAGTATTCGATAGACAAAAGCGATAAATCTGCATAACCAAAGGAAACCCGAATGATCGATGATCTCGCGAATTTCGTCAATGAAGCATCCTTCTGTTACGTAACACGGTTCTCGAGGTGTCACCGTGAAGGATGCAAACATCACGCCCACTCGTACGTACGGGTCTTTGGTGTCAGGAGCGAAAGACAGGAAAGCGAAGATTAATGAGTTTGCACGTACGGATCGCCACTGTCGCTCGCGAATGGTTAGTTTCGTTCATAAAGGAAAGAGAATGATTCGTTTGTCCGTGGCACAGGCGTGAAAATAGGGTCTGGACGCGGTTGAATGCCGGATTCACGAATCACCGTTGGCCTCTCGCCTCGATGAATGGGAAGCGTGTTGACCCATTTCCGGATGCTACCATATACGACGATTCTTGACTCATCTCCTCGGACGCCTTCCTCGTTCTTCTCACCGGTGCTTGAAATCGAAACCGGTTACTTTTGTATTCGCTGACTTCGGCCTTACGCGAAAGCGAATTCGATTTTTTTTATTACAAAGATTTTTATGGGGGATCAACGAAATACTGTTTTGCATTTCTGGCGAATTTTCTTGTTTTGGAATTTGGGAAGTTGGCAATTTTAGGTTTGGAGATTTGGGGGAGTTGGAGAGTTGGGAGGTGAACATTTTGGACGTTTCAATTTGGGGATTTTCAAAATTTCAGGTTTGAGGATTTGGGGGTTGAGATATTTGCAGCGTGGAGACACGGAAATTTCAGAGTTTTAGGATCTAGGGATTGGAGAATTTAGAGATTTGGGGGTGTTGGAGAGCTGAGGGTTGAAAATTTGGAACGTTTCACTTTGAGGATTTGGAAATTCAAGGTTTGAGAATTTAAGAGTTTAGAGATTCGGGCATTTGTCATTTGGACCTTAGGGACTTAGAAATTTTAGAGTTTCAGGATTTAGGGATTGGAGGATTTAGAGATTTGGTGGAGTTGGAGAGCTGAGGGTTGAAAATTTGGAACGTTTCACTTTGAGGATTTGAAAATTCAAGGTTTGAGAATTTAAGAGCTTAGAGATTCGGGCATTTGTCATTTGGACCTTAGGGACTTAGAAATTTTAGAGTTTCAGGATTTAGGGATTCAAGGATTTAGAGATTTGGGGGAGTTGGAGAGCTGAGGGATGAAAATTTGGGGCTCTTCACTTTGGGATTTAAAAATTCAAGGTTTGAGGATTTAGGGGTTTAAAGATTCAATCTTTGAAAATTTAGAGGCTGGAAATTTGGAAATTTCAAGTTTTTAACGCTTTGCTCTCGAGAGGTGACTCACAGTCACCATTGTATTTAATACAATAATTTTAAATAAGCATTTTTTAACTGATTCTATAACATGACACGTGTGATGTATAAACATGGGGAAACAAACAATAGTGGAAATTATTAGTAAAGAAATAATAACCTCAAGAAAAGTCATTTAACTTTTTAACTGAGTTTTAAACTTGCTGTTTGTAAACAGTCAAATTACCTTCGAGTGCAAAGGGTTAAGATTTAGGGATTTGAAGATTTGAAGATTCTGGAGCTATGAAGAGTCAGGGGTTCAACATTTGGAAACGTTCACATTGTGGATTTGAAAATTTAAAATTGAAAAATTTGAGAGTTTACAGTCTTCAAGCTTTGAAAATTTCAGGGTTAGAGACTTAAAAATTGTACGACTTTATACTTTCAGGACTTTGATGATTTCAAGATTTGAAAGTTTGGTATTCATAAATAAGAAAACTTGCAAATTTTTACTTAGGAAATTTGAAAGTTCAAGGTTCAAGAATTTATGTTTTAGACTTCAAACTCTAAAAATTTGAGGCTTCGAATATAATGCATCTCCCGCGTAACCGACTACGTAACGTATAGAGAACTCATTGACTTGCTTTCTTTTTGCATAAGAGGAATTCGAAACTCGATGAATGATCGAGGATGTATTGCAACGCGCGTTTGAAAGGAAGATGCGTAGTCATGGGCTTGGACAGGTTGAAAGAAATTTGCGCGTTAAAACTGTTGCGCAGTCCTGACGAGCTAATTCGATCGTCTCTTCCTTAGACAAGTCCTGTTTCGAAAGGTTTGATGGGGCAACTGAGCAATCAGTTTTTATGAAAGAACGAGGCTCATTCGGTGAAAGAATTGGGCAGAGATTACGAATAACACGAAGCGACGTTCACGACGGAATAATTTCACCGTTATTGCCACACCTGAGTAATCTTGTTTGAGTTATAATTCCAAATTCATTAAATGACTAATGTTTCGATGTCGCTGTTGAAAATGTTTGTAGAAGGTTATTTGGACACTGGAATTTAAGATACGTTTCAAATTGGATAAACGTTATAAATATCGTCTGCAGCAAAAATAATGTGCAATCTTTTGATTAATCGACAGGAAGCTCGATGCGATGAATTCGCATAAATGACTTAACAGGTTCATCGGAGTCAAGGTATTGTAATATTTGCAAGAGAATTAACGGTGGAACTTGATGTTTGCGGTGACCAAGCGATGTCCTAAAAGAGCAATGTTTAGAAATAAAGTATCAACGAGAAATTAACGATGGGCGAAGTACAATGTCAAGCGGACGTTTCGAAGTTCAGCGCGAAAAATACGCGAACAAAAAAGGTAATACTTGTCGATAGGCTGTAACAGAATTATCAAACATCGGTAATTAAGTCGGTAATTTTATCGAGTCGACGAAATGCGGTAGCTACAAAATTAAACGTCTTAATTCCGATTTGCATTTCTACTAATGAAGTACAGTCGACGACAAAATTTAGAACGATACTTTTACTCCGTTACAAACATACGTGTCATGCATTCTGAGTTACGTCACTGGAAAAGAGATACACGTCGAACTTGATGTTCTCAAATGTACAGGAATAAAGAATCCGATTAGCATCGAAATAAAAAAGTGGACGTCAAAAACTTTTGTGCGTAACTGTATTAAGTCGCAGGAGAAGTACACGTGTCGTAATTTTATAACATTTTAAAAGGGTTAATTCGCGATTAAATCTGCGGTCCGTGACAGGGTTAGCCCGTCTCGGAGTCGTTTTGATCGTTGGCGATCGATCGGAACCGGTCGCAGGTTCACGATCGAAAGGAGGTTAAAAGAAGCTCCGAGGAAAAAAAGAAGATATCGAAGAGGTATATGTACATACAGCCGTTGTCGTATCGAAGGAAGGGGGTCGGCATCAGGCCGGAAGAATTTAGTCGTGGTCTCTCTCCCGGCGTGGTTATTATGCCTGCCTTAACGTTCCTCGCATTCGCATTCGCCTGCCCACGCAAGGCGACCGCCCCTTTAACATCGCCGGTATTCGCCTGATTTATGAATGCCCTGGCTATATTTAACAGCGTGTTCGCCATTGAAGACATGCCTTAGGCACGGCACAAGGCGAGCTGAATCGTGTTGTGCCCGGAGAAAGAGAGAGGAGCCGATGTCGCGAGACCTTAGGGTAGGAGAGCACGTAATCCCACGTAATGCGGTATCCTACGCGAGACGTACACAGGAACGCGCTGCGAAATTTCAAAGGCACGGAGGAATCCTCCGAGTGGGCCGTCAACAACTTTATCGCGAGCGATCGCTTCATCTTTCCTAACCTGCGAAATTCGATCAAACATCAGTCACGATCGCTCACTCTTTCGGAACACGACTTTCAGGACCCTACACTCTGGTCATATGGACCTGGGAATTTGGGGACATCAACTTGAGTACCTAGGAACTTCATCGTATTACAGATCTTGGAGTTTGAAGATGTGAAGGTGGTCTACAAATTTGAAAATCTACAAAATTCACGACTTTCAGGACCTTCCACTCTGGCTAGTTATATGGACCTGAAAATTTGGGGACATGAACTTGAGCACCTAGGAACTTCATAGTATTACAGATCTTGGAGTTTGAAGATGTTTACATGGTCTACAAATTTGAATATCTACAAAATTCACGAATTTCAGGTCCCTTCACTCTGGCCATATGGACCTGCAAATTTGGGGACATGAACGTGAGCACCTAGGAACTTCATAGTATTACAGATCTTGGAGTTTGAAGATGTTTACATGGTCTACAAATTTGAAAATCTACAAAATTCACGAATCTCAATATCCATAAATGTACAGATTCTCAGTCTCACAGAGCTTCAGACTTTGGGAGTTTCACATTGACTACTTAGAAATTTAGAATCATAAAAATGTGTGTCCCCATCTGAAGCACTCGAGCGTACTCGTAGATAACCAATGTTAAAATAAAACATTGACAATGCTTATACCTTTTTGGAGAACTCATGCTTTACAGTTATTCGACTAAAGTTTGATACTTGTACAAGTATCAATGCACTGTCATGGCAGTTTGGTTCTAATTGTGCGGCCATCTTGTACACACCGAGTTTCAATAGTCCTTTTTATTTATACCACACATTTTATTTCACATAAAGGAGTAGCTCCCGTTGGATCAAACGCAAAATATCTGCCGTCTAAACTAAACACGATGTACACCGCATAACTTTCGAGCCGTCGACTCATTACAAGAGAAGAAAGAATCGAAGGGTACACGATATTTGCCGTGCCGAGCAAACAAATCAATGCGATCCAACAACGTCGACAAACAGACTGACCAGACGTAAGAAAAAAGAACGCAGCACCGGTTGCATAGTTTCCGAGCGGAAACAACGACCACGAAGAAACCGTACGTGTAAAGGCCTACTATCGGGTTAGCTCGATTCGAGAACACCGTTGTAAAACAATGTGGAATTGGGGAAGTGTGCCACTTGGGTGGCTGGGGCCTCCACGATCATCGTACGAATCGTACACGCCTCTCTGTGATCAAGTCACTTTATGCGCGCACGTGTATGCACGTGTACCTCGCGTCGAGAACATCCGAAAGTAATATTTACCGCCACCTCGAGCGGCTATAATCTTCGAATTTTATACGTTTCGGACTTTAATCGGGCTGACGGTATTACAAATACCATTTGCGAATAGTTGCCACATCATTGTTGCTAAATCGATGCCTTTTGGACAAAGAACGTTCTGCAACGAACATCTTAACCCTTAAGTTTTTTTAAAAGTGAGGAAACATGAAAACTCGTTCCACATGTCTTATAGTAAAAATATAATTATTTTGCAATACTGTAACTTCATGTATTTAAGAGATAAATGCACTTAACTATTCTAACGATGTAGTCCACAAATTTAGAGATGTATAGCAAGAACATAGGAATACAAAAATATAGTATTTAGTAACTCCACATTTCTCTTTTAAAATTCAGCCAAACAGATTAAAACACGAATAAAATCTGCATGAAAGAAAATGGCTCCGATAAAGTTGTTCGTAACATTCAATTTCATGTAAAATACGATAGTACATAGAATTCTATCTGAACGATCTTCCCACGCGCCAAAGTCAGAAAATAGAGGTACAAAATTGAAATAATATCGTCCGACTACCTGTTCATTGGGAGCTTATCAGTGTCCCGTGTAATCGTCGAATTTTTCCAGTAATTTTCTCCGGCGACGGGACGTTGAAAAGCTGGACAAGCTTATAAAATTAATCTGAACGTGTTCGACTCGAGGCACGAAGAAAAATTCCACCGTCATCTTGTTCTCCTCGATCGTTTATTTTCGTCGTCCAGACTTCGCCTCTCTTTTTGTTCGCGTTTCTTGAACCGTATTAAAGTTAGAAAAACCGCGTTCTAAAATATAGTCTACTCTCGTTATATTGCCCCCGAATCGTACACCACAAGCTTTTAGTACGCTAGCAACTTTTAATAGGTAGCTTCTTTTAGTATTGTACGATAATGGTATCGTAATGGAGACCATATTATTATTTTCATGTTCTGTGCTGGAAGCGTATCGTCATATACGCTTCCGGAGCCCACATCCACGTATATATTATATTCTTTCTGATTATTATAGAAATTCGAAAGAGAAAACTTGCGACCACTCGGTATCGCTAACTAAGAATTTTCCATCCCGCGCCACTATAACGAATGTCTACTGTAATCAGATTGCGAAACATCGATTTGTAAGTCTACTCGGTGGTATTACCACGTTTCGACGCATCTCTCTAATCCTGGTGATACCCGGGACACACGGTAATTTGCATGCATTTAAATCTGATCGAGATAAGGATCGAAGTTGGACTCGATGGCGTTATCGTGGCCTCATCTACCGGCGCTATACGATATCCTGTTAAGAGTCGTGCATCGGCGTTACTGTCGCCATAGCTCATCCAATCAGAAGCCTCGCGTCATACGTCGCCGTTTCCTGTCCATTATACACGCGTGTTTCCTTTCGTTACAATGTCGTTGCAAGTCATTCGAGACACCGCCTGTGCTCTTGGCACTCGTCCCGATTTGCCGGAACAGTTTCCCCTCGGTCGCAACCTTATTCGTTAGTACTTTAAACTACCATTAATTGTCTAATGAAAAAGGTGTAACTTTTGCACTTGAACGGTGCGCTCTCACTAGGTCTCACTCTCATCGTTCTTTTTAATACAATTTGGAACTTTTTACTTACATCTATATTATTATACATACATCATATGTATATATCATATGTATACATCATATGTATGTATACATTAATGTGAACATTGTTATACGTACATCATATGTATATATCATATGTATACATCATATGTATGCATACATTAATGTGAACATAATTAAACAGACAATAGGAAGAATTATTACAAAGATAATTTCGAAGGAATTTATCAAACTTTTTAACTAAGAACTTTCAGCTTGTTCTCTGCCATTAGCAATGTCTTCGAGTGCTGACGTTAACCTACAATTTTCTAAGAAGTTGCCTCACAGCTAGCCGAGTGCTGCTACAATGTTAGAACAACTAAAGAAGGTTAAAATATTAGGCACACATTCGCTGCACCCTTGATTATGCACATTAGAATTGAAGTTCGATAACATTCACTTGCAGTGAAAACCCGAGTCTGATTTATCCAAATGTGGCACAATATTGCAGGACAGAGAGCTAAATATCTTTTCGTTAAAATTTCGAAGATGCACGTATCGGTACAATTGATTAGCGTTCAGCGTAACACCGCGGTTATCGGAGTCCCGGTATATGGCCGCGTTATCGCAGCATTCGTGTGATCCGCTAAAAGAGCTCGCTGCTCTATCGAGATCTACATAGTTGCATAACTTGAAACGAGCATCGATTCTCGGAGGCGAGTTGCAAGCGAGCACGGTGAATCGCGATGCGGCGTTGCACCGCGTTGCACCGCGACGATGCGACCAGACGGGGAGAGGGCCAAGGCGTGATGAGGCCGGTGCACCCAACCCGATGTCCGATAACGAACCACCGGCGCTTACTCCTCGCAGAAAACGATCTTACTCCTTAACCGTCTCGTGCCAGAGATTCCTCTTGATGCCGGAGGTTGCCAACTCCGACGATTTCAGCTTTCACGGAAGCTGCTTCTTAAAGCGGCGCTTATTGGGTTGCCGATTTCGAAAATAACCGGACGACGGAGCTTAAAATAGCGCTTCGAGAAGACACCCATTGTTAAGATTTTTGCTGGGCAATTGTATCGAAACTGAAGGGTAGTCCAAGGGTGATATATCGGAAGTTAAAGCGATACGAAAGTCTAGGTATTACGAGACGTATAACGGTATTTTTTGAAACGCAGAAATGTAGTACACGTTTCATAAAAACTGGCTGCATAAGATAAAAGTGCTTATCCAATATTTGTGCGTGTCTGAAATAATTTGTCTTTGCATTAATTCGTAATAAATAACCGGGTGTCGTGTAATTAAAAGATACTGGTACCAACTACTCATTGATTACAGTATCAGTACGTAGGTAGCTGGAATTACAAGGTAGCATCTTTGCTGAAAGCAACGTCCAGATAAAACTTGTTCCGCGAAATCAAGCTCGAAAAATGATCGAAGATAAAGAAAAATATAATGCAAGAAATCGAGGAGTTGGCATACCCGAGTAAATTGAGGCAATAAGGTGGAATCTGATCCACCTACCGAAAAGACATTAAGATAGTTGAGAATGTTAGTCCGGACCTGTTCGATCGGTTCTAACTTCCAATAACGTTAAATTCTGTCGATAGAAATAGAAATGTCGGGAAGCTGAAACCGAGTGGTGGAATTTTATCGAGTATTTAACAAAGCGAAAATAAAAATTTCCTAAGAAGGGTGTAGAAAATTATTTACAAGTCAGTGAACCGAAGGTTTATTAAACAATGTTCGCATCGTAGACTAAAGCGTATCTGTTTCATCTCGACGCGTATTTTCTTCGAAGACATTTTTTTCTCGTTATCGGTATGCACCTGGAGAAGCGACGAGGTGTCTTTAATGTCTTTTTAATTAACCGATGCCGGCGATCACAGAGGGGTCCTTTGCGTAGCGATCAGCCAATTAAAATAACCGATGCAACGCACGAACTTTTATTGCATTTTACGCCGGATATCGTGACGTAATGTTCGTTATAAATCCCTAAAAGAGAAGCCTGTGAAAGTCTAATACGAAAAGCGAATATTTCGGATTGCATACTTCCAACGAGTTCTCGGAAAAATTGCTCCGGGAGATACACGCTCATATTTCTATCTATTTGCATTATTGAAACAATGTTTGAAAGTTCATCGTAACAGCAGATTGCCGTCTATCTATCATCCTAACTATCTGTTTAATGGTGTCTTTCAAATGTCAGCGTGAATAGAAGTTCAAGTGTAGGGGATTATAAAACACCATCGAAGCTCCTCACGGTGGTTCAATTATTTTACGATCAAATACCTGGATGGAAATTAAACGGGGATAAGTCTCTTTTAATGACAGTTAAACGCCTTTCAAACGGTTCTTCACCTTTAACAATGACATCCTGAAAAGATTAAATCGTATTCCGGGAGCGTAATTAATCGTTTTACTGAAAAAGACTGTGGGAAGAAATTACGAAAGTCGTGTATGGAAGACGGTGTGTAACGGCCTTTATGCGTGCGTTCGATCCGCGTCGGACGTGGGCGCGCGATTTCTTTTCTTCGGCGTCGATTTTAATAAGGAACAACGACGACGAGACGCTGTTATGACGGCTCGAAGGTTGTGCAGTAAAACCGGGTGATAAAGATACGCGACTCGCCTCGGTCTGGGCGGGTTGGCGCAACTATACTCGCGTGCGTTTTGCCTTCGCGAGTCCTCCTCTTCCCCCTGCAGATACTGTTACTAAGTGTCGTAAACTTTATTGCGGCAACTTTGTGCCGTGGTATGAGTCGGATGAATTCATTCTACCTGCTACACAAGAGTTTCAACCCTCTAACAAACTTGTAACCTTCGATTCTTCACAATATACCCTGAAGATGTTTGTAGTAGGGTGAAAGATGGTGTATTTTATTCATGGTCGATGACGGCCATTTTGAACAGTAGTTAATAGCAAATGTAACCTCCGTTCTATTTATCAAAATACAAGATAATAAAGTACGTACACCTTGTAGATCTAAGAACTTCATACGTAGCCTTGAACATCAAACTTTCGTGCATACCTCAGCTCGAATGCAAATGGAAGAGCAGACTAAATATTAGCACGGAGGGACCATTCATCTTTTTGCAAGTAATTTCACGGTACGATTTAATTGTCCCCACGTTTGTTTGATCACCGAGATTAAACACACCTTGACACCGATGGCCTACCAAGTGCGTTTAGCGACTTACGTAATACTTTGGTACAAGTTCGGAAAAATGAGTACTGACGTTTTGTCAGAGATCGACTAAGTTTAACTTCATTTCTATAAACTTCTGTGGACGAGATTAGAAGAGAATTGGACGTCAAATATTGCATTTATTCAGGCTTCCTGTTTGAACATTTTATTTTCATAAGGATAAAGTCGTAAATCCCTGGCACAGCGATGTATCATCGTTAAAATAATAATTGCAGCAGACATCGGTTAGCAGTGATTGATACCTTGTTGGCCGGTAATGATGCAGCTGGCCGATGCTCGTGCATTGTAATTATAATCGTGCATTTTGTTACGTTACATTTTCACTTTCCTTGCAAACTTTTTAACTGTTAAATTATCGAAGAATCACATGATTACTGGATATAAAAAAGACTACCATGAGAGATTCAAATTCTCGGCTTCGAAACAATGTAGCTCCACAAATAATAGAATGATGCTTCCAGCATCTGTAAAAGGAGCGACAATAATTACCAGCGTTAATAGATATTCGACACGATGCTAACAGATCGCAGCCGGGATTAACGAAGCATCAATGCACGAACAAAAGGATTCGGTTCTCGTGGGCGGATCGTGTCGAGAGTCTGGTCTACACGAAATTAATTTACAGCCGCTTAACGGGACAGCAAGGATCGAAAGGTCATCGATATCCGAGTAGAAATATTCGGGATACGTTAGATCGATCGATCTTTTTTGTCTTGCTTCGTTTTTAATTTTATTCGTCCCGACAAGTAGGACGTTTCGTACGATTCGTATCAATTCAATTTCCAAAGGATACATCTAGGCTGAACGTTACCAATGTCTGCAATATGTGGCACAATAGATTCGTGATAGGCGTACAGGTGATTGCGAGGAGAAATTTAATAGAAACCTTGGGGTATTCAACCTTTCAAAGTTGATATTTATTGCTGCGTCATGTCTCGAGGAAATTGCTCGAAAAGCGTTGAAGTTAAATGTTAAGACAAGGTGGTGCTTGGGAAGTTTCCTATGATAAATTATATGAAAGTTAACCGCAATTTTCAGCGTACGTTTAAAGATCTATTCTAAATATTATGCAAACTCGCGTTGCGTTTGATTAATCTCGTACGAAAGATCGGTAACGGTAATGGAGTCCATATCAAAATGGCGGCACCCGGTACATGAAACGTTCTTCTGAATGGACCAATCGAGCCGTAAATCGAATCGTGGATAGGAAAAGATCGTCTAAACCTGTTTCTTCGAAGGGGCGACGACGCGGAGCTCTCCCGGTACCAAAAACGTGCAGGCAGCTTATAAATCTAGTTCGCGGATTGCGTAACACGCGTCCAGCCTATGGTGGCCGGTATTCAATTGTGGAAACGGGTAACGGTATCTCTTGAATGGCAATTGTCGGGCCTACGGTTCTGTTCCAACCTGGCCAAATGCAGCTCTCATGGGGAGAAACTAGTCGATGCCTTTCTTATGTCTGGGAGACGCAACGGATAGATCCATGGTGGTTTCTCACGCTTGCGATAGAATCACGGGATCGGCAATTTGTCTCAGAGACTGAAATGTCAGCGAGCCGCGACAGGTTCGCCGGGATGATGATGATGACTTACTTCGTACCGGTGAATATTATTATTTACCGGTGAAAGCTGCGGAAAAATTGCTCGATCTTACGTAACGAAAAAGTTCATTTTTTATGGGTTTCGTTTGTTTAATCCCTCTACAGTCCACATTTTATTGCGTTGGTCTTCGATAAAAGTCACGCGATTCGTAAATAAACTGTTTTATTAAGAAATTATTAAATATCGGACTTAAGCTCGTGTTATGTCGACAAATCTGTTTTCTATGAAAATTTAACGAGTTTCTTGATTATGTCTCTTCGTTACGTAACCTTAGGAAGAGTTTTTAATGGGAGCGTGGCAAGTTTGGATTATCTAATAATTGTGTATCCTGGGATTGTGTAATCACGGTGTTCTCCATATGAAGTTATGTTTGTTTATTACTTTCGTTTTGATGGGAATGTTTACCTAGTGATAGAAATTCTTCAACGTGGAATTAGTAGAAATCTGATAACTCAATGTTAGTTCTATTATGTCAAGTAAGTTACGTCAGGTACAATATTTACCTCCGTTTATCCATACATGGCATGTATCACTTTTAATAGTCGAGTAGCAATTCCAAAGTCTAAAGATGTGTTTACAAATTAAACTCGTACCTCGAAAAATATTTGAATATCAAAATCACTGCTATTTAAAGTTGCGCACCGCAACTTTTTTACTCGTTACGCGTGTAACACGTACATCATCGTTTTCTTAGATTACGCGTTTTGCAGCAAGAATTTTCTAACGAGGCTCGGTATCTGGCAGAATTCATGGGGTATTTTCTGGCGGTCAGAATAACGCGTGGTCGTTGAACGCGCTCGCGTTTGAAGCCGTTGATGTTCACGATGATCGAACGAACACGGCCACGCTTCGTAATCAGACTTTCACGACTTGGTCGGCACGCGAGCGTTGAATTAGCGTCGGTGCGATAAATTAGCGTGCACGTATAAAGACGTTTCGTTGTCACCTGTGATAAACGGAGCGCATCGGTTAACGTTGCGACGCTCGTGTTCGAGTTCCGTTCGAAACGCTTCGAGCCGAGGGAAATCGATTTTCTGCCGTGATACGAGTGTGACCCGACATTTCACGGACCACGGTTTAAGAATATTATTCTTCGATATCCTTGCAACGATACTGTCTTCATTCCCTCCAACGTAATTCAAACTATTTATGGAATATGCAATTTTAATTCGTCTTTGAAAATTTGTCAAGAATGTCGCTTTCAGGAATAATTCAAGGTCTGACTTATTTTTTAAGTCTCAGATCCGAGGGGATAATTTATTATTGTCGATGATTTATCAGCTTCAAACATTTGTGTAGGATCGACTCTTGATCCGGGTAATTCAATATTTGAGCACTCTGAATTTGCGTAGCATCGCGGAGCATCAAGTGACCTTGGTTTTCACCAGGATCCGAGGCCTCTCGAAGGTGGAAAGGGGACAGTGAACCCGACGCTTCAACCACTATTTACATATTTGTTTCGCTAAGTGAAATGCCGTGTTCACGGTTATATTTCGATTCCTGGTTTCGGTGTTTTTAGTTTGATAGAACCGCACGAGAACAATCCTCGTGCAGAACGTCATCTAAGTCGTCCACACAAGATCAATCTACGCTAAATATTATTAAACTCACAGATACTGACACTGATATTTTTTTGTATACATGGATTAGTATACTCTAAGATTCTTACATTTCAAAGTAACTCTGTATCCGTGGATTTTTGTACAATATTTATAGACATGTTTAAACTTCCACCCCCAGGTTCATGTATTCTAAAGATCTCTACACAGCTAACACAATCGAATAATTAAATTTGCGACGGTAGTCAGCGGCAGTCAACGCGTCGAACATTAAATCAAACTAATCAGTCGAATGTGCAATTCAGGTATCGATTTGAATGCCATTTTTTCGATCTCTTAATTCAATGAAGAAAAGAAAAGACTGGTTAATACTGGCAGGTAAACGGAATTACTTTCACGAGATTAGCGATCAGCGTGCAGTATATAGAAGTTGCAGAGGCCGATGGAAATAGGCGCGGCCGGAAATGTCAATTCTATGGCGAGCTAATCCTCGCTGGTAATCGAACTGTGTTGCTTTTTTTACCGAGTGCACAAATTCAATTTGAGTTCATCGTCAGTCATGGAACGGACGAATCACCGTAGGGGATGTTTGCGTAGAATGACACCGTTGCAGAACCCGTGCAATACTTGCTTCGTTTCTTTCGCTACCATCGTATCATTGAAAATTAAGCGATATTTCTGAGATAGAAAATTTCTGATTAGGCAAATTGAATTTGAACATCGATATCAATGTAACGGATGAACCGTATCTATTCGATTAGACCGTAGTGAAAGTCTGTATTTAGAGCACTTTAAACTTGAGCAATCTATTACTCATCGAACATTCCGATGGTGCTTATTTATTGGCCATCGACCGTTCAAAGATGTATCCATTTCTCATAACGATTTTTCGTTCGGTCGGCGATCAGTCATCGGATGGATCGTGGCCTAATAGTCGCGTAATTGCGACTCTTTCTTCTTCTGTAGAGACTTTGAAAAAGCTGGAATTAGGTTGTGTAACGTACGCAAACGTGAGTCGATTAATTAAATGACAAAAAACTCGAACGCCTAAATAACCTAACTCTTCAGAAGCTTTCAATACTCAAACATTTTAAACCACGTTAATCTCGTCCAATTCTTATTCTAATTTCTGTGGCATCATTCGAAGGATGCTTTAATCCTAAATATCTGGTTAGAGTATTTCGAGTTTCTGATGTCTCTAGCGTTAAAAAAAATGAATCCACCCAGTTAACGCCAGGCTAATAGCGATTTAACTCGAAGAAGCGTGAAAACGCGTCCATTAGCGAAGCGAATGAAAAAAGGAAAAAATGTCGAGCAAAGTTCCCAGGAACATTGGACAAATAGCGACGTAAAGCAAACATTTAGCAGCGGGATAGAGCACTCGAGTAATTCGCCTGTATACGCACCTGTACACGCACTCGTGTACCGCAAATAAACCGTCTGGCGTATGTGTTCCCAATGCCACTAAACAGTTGGTAGAAGTTTGTATCCTACGAGGTACGTGAGAAGGAAGCCTCATTGAGTCGTGTCTAGGTTTCCAGGTAACGTACACACCTGCTCGAGAGATCCTGGTAAACTAGCCTGTTTTCTTCCTTTTTACGTCCTTGAGCCGATCCTTTGTGCTCCTCCAGAATTAGCGAAATTCGATGATTGATTTTTTTCTAACCGGGGTCTTGATCAACGGTTCTGGCCCTGTAATTTTAGACACGTGGGCTGTGATTATTAGCGGGATACGTTGCACGAAGTTTAGGGTTCCCCGAGAACGCTGCTGGTTATCGTTTTTCGAGACCTCGACATACGTATCTCGTTGCGCGTAAATATTTTTCACCGTCAACGGTGAATTTTTATTACGTTTCGAAACACGCGACAGGCCAATATTTTGAACGGTAAAATTAGTCGACGTTCGAAAGTCGATAACGATCAACGTCCACAACGTTGCGCCACGGTAGGTTAAACTCGTCTTTCCAATTTCTTAGAAAATCATGCATCTCGTTAGCAACCCACGGTTCATTGTTCCGAAATGTTAATCGCCGCGGCGCCGGCATTCTCCATCGTTTCTATTTGCTCTGCCAACTATGTGGACCATCAGCGAAACCGCAAAGAAATAACAGGAAGATCGGACACTCTGAAAAGCCGACTCGCGACACGGAATGCCAATACACTTTCGAATAAGCTTAGATAGCCAACAGCATCCGAGCTATTTGTCCATTATACACGTGCTCGTTCTATCGATCGTTGACCGACCACCTATCGCGTGAATGGTACACGCGTAACTCTATGGGAGGTTCATGGTGTTATATCTGCGGATTTATCGGGACACGAATGGAAGGATGAACGAGACGGTGAAACGAGACGACGCCGCGACAATGGACTAGAGATGCATAATTAAGAGATTATGCTTCTAATGGTTTTGAACGATGGGACGTTTTGGAACTGCTTCAGAGAAGCAATTTACAATTTGATGGAGGCGATTGCTTACCGGGAACTGTTCTATTTGTCCTATTACTTTGCTGTTTATTTTGGGGCTTCTTATTGGGTGGAGACAAATATTAATAAAAAAATATAATATATTTAATTTGAACCCCTTCGCAAACATACCCATGACTTTTTTTTTAATAAAATACTAAGGTGGTATCGGGCAGATCTTTTTAACTATCAAATCAGTAAAATGACCGCTCTACAAGTTCCTCATTATAAGGTACACATTTTCTTAAAATATATTTTATAAAATCAGAATTGATTTTCATCAAGATAAAGAATAAACGTGTGTACTAATTTATGTTAGATCGTTTGTTTATTCATCTTTTAACTTCATTTTTTATTTCAAATTAAGTACACATTATGTGCTGGTAGGTTTAGCGTTGACGGGTCAACAAACATGGAATTACTGACGCATAAGAATTTTTTCTTATCGATGACGCATGAACGGATAAACAGCGTTTGGTAGAGCGCGTTTTAGCAAAGATTTCGCACGGAACTGTTGGCCGAAAATAAATTTACGGTCGGTATACTGGACGCGGTTCATTTCGTTGGAATCCCTGTTAATTGCCGGCAAACACGCTCCCCGACATGAGAAATTCCCTGGCGCCGTCTTGTTGGCACTGTCTGGGCAAAAAACCTGAGTATGTACCTAGCGAAGCAGAGGTGCAGACTATTGAACGCGTTTGCTTCACCCTCTACTTTGCGGTATTCTTTCATAGTTGCAAATAGTTCGGTTTCTCAGAAAATGGCAACCTAGCTATTCTTGCAAGTTAACATTAAAATAATACTCGAAGTCTAATAGTTTGGATTACAAACACGAGATGGGCTCCGGAGTTAAATTTAAATTGTTCGAAGGTGAAGACATAATAAGAGGCTATTTCGGTTAAGAAAAATACAGCTAAAAACTCCAGGTATTTCGAAAGAAAATTTCGATCAATCACGAAGAGGCCAGAGAGATTAAACGAGCGTAAGTCGACCTAATTTCTCGGGCCGACTGTATTGAACAGAGGCAAGAATAGATTTTCTCGCAATAGAGAGACTCTTCTGTTACCTGGCCACTTGGACAAACAAAACTTCACGCGATTTCCCTCGGCTATAAACATCTCTGTCGCCGATCTATTGTTGGCGATGGGGATCAGCCTCCATAACTCATTACACGTCGACTGCTCGATTATGATCTCCATTGTAGAGACTTGCAACGCCAGCATTGTTCGACGCTGCCACCTGTAGCAGCATGGACCCTTTTTGTTTAGGGGACCGATTCTCAGCGTTAGAAAGCCACACGACGATTATACCGATATTCAGTGCAGCCGCAGTCGGCTTTTCAAAGCGACGAAGAAACTCGAAGGTACACGATTGCAAACCTCTGTTAGTGGAAATTTTTGGTGGTAGGGTATCGGAATCTAGAGAGGCAATTTGGGTCGAGTACAATTTGGTCAGAGAGAAATGAGAACATAAATATGTGGGGATCTACAGGTATGGGGATGTGGTCTAGAAAGGATTTGTCAAATTACCAAAATTGTATGTTAGCGCCAACGTATTTTGGAGGGTTGTCGGGGGCAATTAGCCTGTGCTATTTTGCCTTTGGACGATTTATGATAGGGATAGCCTGCGTGAGGTCTAAGCGAAAGGTCGTTTATGAGAGTCCAAGTGTGGCGATAGATGATGGCTATTGACTTGGAGTCGTATGGTCATCAAGTGTCGCAGGACTGTATGTTTTGTTAGTTTCTGAGATTGTAGAAAAGGATAGATAGCTTGTTATTGAATTGCTTAGTCGATTAGGGACGTTGTTCCTTGAGGATCTGGCCACGTAGTGGGGAGGCAGGGATGTCTTTGGTAAGAGTTTGACCTCTCGGCACTTACCCCAGCACCTTAATTGGGAACGGTTCTCCTTTCTGACAAAGTATCTAACACGTAATATTTGCAAATCTCCTCAGGACACTACAGATTTCGAGTAATCAAACCGGTTAAATAAAGACACCCTGTATATCGAGGGCCGTGGTCAATTATAACGGCCCGCACGAATATGCAGTTTAAATTGCAGGTTCGCGTCACCTCAGAAACAGACGAATTCAGCCCATCAAGTGTCGGTTTCCAGTTGTTCGATCAAACGTAGAGGTGAAAATAATGCGAGTGCCCGTTATATTCGCGTTGACCCCGGAGAGCGATCGTCGAGGAGAAGGCTCGTGACAGAAGTCGACCGAATGTTAACCGACCTTCGGTTCCGCCAGAAGAAACCTCCTTGTCGATCGATAAACGAAGATGCCTGCCCGAAGCCAGATATTCTCGGCTACCGGTTTTGCTTCCAGCGAATTAACTCTTCTGAATCGGACCGATCATCATTAACAGGTAGTGGTTCGTTCCAGCTCGAGATCCTTTAATTATTTTGGCAACGCGTTTGCCTCCGCGTTTTAACTCTCTTTTCTTTTTTTGCGTGTAGCTTGTTTATCATAACGACAGAGATAAATTTCGGGCACGAACATTGTATCAGATGAAAGAAATTCAACTTACGGCACGTCACTTCTTTTTGCAAAAAGAACATTCTGGAAGTGGTATGATCTTGCGATTTGTTTCGAGAGGATAATTAGCTAGGAGATTGAACTATTCGATATATTCGTGAACTTTGTTAATTGAGGTGGATCGAGCATTTAATAACCTCTGATAGTCTCATTAATTTTTTAAGCGATCTTATAATCCGTTCTGAAACGGTTGTTTTCCCAAATAAAAAGAAACGAGTTATGACCATTCGCAAAGAAAGTTACGATGTTAAGGATTTCAGTGGAATGCGCATTCAGCGTCCAGACAATCCAGGAAACTAGAAAAGCTCTCCGTTCACGGACGATCGAGCTCTCGATCGTGCGCGACGTAATGTCGCGGATCACATCTCGGATGTTACAAAGATTAACGACTATCCACGGACTTTTGGACTTCCTACACTTTTGGATTTCCTACACGGTTGATAAACGACAGATTTCCAATCGCTTGCTTTCCAGTTCCCCGTTTTTCGGTTCAGTTACGTCGAACTTTTCGTATATTCAACAGAGTGAAATAATGTGCTACCGTATAATTTTAGTACTCGAAACACGCGCGCGAGTTAAATGATCGCGAGTCCCATTATAATCTTTAAAGTATCGCTATCAAATGTTCAATAAACAATGAAAACTCGCGAACACGACGAGATATTTTGTACCGTCGGTTTATTTGATCAACTTGTATCCAGCATTGCGCATATAATTGGAAACACACGAGGGCTGATGTACGGGACCACGAATAGAACGCACCTTTAGCTGGCTTCCACTAACGAATGCGGCTCGTTCATTTTTTTTCACACTCTTCCCACCGGTTTATTTTCCTTCCCGCTACAATGTAGCGAATCGAACGATCGATCAACAAACGGCCTCGATCACGGGACTAATATTTATTCGCGAAAACGACGTAAATCCTCGAAGATACGTGCTCGAACAACGGTGAATCTGCCTTCGCCAAATGGAGTTCACCGGAAACCGAAAGTTTCGTGCAACCAACGTTTCCATTCGTTTATTGACTCGAGGATCACGTTTCGCTACCCCTTGCTCAGACGTTCAACTCGGATCTGCTTCACACTTAATTAACATGATGTTAGGAACGTTTTACGGGGTGGACCATCTCCTTTGTCATTGCATGTAGGTCGTAATCATGAGAATTTGAGGATATTTGTTAAACAAGATCACCTTTATGGAGCATGTTTTTTATCGGATCCTTAAATTCAGATCTCCACATTCCTAGATCTTTATCTCCGTCATAATGTAACTAGGAGTTCCAATCGTAACTGTGAATCCAGTGACGAAGCGTATTCGAAAAGTAGCCTCTGAATTAGAAGATGAACGATTAGGCTGAATATAAAGGCGAAGGTAGATGAGAATTGCACGTCCCCTCGTAATGTTCCTTCTGTAATTTATAATTCGCCGTGGACAGATATGGAGGTCCATCACGGTCGTCGTAATTAAATCTCGCCTTCCTCGGCGATCCTGGCTTCTCCCGTCTGATAGGACATGTTCTATCATTTCCAGGTATGCTCCTAATTTCTAAGAACTATCCTTTTCTCTCGCTCGGATTTAATTTCGAGTACACGACACATTATTTCCCTTCATTTTAATTACAAACTTTCGATGGTTAATTATTGTTACTCGATCGCTATGGTGGTCGTAAACATTTTCTTCTTTTTGCCAGTTTCTTCGCCATACATTTTGTCCCGTCGCTTAAAGCAGCGTGAAATTAACTAAAGACCGATCGAAATTTCGACTCGGCCAATTTATCCTTCCGACAGTAAATCACGCTCGACCCGTGCGTGCCCCGACCCACACACCAATAACAACGACAGTTTGTGGGTCACGTAAGTACGAATGCAGTGAAAGTACGGATTTGACGGTCGCATCATTTTTCTTCGCCCTTTGTGCTTTGGCACAAAGTTATCTTGACACAGATTATTTTATCGAGACTCGGTTACCGAATTTCAAACCATTAAGCGACATAGAGTCTTGTTTTCATTAGCATCTCAAACTTCCAATGCTACTTTATCAAAAATACCTGACCTGGTTTAACAATTAGAAATTAGTATTTTTTAACTGAATCTGCAGTGCCACACATGTGCTGTATGAACAGTGAAGCGGACAACAGTGGAAACTGATAATGGAGAAATCATCTGTCTTTTCTTCCGTTCATCTGTCTTTTCATCTGTCTTTTTCAATCAACTTTTCAACTGGTTTAAAATTGACATCAGCAAAAATGCCTCCAAGTGCAGAGGGCTAATAAAGTCGAATTGGAAGGTGCAAGAGATAGACGTTATTAACCCTTTCGCTACGGTGATTTTTTCTGAGAAATGTGATTATGGCCTTATTTATTATAATAAAAAGTCAGATATTCTTATTTATAAAAAGCAAAGCTAAAGCCTTTCTATACAGTTTTTTATCCTTCCTTTATGTACAAAGGATAATACAAATGACAAATGTTATAACACGCCGTCATAACTCTTTTTTATAAAAACTTTTTAATCGCTAGGAAAAAACTCTGTTGGTATAAAAGTGGGCGCCTATAGGTGCTCTCAGTAATACAAACACAAAATTTCTAAGCGCCTATAGGCGCTCACAGTAGCCAAGAGGTTAAAAACAAAATGGCCGCAAGTGCTCGCCGTAAAGTTGAGGTTAGAGTTGTCGGGTTTTATTTGGTTTAAGGCAGGTTGCTAAATCATCGTGGCCACGTATGCAAAGTATTAAAACGATTTCGGATCGCGTGGAGAGAAACAAAAGTATCCGAGGTAATCGAAAAGTCCGTCTCCCTTGGTGGTCCACGATCCGCCGAATCTTCCTTTCCCCCGTTCATCTCGCAGGAGCGTTCATTACTTGGGCTTTTTACTCGCGTGGCATGAGTCACGAGCGATATTCCCGAGCGTCGCCCCGATAATGAGCATTCGGTAGCAGCGCGCACGAGCCGCGTGCTCGTTTTCTTCTGCTCCCCTTCAGCGCCGATAATTCACGGCCACGAAGAAGCTTTGTGCCTCGACCCGGCGCAGCACGTATGCAAATTCTTTCTGGGTCATATACAAACGCAGTGAAAGCAGAGATTTGACAGCGCTATATCGTTTCTCGCCCGATAATAAAATATATCTCGCGCTTGCACGAGCTACACGCGGTGTTCCTCATCGTTCTTATTGTTGACTCTCCGTTTGGCACCGGGTCGCTAAGAATAATGCCGCAAACAAATTATACCGCCTTGTACTGCCATAGTCCTCGGAAAGATCAGACTAGTAGAATAGTAACACGGTAGAGTAATATGGAACTAAACAGAGTAACATGGTAGCTAAACAGAGTAACATAGTAGCTAAACAAAGTATAAGCAAAATAACAGTTTGCAAAAAAAGTAGATTCTCGAAAATTCTGGAGGACGAAATAAGGAAACGTCGTGGCGATCGCCTCGATAAATTTACCTCGACGCCAAGTATCCTGGCCAGCAAGGTTGACCAGGCGCCATAATCGCCGCGAAAAATCCGTGTAGCGCCACGAGCGGAGGAGGACGACGATTCTTCCTTTTTCTTCAAGGACCCCGCGCTACCAAGGAGAGCAACGAATTCATTTCGTTCGTGACAATTAAACGCGATTCTCGAGGTCGACTCGAACAAAGCGCCTGCTGACGTCGAACAAAGAGATCCTCCTCGACATTTTCGGATCCGTACGAAGCTGGATGCTTCGTGGGAACTCGCGAGTAAACGCGAGCGTGTGCTGTTACCTCGTGGTTTTATGGATCTCGAAATGATGGAGTTTAAGGATAAGGATGAAGATAAGGATCTGGTGAACCGCAGGATGTTCCAGTCGCTCGAATAGCTTCGCTGGTTTCTTTATTAACCAGTTACCGTGGAACGTTGGCACGAATTTATTGGGTTGCCGACTCAATTTGCAACATTTTCCCATATTTCACTTTGGTGTCTGATGTTTTTTTTCTGAGGAAAATTGTTGGTATGACTTCAACGGAGCTAATTTGTTCTGGATTTGTCAAGGTTTTAAGATTGCTAGGATCAAACCTGGATTTTAGGGATCCTAAACATTTATTTTCTTAGATATTACGGCGACATATGAAGGCCACGTGCTGTATGTTTAGAATTCTTGAACACTAAGGTCCCTAAGTATCATTCTTTTTTCAACACCGAGGTTTCTAAGACAGATCTAGAGAACAAAATGGAATACACTCGAGGTATTCAGAAGTGTAAAGAAATTATAGAGGAAGAAAATTTGTCCCGTCGACCGGCGAGTACATGAAGGGAAATTAAACGGTATTTACATGGAAAATTTCTTTCAATTTGATCGTACGTCAAGGGGTTAATAGGCTTCCGGTCGGTAAAGTGTTAACAGAGGTACGAAACGAAGAGGCACTCGTGGCTCGGTTGAGAATTGAAACGATCAGATAAATCAACATCAAAACAGCCGGGCACCCGATTTGTTCAGGCGCGCTTCTCTGCCACTGAAAAATCAGCATTGAAAGTCCGCCTTTCTCCGTCGATCGTGCTCACGCGCGTTTCATTACCGCATTAATTGGACGGTGATTTTTAAGCATTCGTCGACCATTAATAATCGGAAGAAGCGTTTGCTTATAGCCCGAGAATCGATAATAGGTTAGTAAGAGCAACGCTTGGTCAACACCTTTTACTTGTTACACGAATGTCGTTAATTTCAGCGTGGTTTTCTCTAACGAAAGTGGAAACTCGAAATGATTGCTAATTGCGTTATCGATTAATTTGTTAACGCGTTAAGTGGAAAATCGATGTCGATAGCATCGTGCTTAGACATTGGCCGTTAAATCGTTCGATTTTACGCTTTTGCGATAACGTGTACATGCGAGACTAGAAAGTTTGCGTCGATAAAATTCGGCACTAGACGTGGTCGGAAGACTTTCGTTTCGCGAAAAAATTTCAAAAATGTCAAACGTCTCGTAAAACGATCGATCCTCAAGGTTATCGAATTCGCGAAGTTTCTCGAGGTCGTAAAGTTTCTCGGCTAAAAGTCAATAAAACCGGAAATTGCGGGCCGCGTTCATCGAAAGTCCAGGTCGAGTGTCAAAAGTTTCTTACATAAAACTTGCTTTTACTTTGTTTTTTCACTTATCAGGACTTTTACCTTAACACTAGATTTACGGACGTTTGATGGTCACTTTTATTTAAATTTACCTAAAGTATAAAAATGAATAAATTGCAGATGATATGTGGACTGCCTAAAACATTGATTCTTTTGCTGAAAGTTGATGCAAGTTGATATTTTTACAAAAATTTCTTAACAAATTCTGTCATCTAAAATAGACCTATTATCCGTCATTTTGACGGATTCCGTAAATCTAGTGTTAAATATTAGACAAACTCCTAGGCAAATTTTAACGCGACTTTATTATTTAGCAACAAAAAAAATATGTAAATCCCGAAGAAATATCTCATACGACTCTGGGTGCATTATGTTTTATGTCCGTTTTATCTGTGCATTATACGACTTTTAAATTGCAAACAATTTTACTTTGACTATAAAATTTTTTCTCCCTTTTACATTCACCTCGACGCTCTACGTTTTATAAAATATTTTTGAAAATTCGTTTTACGTTTACGGGTTTATTAACGCACTTCTAATGCAGTTTATGCATTCTGCCGGTGCGCCACCGTCCGTAGAGTATGCATTTTATTCGCGTATAAAGACGCACTTGTTACCATATGCATATTACGTGTCCGTTCGATATAACGTCCCCCTTGCGCAATTATTCCGCTTTTCGTATGAATCTTCCCGAGCATAAATGTCCGTCACCTTAAATCACCGGGCTTACTTTATTTTCCACTACTTTGTAGCATCATTCGGTAATTATATCTCGCGTCGAGATTGCGCGAAATCACGGTGGCAATCTCGATTAATTTACGTTACTTTGAAATAAATCATCGCTTAATCTCGCTCGCGGTGCTCCGCTCGAGGAAGAAAATTGTATCGACAAATAGCTTCGAAATAAATTCAGTCGCGAACGGTGAAGCAATTATCTGCTCGTCTGATTTATCGCGCATCCCTTAATGCTCCCGGTACTTTGGGCTGCTTCTTGAAACGAGCCGACTAAATATCCTTCGCCGCTAAAGCCACGAAATCACGAGGGAAAAACACGCCGGAAGAGTAAAAAGCTTGATGTCTTTGCTTCGTGGCAGTTTTCATGCATTAACCGGCCGCGGCTACGTTCAAATTGACGCAAAAACCTCGCGATTATTTCCATGATGCGGTGGTTAGACCTTTCGTGCTTTCTCAGAAAACCCTTAATCTGCGGAAGCGGATCGTGACTTTCGCTGTACACCTGGACATTGTTACGAGTAGTTATTTTACAATTAACCCTTTGCACTCCGAGGCATTTCTGAAATATTTTCTTAATGAATTCTTTTCAAATTATTTCTCTGCTATTTTGCACCGATGTGTTTCTACATCTAGATTTAATTAACACTAAACCTATGATATGTACTTAATCTGAGATGAAAAATGGAGTCAAAAATATGTGAACAAACGACAAAAAATAAATTAGTACACACATTAATTCTTTATCTTGATGAAGATCAATACAGATATCAGAAGAATCAGTTCAACAAATTGTGTCATTTATAATAAGAATCTTGTGAAACGGTCATTTGATTTCATATTGTCGAGTTAAATTACAAAGGGTGAAAAGTTCGATAAACTCGAAAATTTCGGTTCGAATCCGGAAGAGATCGAGCAGGAATTTCGTATTTCAATTATCGGCGGCGTGATTGTGCAACGGCTAATTGCGATTGTATGCCCTCTTCTCCCGTGGAGGCACGCGCGTAATTATCCTCTCGGTGGAAGCGTGCATATTCGCTTCTTTCGAGATGGAAAGATCACGTGTTCCATTACGACCAGGAATCCACGGTTGCACGCGTGTCATGCTCAAACGAAAAATCACTGATTTCCACCTCGGCGTACTACATACGTCGTCACGAGACTTTGATTAGTCGAATTAATTGGGAAAAGGAGATTGCAATTAGTGCTCGATTAATGTACCTCTCGATGGATGGGTCACGTTCCGCGATTTTTGCAGCGGCGCTTAATTGAGGAAACGTTCGATAAAATTTCGAAAGTGCTTTTAATATACCTCTCGATTTATGAATCGTTTATTAGGTTTCTTGAAAAATTTATTAAATTAGTTTACGATTTAGTAATTTACATTCGGTGTAAGCTTTTCAACGTTCGATATTCGTAATGATAGTTCTGAAGCTGTCTCAGAAGCTTTTTATAGTACTTTGACGACATAAACCGCTCTGATTACCACAATCCGTTTTACGACGCTTTCGTGCGTACCCAAATGCAAACAATTTAAACTAGAGCTATTTTCTAGAAATTAGGACGAAGCTTTCAATGGGCACAAGGCTGCAGAACTGGTAAAAGATACGCCATGTGGTAGATCGAAGAATCATCAAACCTCGTTTCTGATCCAAAAGGTTCAAGGATGACGATGACTCTAATTTCGACGTGGCTGCGAGTTACGGACAATCGCCTCGATCGTTCAAGTTTTGAGATCAGGAGGTCTAGGTTTCATCGTGCAGATCATTTTCTATGGATCAGGGCTTTATCTCTATTTATATGCTCATGGTGGTTCTACGTCACGTTGCAACACCAAGTTGACACCTTCACTTTGATACATCACTTTATTGTTCCGTAGAGTTTGATTTTAGACCTTTCTTTTATTTTTAAAATCTGAGATGTTATCTTCTGGTTACATGAAAATTTTTCATTTTAAAATTGCGTATTGAGTTTGCACTTGTTAGATTACATGTATTCTTCTACAATTTTTATACTTAATACTATAACGACACTATAAGAGATTCAGAATTTTAGACCTTTCTTTTATTTTTAAAATCTGAGATGTTATCTTCTGGTCGCATGAAAATTTTTCATTTTAAAATTGCGTATTGAGTTTGCACTTGTTAGATTACATGTATTCTTCCACAATTTTTATACTTAATACTATAACGACACTATAAGAGATTCAGAATTTTAGACCTTTCTTTTATTTTTAAAATCTGAGATGTTATCTTTTGGTTACATGAAAATTTTTCATTTTAAAATTTGCGTATTGAGTTTGTACTTGTTAACATGTATTCTTCTACAATTTTTATAACGATAAGAGATTCAGAATGTAGCACTTATTTTTAGTTGGAAGGCAATCGGCCACGAATGAAAAGATTTAATTAAGATAATGAAGGATGCTATAGAATAGAAACGTTTCGATGGTACCAGAAGAGAAAGAGTTGTTTGCTTTGAATTCTGCAGAGGTCCGTTGTTTGAAGTCGCACGTGTACAGGTCGGAGAATATGTTCCCCGAGGACGTTCCAGGAACGCTTCGGATCTGTTCTTTTCCCGCGGGCGTCTCTCGATCTCCGTACCAGGAAGTCTGATTACGATAACATGGCGCCACGAGCCGAGACTTGTGCGACGAAACTCGAGGAACTTCTATTTGATCCTGAGTTATTGTTCCGTTCGATTTTACAATTCTCCACGTCGTTTATTTATAAATCCCTTCATTTTTCATCAGAAGATTTGAGATTTCAAAGAATGCAAAAGATTCATTTTATAAATGCAGTAATAATTTTCTGTCTCTAAAAGCATATACATTTTAATGCACGCGGAAACATCGAGGACGAAAAACATTTCGGACGTAATTGAAATATCTCGAGCCTTCCAAAAGTGCCTCGAGGAATGCTCATTATCCTCTTAAACGCGAAATCTCATTTGGAATGATCGAGATCGCTGTACGCAGCGTCCTTAACCTTTCAAACTTCCGCGCTTCGATTAAGTACAGAGTGCTTCAAAAATGAATATTACAATTATTATCTCCTTTGACATTCCTGATTGATATAATCAAGAACGTGTCACATTAATTTGCATACTTGTAACTTAAAATTAATTTGTACGAGCGCTGTTTTGAAACAGCACATGAGTCATATGACACGAAACGACGTATGTGTTACATATTTGAAACGAAGAAATCAGTATTCCTCGATTGAGAATTATCCTGAATTCCGTTTGTCTTGCAAACAATTTCTTTAAACTTGAAAAAAGATCTGAATAGAGATTGTTTTTTGAAGGAGTCTGTATGTGACGCGATACGATCGATCGCGGTTACTTTTAACCGGACACGTAGTCGATCATTGACGTTCTTATATGGCGTGCGCGTTATGATCCGTCGAGCGGGCGTATGAATCTAATAAGACGAGGTCGAAGGTGCGTAAAGTGTGACAAGGTTAACAGCCGAAGCCACGCTTCCTACTTCGACGGGATCCACGATTCCGAAAGGGTTCAAAGATGAGCCTTCCAGCAGACGTGAAATCGGCTGTCGTGCTTTTGAACAGGTTCCAGTGTCTCGGCATTGAATCAAGCTCGACGATGAAATAAATCCTTCGCGCTACCGCCAGCCTTACAGTTAGATTCATCCGATCGTACACTCAGAAATGTTAATGGCTGCTAATGGCAAATGAAGGTGTTCAGGGGTGTGTGTTCAAGAATTTAAATGAAACTTTTCTCTTTCACACGTTTAATGTCACGTATAGACCGAACAGCAGAAATGAATATTATTGTAACAAAATGAAGCTTCTGTTTTAATAGTTCGAACTGTTTTGAGGATTAAATTGCAAAAGAGTCACCTGGAAATTCAGAGGGGTTGATACTTTTAATTTTAATCACCACAAAAGAACTTCCTTCATTTTAACAAAGTGAAATTGTTCCAAATTGAACCAATAAAGAATTTCGTTTATTCAGTAACGTAAGACATAGGAATTGAAGGTCATACGAAAGTAAAATTCCACATAAAGGCCTATCTTCAATTACAGAAAATTCTTGAGACCGGTCACTTTCACCTTGACGACGTCGTTGGCCACCCGGGTGTCTAATCGCGTTTTAAAAGTTGCCTTCGAATCGGGCCTATAAACAATAGCATTCTTCGTCGCTCACGCAACAGTATGAAAGCCCGTCGCGAGAAGAAAAATTATTCTCGGTTCATTCGACGATACAGTTGTTGGTCTAACGGCTGGTTTCTCGCGCTGGCCAGTTTTTAATAACTTTCACCCGCGAGCGAACGTCTTATCTTCGTGATGGCCACGCGAAACGTAACGGGGACATCCCGTTCAGGTGAAATTGAAATCATGCTAACGCATTAATAATTGCTTGGATACTTCCCACTTGCTTTAAAATTTTATACAAAATTGAAAACTGCATAAATAGATTATGAGACAAATTAACATACACAATTCTGTGAAGATTTTGAAGAAGTCATCTGAACAAATGTAACTTAAAAAAGTTGTAAAATTGTCATTGGACTTTAGTGTTTTAATAAATCCAATCTTTACATTTCTTTATAGAATGAAGATGAACAATATTAGACTGACATTGTGTTATTTAACCCACTGTCAATGTTAAGCAAAAACACAGAAGTTAAATAACATGTCTGACTATATGCGAATCAAAGCGGTCACCATGTATATAACCACGGTTAAAATCATAGATTTTCCATTTCCTATTACACGAGCCAAGAAACGAATAGAACGGGTCAGTCATGACGAATGGAGTCGCTGTATTCGACTGTTGATCGCATTGCATCGATTTTTCACGATGTTTGCCGCAGTTTCCTGGACGGAGCTAAACCGGTGGTGCCTGTTGCACCTCGATAGATCGATATTTCTGTCCACTCGGCAATGTAACTGCGCGCGAAATCACTTACAACGGTAATGACACTCCACTAAGCTACCTTAATTTTTCGCATCAACTTTTCTTTATCGGAAAAACGAATGACTCATGTTTACCCCTTGCGTCATTCATAACTGGCTAATTATTCTTACAATTTGAAGGCAACTGAAGAAAATGCAAATATTAGGTACATTATTCAATGATTTGTAATTATGTGGATTGCAATCAGGATCCAAATGTTACAGTAAAAATATGAGCATAAAATATGTATCATATATGTATATTGTAAATGATTTTTCATGTTCAAAGTGTAAACTGTGTCACATATGTCTACATATGTTTTTATAAAATAATTTCTGAAATTTAATCATGTGCATTTTACAACAAGTACGTCGAAAGTTTCGTGTAAAGAGACTTAGACACACGAGCTTGTCGAGCATTGTATCCTCGTGCGATTTCGCATGCGACGCCTATCGGTCGCTCGGCGCCATTCATCAGGAAGCGAGCCGTTGTTGATGCGAAATGGGAATGAAAAGGGAACGGGAGGAACACATCACCCGCAGAGAGAAATAATAATATAAAGGCAGGCAGGAGTCGCACGTGTCGCGCGTGGATCGATGACTCGAAAGATTTTTCCAGCTGCTGTGCCCGAGTGCCTGACCTTCCGTCCCGTTTACGTAGGAGTGAACGCGCCTCGGGAAATATTGCCGCTCGAACGGACTCCTGTCGCGGTGTCTCGACCTTCTTCCTTTCGAACACGAGGCTATACGGGAAACTTCTTCGAGAGATTATCAAATTTAACCCCTT
Source organism: Megachile rotundata (assembly GCF_050947335.1). Lineage (NCBI taxonomy): Eukaryota > Metazoa > Arthropoda > Insecta > Hymenoptera > Megachilidae > Megachile > Megachile rotundata. Next base: position 11,286,205 of record NC_134995.1, read on the forward strand.
ATCCTATGACGCACTCGTGACGCACGCTGATTGACGACACATGGTTCACTGAAATTTTTTGGGTCAGTTCTGCATGATCAAGGGTCAGTGAATGCACGAGGCAAAGCTTCTTCACTTGTCTAAATACTGTACAAATAATTGTGAATGACTGTTCAGAAAATTGTAGGTCGAAGAATTAAATTCGTCAATTTTTTAAGATCATTCGTAGTCCAAGAACTTTCAGATATCAATAGTTCCATAAAATAAATTTCGACAGAATCAACGAAAAAGTTGTAAGAGTTAGGAGATGAAAGATTGGTATGGCGGCAGACCGGAAATGGGAGTCGCCATTGCGCTATTACATAAATTCGTCCGTGTTGCGTATTCCCACTCGCGAGAACGTATCGTCGAACGCGCGATATCGTGTGGGTGAACCTGTTGAACATAATTGGTTCCCCCGTTATTATTAGCTAATATATTTTTCCTGGCAAATTATTTATACCTCCGGTTCACTAAGTCACCGCGATCCACGAGCAACTGTTTAAGAATTAATATTCTATGCGCAGCTTACTCGTGTTTTCACTTTTATGTCTCGTGAGTTATCGCCCGACATAACTTTCTTTCAATTACACTAACAGAAACAATTAATGAACATTCAATTAACCGATATCTTGATGTACTTTTGCTTCTAGTTTCTTTCGAATTTCCCTGTTGAATGTTATGTGAAATAAAATGGTGGTGCATACAAGATGGCGCTGTTAGAGCTAAACTGTCACGGCAGTACATCTACTGTACTGATTAAATAATTGTAATCAATGCTTCATTTCCAAATATTTGAAATCTGAAGATGTCTCTACCAATCTTCAGTTTAGAGAATGTACTCGTGTTCTACACGTCGGTTAACAGGATACCGTAAATGAGAAATAATTTCCAAGAAATAACTTGTACCCGTAATTGGAACGCGTTCTTTTTTCACCGGCGTAATTAGTGCAGCGGGAGCCAATACTGATTTTAACGTTTATCTCGAATGATCGCAATAATCATTACAAATATTGATTTTTATTTCGCAGTGGATGTTCGCTTAATACGATATCCTGTTTCAAAGTAGCTGTTGCAAGGTTTATCGTGGACATTTTTCAGCGAAACGAGTGCAATCTTTATGCATGGCTTGTTAAGCGCACACTGGTCGTGAATTAAATTAGGTGGTTACGACCCATAAATAATATCGTAACGTACAAATTTATAGAATAATATGCAACTCCGCGAAATTATTTCCAGTTTGCTTAAATCTCTTTTATACGTCTTAATATGTTTTCGAAAGCAAATACCTGTTAAGAAAATTTGACGATTTAAGTGGATTAAAATCGCGTTGTTTATTAATATCCAGTAGGTTGAACAAAATAACTTTGTTGACTCGACCCAAAAAGTTTGAAGAATTATGATAGAAATTGTACAAAGAGACGTAATTAAAATTTGATAGGAAAAACGCTGCAAACACCCCGGTGAGTTTATAGCGGATCTTTAGAAAGTGCTTTAGAAAATCATGTTGGTAACAGTTCCAAGCGATCAAGAATGGAAAAATACGATTCAGATACAAGCAAAGAGGCTCAAGTTACCTGGATCCTCGTGTTCCAGTCGCGGTACAACGAAAAAATCCGTCAGCTTGAAAATTATGTCCTTTTTCCTCCGGTCGTCCGTGGTAGATACGGGAAAGACCGGAAACGCGAAAGTATCGAGAGCCCCGGGTTCTCAGGTGAATTTATATTTTGAAGAAGTTCGTGTAGCTGTCCACGGGAAGCTGGTGCTCGTATAGAAGTCGACATCGAAAAAGTAGCAGTGAGAAATAACGGGGAAACACGTGCGTGCAACACGGCATCCTCCTATCGAATCGAACGATCGCGAACCGCTACTTTGCCAATTACTTAATCGCGATTTGCACAAAAGCGAATTTTGATAACAATCTTTTAAATATTTAGATATACTTCGTTTGTAGAAATTTTCAGATCTTAGAAAACGTATGGTGTAGAATATAGGTTAAAGAGTGATGTGTACTTGTGACAATTCTACAATTTGAAAATTTGTAAAATTTTCTTTTGCAGTGTGAAAATTTGACAAAATTGGTATTAATGTAATGAACGTATAATTGATACGTAATTAATATTTTTTATCGCGCGGTTGAAAGGTATGTGGAGCATCCTCTTCTGCGGTGAGTCATTTTCTGCTGCCCTCGTTTTACCTCGGATAATCCGGGAAATCGTAAACAATCCTGACACATAATAAGGTTATGGCTTACGTAAGGGGTGTACTATTAATTGCAGATAGCGGGAAACGCTCGAGAATTTATATAAATTCGTTCGAGAAACCGGATTCCGATACGATAATCTTACAAAGTACCCGATATTTTTTACCGATGGTTCAGATATTGTAATTATACTTTATTATTTCGATAAATTGAATTTTTGACAAGTTTAATTTTGATTTATACGAACATATCGGAGAGCGTGCTCATTTACGTCCAATAAATTCGGTTAAATCTTCGAGCTCGCAGCTATTGCTATAATTTATTCGCTTCTCAGTTTCACGAGTCGTCAAAATCTTCCAACAAACTAGAAAATAATCCGATCCAGTAATTTCGGCTGACATTGACGAGCTTACTGCTGCAGAGAACGATCTATTTTCGGAAAGAAATTTTTCGTTTCGATAAAATTAAAGTTCGTGTAACGTTTATCGCGACAAAAAACGCGTGCAGCTTGATATTGTTTCACGGTAATTTAGCAGATTAATCATCGGCTTTTCGTTCACTGTCAACGAGGGGATTCGGTCGGACTCGTGCGGCACCGTTTCGCAAATAATTTTACGGTGTTCCCCCTTGTTGTCTGTGGCTCGACGTTGACCCAGAAAACCGGCACGTCCTCTTGGCGTTGGCTTTTTCCGGATTTATGCCGCTCCAGATTCGCGACGCTTGTATCATTTCTCAATTGGTCACTTTTGCGCGATGCCACACGTAGTGATATAACACATTTCATTCCCGTCTATCATTAGTCGAACTTTGGAATTTCGAAACTTTGCGATCGCTACAAATTCGACATTTCGATCCTTCACATTTTACTGTAAGCGTTGGATACGTAAGACATGAATACGAATATAAAAGATAAGATTGGAACGATTCCCCTTAACGAGTTCATCAACGCGCACTGCGAAAAAGACGGGATTACGAGCCACGAAATGGACTTCTTGTCTGTTCGTCTACGTGGCGGGTGTTACAAAGCAAAGGGAACAACGCGAAACAAGCTTCGACGCGGTTTATGGCGTCTGGAAGTCGAATGTCACGAAGCTGTTAAGGCCAAGCGGGATCGCGCGTGAATCGTCTGGCCTCGACGTATAATCTCGTCGAAGCGGTTCTTAGCCCCTTAAACGGTCCTTGCCAGTTAGCACGCGCCTTTTGTTGCCGATACAGACAGGTTAGAAATAACTGCAGAAGAAAAAGACACCAGAACATTCGCGAGTAGCCAAACTCTTTTTACTTCCCTATAGAAGCATCTTATACAAGCTTCAAGACGAGGTACAATCGAAAATCCTGAATTATTTTCTTGTAACTTTATTGTATTCACTTTCGATTTTGCCGTTTTGAGTAAATGTCTGAGCCAATCAGAAGGTTAAAAAATGTTAATTACTCGAATTTACGAAGCGGAGGAAACACCTGCACAGGTAGGAGTCGTCAAAGTCATTTCGTCCAGGGTTAGCTTGAAATTGATACACCGGTACATTTTTCCAAAGCGATTAAAATGTTATCGAAGCAATCGGAGAGATAAGTATTAAAATTATTTGAGATATTTCAATGCAATTTGGTAAAAGACGTTCGAAAAGGCCGAAAAACCGATACATCATTCTAAATGACGGATCCTGACGGGCTACCGATATTTATTAGGTTCTCACGGGTCTGATATCCTCGTTTGTCACGGACACAGGTGCAACCGGCCCAGGCAGAGTCGCGAACGCCTTCGGTTACACAAGCCCGGTGTGTCGCGGTATTCGCCATAGATCCAAGGTCAGCGCTGATGTATACGAGGATCAGGAGTAGCTCGGGGAGAGGTCGTCGCTCGATCTTGATTAATGGCTTTCAAGATCGAGGAGCCTCTATGCCGGTGCAACCGCTTCAGGACCTGGTTACGTATCCTCTTCGTCGCCTAGTGCATTGACTCGAACGAGTAAACTGCTTTACGATCAGACACCTCGACAAAGCCACCTTTATTTAGAAAAGTTTCAAATCTTTCTGAAAGTGTTTAACCTTAGGTGATATCAACCTTAAAACATACAAATCTCTGTAAGATTTGGAGTAATCTTTGATACCTTGATTATCGATAACCTCACGTGATTTTATAACGGAGTATCGATACTGTAGGTCGTAACGCAGTTAAATCAACACCATAATAAATCCCGGAGGTTCTGAAAAGTACTCTCACATCCGACACGATTCGAGCATTAACCGCAGAAGTTGAAGCAACGGACGAACATCCGTTGTCGCGAGGTATCCGTTGTGCGGACCGGTCAGCTTAGCCACTCGAAGAAACGTTCGCGGGAGAGGATCGTTGCGGATCGGTTAAAGCGTGCAATTCACCGGATACTTAGGCAACAAGTAGCATTTAATGGACACTTTCTCGAGAGAGGAGTAGCCCATGCAGAGGTCGTCACTCGATCCTGATTAATGGCTTTCGGGAACTCGCGGCCCTGTAAACAGTATTAATCAGGATCGAGTTTGCGGTACGCGGTCGTGCCACGGATCGCATTAATCAGGATCCAAGTTGGCACGAAATATTCATTTAACTGCGTGTCCAACGATGCTTGCTTGGCGAGCTACGGCCTACTATTGATTTACGACTAGCCACTTCCGAATGTCCAACAGCTGGGATCCTCTGATAACAAGTCCTTTCTATCTTTGCTTCGGTTCATTCAGCGTCCACGTTCTTCTTTTTTATCCTCACTTATTCTTTTTATATTATATTCCTGCAAACTTTATATTCCATTAAATGTCATTTAAGTAGGTTATCATTCGCTGCACTTCGAGTTTCAGACCAACTTCGAACCTCAAAATTTTGAACATTAAAAATGTGGAAACTACGAGTCTGAAAATTTATAAATTTAGATCTTAATAAATAGTCGACAGGAGTATCTTCACAGACCTCAGAAAAAAGAGTTAATGTTCCATGAAATGAAATTAGAGTTCGCAACTCCGTATCAGAGTTAATGTTATCATAATTAATGTCGAAGCAAGCAATATTTCACGTTCTACAGATACGCATTTTTTTCTGTATAACCGTATTAAACTGAATCTACGCTGGAAGAAAATATGGTCTCATTTTTCACCGTTGCTCTCATAAATATGTATCAATCAGTTCAACATGGTAATAGTCGCTGGCGACTGAAATGCTCTAAGATCACTGGGAGAAGAAAAATGTCCACCATGGCTTCTCGTTGTGCTTGATAATGATCCTTTTATGATAATGAACGCGATAGCAACGTAATGACTGTATTACGTTTGCCATTCGGCCCCGCTTGACCGACTGGAATTCTCTCGTTTGATTTATTATTCATTAGTTTCAACTTGTATCTCTTACATCGATTCCAGCTCATCGAATTATCGTCAACTTCAGATTTTTTGTCGGGCGAAATTTTCGTAATTGATCCTCGTTCCGCACTCTTTTATATCAATTATTCCGACTTTCATTTTTATTATTTTATTATTAAATTTAATATTTAATTATTTTATTGTAATAGGGATACAATTATTTTATTATAATAAGGATACAATTATTTTATTATAATAAGGATACAATTATTTTATTATAATAAGAATACAATTATTTTATTATAATAAGAATACAATTATTTTAACATAGTAAAGATAAAAATTATTAAACATTCTAGTAAAAATAAGATGATTAATTAAAAATAATAAGGTCAATAATTTTTTCAGGTCGATTTCGATAACTGAATGCATTTTTTTTTCGAGTCCTTTACGTAACCGGCACTTTTCTCGCCACGGAGCGTGAAAGTTGTCAGTTTCGCAGTACGGAGGTGTCAAAAATTTGGACAACTTTCGAGGCGCAATAAAAATCACGATCACACCGCGTGATATTTGAAAAGCATTTGATCCCCGCGTTGACTCACCCATTACGAACAATCGAACGCTTAAAAGCAACTAAAATTTCTCGTGTTGCAATCACTTAGAAAAATCACTTTCGCTCACCATGTAGCCCAACAGCGACCGATACAAGGAGGAGAACAGAGATATCAGTGAAAGCAGATCGTTTCGTACCGATCGAACGATCATTGTTCGCCGAGAGTCAACGCGTCCGAGTCATTGTTTTCGCAACGTAGCGGACCGAGAAAAAGAAAAAGAATATCATCGAGATCCTCTCTCGACGCACGCTCGATCGATCCTGAATTGGGAAACCATTTAGTTCCCCGGAGAGGATTATCGAGACGTCCAGCTGCGCGATTCTTCCCGCGACGCAGCTTTCTTCTGGATAATCTGCGCCTCGACAAAAAAGTCTCTCGTTTTGCAACGAACTCTTTTTCGAACGGAAGCTTCAATGAAACCTTTGATTTCGATGAGACGCGATATTTCAATCGGAGTTTTTGGTGCGCATCGAAAGAAACACGGTTCGAAAGTCACATTAAAAATTGTTAAATGAACGGTTCTTTTTCTAATAAAAATAAATGCACTAGTACACTCTTTATGAACAAAATAATAGAACTTTATTTAATTATAACTCAAGATTATTATTATAAACGCCGATAACGCGCACCGCAGCAAAACGCCTCTTCATCGTGACCGTACATGTTCGCAAATGCGAAATTCATTTGTTCTTTGCAAACGTCCGATCCTGCAGCGCTGCACACACACACATACATACATACTCACGCGTAGCACACAAAATTACATATATATGTAGTATAATATTTAATAATTAGAACGATTAATGAGATTTATTGACAAAATTGGCTATAATTAATTAAACGCAACACAAAATGGAACTTCACAAATTAACAAATTTCTCACGTCTTTATCACACAATCTCTCATGAAGCAATGCCTCTCAGCTTCTCAAAACATTCAATCGCACCAAAAAGACAATCTTCTAGCAACCTTCATTATATGCAAACTTCAATCATACCATACGCAAGCTTCATTCATATTATGCACCCATGTCAAACACACACATACCATACAATTACAAAGTACACACATACCACACACCACATATATCAATAAAAATGTCTGAATCGACAAAGCTCCCGCCAAAAGAAAAAAGCGAGACTTGTACAGAGAAAAGGTGCGAACTTCGTCGCGCCTTTGAAGATTCTGTACGAAACACTCGACTGAGGGTGGCAGTTTAATTTCGCACGAAGGCCATAAAACGTGCCTGCTCGAGAAGAGGTCATCACAGGGTCTCAGCTGGTAGTTAAACGGCGGCTTGGCACTTTCCATTTCGTTTCAGCGACGAGGGTTGATACGATTGTCCCTCTAGAGTCTGCAGTTTTTAGTTTGCTCTTCAAAGGTTTTTTCAAGAAATCACAAAGTTTTAGAAAGTCGCAGGATCGAATCTGTAGATAAATGTTACATGAGGTAACGCAAGCGGACTTTTTGCCCGATAGATAATATTTGTCTTCCGCCGTTAAATTGCACCGTTTCTTCCAGGTAATGAATTAACCAGAGATTATTAAACAATCTCTGCAAGTATGATTTCTCAATCGATATGAGAACAATGATCATTGGTTCAAGACCGATCTGCTTTCACTGATATCTCTATTCCAGCGTCTATTCCTCGTTGTTATTACCATACGCTTCGAGCGGAATAATTTTTCTATCGGAGTCAGCAGCAGCTCGTTACCTCTCGCCTTGTTTCTCCGCGAGTCCGTTGCTGTTACTTGTACCAGTTCGTAACTCAGCGCTCGCGCGAGATATATGCACTTCTATGCTCTCGGAACGATTCCTCGATTATTTGAACTCGTTCGAGCGGCATCTGCTAACTTAATCTCGTGTCAGTGACGAATGCGAGATACGATTACAGTGAAATCTTAATCAACCCGGCTCGAAACGCCGGCGAATAAAATAGAAGAAAAATAGCAGCTTTCTCTTTTTCTTTTATCTTTCCGATTGTTCGAGCACGCGATTAGATAATCCCGCTTTTCCATTTAATAATCCGTTTCCTCTCATAAATCGCCGGACAAAAGAAACCCTCGATAGTCTTCGATTTCTCGTCCCGGCTAAATAAATTTCGAAACTTCCGTATCAGGCATTACGAATCGTGACAGTCGAACCTTGAAGACATCATTCGTTACCGTTTAAACTGACACCGCACTGATTTCCTGAAGGCGTATATATAACTCTGATGAAGACGTAACGGTAAATAAACTCGAATTTCTGCCGTGTAATTGAAGCGAGAGCATCCCCGCGGCCATTGCTCTGGCTACGTTAACGCGACATTAGTTATCCGCACCATAAACCTTTGGATTGGAAACGCAAAAGGTAGAACAAGGAGCGAAAGAAGTCGGATGCTTAGGGAAGGCGTTACGGTTAGCAGCCGCTTAGAAATCCGCCAGAACACGAGCACACTAACAATGGAACATTGTACGCTAATGTCGCGAGTGCCTGGCTCGCGGACATAATTACACTCGAGATATCGAGATCGCCTGCTTCATGCGTGGGTGAAAATCGTGTCATTAGTCAGTCGGTACCGGCACGCCATTAGACACGGTCCGTTAATTGCGCAAACCGAAGAGAACCTCGATGATCTCCCTGGATCGTCCCAATCCTGAACCACTCGAGATTCCTCCTGTGAACCAGTAGTTTTCCCAGACGGTACACCTGTACTCTCTACAACCGAAGGCCTATTTTTAGCTCTTGATTTAAGAATTGGGGGCGTAGGAATCTGTGGAACTCGGGGATTCACGTTGGAGTTTATAAATTTGCAACTTCGGTATTTGGAGACTTAGGGGATTTCGTGGTCCAGATATTTGACAGGTTAGGAACTTGGAACTTTGCTATTGGGATACTTTAAAATTGATGATCTTAGAGGTACAGAAATTTAGAGATTTATTAACCCCTTGCCGTGTCATTTATTTATGAGGTGCGTCAGTCAAGACTAACCATTCAGGACTGTAACATTAAAACGAACAAAGAAAATTGAAATGTTCTAAGTATTTTATATTCAGGGATCCTTGACAACGCAAATTATTCTAAAATATCAAGTTGAAGAGTATTCAAAATTTGAGTAAGGTTTATCGTATTTGAGTTGTGAATGCGTCACGAGTCAGACTCGTTAAAGCACGGCAAGGGGTTAATTTAAGATAAAGAAGTTTGGAAATCGCAAAATTTGAGAATGTAAAGACTCGAGGGACTAGTCGAGAAATGTGAATAAATCGAGTGTTTCGAAATAATTTATTTACCAACACAAATGTGGGTGTTTACAAACGTTCTAACGCAGAATGATTCACAGTTAGAAGGATTTTCTTCAAGTTTACGTCTCTTTAGCCAGTGCGAGAAATTAAGTCGACGACGAAATTGATCCAAGCGGCGAGGCTTGCTAAATTCTTGGCAAAAGTCTCACGGCAGAGACGTATGGTCGCGATGATTCATGAAAATGGGTTAAAAGTTAATGCCTCGCATCGCTTGGGACTCGACGGAATTCGAGTGATATAACACTCGACAATCGAATCGGTCCAGTTTAAATTTAATCTGGCTGCTACGATTCTATCTCGATTCTCTTATCATCAATTACGATACTTCTGCTATATTTCTTCTAACTTTAACCCCTTGTTTACTATTATCGCTCTCTTTTCTCGTTGTAAAAATATCGCGCTCGTTCGATGAAATATTCGAGCACGCGTTACTTTCTAGCGTAGACAATTTCATAAAATAATCCGGTAGATATAAATTGCTGCAAATTTACACCTTTTAAACAACGATTACGTGCTTAAACGACGAATTAATTTTAGCGGTCTGAAGTAATAACTTTGAGTTTAATATAAATTACGAAATGCTCGGTACTGTTACCTGCGCGCACTCCGTTAATTTATAGACACAGTCAAAACGTGATACGATCAAGTTTTATTAATATAACTCGTGGTCCGGCCACCTACGCCCTATCTCGGACCCGAGATTAGATCTCACGGAAAAGCTCCGCTCGAAAAGTGTGTATTCCCACAAGATATATCGTGTCATCGTCGCTCACGTGTCGTAGTCGAACACGAGACGAAAAATGCCGTGTTTCTCAAAATTCATGGTTAACTTACAAAGTTCGTTAACCGAGTCAAAGGGTCCGAATTCTTCAACAGCTTCTTAAACATATCATTTTTAATTCCTATTCTTAAACGATCGTCTAAGAATCCATACTTCGTACTTTGACATTCCTTATTTTATTCTTCTCCAAAAGAAATACCAAAGAAATTCGAGATCACAGTGATTTCAATACGGCGAAGGGAGAATTTTTCTTAGCCTCGATAAAATTCACTTCGACTCTCTGAAGAGCCTGATGTTATTTATGCCTGTCCTTTACTGCCAACGAAAGAATGCAATTAATCTTAGTCGAATCGGAGACAAAATGCACAGTTGCAGTATTCTTAAAATAAAAAGATCTCTTAAGAGCAGTAGAATTTTGATGCAGTGTTACGTTTCAAGTATTATACAATCTTTACGTTTCTATGTTTAGTACAGCAATTGTACCGTACTTGCTGAAGTTTATAATTAACCTTTTCGCTACCGCGAACGCCCACGATCGCCCACCATGAAATATTTCCCGTGCACCAAGATCGTTATCTTTCTCCATAAAACGATTTCCAGGAACGTATAAGCAGAGATCAGAGAAAAATTTACTGACTGAACCGAAAAGCTATCGACAGGTATTTTCCCGCTGGGGCTCTGGGACAGGAAGCGTCGCGGCCTTCCTGTCTGATTTCCGAGCGGTTCGAAACAGGTGACAATCGCCTCGTTTTCGCAGGTGCAACGAACGCGAGCAAAGAAAGGTAAACCGGTGAAAGTGCGATGCTTCGGTTACAATGAAAGATTAGCCACTCGGGATGATTAATTATCGAGTTTCGGGTTACTCGAAGGACCTCGGATCGATAGCCGGATATCCGGATATCCGTTGACAAGATATCGTCGATGAAATTCGACTCGGTGCAATAAAAGTACGGTAAAATGTTAGCTTCGATACGTTTCGCTCTCGAGATCATAGAATATTTTTCGACACTCAAATTATCGGTGTTTACGCGAATTCCATGGCGCCTTGGGGCGACTTTTCACGGGCGCGAATGCACTCAGAGCGTAGCAGGTAGGCACGCGTGCAACACGAGCAACGAAAGATAACGGGGCGTAACCGAAGCGGCTTTGCCTCGCGGTGAAAGTTAGCGCCATGACGTTAATTGAGGAGCGCCGTTTGCGGAATTAGGAGTTGGACCCGGCCGAAGGAAAAGACCATTGATTCCACTAGTTATAAGAACGTTGTCGAACGGAAAATCGCCGCAAATTTCCATTGAGTACCTGACATTTTCGTCGACGAACGATGTAAACGTTAAAAGCCAACGAACGTAATATATTAATCGAGAGTAGCAAAAGAACGAGCCCGTTTTAGATCCCGACGCATCTTAATCCATCATCATCATCGCAAAAAACGCGCATTAGCACCTATCATCTTCTCGAATAAAACGGCAGCTCTCGAGAGCTTATCGTCTAACAAAGTGCCGAAATCCTGCGACCTGTAGCTCGACAGCTGAAGTCTGTCTCCGAGTATGCTAATTTGACCACAACCGTTCTGACAATGATTTTAACATGGGCGAAGGTCACTTGTTGCTTTATCTGACATATTCATGGGAGCAGAATGTGGATCTAAGTGTGTTTTTGTCTACCTTTGATGATCGACAAATGTTTGTAAAAGTAAGAAAAAAAATGAGAACCGATTTTTAATTATCGACACATGAACGTCTCTACGACTCCGTCACTCTAAACCCATAAATTGAATTAACTCGAAAAAAATATGGGCGAAGATCTACGAATTAGAAGTCATTAAACGTACAATAATTATCCGGTAATGGCGCCTCGGTTAAATGACTAGGTACGAATGCGTTTAAATAACAATTTTTCCAGGCGGATAGTTTCGAAACGTTACGACAGGCTCGGTTACCGTGGTCTCGAGAGATCATTTTGTATCGGCGGGTAATTGCAAACACGCTGTGTTTCATTAATATTCGTCATCAAAGGCGGCCGCGATCAATAATGAATCCGTTGTTTCGCAATGGACGTCGGCGCACCCACTTTTTTGCGATATTTTCGCGGGACGCGACATGTAAGTAGTTCAGATCGATGCATACCGCGGCCATTAAAAATGGGACACTCGAGTTCCTATCATTACTTTTATACTAAAATAATTGATCCTTCGACTTTTGTCTGACAAAAGTTACAGTCGCGTCTCAGCCGATAAAAAAAATGTCCCTTATTTTTGCCTGCTTAACAAACGTACGAAGCTTCGTCAAAAAGGGACACTTGCTTGTGAGATCAAAAATAAAAGTGAGGAGTGTTTGAAATGTGAAATGAATTCGAGATTCAGATCGATACATACCGCGGCCATTAAAAATGGGACACTCGAGTTCCTATTATTACTTTTCTCCAAAAGTAATTGATCCTTCGACTTTTGTCTGACAAAAGTTACACCCCTTAAAGTCGCGTCGATAAAAAAATGTGTGTCCCTTATTTTTGCCTGCTTAACAAACGTACGAAGTTTCATCAAAAAGGGACACTTCCTTGTGAGATCAAAAATAAAAGTTTCGAGGAGTGTTTGAAATCGAGTTTAGAAATGTGAAATGAATTCGAGATTATTTCTTGAACAGAAGCGTTATAAAGAAGTTGAAGAAGGTTAGTAAAATGGTCGTCGTTTGAAAGGGAAATCGTATTCGTTTTGCAGCGATTCGTTGCAACACGGTCGGTAGCTGAACCTGTAACGTCGTTGCTCGCTATTTTAATTAATAATTATGGCAACCGGCAATTACCGTCCGGTGGCGTGCTCGCGTGCAACGAATTAAACGGTCGATTGCACGCGACGAAAGGAATCGTTTTGCTATCGATTAGCAAGGAGGACCACGGATGCGTCGAATCGTGGAAGAACTTTCGAGCGTCGAATCGGACCGAGTGTGGATCATCGATCACTTCCGATCGATTAACCATTCCGATCGTTCTAACCGGAGGAGGGCTCCGATCGGATCGTTCCCGAGATATCTCAATACGTGGCTCGATACGAAATGTCGTGTTAACGCATCGCTGGATCGAGAAGAACGTCAACGGACGAAAACGACCGGTTATCGAGAACACACCGTCTTGTGTTGATCTCCGTCGCGGTTTGAAAAAATGCCGATTCGAGGGGAAGAGGAAAAGATAACACGTTCCATCTGAAACGTAACGACCAGTGAAAGTTTTAATTGATCGAGGAGGATCGCGAGAAGAAAAACACCATGAGTGCATTGGAAAATCGATATTTATTCTCCCGATTTTACAAACTTCCGAATCCATTAGAGTTCCATGCACCGCAATTAAATTAGCGACTATAGAAATCAACGATCTCCGCCACGAAACACACGTTCAATTTCCTAATTACAGAGAGTTCCAGCTAATCCTTGACACGAATCTTCCCTCCAATTACCCTAGTTGAATCGTGTCCGATTCTTTTTTACCCTCGAAGAAAAAGGCGTAACAAGATACTCCGAGCCGGATTAAGATTCCCGGCAGTGAACCGGAGAAAGTAATTACATGGAACACAATGCTGACGCAATTAACGAAACCACGGGACGATGTTGCGATCCGTTGATCGATTAATCGTCGATCGAACGGTTTCTCTTTCTACGACACGGAGAGCCATCATCTTCGATGATGAGGACGAGTCCATCGTGCGTGGCCGTGCTTTAATAACTTACGCATAACTGCTGTCTGCGATGTATAATTTCTACATACTATTTTTATATAACAAGTTTATATTATAGAAACTTTTAACTGAGCGGACATTTATTAACACTGAACCTACCGACGTATAATGTGTATTTAATTTGAAATTAAAAATGAAGTTCAAAAATAAATAAACAAACAAAGAAACATAAATTAGTACACACATTTATTCTTTATCTTGATGAAAATCAATTCTGATTTCAATAAATATATTTTAACAAAATGTGTACCTTACAATAAGAAACTTGTAGAGCGGTTTGGTAGTTTTAGTGTTAATAGAACAATATTTAAACATTCAATTAAATTTTCAAAGCAAGTTACATATGTTTTTAACAGTTCAAGGATAAGACTGACTGAAAATTAAACGAACATTCACGGCAATGTTTTTTAATGAACACATGCAACCCTCACTCCGTTCACACTTCAAGGAATAAAGAATAAAGTCGAATTTTCGAAGGTGCATGACAGACGCTGATCTATGCAAACAAGATGGCCGCCGCGGAACATTCACCTTAACGTGTCACACAAATAATATACAACTAATAAATTCCTACAATACTATTAAAATAATAGTAGGAATATACTTCAGCAAAAATAAAATACATCGATGTTCCTCACGAAATAAAATTCTTACAATACAGAAATGTGAAGACTAATTTAAGGGATTTGAAAGTGAAAGAATTTGAAAACTTCCGATCGCACCCGACAAGTTTCACCCAAGAACAAGCGTTAATCTTACCTCTCTCATTTTTCTCTCTCGTCACGGTGTTCGAACGTCGTGTAAAACGCGCTTTTACATTTTTACGAGCCGCCATACGTTCCGTGGGTCATGTGTCAACCGTTTCGCGTCCGTTCGTGCCGTTCATCGTTCAATTTACACGGTTCGCGCTCCCTGCACGGGCGAGTATATACGCGACGGGTCGTTGGGATTCGCTGTAGCGACGTGTTCGTACGGGCTTTAGGAATGCCGCGTTACGGCGCGAACTCGCTCGCAAATTTCGCTTAATGGAACGATAATGGAACGCGAACGTGATTTTCGGCTCGCGCCGACATTCTTGGCAGACCGCCATCGCGAAATAAAACGACGCGTTTTCTGTTTACCAACCTCTGATAGGCGATTAGAAATTAACCCCTTATGACTTTTTCAGAATCACTGTTCACTATTGTAATATTAACCCTTTGCGTTCGAAAGTTTGACTGTTTGCAAATGACAACTTTAAAACTTGAAATGAATTCTTTTGAGGTTATTTCCCTCTTCATAATTTCTACTATTGTTTCACTATGCTTATTCATCTCATGTTTCATATTATAGAATCGTTTAAGAAATTCTTACTTCAAATTATTGTGCTAAATAAAATGGTGACAGAGTCACCCCTCGTCCGCAAAGTTAAAACGAATAAAGCAACATGAAATGTTAGACATACGTTGAATTTAGTGATCTTTAATTGTGCAAATTGGTGTTGAACCAAAAACTCAGTTGCAGATGAGGTTTATCTTTGTTATCTTAGTTAGAAATGAATTCTTTTGAGGTTTATTATTTCTCTATTAATAATTTCCAGTACTGCTTCACTATGTGTAAACGTCACACGTATCATATTATAGAATCAGTTAAAAAATGCTTATTTCAAATTATTGCATTAAATAAAATGGCGACTAAGAGTCACCTCTCGAGCGCGAAGTTAAAACGAACAAAGCAACATGAAATGTTAGACATGTGCTGAATTTAGTGATCTTTAATTGTGCAAATTGGTGTTGAACTCAAAACTCAGTTGCAGATGTTTATTTTTGTTAAGAAATGAATTCTTTTGAGGTTATTTCTCTCTTCATAATTTCTACTATTGTTTCACTACGTTTATTCATCTCATGTTTCATATTACAGAAACGTTTAAAAAATTCTTACTTCAAATTATTGCATTAAATAAAATGGCGACTAAGAGTCACCTCTCGAGCGCAAAGTTAAAACGAACAAAGCAACATGAAATGTTAGACCTGTGTTGAATTTAGTGATCTTTTGGTGTTGAACTAAAAGCTCAATTGCAGATGATGTTTATTTTTGTTATATTTGAAGTGTCAGGAATAAGGGGTTGAATAAAGTGAAACTAGTAACAGAAGCAGAATTGTAGTAACGATCACAAGTGTGTCTAGCAAGAAGCACATGTGGGTGTGTTGTAAGGCAACGGTTGCATTTTCTGCACGGAAGGAAAAAAGGAGCGAAAGAAATCCGAGAAAGATAGATGACGTTGTCGGATAGATGGAAAGAGAGAGGCGAGATAACTGGCGCCAGTGCTAATAATTTCATAGTAGGTAGCTATTGCGAAGGCATGCGCCGCGGTCTCCTAATCGTTTCTATCGTTTAATAGTTGTTAGAACGCGCGATCGACAGGCGCGAGTAAACGCTCGAACACCAGGAAACGTATTGCTGAAACCGGTGCTATGATCTATCCTCGAGTCGAATGTCGTCATCGGAAAATCTTGCAAATTTTACCGTGGAGATTGCGAAAATCCGATAAAAGGAGATTCGTCTTAAATCTTGTTACGTGAATCGACGCACGAATCGTAATTAGCATATTTTTTGCGAGCTGTCCACGGGAGCCGGTTCGTCTTGAAAAAGAATCACGGTAATTAAATTACCGAACAAAACATCCGCGTCTCTCTGTCCGGCAGAAATCGAGCACAGGCGCGTCACGCGAGAGGGTCCCAATAAAATCACGCCTCGATTCCGCCTGCTCCACATAAAGCCGGTGCTCGCTCGAAGGAAAAAAATGTCGAAGAAGTCGATCGGCGAAGATCCCAGAAACTAGGATGATGCCAAAGCGGAATCGTGATCGCCTGTAATTGGAATGCCATCCGGGCGGCGGCGACCGATTGATGAACGACGAAGAGGTTGCGGATAGTGCATCCTCCTCGCGAGCGAACCTGCACGCAGGAACGCGTACGAGCGCCGCGAGAGGATGGCGAAACCGTTCGGATACAGGATCGCGCAAAAACGGTGCGTCTTGACAGACAGATCCTCGGATTGAACGCGAAAATAAGAATACCGTGACGTCCATTTTCTTCTGAGGCTTTACATTATTTTTTCAATTCGCGGTTCCATAAAGATCTCATCGAATCACGCTCGCGATCTAATAAAATTAAGAACCCTATCTGTTGAAAATAATTCCACCCAGGGTATAGCTATGACACGAACGATACAAGATTTTGTCTTAATCACAAGGTCTGCAAATCGCACTTCTCGCCCCAAGGGCTTTTTCTTCCAAGTTGATTTCCTTTAATTTCTAACACGCACCTCCTCTCGCGATATGTCGTGGTTTGAAATCCAGTTTGCCGGCGGTTTTTGCAAAACCCTATCCCCGTTGGAGGCGCGTGCGCATCCGCAACGTTCATTCCCGGACAACGTGACGCAATTATGCAACGAACATAGCTCTTCGTCTTCTTCTCCTTCTCTCCCGTGGCCGATAGCATCGCTGACCTTGAGGCCCTTGGAGCACCAGCCCTGCTCTCTGCGTGGCCTTGTGCAACCACTTCGGTGCATCACGACTCGACCCTGGTACCAAGACTTCTCTCTAAGCGCCTGTTATACGGCCGGTTATTGAAATAAATCGGTATAAAGCCGCGCTGTTATTCCCATTTTCTCGTATAAAACGATCTTAACCGGTCGAACGACCGCGAATCACAGGGATTAAGCACCCTAATCGCCGGGTAAAAAATCCGCTCCTTTTTCTTCGATAAATCCACTCCAATTTTATAGAAATCTTGAATTTATACGTTTTCGATAAATTTGCAGTTTAGTAACTGAAAAAGGAGCTGACTCTAGATGCCTCACTCCCTAATTCCTTCACTCTCTGGTTTTCCTACTCTTTAGTTCTCTCAGTACCTAGTTTCCCATTGCCCAGTTCCCCCACTCTCTAGTTCTTCCAATTTCTAATTTCCCTACTTTCTAATTCCTTTGCTCTCTGGTTTCCCCAGTCCCTAATTCTCCCATTACCTAGTTCCCCATTACCCAGTTCTCCCACTTTCTAGTTCCCCCACTCCCTAAGTCCCCCACTCTCTAGTTCCCCCACTCCCTAAGTCCCCCACTCTCTAGTTCCCCCACTCCCTAAGTCCCCTACTCTCTAGTTCCCCCACTCCCTAAGTCCCCCACTCTCTAGTTCCCCCACTCCCTAAGTCCCCCACTCTCTAGTTCCCCCACTCCCTAATTCCCCCACTCTCTAGTTCCCCCACTCCCTAAGTCCCCCACTCTCTAGTTCCCCCACTCCCTAAGTCCCCCACTCTCTAGTTCCCCCACTCCCTAAGTCCCCCACTCTCTAGTTCCCCCACTCTCTAGTTCTCCCACTCTCTAGTTCCCCCACTCCCTAATTCCCCCACTCTCTAATTCCCCCACTCCCTAATTCCCCCACTCCCTAATTCCCCCACTCTCTAGTTCCCCCACTTCCTAATTCTCCCACTCCCTAATACCCCCACTCTCTAGTTCTCCCACTCTCTAATTCCCCCACTCTCTAGTTCCTCACTTCCTAATTCCCCCACTCTCTAGTTCCCCCATTCCCTAATTCTCCCACTCCCTAATTCCCCCACTTTCTACTTCCCCCACACATGATCATACAATTTTCAGGTTGCGATACTTCTAATCCGAAGAAGGGTTTCCTCCAACAATTACAGTTTTCCGAATCGTTTCTAAAAGAGTATGCTTTAGAATTTACGTGGAATTTCGGTAGGCTAAGAATTTCGCGAGTTACGCCACGTTCGCAGAGTAAACAAGTTAATTTAATCGATCCGAGTCGAGACAGGTTGTTAAGAAGAGGACATTATTATCGAGCCACGGGGTAGGCTTTTGCTCTTATTATTAGCCACGAGGGTTTTGTTCCGAACATTTCTCCCTTGCTTTTTATAGGAATGAATAATCGTGGATTCCAATTAGTCTCGGATAAAATTGAAGAAAGTACTTTGTTCTTTCCTTTTATCGATAAATTCGACTGTTGCGTGCATCCGTTTATGATGGAACGCCTGATCGGAAGGAACGCGTTTGCAGAAATATCGCGCTTATTGCCAACAGCTAGGCGCGTTCGCAATCGTAAACGCGTATCACCGACGCATTCGATTGTATGTTAAAGTGTTAATGTATAGCATTACGCGCAAATTGCAGGTGGCTCGGCACGAATCATGAATCTAGAACTGTTAATTTACATGCCGAATGAAATATCGATCACGCCGCGGTTGGTTAACTGGATTACCTAACGATTTCCGTTTTTTTGCTACAAATTGATCGTTTTGTACCTAACGCGTGTAACGAGACTTCCTTTTTCGGAAGCAAATGTTTGGTGAAAGCTTAGTTAGCGATACTTCGGATAATCGAAGCACGCGAAAGAATAAATCGATATTTTACGAACCGCTTTTATGAAAATGAACTTCGAGCGAAAGTAAATATGGAAGGATGCTGAACTTCCTACGCGCTGCAATTCGCGAAACCGGATATCTATCGAACCGTACTCGCTTTCTATTTTCGAAATCCAATATTTCGTATATTAACATTCGAAACAGGATTGTATCTAAATTTAACTATCGTAACTCCACGGTTTCCGTAAGGACGAAGCCGTAATTGAATTTGAAAAATCGATGCCCGATCGGCAAAGGTTAAACGGTAGCCGCGTTCCGAAAAGAATCAAAGAAAATGAAAGAAAGAAAGAAATAAAAAAGGAGAAGGAAATACCGGACAGGCTATGCCCGCAACACCTGCTGGCCGTGTCGTAACTTGTCTGACATCCTCATTGCCGAAAACAGAAGCTGCTTGTGTCCGGATCGGTCCGTATACCGGTATCTCATAACGGCCTGCGAGAAAATGGTGTTTTAAATTACGCACCGGCGTTATATCGACGGCTTATTAACATCGAGACAGGTTCATGAAACTTTGAAAGCGTAGATTTACAAGAAAACCCTTTCTTTCGCGGGAGAAACGAGTACTAGAAGTTTATCTTTACGAGTATCGCTGTAAATGTTGGGTTCGGTTCAGTAATCGTTGGGTACCATTTTCTTTTGTTCCAAACAACCGAGATTGCAAAATGATACACGTTCGGAAGAGCCGAATTTTTAATCAGCCTGTATACGCAAAAGAGGAGGCACAGGGTGGATAGCTAGGATCTCTGCGGTTTGCTACATCTATTTATAGCGTACGCCATACTAATGCACATGCACCTATGCACCACGAGCATAACGGGCTTTTACATGCTGCACTGGATATTCCACGTGGACTCTTCTCTTCCCCCGTCTTTTTCCTCCTTTTGGATTCTTCCTCTGTTTCTTGCGTGTACCTCCATCGATGTCCACAGAGATCTCTTCTCCGTACACGCGTGCGAACGCACGTGCGACTCGGAGAGGAACCTCGAGATTTATGCGCGCTTGCAGGTTCCCGCGTGTAAAACCTTGCGCGTTTCCGGTTACGATTCTCTAGACGACACGATCTCTTTATCCTTTTTCCAAGGTACACTTTTTGCGAATTTAACTCGACTGCGAAGTGTTATTCGGCCATTTACACGAATCAATCATTCCTTAGTGCAGGAAGTCGGGCGATAAATGAAACTGAAGTATGAGAAAGTTTACTGCGGAATTGAACCATTCGATTTAGAGTCTCGTTCGAAAACTGGAAGGGCCATATAGCGAGACTCTGTTGCAGAACTAGATTTTAACGATTCATTAGAAGATATCTAACTTGAAACATTCGATTATTTCGAGTCTCTTTCGAATATGAAACTTGAAGGGCAATATAGCGAGACTCCGTTGCAGAACTAGCTTTCAACTATCTATTAGCAAAGATGTCTAACTTGAACCATTCGATTGTTTCGAGTCTCTTTCGAATATGAAACTTGAAGGGCAATATAGCGAGACTCCGTTACAGAATTAGCTTTCAACTATCTATTAGCAAAGATGTCTAACTTGAACCATTCGATTGTTTCGAGTCTCTTTCGAATATGAAACTTGAAGAACAATATAGCGAGACTCCGTTGCAGAACTAGCTTTCAACTATCTATTAGCAAAGATGTCTAACTTGAACCATTCGATTGTTTCGAATCTCTTTCGAATATGAAACTTGAAGGGCAATATAGCGAGACTCCGTTGTAGAATTAGTTTTCAACGATCCATTGGAAGATATCTAACTTGAACCATTCAATTATTTCGAGTCTCTTTCCAATACAAAACTGGAAGGGCAATATAGCGAGACTCCGTTGTAGTA
Organism: Megachile rotundata; assembly: GCF_050947335.1. Lineage (NCBI taxonomy): Eukaryota > Metazoa > Arthropoda > Insecta > Hymenoptera > Megachilidae > Megachile > Megachile rotundata. The sequence continues at coordinate 11,307,398 of NC_134995.1, forward strand.
TTAGCTTTCAACGATTCATTAGAAGATATCTAACTTAAACCATTCCATTTCGACTCTCCTTCGAAAACTACTGAAAGGGCAATATAGCGAGAGTCCGTTGCAAAACAAGCTTATAAAGATCCATTTGCAAAAATGTCTAACTTGAACCATTCGATTATTGCAAGTCTCTTTCCAATACGAAACTGGAAGGGCAATATAGCGAGACTCCGTTGTAAAATTAGCTTGCAACGATCCATTGGAAGATATCTAACTTGAACCATTCCATTTCGAGTCTCCTTCGAAAACTACTGAAAGGGCAATATAGCGAGAGTCCGTTGCAAAACAAGCTTATAAAGATCCATTAGCAAAGATGTTTGACTTGAACCATTCGATTATTTCGAGTCTCTTTCCAATACGAAACTGGAAGGGCAATATAGCGAGACTCCGTTGTAGAATTAGCTTCCAACGATTCATTAGAAGATATCTAACTTAAACTGTTCCATTTCGAGTCTCCTTCGAAAACTACTGGAAGGGCAATATAGCGAGAGTCCGTTGCAAAACTAGCTTTCAACGATCCATTAGCAAAGATATCTAACTTGAACCATTCGACTATTTCGAGTCTCTTTCCAATACGAAACTGGAAGGGCAATATAGCGCGAGTCCCTTGCAGAATTAGCTTTCAACGATCCATAGGAAGATATCTAAATACGAAGTTAAAATTCATCGCGATATGGCGTACGAAAATTTACGTTCGATTCGCAAATGTCTCGGAGAGGCTATATAACGCGCTCCGATACACCTCGGGCGATATAACTTCGGCAGTCGTTACTTATAAATTATCATCGCGGCAGTTATAACTCATACACCGCGTACGACGCCTTATAACTTACAGCTCCGACCGTATATAAGTTATAAACACGATGCATGGTAATTTATATGTTACCGCTGTTGATGTTATATAGAACCTTAGCCGACTAACAAACGGCATTATTTGATACGAGATTGTAATACCTGACTATTCTCTTTTTTCTTGTAATTATTAGAATTTAAACGTGTATGTTGGATAGAGAAATGTCATTTGCGTTTATGCTGAGGAAAGAAATGTCATTTTTTGCGAGGAGGAAGCGGATTCCTAATTCAGGCAAAATTCAACGAAGCGGTTTCGACAATAAGTATCCTTTATGGCGTACACCAAGGTCGCTAACCTTACTAAGTACCCTCGGGTACTCTTTGGCGCCACTCTCTTCGTGCTTTTAACTCGAATGTACAGGCTGTTCCACACAGCAGGGCTTCGAAATATCAAACACGAAAGTCTTGAGACAAATAAAAAATGTTGAGATCTTTCCATTTTTAGCGATCTCTTTTGAAGCAAATCACGTCAGTCATCCACTTAAAATAGATGATAGTGTCTGAAATATACTCGATGCTTCGTTAGACACTATTTAATTTTTGTTAATTATTTGTCTTACCAGTTGTTTAAAAATTGCGAGTTACATGGGACGTACTGTGTAACGATGTTCGCGTTTGTCATGCAGCAAAAGTGTACTGAACGAAGAGATAGCACCTTCGCTGGATTAGAATCCTCCAGGGGAGTGTAGACTATATGACGGTAAGATTTATACGAGGGGAGGACGAAGGATACTCGTCGATAGTAATCGATGTATGATGTTCAGAAGAGAATGTCGATTATCCGAAGCTATCAAGGCAATTTGATTAATTTTCTTGCGGTTGTCGAGTTAGTTTTATTCCTGCTGATGCTTCAACGTGATTAATGCTTTTATTGTTAGGCTTTCGCTTCGTGACGAGATTAAGTTCGCTATCGTTTCGATGGTTATTACGTTTTCCTCGATCGCGAGGGTTACTGTGATTGAAAGATCGAATAACAAATTGAATCGATGATAAAAGTTTTCTGGAAAAAGGAGATGTCGATCGAGATGTGTTTGTCGGTTCTTGATCTCGTTAGCTTTTAAAAGCTACGAGAATAAAATCTCTTTTTCCTGTGTTCTTATTTATCGTTAATATCACTGATCGCACATCGCTGGTCCATCTTGGAATGCGAGCCGCTCCGATTTCAACCGCAGTTCCAGCGGTGAAAAATTCTTAACATTACTAAAACCGCCCGATCAGAGGAGGAGAGGTTATCGAATCGTTCCGCTCGATACTGGCCTGTAATTACGAGACGCAATTACATAAATCGCTTTATTTATCTTTGTTAATTAACCACACGCGCTTTGTGATTGGTCGCAATTACAGGTACTATTTTCTCGATAGTTGAACGATCACTCTTTCATGAATAATATGGACTCAACCCGTTTACAAAATCAAGGCAAAGTTTAGGAAACCCATCCAAAAAACTTGTGCAGAAAGTAGAACTATTCTGTATATCAAAATTGCTTCCTTGAGTAAACTAATAGTAGTACTGAATCATATTATCGTTTGTGAAAAAATCAGTCAATTTGGAAAGGTACCACTAGCGCCATCTAGCGTTTGGTGTTTTGGAGCTACTCCTGGTAGCAGGATCGCAGAAAAGCGAGGAGGTATCCGGAGTAAGAGGTCTCCCGCGCAGCCGCGCGTATGCGCGGTACAGCAGGAGTGGGGCCACCTCTCCAACATGGCGGCGCGCCCAGCCTATTATACGGCCATTAAAGAATAATTAATTACTACTTTTTCGAGTATAATTTATATACTTTCGTGATCGAAGAATGATCCCCAAGCCTTTACCTATTTTCTTACACTACATTTGTTTCGATTTTTGTTCAACATAATTATTTATTAATACTTCGCTCCAAGTACTAGTGGAATAATTAATTTCTATAAAATCCAAACAAATGTGTTACGAGAAAATGGATAAAGGCACAGAGATCAGTTTTCAATGATAAAAGTACATAAATTGTACTCGGAAAATTAGTTATTAATTATTCTTTCCTGGTCACTTCGTTTACCGCGTGTGCCGCCATGTTGGAGAGGTGGCCCCACTCCAGCTGTACAGCGCATGCGTGCAGCTGCGCGGGAGATCTCTTATTCCGGATACCTCCTTGCTTTCCTGCGATCCTGCTACCAGGAGTAGCTTCAAAACATCGCCCACTAGATGGCGCTAGCGGTAGTTTTTGCAACAACGCTATTACCTATCGATCTTTCGGAACGAAACTTCGGAATACTGTCACGTTTTGATTCTGTCGAAATTTTGCAAAGAAGCTCCTTTTTCTAAAAGGAAACAATTGTAAGAACGGTTTCTGACTCGAACAAAAAATGTTACTATTCCGCTGATACTCTCTACTTTAGCGACAAGATGCAGTACAGAGAGCAAATTGTCCTGAACATATAATTAATATTTTCGAACACATGGAATATATTATAAACAATATAAAATTGATATTAATAAATACATGCTAAATATATGGCATATTAATCAATAAAATTAATATTAATTAAATTTTTAAAAAATTGAACAAGTGGCGCTATCTCTCCGGCGAACTGGGTGAACTACACACTTTTGAAACTCTAGTTTCATTAGTTCATATGCGGTACCGCTAGATGGCGCTACGTGTACCATTTTTATAGGGTTTGTTTTCCTATATTTTAAATAGTCAGTAAGCAATAACTTTTCAGAAATAACTGATTTATTGAAATTAATTTTGGATTGAATTTAAATATGTGCTTTTGAATTCAGATATGATCAATAACGAACTTTTGCATTTTGAAATACAGTTGAACATAAATAAAATTGAATATCAAGTACAAGTAAAATTCTTCTTTATTAACGGCTTGAAAATAGAACTCCTCTTGACCGACGACAACTCCGATGATCACCACATTTTCGAAAGTGTCATTTGCATTAATTTTCTTGATTAAATGTCTGTATTTTTAACGAAATCACTTCGGAAAGCAATACTAAATATCTTTGGAACGTGCTATGAGTGTTTATAACCAAACTAATTTGATATATAAATGACATAAATTATGTCAATGTATGAACTGCTCCGAGAATGGCGTACGCAGCGCCATCTAGTGGTGGAAACTTGGAACTAACGAAGGAGGTGTCTCAAATGCGTGTAGTTCACCCTGTTCGCCGGAGAGATGGCGCCACTAGTTCGATTTTCAAAAAACCCAATTAATTTTGATTTTATTAATTAATATGCTATATATTTGTTGTATACGTATTAATATTAACTTTACGCTGCTTGTAATATATTCCTAAGGTCCAAAAACACGGATTATATATTCAGAACAATTGGCACACCTGTGTCTCGTCGATCATATAGGAAATGACATAAGAGTGGCAAAATATTTTCTTTCAAAATCTAAGTTATCTGAAGTTTAACCTAAAATTATTCAAAAGATCTAATATATAATTATGTGTCCATTCTTTCGCAAAAAGATGTATCACAAACTGTATCAAGCAAAAATTCGCACACACCATTCGGTACGAACATGACGATAAAAGGGGTACTCCAATCCCTCCCCTCTCTTCATTTCTCTCATTTCATCAAAATATAATCACATTCTGAAATTTGGCTCCGAAACGAGCTAATATTATCCGCACATTTCGAAACAGTCTCAGCACCCAGATTACAGAAATATTTATACATTACGTTCTCATAATACATTCATAAATTTTCTATCCTGATTACAAGAACCTATAATATAATTTCACGGACGCTGATAAATATTTCAGCACGTTACGGTCACGAGCAATCGCTCTAACCGGTACATCTCGAAAGCGTTCATAGGAGAAAGAGCCATTTCTCCCCTACTCTTACACCTGAAATAGCCATATAAACCTCCGTACTATAATTCATAGATCTCCCACCTCCGTTTAACTTGATCTTGATTTTCGAAAGGGAACAGCTGGTAACGGCAGTCGGGTGTTCGACGGTGTAACGTTCGGACATCGTGGAAATCGAGTTGCACGGAAATGCGTATTAACCCCACTGTCAATGCTGCCACATCCGCGAGACCGTTTAAGGATTCGATAATCGATCATCCGTGATCGTGTCTGCCGGCAGTTCGTTTAGAGCGACCGCTGCAACGTTTCGAGTCCTGCTGCGAACGGATAACGGAATACGCTTCTATCGATTCGCGCGAAAAGTCGCCGGTACAAAACGGGTCACACGCGAAACGTGCTACGACGGAAAAAGATTTCGACACGTTTGACAGCGCAGTTTAAGTAGCTCGTGTTTCCTGTCATCGCTCTAATCAGCAGCTGCATCCGGAAAATTCTGCCATTCGATTGTTTCGGACCTCGTTAGAGGTAAGTGAACCGGAAGCTTGGCCGTCGGAATACCGATTACTTTTCATAAACAAAACGCGGTGATTAACCGCGGGAAAATTGTGCGATTAGTCTGTGCTCATTGTGCATGCGTTCATTTTGCAACGATTCGATCTTTCTAAGAAAGCATCGGTGGTTGTGAGATTAAAGTGTTCAGGATAAGAATGAGCAGAGTTTGATATCGTAGAAAATATATTAGGTGTACCGAGGAGTATTCAAAATTTCTTTGACGACTTCAAAGTTTTTCTATTAAAAAGAGGACGATTTTTAAGAAGGGAATCGAACAATTACGCTGACAAAAACCGTTAGAAAATGATTTGTTAGGAAATTATTTTGTTGATTAGTATTTAAGATTTCTTTAATAAATAAATGTTTTTCGTCAGCATACAAAATTTTCTCAGAGAGTACTTACGTGTGTAAAATCTTGCGCGGGATTGTAGAAAATTCTGCAAAGAACTACACAAAAAGACTTATTCCTAAAATTCTTCAAATTAAAATTAATATCTAAAAATGTCTAAATTAATTCCTAAAAATTTTTATGAATTTCTAAATTCCTAACTTTGAAAACTGACGAACGTCCAAGTATAGATTTTAATACTAGCAAAGAACTGGTTAGGCGAAGAATTCAAAAAAGAAGATTGAGATAAGTTTGTTAGCAAAACAGATGATCACATCACAGACAGTTGTATAACGAAAGAAACGAGGAAAAGACGTTTAGTGTGCCTCCTAATTCACGGCGCTTATAAAGCAAACCACAAACACTTAGTACCATGAAATTTCAAAGGAAAGTAATGATCTAACCTGTTATCTTTGTTTGACGACAGAACGAGATGCTAATTCGAGAATTACGAAATAACAGAGTATCAAGAAGCTTATCAATTAAATAAAAATATTCGATTGCATCAATCTTCAGAGTTCTTATGATCTTTCTGATATTCCTATGATATTCTGATACCTTGCGAATGGCTCTGAAATTAATTCAGACAGTAGCACAAAGTTGTCAAATTTTAAAATCGTTCTCCCTTCAAGATGAACCTTAAACAATATTTGAATGAAAGTTACGTAACACCGTAAGAGAGACAGTATATCACAGCTCTGATACGAATTATCACTGTTCATCTGAATTGCTAATTTAACAAGAAAAAAAGTGAACGAATTTCACTTGTCACTCGATAAAAAACATAATTACAGCATCAGAATAATTGAACCAGTAATTTCTGAATAATTTTCGCGAGTCTCATAAATATTTAGTCCAGGTTCGCTCGCGTTTCAAATTACCTTCGTCAGCGTTGAAAACCGATGACACCAAAAATATTTGATCGCTGACTCGCTAGCGTATCGAACGGTAACATCGTGTAAGAATGTCACCGATCTTCGCGCGCTAAAACGTCAAACGTCATATTTTTTTTATTGTCTTTACGATCAGAGACAGCGCACAGAAATTTCTGTTCAATGACGAGAGACGTATTTGCTCGTTCACTTTCATCCTGTTACGCGATCCACGAAAGTTACACAAAAATGTCCGACCACGTGGAACTTGGTCAAAAACCGATTGGTCGCCGGAGATGTTGTTCGAACCATCCACGCGAATTTCTCCGGTGAATTTACTTTCTACATTCGCCTATTTTCGTTCGCTATTACGCGTCGCTATCCTCCGCTGATCGTCTACCATCTCTCTGGGTTGCCTTGAAAACGAGAACGTTCGCGTTATACAGCTTGGACATCGTCATTCAACTTCTATGAGTGTCGCAAACATCACACGTCTATGGTTAGACTTCTTAGGCTCTGAAAATTTAACTTGAAGTGTGTTCTGTATTGTAACACGATATCTGCCATTTTGGAGCAAAATATCTGAGTAGCACAGTAAAGTACTTAACCCTTTGCGCTCGAGAGGCGCCATTCGATTTAATACAATAATTTAAAAGAAGCATTATTTAATTAATTCTATAATAGTGCTTATGTGATGTATAAACATAGTGAAATAGACAATTGCGGAAATTATTAGCAGAGAAATAACTTCAAAAGAAGTCATTTAACATTTTAACTAATATTTTAAAGTTGCTGTCTGCAAACAATAAAATTATTATTTTATTATTATTTACCCTTTGCGCTCGAGAGGCGCCTCTTAGGCGCCATTCGATTTAATACAATAATTTAAAAGAAGCATTATTTAATTAATTCTACAATAGTGCTTGTGTGATGTATAAACATAGTGAAATAGACCATTGCGAAAATTATTAGCAGAGAAATAATAACTTCAAAAGAAGTCATTTAACATTTTAACTAGTATTTTAAAGTTGCTGTCTGCAAACAATAGAGTGCAAAGAATTTATTTTCGAAAACTCGATGACGTACTAGGAGGAATTCGAGACAGGTGCAACTTTTTCCTCCGGATTACCGATTGCATCTGACCCGCTTCGATCTAATCCCGATCCCCTTGACCACGTACTTTCTATGGAAGTAAACTTGAACGGGACCAGTTTCGTGTACACCGCGAACCATGGGAAGCTAACGGACGTTCTACCGTTATAAAGGGTTCTGACATCTATGTACTCGACCTACGAAGTATCAAATGGCCTGCAGTAGCCTGCTTAGGGAAAAGTGTAACTCTAGGTCAATGTTCTCGCCTCGAACCAGCTCTTTCGAATCTTCCAAACACTTGGAATTTCTACCTCGATCGCCGCTTTTCTTTTGCTTCACTCTCGGCTTGCTGGGTGATGTACATTTCTATTTGCTAATTGGTGAGCTTCAGGTAAAAGAATTTCAGAGTGGAGTTTTAGAATCATAGAGAATGACAAAATTTTGTATTCGTGTGAAGAGTGAAATGTGCAAGTTTGATCATTATAAATGCGATCATCCTTTTGTATGAACTCTGTGGACAGGTCTAGTTATACACTACCGTCCATAAGTATCCGGACACTTGGTTTCGTTACATAAAACATAGTCGAACTTTGTACGAAAGGTATTTAGGGTTATCATATCATTTGTAATAATTATTATTATCTTTTTCGAGGTGTCATAACGTAATAGAATTAATTTTTAAGTACAAATTATACAATGAAAGTGTGAAAGTAAAATTCATGTCCAGAAGTACAAAGTCCAAATTTGTGAATCTAATGAAACGCTTTCGATTCTAAAAAAAATTTTCATTTCTACTGTGTTTCATTTCTATGGTGCAGAACGTATTCAGAGGGTTCTTCGATATGTTTCAAGTGTTCGTAAACTGTTGGTAGATGTTTAGGTTCCCTCAATGGAGATAAGAATGGAGGTAACGCTACGCGCTCGACAGTTTCGGTTTAGTTCGTCTGTAGCTTCTTTTCCATCGAGATACGAGTTCCAAACGAGAATTATCAATCGAAAAACGTTCCAGTATTCTGACCTTCGCAGAAAAAAAATCGATTTTAGTTACTGTTGCAGATACTTGAATAACTTTCATGCAACGCGAATGCATATTTCGCTTGTGTCCGGATACTTATGGACGGTAGTGTACATAACTCTCTGAAGAATTGTATCGAAAAATAAAATGAGGCATTAATATCTTGTAGTAAAAGATTGTCAGAGTGAAGACGTAATAGTGAATTAATAGAATGTAGATGAACTCTCTGAAGAATTATATCGAAACATAAAATGAGGCATTAATATCTTGCAGTAAAGGATTGTCAGAGTGAAGACGTAATAGTGAATTAATAGAACGTAGATGAACTCTCTGAAGAATTGTATCGAAACATAAAATGAGGCATTAATATCTTGTAGTAAATGGTTGTAAGAATGAAGGTGTAATAGTGAATTAATAGAACGTAGATGAACTCTCTGAAGAATTGTATCGAAACATAAAATGAGGCATTAATATTTTGTAGCAAATGGTTGTAAGAATGAAAGTGTAATAGTGAATTAATAGAACGTAGATGAACTCTCTGAAGAATTGTATCAAAACATAAAATGAGGCATTAATATCTTGTAGTAAAAGATTGTCAGAGTGAAGATGTAATAGTGAATTAATAGAACGTAGATGAACTCTCTGAAGAATTGTACCGAAACATAAAATGAAGCATTAATATTTTGTAGTAAACGATTATCAGAATGAAGGTGTAATAGTGAATTAATAGAATGTAGATAAAATCTCTAAAGAATTCGAAACATAAAATGAGGCATTATCTTGTAGTAAAGAATTGTCAGAAGACGTAATCGTTAATTAATAGAATGATGTCCGATGGCTCTCAAAGAATGAAATTAAAACCCAAAGTACACAAGCTAATTCTCGTTATCGTGAACGTGGTAATTTCGCTTTTCCGGTATCAGCTAGGGATTTCTCTTTCTTTGTATACGCACGCACAGGAAAAAGAATACATAGATTTACCGGAGATTGCTTCCGGGAAATGTCAGCGATCAACACTAACGATAACAGTGTGATTAACAGTGACCGGAATTGGTCCGAATTTCTGCACGAGACTAATAATATCTATTACCAAACGTAAATTACCTTCGTTGCTCAACGTCTTTAAATTACATAAAAATTTACCTTAAAAAATCACGTTTCGAAGTACGGTAATTACGCGTGCTGCAGAAACCGGCAATTTGCATTCTACATAGAAAAAACGGAACGTAAAATTAGAAGTCATAGATCTTGTGAAACCGTCAAAGCGTTGAGTAATACGTTCCGTGCTTTTGAATTTATTTCAAGAATACCTGTTTCCATGTATTTGTCTTTCGTCGCTTTAAAAGGGCGATCTAGTACTGGGGATTATGTAACGCTGAATAAACTTAAAAAGGAATTTCGCCAAGGACACCTTTTCCACTTGTTTCGCGCACAAGTGTTTTCTTCTTATGGAAGGTCTTGAGCAAGAACCCTTTTTAGATGTACTTTCAGGTGAATCGCAGACTTATTCGCGTTTTTATGAAAATTCACGGACGTACTCATCGGTGCAACATTTTTTGTTCCTTCGTGACGCGATAATCGTTGCAAAATGAACGATCGATCATACAAAATGTATTAAGCAGTTTTTACTGCCGGTTTTTTACTGTCGGTTTTTTCTCTCATAATGAAAATGTACGTAAATTTTGACCTTTTATGGACCAAACGAAGACTTTCAAATTTCGTAACTTCCGAGTAGAGTTTTGAAAGTTTGAAGCATTAGGACTCGAGCTGACACGACACGTCCCGTGGGATCGCGATAATTTGTACTCGAATCAGATGCGCTGAATAATAAATAGGCGAGACCACCCGAGTGATTATTATCAAAGAGTCGATAGGATTAGAATTCTTAATGAAAACGTCCACGGTCCACGCTGAAACTTGTTTGTATTTATTTCAATGTCGTTGAACCAGCTCGTTTAGAAAGGAACGGTGCAATACAGCAGGAAATTCTTTCTGATTAAATTGTTAGGACATGAATATGTAAACGAAAAGTTGAAGGTATTTGGGGCACGAGATGAAAACTAACGAGACGTGTCGAAGAAATATTTTAATCTGATGCGTTTTAGCAATTGCAAATTAACTTGTTGACTTCGCGTTAACACAAATAAAGTCATTAGGCTTCAAAGTTCCAAGGTCTCGAAGAAAAAATTTATTTATGAGGTCATAAAAAATGTATACGTAAGGTCACAGTAACGTTATGGATCCACGATATATTTTCCTACAACAGAAACATTATTTAATATTCTAGTATTCGAAATTAATTTTTTCTCTTGACTATATATTTCTTAAATTAGTTCTATTTTTTTGTAGAATTAACTTGTACGCAAAAAGCGTCACCGTGCGTGAATTTATGGTTCACACTTGTACGATAATGATAGGAAAAAGGGGTAATTGAATTTATTGGCGACAGAATGTGGAAACTGTGTCATTTCACGCATAGTGGTTCGCGTTGCGAAATATAATTATGTAGAATTTCTTATCGATTTTATTTTCAAGGAAAGTTTTGATACTCGTAGATTTCGTGAACGTTGAAGATGCCAGACCAGGCGATTATTGTCAGGAACGCCAGAAAGCAATATGGCGGCGGACATGTGGTGCTGAACGATATAAATCTGAATGTGCCACGAGGATGCATGTGAGTATCGTAATAAACTTAATTGTTAACAACTTGATTTTTTCTGAGAGGTCAATTGCAATCATTAATAGGTAATAAAGAGTAATGAATGTATAATCGATCTACATCAATCTGACAGATGACAAGAACATAAAATGAGTCTAACACAGAAACAAGAAGAAAAGTGTTTCCAATTACTGTATGCAAATTTTATGTCTGCGTTCATTGTTCAAGTTCATTACAGTTCGCATTTTCCTATTTACTCGCAAGGTTGTTTGAAGAATTAAAACTTTTTACTAATATGTGAAATTTTATTCTGCAATTTTTTCATTCTTTTCTGTAACTTTAAATAATGAATATTGATTAGATACGGACTGCTGGGTGCCAGCGGGTGCGGGAAGACCACCCTGCTCTCTTGCATAGTTGGAGTTAAGAAACTGGACGCTGGGGACATTTTGGTGCTCGGTGGGAGACCGGGAAACAAAGATTCCGGAATCCCAGGACCCCGCGTTGGTTACATGCCGCAGGATATTTCGCTAGTCGACGAATTTTCCGTGATCGGTGCGCTTTACTTCTTCGGCAAGATCAATGGCTTGGACAAAGACACCATCGGTGGGTTTTCACTCTTTTTTCCACTTCGAATAAATGAAACTGCAGAACATACGCATTAGTGATTGTATCAACCCCTTGCATTAATTCATTAAGTGTCTGAACTAACCACAGCAATATTCAAACAGACAAAGAAACTTGAAATGTGATGTGTTAAACTAATTCATCAAAATTACAGAAAATACACATTAGTGTTTGTATCAACCCCTTGCATTAATTCATCAGGCTGAACTAATCACAGCAATATTCAAACAGACAAAGAAACTTGAAATGTGATGTGTTAAACTAATTGATCAAAATTACAGAAAATACACATTAGTGTTTGTATCAACCCCTTGCATTAATTCATCAGGCTGAACTAATCACAGCAATATTCAAACAGACAAAGAAACTTGAAATGTGGTGTGTTAAACTAATTAATCAAAACTACAGAAAATACACATTAGTGCTTGTATCAACCCTTTGCATTAATTCATCAGGCTAAACTAATCACAGCAATATTCAAACAGACAAAGAAACTTCAAATGTTATGGGTGTGTTAAACTAAATGATCAAAACTACAGACAATACACATTAGTGTTTGTATCAACCCCTTGCATTAATTCATTAAGTGTCTGAACTAACCACAGCAATATTCAAATAGACAAAGAAACTTGAAATGTGATGTGTTAAACTAATTGATCAAAATTACAGAAAATACACATTAGTGTTTGTATCAACCCCTTGCATTAATTCATCAAGCTGAACTAATCACAGCAATATTCAAACAGACAAAGAAACTTGAAATGTGGTGTGTTAAACTAATTAATCAAAACTACAGAAAATATACATTAGTGTTTGTATCAACCCCTTGCATTAATTCATTAAGTGTCTGAACTAACCACAGCAATATTCAAATAGACAAAGAAACTTGAAATGTGATGTGTTAAACTAATTGATCAAAACTACAGAAAATATACAGTAGTGTTTGTATCAACCCCTTGCATTAATTCATCAGGCTGAACTAATCACAGCAATATTCAAACAGACAAAGAAACTTCAAATGTTATGGGTGTGTTAAACTAAATAACCAAAACTACAGAAAATACACATTAGTGTTTGTATCAACCCCTTGCATTAATTCATTAGGTGTCTGAACTAATCACAGCAATATTCAAACAGACAAAGAAACTTGAAATGTGATGTGTTAAACTAATTGATCAAAATTACAGAAAATATACATTAGTGTTTGTATCAACCCCTTGCATTAATTCATCAGGCTGAACTAATCACAGCAATATTCAAACAGACAAAGAAACTTCAAATGTTATGGGTGTGTTAAACTAAATGGAAACTACAGAAAATACACATTAGTGTTTGTATCAACCCCTTGCATTAATTCATCAGGCTGAACTAATCACAGCAATATTCAAACAGACAAAGAAACTTCAAATGTTATGGGTGTGTTAAACTAAATAACCAAAACTACAGAAAATACACATTAGTGTTTGTATCAACCCCTTGCATTAATTCATCAGGCTGAACTAATCACAGCAATATTCAAACAGACAAAGAAACTTGAAATGTGGTGTGTTAAACTAAATGAAAACTACAGAAAATACACACGAGAGCTTGTATCAACCCCTTGCATTAATTCATCAGGCTGAACTAACCACAGCAATATTCAAACAGACAAAGAAACTTAAAATGTTCTGAGTGTGTTAAATGGTGTAAGAAAACAATTACTTGCTAAATAAACCCTCTCAAGATTTCGCGAACATTTTACACCTTTCAGACGAGAGATACATATTCCTGAAGGATCTTCTCCAGCTACCGCCACAGGATCGTCTAGTGAAGAACATGAGCGGAGGTCAGCAAAGGAGAGTATCCTTCGCAGCAGCCCTGCTGCACAAGCCAGAACTGCTGATCCTCGATGAACCCACCGTAGGGTTAGATCCGGTGTTAAGGGACAAGCAAGTACACTTTCCTTTCATTTCTTTTGCATCTCCCGCTCGAACGAAGTCGAACAGTTGCGTTATACGAGTATCTTTTACACAGCATCTGGAATCACTTGGTGAAAATTACGCAGGAGAAGCAAGTGACGGTTATCATAACAACGCATTACATCGAAGAAGCGAAACAGGCTAATAAGGTACAGCATCTTGTCGAAAGATTGAAATTCTTTTATGATTACCTTTTGTGCAAATTAATGGAGGCGATTTAAGTGGATCTAGCATAAATTGTTAGTTTAGAATGAGATGACGAAGTCAACTTAAGCGATTAAATCTGTAAGCGTTAATTATGCATTGGTGGAACTGGCGACTCATCGCCCGTATTTTCTGATCAAATATTTTGTACCGATAAAACGTACTGACATTTAACTTGTTAAATAGCTTAGAAAACGATCTAACAGCGAAATATCAATTATACTAATAATATCAGAGGTAGATATATGATTTTTGCGTAACAAAAATTGTCAAATATTTTCTTCTCATCAAATTTAGCTTAGTCAACACAAATAAATTCGGAAGCATATAGTACATTAAATATTTTTTAATTTAGATCTGAAAGTACCTAACCTAAAATTATGGTTTAGATCGGATTACTCAGAAACGGTCAACTGTTGTCCGAATCGTCACCGAACGAGTTGCTAGAGGAATGGCACACCGATTCCTTGGAAGAAGCTTTCTTGAACTTGAGTCAATTACAAGTTCAAAATCAGTTAGATAGACGTGCATCCAACGTCACGCATAATGCCATCGCCATGGATTCACACACCAGTTACACATCCAAGGTGCTACGATATAAATCATTTATAAGTTTAACTTTTTCTATTTTTTTTCGTGTGTCATTGAATCAGAAGATCGATGAATAATTCATTAGTATGAAAAAATGTCATACATTACCGATTATCACGTATTACTGCGAATAATTTTCTGGTATCATTTAACATTCACATTTTTTATTAAACGTAAAGCGGCAAACGAGATTAAATGCCGAAATTAGCAAGTCATTTAATCGCGTTAATATTCGTATTAGAAATTTGAAAATTCAGTTATTTAATTTATTTTCCTAGACATAGAACAAATGCAAATGGTACTCTGCGAAGTATTAATAGAAATGCAATCTTTTGTACCAATCTTAAAATTTTAAAGTAACTTTTCGCGTCATCAAACTTCGTCGTTTCGTAACTTAGCTACAATGTATGTAGCAAAAAATCACTTTGCAATAGAAAAAAAGAATCTGGTTTGATCGGTGATGAATGATTAAAAAGATGTAATCTTAGTTAATGGAGGAAGAAAAATTGCATAGATGAATAAATTATCGCGTGACCGTTCTAAATTATCGTAAAACGAAGTAAGTAATAACAAATATACAAAATTCTATCGCAGACGATGCAATTGAGAAGCAGCTGGAAGAAGAGGTGCGAGGCGCTGCTGCTGAAGAATTTCTATCAGTTCGTGCGTCATCCAGGGTAACCAATCAATTATTTATTAAGTACACAAACAAAGAACCGTGACAATCCCTCTTCCTCCACAGAGGAATACTGTTCTCTTTCGTCCTACCGATAATGCAAGTGATACTATTCTTCAACTCCATCGGTCTCGATCCGAAGAATCTGAAAATCTCCGTCGTGAACGAGGAAGCTGGGAATTGCAACAACGGAAGGAACTTCGGCAACGTCAGTTACAACTACGACTTCACTTGCAATTTCTCCGATCTCAGTTGCAGATTTCTGTCGGAGATCAACGACAGCTTTCTGAAGAAGGTACGCATAATTTAGGTTAGAAGAAACATAGACGAGCTATTATTACTTGAAGGGACGAAAGTTGTAATACTTTGTGGTATTCGAATTGTGCAAGTGGAAACGGTAATTTAGAAAGGAATGCAATAATGATCGGTTGAGTTTAATCGCCAGGTGTACTACGACAGCTACGAAGAAGCGTTGAACCTCGCTCAGAAGGATAGAAGCGTCGCGATCATGCATTTCAGGAGGAATTTTTCCCACGCTTCGCAAGCGAGACTGGACGATTATCTATCGCTTTCCGAAGAGGACATCGTGAGCGGCCAAATAGAAGTTACGATACAAACTGCAGGTAGGAGCGCCTATACGCACAAGCCCATCAGACTTCTACATTTCTCTAAGGTCCTTCAAATTCTCTAAGGTCCTTCAAATTCTCGGGGATGTCCCACTTGGACGCCGACCGATTGGACGGTTCCGATTCGAAGCGGTGCCGATTGGACGCGTCCCAATTCGAAGCTGTTAGATTAGGTTAGGTTAGGTTCTATAAGCTCTGCTTGGAACGCGTCCAATCGGCACCGCTTCGAATTGGAATGCGTCGAATCGGGACCGTCCAATCGGTCGGCGTCCAAGTGGGCATCACTCAAATTCTCTAATGTCCTCTAAATTCTTGAATGTCCTTCGAATTAATGCGATTAGTTGTCTTCAATGAAATACATTGTTTACTTTCCTGAAATTTATCGCTTTTCCTTCCTCTAAATTCTTGCATGTCCTTCGAATTAATGCGATTAATTCTTCAATGAAATACATTGTTTACTTTCCTGAAAATCGCTTTTCCTTCGAACACAAAGTGCGATCAGATACACGAATGAACAAATATCTTTCAGACAGGCAAATCAGTATATACCTGCAGAAGAAGTTGTACGACTTCTTCTTCGAGAAGTACGACACGATCATGAAGCAGTGTAAAATCAGACCGAAATTTGCTAAGATACCGGTGAATGTACGTATACAAAATTAACGAACGAAATACGATAACACATGTTACATGTCACTTTGATGTTTCAGTTCGAGGAGCCAATATTTGGTAAGAGGGATCAGAACTTCGTGTCGTTCGCTGCACCGATTTTCATCTTGCTGTAAGTTCTACAAACTTGATAACCGTTTTATATCTTTCCTTATGTAACACGTGTTCTCAGGGTGCTTTTTGTGCAAACAACGTCGCTTTGTTCAAGCATAATTATTACCGATCGACATTCTGGTGTTTGGGATCGACTCTGCGTGCAAGGTAAGCATACACAAATAATCTTGACACTGTGAATGTAGTTTCATCTACAAATATTGCAGATCAGACATTTACAATTGAAATTCTTGTATTCAACGGTATTAAAGAATTGTAGTCAAATTGTAATCAAGAATTGTAGTCAAAAGCAAATTTTCAACTCGACAGTCAAAGTGTATGTTTAAAACAGGTGTCACCACTACGGAAATTATAGCCACCCATCTGGCAACGCAAGTGTTCCTGACTATTTTGCAAACCGCGGTTGCAATGATAATATACTTTTCATTATCGGACTCGGAGTGCAAAGGATCGATAATCACCGTCATATTAATGTCGTTACTAAGTGGACTGTGTGGAGTGTGTTACGGTAAGACTCATTAATTCGTCGCAACGCATTGACAAATACTTTGTTAAATAATATCTTTGTGCAGGTTTTACGATATCCGTGGTGTGCACTTCGCACACTCTTGTTAATTATGCGTCGGTCGGAAGTTTCTACCCGCTGGTCCTTCTGAGTGGTAAATAGCTTCCGTAATCAATTACGATAGTTCGTAACATTAATAGGTTGTTCACACTGGCATAGCTGACATTATCGATTTTTCATAAGTAGATTATAAATAAATCTCCGCATATGATACATTGTCTCCACATATTTTTTTAAGGATATGTTTGGCCAGTGGAAGGAATGCCGAAGCTACTGCGATGGATCAGTTTAGCCTTGCCTATAACGAAGCCAGGAATCTCGATGAGGGATATAGTGGAGAAAGGATCGTCGATCGATCAACCGGAAGTGTATCTAGGATTCATAGTAATGGCAACGTGGATTATATGTTTGGTGACGTTTTGCGTGATCTACTTAAAAGCGAAGTCGACGTAATGGAAGGACAAAAGTGCAATAGTGAAAAAGGTTTCACAGGGTCGCATCCTAAAGTACCTAACTGCGTAGTTATATTCGTTGGAACGTTACGATAATCGAGGAAAACACATGTGTAATTTAATTTAGACTCTGACAAGACAACTTGCGAGTTGCTTTTGTGATAAATGTTGCCTGTATGTTTAAGCTCTAACACGTAGGTGTAAGGTCCAGTCAGCGTGCTGTCGTTAATAAATACCGGTAATTGTTTTTTCACTCGAATGATCAATTTTCAATGATATTAACATGTGGTGCTAATCGATATTTTTGCTCGAAAGAGAGCAGATCTGATCGATGCAGTTTACAATGTAGGGCATGTTAATTTTCACTGTGATAGTGTAAATAAATATTATAGAATAATGCAGAAACAAGTTTACTTTAATTTCGTGACGAAGAAAATTATTTTGAAGGAAAGAAAGAAACACCTCGTTCAATGAAACATAATTCGTCGATTTCGATTTATTGATCTCCTCTTACACGGTTTCTGTTCACGGATATACATGTGTTACGACACTCACTATATACCGGATTAACATAGTATACAAACATATACAACGTGCGAACTATACGTGAACGTTTTTTTTATTTTTCATTTATATCTTTTTTTTCTGCTGCTTTTTTCAATTTCATGGTTACGTTAGGCTCGAGTATATTATCGATTACGTTATTGGGACACGTCACATCGACCATTGATTCCGGAAAGAAAAAGAAAAAGCGAGGAGTCAAGGGCGTAGAGTTTTTCCTCCAAGAAAATTTAAGGAAGATAACGTCACGTTATACCTCGCGTGACCCAGGACTGCCTGGCACTTAGGTGAAACATCGCGAAATAAATCGTATCGCGATCGAATTCGAAATCTAACGCTACTAGCTTGTCGGAGCTTGTATAAGGTCATTGCAGAAAGTTCCTGTCGATTACATTTTAAAACGAATTTTGATCGTTTCAAACAATTTTAATTGCACGAATTTTTTCAATGACCTTCATCCACCCACCGTGATGCTTTTTTATAGACAACTTTGCATACTCGGCGAACTCTTGCACTCCTGTTATTTGGATTGTAACGTTCTCTCATAATTTTTGGTAGAAATTATTTAACCTACAGTTTGTTCGACACATAAAACTCGATTATTCCTTAATCGAACAAACTGTAGTCTTGAGAGAAATAATTGGAGTGCAAGGTTTCGACTACCGTAAACAATTAAAAAGCATATCGAAAAGAAATGTCGATTAAAAAAGCAAATACGATCAATCAAACACTCGACGCGTTTAATTCTGAATATTTTTTCGAACCAAACACGCATCCTTCCTCGATCACTCTCAGCCTCTATTTCTCATCACCAGCGTATACAAAATATGGTTATTTTGATTTCTTACAAGTCCGGCCTGGTTTACGCTCTTCTACGTAAACGCTAATCTACGATTTTCGCGAAATCGTCGTTGAGGTTTAAAAAATATCGAACTCAACGAACGATCTGAGATCACGTTTAATCTAAAACTCCAAGCGGCTAAAAACGAATTGCCATATCTGAAATTCATAACACCAACTTGTTCAAGTGTTTATTCGCTGCTTTAGATTTTACGCAATGCTATGAACTAATGCAAAACGCTTAACGCATTCGAGACCGGCGCATATGGTTAGGTGAGTTTCTTACGAAAATAAAATGATAGCGAAGATTCAAATGGTACAGTAGTGAAAACTACTCGTCACTGATCTATAGAAACACTGTATGACTAAATTAAAATTCATGCTGAAGTTTTAACCCGGTCCCGATTGAGTTAAGTAATAAAAGATAATTTGCAGATTCTTGAATAAAAGTTCAGTCTGCGTTATTTTCATGTCTAACAAGCTATCGAGTAAAAATACAGGCTTAAAATGGATAAAAGCGGTTCTAGGATAAAATCCTTGTTCTTCGTCAAGCTTCAACCTACTTTTGTAAGTTTCCAAATAAGTGAAAATGAAAAGTTTATTAGTCGAGTCACATCGACATCAAGGTACATGCTGGCAAGCTTTCGAGTGCTTGCGGAGAATACTTCGGATGTTAAAATATTCGATCGTTAATTTTAGTGATGTGCTAAACGCGAATTTATGCGATAACCATTACTTATCTGCAATTAACGATCGAAGAAATAATTCTACGTTTCAGAGCTTGAAAGACGGAAAATGAGAAAAGATAGAAGCAGTGCTGGGAAATTATTTAAAAATATTACTTCTCCCTACTCGACGTGATTCTCAGACATTAACGGACATTTGTAGACCCTCGAAAGTAAAACTGTTCCAAAAGTTAAACACTGATAAATCTTTCTGCAATCTTTCTCAAAAATCAGATTATCGAATTATTGGACCAATTGCTATCCATTCGACATTCAAACATTGTGTCCCTATTAGAATATTTAAAAATTCTAATTAGTCATAAAATAATCGTGTACATTTTTAAACGCGAGGATAAAAACTGTACAAAATATAAAAAACAATCGCAAAAACTGATCGGTTAAAAATCCCATCGTCTAAAACGGTGGCATCAATTCCATCTTCAAACTGAATTTATCTTAAGTTTCAATTTTACTGTTTTGAGTGTATCAAACAACTTTTCACGACGACATAATCGAAATATCTGATCTGTCACAAAAATCACATAAGCTCCCGTTCGTTATTGTCTTCCATTAACCGCTCAACCAGAAACTTCCAATACACGATAAATTTTTGATTGCAAGTATAAAAAGGAAGTCCGGGTTGAGAGTTTAACGATCGTGAAAATAAATGAAATGAAAAGTGAAACACCCTGTGTGGAATCCGCGCGTTCCCCAGCACCGCGATCAAACAAAAACCCTAATCGCGGTCCCTAAAGCACCGAATGTTCTCGTAGGCGTGTACGTTCTTGTTGTTGTTGATGTAGCTGTTGATGTTGTTGCTGTTAGCCGTGCTACTAACGCGACTGGAGCCGTTACTACCGCGATTGTTCGTAGCAGTATTAGTACGTTTAGCAGTAAGGCAGGGGCCGCATCGGATTGGCATGGGTCGAGCAGCAACGAGACAGTCAACTATCTGTCTTACAGTAGGCATGCAGGTTTTGCTGTACCCTGGAAAACACATATCACATGCTCCATCAGAACCGAACCACGCATCGACTTCTATCACGCTATCTGTCGGCCCACGTGTCCTCTAAACTACTCTTTACTCCATCCGTTCGAACCGAGAAAGAGATCTCAAATCTTAGCGAATTCGAGAAAATTAAAAAATTGTAAGGATTCAAATTTGCCACCCTTCCCTCTAATATTCGCTCTCGTTAGAATTTCTCGCAAAACGAAAACAGATAATCGCGGAAGGGCACAAAAATTGGAAGTACGTAATGGAAGACAGTTATCTCTTTCTCCGATTCTTCGAACACGTGGATCTTGTTCAAATATTTAAGTTTCATTCGATTGCATGATAGAAGTCGCGTTGGCCAAACACGTATTTCGCGTGTCTCGCGAGATCATTCAGAATACAGACACAAAAAAAAACGAAGATACAGGAATAGAATAAAAAGAGAAGCGGAAGTCGGTCAGAAACAAGGGCGGCCTAAGGCCGTTCTCTTCAGTCGCACAGATTTTCTCAATTAACCCTTTGCGGTCGAAGGCCGGCATATGTCCAGGTAGTACTTTGATTTTCGCTTCATCGTAAGAAAAATAAATGAATTACGATCTCTTTCAAAAATACATCTTTCGAATTTACATATCTCGAATTTGTGATTGCGCCCCCAAAGGGTTAAACAGTCAATTACCGTCAGCTTGAGCATTTTTCGCCACCCTCGTCTATCTACTTACTATACAAAGAGGTTTACTAGAGAAAAGGGGGTGCAAGTAGTACTTGCTTAGCAAGACTTAACCCATAGACTGGCAAACGCTCGTATCAGAATTAAAAATCAAACAGCACAAAATTAATTTTAATTTTCACAAAATTTACAATTTTCACAAAATATAAACTTTTCACAATAACATATTTTTTAGTACCTCAGTAACAAATATTACGAACATCTACTTTCTTGGTTTCCCAAAAAGTGCCAGTCTACCGATCAACGAAAAACGTAAGTGGAATAAGGGGATGTGTTCAGAACAAAAACAAGAATCGTCCGCAAAATGATTTGCAATGACGTTAACGGTGGAGGCACGATTACCGAGGCAGTTTAGGCACTATCAAAACACAGGTACGCCTAAGAAGCTCAGCCATAATTTCAAACAATAATCTTTCCATTGCACCTAAGCGACCGAGTCACAATTCCATCGGACTTGAGCAACATCTCAACGAAACACAAATGTTCTCTAAATAAAAAATATAGGTACGATTTCATCACAGATGCAGTGGAGATTCGCCGTGGGAACAATGATTCGCCATTAGGATTTCTCAAGCGAAATTCATGACAAAGAGAAAGAGAAAGGCGCATGACACCGTGCAACAGGATACAAAGATACAAAAAGGAAAGACTGATCGAACCGTTTATACGTTGGAAAATAACCTCGTGTCTGAGCAAATGCGTTAACCCCCTTTCGGGACACGTTCTTCTATTTCAACTGTAGTACCAAAGAAACTATGAAAGTTAATCGAAAGATTTTTCGTCAACGAATACGGTATAAAATACGACATTATTTTTCAACGTAACGTTGGTTCGACGAGTACCAAAGTCAAGGAACATTTTTCCCCACAAACTTTCGCTTAAATTGTAAAAAAATTAATACTATGATCATGAACATACACAGCGATACGCCGTACAGGAGTAAAAAACACGATCTACAAAGGTATCAAAAAAGAATTGGCACGTATCAATGAAACGTTTTGGCAGACGCAATGGAGAGAGATTCTTATCGACGATACACGCGCAAGATAAAAAACTGAGATCAGCGGGTAATCCTCGAAGCGGCATTAAAAAATGACAATTTATGCTGATCGATGTACCGTAGCCCATCGTATCGTATCACTTAGCGTACTTCGTACAATAACTCTTTATAATTAATCGAAACGATTTCGTATAATATTGACACGTAATTTGTAGGATTGTCTCGATGATCTGCTGGTTCCGATGCGTTCTCGAATGTCTTCTTATCGACGCACCTCCGGCGACGATATTTTCGACTCAATCAGCAGAGGTTCCTTTGGATCAGTTCGTTTCTTCTAGAAAGAAATTCGCGAAGGCGTTCACGTGTACAGATATTTTAGAACTCTTTCTATCCACGATCAACGTGCGTCGATCAAGTCGAACCTTTAACCTCGATTTGGCGCGAACGATTTTCGTAATTAAATAGAATCTGTGAATAGGATTAATCTTGGCGTTGATTTCGCCCCGGGGAAATAACCTGTTTCCCCGAGTTATAAATATGTATATGGATCTTGAGGATATGCGGGTATACGTTCGGGCGAAGTCGGAAAAAATCGAGCGGGACGGTCGAATCAAAGTTTAGAATCTCTTTGTTAATCGAGAAATTTTCTAAGGCCTTCGGATATCAAATTCGTCCGAACCCGAGCGACTTCGTGCGACTCCGAACCGGAAATGTCGAATAGCCGCACATCCCCAACATTTAGTTGACTAGAACTATCGTATAACGTGAAAAATCTCTCGTCCTTCGAAGACGACAGGTTAGCGATCAGAATTATCACAAGATAGTCGATAAGTCTGCACTCTAAGGTTTGCAGGTGACCTAACCCTAAATCGTGTCACGTACAGAATAATATATGTATATAATATTTTATAATTGTTTCATGAATGAGCGGGTTTTTTAAATCTTCCATTACAGAGCCGTCTCCTTCTCGCTGATTATCTTGATGCCGTGTTTAGTCAGGATCATCTTTACCGTTTCGTTGTCTCTGGCCTTCATTTTTTCCTTCTGATCCTCAAAATCGTCCTCCCTGTCCAGACTGTCCACGAGGGAGTCCAGGTTGTCCGTCGACGAGTCAACGTATCGCACGTTGTCCGCGGATCTCTGCAAGGACTTGCACCGTCTGGAGCTCTTCGAGGCACGTATGTTGTCCGCAGACCCGATCAGTTTGTTGTTCTTGGACCCGAGAACCTTGTCGTTGCTTCTGGAAGACGTTTTCGCTAACTGAAGATTGTCGACGGACGAGTAGCGTCGTTTATCCTGAGAAACATTCGTCGGATCCTCGGTTGGCTTTTTCCTCAACAAAGATCCTTTGCGATTTACGCGTCTGGAGCCGCTGGACAAGATGGCCAGTTCGTCCTTCGGGATAAAGTACTTGTCTCTGGACCTCTTGTTCGAGAGGAACGAATCCGAGAAGTCGAAAGACTCTGATGCGATGTCGGTTTCCTGTTTCCGGTCGCTCGTGGACCCAGGACCATTCTGGAAGCCACAGTTTTCGATCTCGAAGCTGTCCTCGTCCAACGACGGATCCGTCACGGTCGTATCCGCGACTTTGGATCTGTTCTTGGGCAGACTCCTGCAAGAAGACTCCCACAGCCAGCCGTCTTGATTTAAGCATATCTCGCACAACCTATCCGCGTGATCCCTCACGGTCCAGGACCTGCAGATGAAGCATCCGTCCTCCAGGGTGTAAAAGTTGTCGTAACTGGGACTCGAGATTCCCTCTTCCGTTCTCAAGGACATTTCGTTAATGTCGCAACAAAGGGAACAGAACTCGTCGACCTCCATGTCCAGCTCGTTGGTCGTAATCAGCTGCGATGTGCTGTCCGCTTTGGAGGGGTCTTCGTAGCGCACCTCCTGCATCCTTTTGATGGACTCGTAGCTCTTCGACTTCTTCGAGAACATCTCGTCCGTTCTCGATCTTCTTCTGGACACCGTTCTCGAATCGTTGGACGCGATTACCGAGTCTAGGCTGCCTTTCAGCGACGAGTCGTATCGTCTGGCCTTTTTCGATTTCTCGTCGCTGGTCGTCGTGGATTCGTACGCTTCGCTGGCCACCTTCGATCGGGATCTCCTGGGGCTCCTCGACGACTTGGATACCGTCTTATAGAACGTCTCGTCGGATTGCGTGCAGGAGTCTGTGCTTTTCTTCTCCTTTTTCTCCGTTTTCTTCGCATCGTCGAGTTTCGTCTCGCTCTCGTACAACCTCATCTGACCGTTCTTCGTCCTCCTGGGACTCTTCCGAGCGTTCACCACGGACTTGACATACTTACCGTCGATCTCGATCGCGTCCCGTTTCGACGAGATCATCAATGAATCATTGGAGCTTTCTTTAGCGTTGTCGGACACGTCCTCGATTATTTCTTGTATCTTGACCGTACTCTCGTCGCTAAGGGACGACGGCACAGGCGACTGTACCAGCACGCTCAGCTTATCGATACTACCGTCGGATTCACCCTTGTATATCGTGATCTCGCTCTTACCCTGCACCTCGTTCTCCTCCATGATCAACGCTCCCTCCTTCTCGAACGGATTGTGGATCATGGCGCTAACTAACACTAACACCTGTGTATTGGGACATCGCACGGCATCGCTAGAAAAGATATCCTGATCTAAATCCTTTCGATCAACCTGCTCGTCCTTAGAGGTGTCGTCGTTCGAACGTTCTTTTTCTAACGGAGAATCTTCCCGGTTGTCGTCTTCGGCTGCATCGTCCAGACCGTATCGCGTGAGTCTGTAATCCTCCTTGTCCACGCTGAAGTCCGACAAGGCGCACTCGTGTCGTCCACTGTTATCGACCGCACAAGTCGTGGAAACAACCGAAGACGATACCGGAGATTTGCTATCGCGTTCTTTCTTTAATCCTGCCTCATCGAGGTCGTTCTCGGGCAACGTTCGAACTACACCCTCGCTAGACTTAACGCTATCTTTAGTTTCGGAGCATTTCGCGTTAGCCTCGTGTTTCGACGAGGTGGCGACACGGCTAGGACATATCTCCTCCAGCTGACTGGATCGGGGCTGCACCCTGACGACCTTCCTGATCTTTCTATCATCGTCAACGAAGCCTACCTCGTCGAGGATCTGCGACTCGCCGGTTTCGGTGGCGATGATCTGTTTCGCGAGACCTGGATACGCGGCCTTCGCGGTCGTTATGTGTTTGGCGTTACCGTTCTCCGCCACGAGGGCGTTAATGAATTTCTCGCGAGCCTCCTCGAGGCCGCCGTGACGCGAGGCGACGCAAGCCACGCTCGTTGCGTTCTGGATATTCTTACGGAGAACCGTGTCAGGCACGTCGATGGATATTATTTCGATCGGACTCGGGGATTCCATGGTTACATCGCTAGGCGACGGCGTGAGAAAGGTGCTTTGGTACTTCGAATCAATGGTCAAGTAATTATTCGCGTTTGGCGAGGTCAGTTCCAACTTACTTCAGAGTCCAAGTGAAATTGGCAGCATGAAAAACAAAATTTTATGTTTTATATGGTTACGATTATCGATGTGATCGCTCGAAGATCGATTCAAGATGAAGCTCGAATATTTGCAAACCATCGCATGCGTTATAGTGATGGGTGACCCTTTGAGTTTAAATAAAATCAAAGACAAACGTGTTTTGTCTTCATCCATGAATCGGTATTCTTATAATAATAAAACGATCAAAGCTATTTAGCGAACAAAAAGGGAGACAAAAGAATACAATGATCGAGATTTATTGGCGATTACAGTATAAGGAAATTTGGTCTAGAAATTCAATTTACATATATAAATGGAAGACTTAGATTACATTCATATACTGCTGTATATCATTTGTACATGATACATTAACCCTTTCAATGCTCAATAAACATTGTTACATAGCTACAAATATTTAATAAGAATAAAATATCACCTAGCAAACCCGAGAATATGTACATCAGAATATATTTTTTTAAATGATTCTAACAAAATGTTATTATTATAAGTACACATATTTAATATTATATACATTGCTTACTATAATATTACTCTACAAAACTACCCTATTCGACTCAAACTATTTTCGGTCCCTTTTTTAAGGTACTATTGAGTGATAAAAGGGTTAATTTTTAAATATAAAATATACGATCGCATAGATTTGTGCAACAATATTACATCTTTGATCAATTGCGTACACTCTACACTCACCAACTACGTGGAATATGAATGCTATAAAAATATACAATTCTCGTACAAAATACATAAAAATAAATGTCTGTTCAAATCTACTAGAAGATACGCTATTAGGTTTCCACTATTTACCAATGATCTACAATTTCAGCTAAGTTATGTTAAACTCACATTGTCGACGATGTCTTTGCATCGTAAATCCCGTGTTTGTAGACATAGTCGATCACAGAATCTTGTAGGAGATATCTGACACTCTCGCCTCTCTTCAGTGCCCTTCTTATTCTAGTTGAGCTAACTTCGTTTGGAATCCACTCGGTCACTATGTATATATTGTGCTGTACACGAATAAATAACAAAATTCAGAAACACGTAACTAAATACAGTAAACTCTTTTAAATGGACAATTACCATATGTTTGGAAAGAATGTCCGAATCGTATATAAATTTATTGGGATTAGATCCTTCCCTAGTGATGACCACAAGACCATGTTCTCCAACGATTGCGTCGATCTGTAAATCAGATTATCCATTAGCTTATCGAGGTATTGATCAAAATAAACGGTGTACAAGATTAACTTACATCCTCTTCTGCCCAGAGATCATAAGTTCCAAAGCTCTCTAACAAATCAGCGCCGCACAATAATTTAATCTGAATGGGAGTGTGGTCAGAACAGTTCTTCACATTCTCTGGTATCCATTCCAAATCTTCGCTCGACACATTGTGTTTAATATTGTTTGAATCAAATAGAACAGAGTTCAATAAATTCTGATGATGCTGTAAACTTATCCTAGTCTTTGTCCAACCATTCTGTCTAGTTTCCCATGAGCTAAGTTTAATCCAATCACTGTTCTGCAAGGCTAGCCTCAACATGGCACACCTGTGTGTAGCGCTTGCAAGTTCTTTTTTAGCATAAGCGTCGTGTACAGGCGATATAACACCACCAACCACGATATGAGTTCCCATTCTGTGAAGATGGTCTCTTGCTATCTCTGTAAAATTTGTATAAAATGTTAATACATATTCTTAATAACTACTTTTGCTGCTGGTAATGTATACCAATACAAATAAAAGTGTTAAATATAAAAAATAAGTGAATTATGATTAGTAAATTGTTCTATTCAATTTTATAAGACCTCAAGTGTATTTTGAGTTTGATATATGTAGTTATATTAGTCGATGACATCAATTTCGATTGTTTACACGGTGTTATCTTAACTGTATTTGCTTATGTTTAAATAATTTATTGACTGTCGCGAAACATAACCTGTTCCATTATGCATATACGAGAACATTTTGTATTTACGTAAAGGCTGGGTATCGATTATAAGAAGTGATATATATGTACCAAACATTCTTAAATGCATATTGGTCGGAGGGTTATAACTGCCACAGGACATAAGAATAACACGCGTTGGTGCCATTTCTCCGCCTTTTATCTCGCTGCATGTGATGACAGCAGTTTTACAAAACTGCCGAAACTTCCTTCTCGAATTTTTGTACAAACAGAGCGCACAACATTTAATTTGATGCGTAATGACACCAGCTAAATCGTTGCGTGACACACAGTAACCAACAACCACACTGCGCGAACTGTACACGGGCTGACGTTTCAGCCATATTTGAAATAACGTGACTACTGTAGTCGATTGAGAGATGGTTATCGACATAATTCCAATAACCACTTCGAATTTCTTAATCTTTCTACATCAATTATTTTTTCATTTTATACATTAACAATCAATGTGTGGTTAAGTGGAAATTTATAAACGATATTCAATTGTTTATTCGACACACGCGGAAGTCAGCCACTTTTCTGTCAAAAGGATTTAAAAAATGATTTATTGGATCGGCTTTGCGTGGTATGTATACGTGAGATCATTTTACCGGATGTCATGTTTTGGAATTAAAAGCTGATATCGTATCTATGTGATATCGTTTTCCTGAATATTTGAAACGAAAGGAAAGTTCATTTAATTTTTAAACTATTGTAAAACCTGTCTTGTGTGTTACTGACATTTTTTTTACAGTGAACATATTGAAGGCATCAGTAATGAATATCATAAAAAAATGTTAAGTGAAGAATAGTACTCATGAAGTAACCTAATATTTAGGGTACTCGTATCATCAAAAAGTCAATTACGTGTCATCACTAATTCAATCCACAATCAGAAACTCCAAACGATCTTACTTCTGCCAAAAGCCGCATTACGTAGAATCTAAAATTCAATTTGAGTGCTCCATTTTAGAATGATCCATGACACACATTTGAAAAATGGAGAAAATCTGTGGCATTTGACCGTCGGAACTGGTTTAATCTAATAATCCTTATTTCCCGTCTTACCTTTGCCAAGACCTAATTTATCTCGTTTCTTCGCCCTTCGGCCGTTCGCACCCTTAACCAGGTGGATTCGTCCTTGGGCGAAGGGTGCTCGAGGCGGTGAAGCAGCCGTGTATCGGCCATGCGGAAACGAGCTGCGTGTCGTTGATGCACGCTTCTGCAAAACTCGGTCGCCCGGAGGCTAAAGCTCGAGTAAGGGCGTAGGTTGGCCGGATTTTGCGTCGAGGGATCGATTGCACTAGGTGCTCGTAATTAGTGGAGTGCGTGGTAACGTGTGCTTCAAACGCTATTACGTCACGATCCGATCCAAGCACACTGCGAGTCTTCCAATAATTAGACTACGTCATCGTTCACGTATGCATATTGCATTTTTGCCTGGGACAGGTATTCGGGTGATCAGTTGGATTAAGTTCTGAAAATCTGGGAATATTTGTAAATTTGTAATCGTAAAAATTTTTGTATTTTTTATGTGTGATATTCAAGTTGAAGGGTGATCCTAAATGCGTTAATCTCTTCCTATAATTTCTGACGCTTAGTACATTCATTTTATCTAGCGTGACTCAACCGGACGTGCATGTTTTCTTCAGATCGAAGTCCGGGATGAACGCTCGCTTTTGTTTACGTTCTTTCACAATCTGTTTCCGTTTTGACGTCAGTTTCTTTCCGCTTTGATATTCAAATTAGCGTACATCTTTAGGCAACTTTACTGACTCTGCGCTATTAATTAACGCGTTACATTGCCGCGCGAATCGTGGGAGTTCTTTCGTTTCTGGACGGTAATTGGAATGTATGAACAAAATTGTTGAGACAGCAGTTGGAGCAACAACCTGTTATCAAAGATCGACTGAAAGTCCCAAATATCTTATCAAGGATTTTGTTGTTTGTCGAGTCGATGCAATTTAAGATAGATCGTTACGATAATAAATTGGTAAGCGTTTAAGAATCAGTACTGCAGCGTGATCGCGTCTCATCATAAATTAAAACCCTCGTTTCTCGGAAAGAACGAGCGACGTCACCGTAATTTTTGTCCTCGCACAACTAAGAAAATCAATACTCTGATACGGTTATAAATCCACAAGATGGCGACAGAACGTGGGTATCTTTAGCGTTTGATCTTTCGCGGGAGGCGAATCTCTTCGAGTGACGAATAAAAATGGGAGGATCGACGTGCACCACCGATAGATAACTTATCTTCGGAGTTCGTCGAAATATCCGGGCAATACGAGGCGAATTCAATTTTCTTCGATGCTTCCAATTCGAAAAACGATTATTTTTATGCAAACTACTTTCGAAGTAAATTAAAAAACTTGCAAATTCTTCGTTATTTCGAATTTGGGGAAATGCAGGATGCAACGCTGAAAGAATAACAAGGACTCGGGCTTTAATAATACACAAATTTTATTTTATTCATTTTTTTTTTGTCTGTTTCTTCCCGCAGAATCGAGGAAATCATTTGTTTGAGAGAACAAAACCTCTGCAATACGAATAGCAGTTACAAGTAAATATGTACAATAATATAAGTGGTTGCCTTTCCTTTCATATTATTTCTTTTTTTTGTCATTTTTTTCTTTTTAATCATCTGGTTCCTGTTTGTCCGTCCGGTATTTATTCCTACTTTCGCGAGCTGTGTTAATGGATAATCAATTAATTAAGAATAATCATAATAATTATAAGAATCGCACTGAATCGTTACGTTATAATATCCGTCCGGAATTAAAACGGAGGCTTCAATCGTAGGCATACCAAATCGCGACAAATATTGACAAATTGACAAAAACATGCCTCTCGTGTTTCTTCCGCTTCTCAATACCATTCCATCGATCTCTCATTCGCTTTTTGTTTAAACTCTCTCTCAATTTTCACTCTACAATTTCGTATTTTCCATTCACACCCCTTTGCACGATCTTACAATGTTTTTCTTCGTTTAACAATCTTTGTTTCAAGCTGCAATTTTACATATATACTCGTTGCGAATCATCGGTTCCTAAGATTAAGTCCGCTAAAGCAAATCCCTACCGTTGATTAAATGCTCATTGCGAAAAGAGAGCTCAACGTGGCATCTCGAGGACCGTTTCGTGTATCGTTCTCTCTCCCTTCCTCTCTCTCACTCACACACGCGCGCATGCACTCGCACATTTTCTGTCTCACTCGCAAAATTCTCCACGCTCTACCTGTCCACCCAATTTTCACCTCTGTCTTATCCCCCCGTTCCCTTCGTTCAAGCCGTTTCGTCGGTTACAACCCCTCGAGGATCGTCCTTGCCGGTTACGCGCGGCCTCGTATCATCCTCTTTTATCCCCGCTACAGCCAGAGAGGTCTTTTTTGTCCGTGGCTCAACAACGACCGAGAAAAGGACCGCACTTTTCGTCTGAAGGAGTATCGCCACGCGGCAATTGCGCGATTGCAACGTCCGCACCCGTGAAAACCTTTTTTTCCTAACCTCTCTCGCCACTTTCCTCTTCCATTCGTCTTTCGCTCGCGCGTTTTTCTTTCCCGATCACCGATTCTCGAAAGTCGAGTTTCGAATCGAGCTGCACTGTCCAACAAATTCTCCGAACGAGATAAGTCTTGGACTTATTGTTCCGGGCCACTTCGAGTTAGCGACGATATTGTCTGTCTACGAACGATAAAACTGCTGTCATCAACGATAACTCTTCTATCGCGAGCTTAAAACCGTTGCCACTCGCGATAAAATCGTTGTTACCGCGTTTAAAACCGATACTCCGAGCTTAGGGCCGCTTTCATGGGCAATCAAACCGCTACCACGAGCACTAAACCTGTTGTTGACAGTTTAGAACCGTGACCACGAGTGAGAAAGTCGTTGCTGCGAATTCAAAACCGTTAACACCCGCTATCACGAGCGATAAAGCCGCTACCACGAATAATAAAGCCGATGGAATCGTTACCGCGATAACGTCGTTTCAGCGAGCTTGAAGCCGCTGCCACGAGCGAGTTTTAAAATCGTTAGGACCAATAACGTCGCTACAGCGAACTTAAAGCCGCGATTCTTGGACAGCGCTTCAGGGAATCTATTCGCGATTTACGGTTGTAAAGATTAGCGAATTTCTTGAACAATTATTGCAAACGACTTTCGGATCGAGAATCGATGAACGCCGATTCGAAGCGACGAGTCGCGAGCGCAATGGACGATCCTCGAGCGCAACAAGAGACGACGACGCTCTCGTTAACAGATCTCTTTTTTTTTCGTATTTTCTTTTTGGAAATGTCTTTTTGTTGTGTATTCTTTTTTTTGTTTGCTTTCGTGGTTGTTGACGTTTTTCATCTTCTTCCTCTTTGAAAAAAGAAAAGCCCACCTCGCAATGATACGTTCATGCACGACGTGCACGGTTTTTTCTTTTTAAAAAAGGTACCCGTCGACCTTTCCCGTTCATAACGCTTCTCCCTCGTACTTCTCTCTTTTTTATTTATTTATGTATTTTTTTGTTTGTTTGTTTGTCGTTAAATAGTAATCATCTAAACAATGAAAGCGGCAAAACGTCTCGAGGAAAAAGGTGTCCCTGAGCGCGACGAAGGGAGACGACCACACCTTTTGTTTCGCTTCTTTGGGAGGGAAGAAATAAAATAAAAAGAAAAGAGACACGCCTACGTCGCCCTTCGTCGTCTTCGTCTCTTTCACGCCCACGATTATTAGTCGCACCTGCACAGGACTGGGCGACACGTTCAGTGTTTATTTTTAATCTTTTTTTTTAATAAAAAATGATTTCAACTATCAGAAGGATTGTTTCGACTCTTCTCGGTTTTTGGTTCCATTTTGTTTCTTCTTTTGTTTGGTCGAAATGTTCAGGATGTAACACGGATCCTCTCTTTCTCTCCCTTTCTCGTTCTCGCTCTCTCTCTCGCTCTCTGTACGTACGGAATTCGTCCTGCGCAGGTATTCGTAAAAAGAAGGGACGCTCTTCTCAAAAAGTTGCATCATTTTGTGAAATCGCATCAACTAAGTTCCTATGTTCATTTAAATCCTTATTACAAGTTACGGTAGTAATAGTAGTAGAAGTAGTAGCAGCAGTAGTAGTAATAGTAGTAGTAGTAGTAGTAGTAGTATTAATAGTAGGTTTCTCATTTTTTTATTCCTTTTTTTATATGTTTAAGCATTTTTTTATCCTTTAGTTTTTCTGGTTCTGATAATCTAATAGACATCTAAAAATAACACCCATTTTTTTCATTATTATTATTTCATATTTGTATTTTTTTTCCTCCCCACCGTCATCCTCTTCCTCTCCCTTTCTTTCTTCCTTTCGCTCTCTCTCTCTCGCTCTCTCTTTCTCTCTCTCTCTCTCGTTCTCTCTCTCTCTCGCGATCTCTTTCTCTCTTTTTTTTATATTTTTACTTTTAGTTATCGATCATCAAGTTATTACTTAAAGGTTCCTTAAACGTTAGACTGACGATCGCGAAATGGGCTCGAGGATCGAAAGTAATAGAAACGCGTAAGAAAAGGAAAATATCCTGAACGAATAGTACGGTTGAACGAATTACACGGCACCCTCGAGTCCAGAACGGAACGCAGTTTTCACTTTTGCATTATCCACTGTTTGAATTATACATCTTACATATATTTCTAGCGGCTGGAGTAACAAGTATTTTTTTGTTTTTGTCATTCGTTTTGTCAGCTCAATACTGCATCAATTCATATTGCTGCTGTTGTGATCTGTGCCCAAACCGTCATTCGCGATAAAAACCATCCACTCAATACTCCTGCGTCTCTTCCCCGCCTTCAACCCCTCTTTTATCCCTCTTCGTTTTCTCGCATTCTCTCTGTCTCTTTCATACAGGAAAAAAAGCATACACACACGTGTCTGACCCTCTTTCATGCGTTGGTGCATCGATCTTTTTTCAGTTACACCCCTTAACCCCCGAAAACCTGCTTCCTCTTCTCTTTCTTTCCCTTCTTTTTTTATTTTTAAATATCCTCGTCGATTCCCTCTCGTTTAATCCTCCGCTTCCCTCCGCCTCATCGTATGCTTCCCTCTCGTGTTAATTTTAATATCACATTTTCGTGGGTACAGACCGGCCCGATATATCCTTGAAACAACGGAATTTCTGGGGTGAAAACGCAAATCGATCGTTGCTCGGATTATTTTTTCAAGAAACGAGGCTGAGCACTCGACACTTTTTTTCGACCGAACAGAAACCTTCGGGATACGTTCACCATCGTGAATTTCGTTCGGTTAAAAAGGAAATAGTACGGTTTCGATTGTTTCTGAAGTCAGAATCAAATTCTAAAGAAACGCTCTTTCGAATTTTATTCGAATAACAAAATTTAACAATTATACAAATTTATAATTCGACCACGAGGGTGAACGTATACCCTCGAATATCGAAAGAAAAAGGAAAAAGATGAAATTTCGTTCGTAATCCTGATTTCGGAAATATTTTCGATTCGTCTCTGCGTTCTCCTTAATAATACATCGGGCGAGCGTGTCCCTATTTAATATATAGAATACATACATCTTTATCACGCTACAAGGTACTACGAACCCAGATTTAAAACGATAAAATTCATCGTTTCTCGTTTTGTTTTTTTTTCTTTTCTTTTTATTTTTCTTTGTCGTAAGAGATATACGGCACGTACAACGACTGGATGGCAACGACGAAAACGAAAGCAAAAGTCACGAATGTAAAAAAAAAAAAACGAAAAGAGAAAGGAAAATGAACGATTAACTTACGAAGGTGCGTTCATCAACGATCTACACGTTCAAGAGACATTCATCGTTAATCACTTAATGAAACCTCTTACATGTAAAATGTTAATTATGTGTGTTTTTATTTTTTATTTTTTATTATTATTCATTTGCTCGTTATCCCTCCCCAGACCCAACAGGTCTCTTTTTTTTGTTGTAGACGTTTTTGTGTTTGTAATTTATGCATTCTTTTTTTCTTCGTTTTTGTATATATGTATGCGTGTATTTTTTTTTTTTTTGGTTTGTGGTGGTTTTTGGTGGTTCCCTCGTTTCCACTCGTTCGCCCATTCTAGAAATCCACGTCTTCCGTTTCACCCTATTCTTCGTCGTCCGTTGAACGACAGCCAACAATGTTTAACGCGAGAAAAATCGACACGGCAGAAAATGCAAGTCGAACCTCGTTCTTCGCATCAAGAAATCGTTTTTCGATAAATAAATAATTCCCTCAACTGAAAATTTGCTCGTTTTCGTCGTTGCACGATTAAAAAAAAAATAAGAGAAACAAGGAGGAAAGGTCCAAGTAGGAGACATTTTCGAGGACTTCGAACAAAATGTCCGCCACGTTAAATCTTCTTCCGTTTGTTTCGAGTCCCATCGTTTTTTGTGTTTGATGTGTTTTGGCCGCGGTTAATCCTCTGCAACAACCAATATGATTGCGTTTCAACTATAGAATATGGTCGATTGTTGATACAACAACGACTGCGGGAGTAATCGTTTACGTTTAACGTTAAAAAGTCGCGGCTTGCCTTGCTGAAAATATTTCATTCGGCTTGGTCGCTTTTCCGGATGGGACTCGAGTGTTCATTTCTTCCTTTCTTTTTTATTTGTGTTTCCGCAGCAAGATCAATCTTCGAAACTGCCTCCTCCTTTTTCACGTTGGCTGTCGTTCGAAAAGATTGCGTCCTTCTTAACCCCTCCTCGAATTTAATCGACGAGAACATCGTTTCCGTCGTCCCTGTTCGATTTCTGCGTTGTTCGTCGAAGAATCAACTACCACCCGTTCGTTTCGATTAACCCTTCGATGGATACTCGAATTTTCTTTGCACGGTCATGACAATTCTTCCTTACAACATATTCCTTCATTTCCTGCAATTTATACCGATTGTTATTCAAATAATAGGAAAATTATTTAGTTTTAGTAGGAAAAATAACATAATAGAAATTTTGTCTGAGCCAGGTTTTTTTTACTTCATTCGTTTATAAACGTGGGAATTCAGAATGTTGAAAAATTTAGTAACCCAAAGACAAATTTGAAAATCTGGGAAACAAAGATTTAGAAACTTGAAAACTTAGCGAGCTAAATTACCAAATTTCCAAACTCTCCCTTCACAAATTCCCAAATTCTCAAATTAAGTAGGGTTGCAGCCACCTAAGGGTTAATCGAAGGGTACTGTGCGAGAAAATTGTCCGAAAGGTGTGTTTCAAATTTGGTTCGCCCAACCCCCTTGACGTACTTCGAGATCCTTGTATATCCCCAATGGTTAACCTCCTATTTTTTTTCATTTTTCGTTTGTTATCGTTTTCTTACAAACTAACGCCGTTTAAAACCGTTGTTTATTTGTTTGTTTTTTTTTGTTCAGAGATCACTCGTTACGTTTGGTAATCAGTCTATCTGGTCTGCGTAAACCTAGCCGGAAAACTCGACTCCGTGTATCTCGAACGATTCCTGCCTCGCTGTTTCGATCCAAGAAGGTGATCGATCTTCGAGCCTGCTACTCTTCCGAAAAGACTTTGAGTCGCTTACGACCCGAGGTTCTTCAAACCCGGAACTTCAATTTATAATCTTTCGCTGTAGTTCGATTATAATCGGTACAGTTTTAATACTTCGTGATCAAAATTTAACGCTATAATTTACGACCTCGCTGTATCGTTCGAATCGTACACGGTATACGCTAGCGACATAGCGCGATCGTAAAACAAGTAAAAAGCGAAAATCTAGAAAATTTGGTCGCCGAAACACGAGTACGAAAAGTGGTACAGTAGACTCTCGTTGCATCGCAGGCTAGTGGCGCCCTCCCTTTTTGGTTAAACCGATCCTAAAAATTTCTTGCATCTACGTCGGCAATATAACGGGAGTCTACCGTAGGTTAACGGGGAGTTTGAATCAGGGCCGTAAGACGCAAAGTTGGAATTCGTATGGATCGTAAAAAGGTTTGCGAGGGAGCCGGTCAGATCTTGCCTGGTAAAGTTTCACTCGAGCCGCAAAGTGGAAGCTTTAGTCAGGGGTCGATCTTGTTGCGTTCGTCTTTATACTTCGTAACAGGCTCCCTTTTGTCGATCGATCTTCCCTTCGAGGAACTCTTTGGACCCATTTACGACCTTATTTTCTTTCGAAACGTTCTCTGTCACGACGTTCTTTTGATCGTAGCAGTCGCGGAAATATAGCGTAGTTCAACTGGTTCGTAAAAAATCTAAACCCCGCTGTTGCTTTCACCGCAGTTCGTGTTCCCCTGGAATTTCGAATGCTCCTCTTGAAAATTTCGAAATTCTCCAACCTTCAAATTCTTATATCGTGAAATTCGCTATATTTCTACTTCTACTATACCATCTCCTCTCTCTTACACGCACACATACCAGAAACATTGTATTACACTCGACACCTGTGCCCGCGCATTCTTCTTTCCTCTACCCTGGCCGTTTCAAAGTAAAACCGAATCGTCGTTTCTTTTTCCGCGGAACGACAACAACAACAACAGGTGGTGGCGGTGTCCTGGTACATCCTCGAACAACCAACGAGGGACTTCACAGAATTTGTACTCTTTGAATGCGTGTATTACAACGAAACGAGGTTAAACACACGTTTCACTTATTACGATTAGAGCGTACGTTTAAAGAATTAAACTCGTCCCGTATTTATCACGGCGCAATCACCCCCCTCCCCCCTCCCTCCCATTCGACCCTCCCTTAATTAATACAGAAATCTAATATGTGTGCCATCGTGTGCAGGTGAACATACACACACACACGACGGTTCTTCATACGGTGTATGTGTTATTCTCTTTTTTTTTGCTTCGTTTTATCTCTTATCCTTCTTTTTTTCGAACATTTTTATCATTTTATCTTCGTGTACGTGTATGTATGTGTGTGTATGCATGCATGCGCGTGATTTTTGTCGATGTCCTCTCGACTGTTACCCCTCTGTCTTTGTTAATTAACCGTAGGGCTACCGAAGAAATCCGTCTTCGCGAAGAAATCCGTCTCCCTTCTCGACAACGATCCCATTCGTTCCCTCTTTATCCCCTTCTTCACCCTTGATTTTCCTCTAACTCCGTTTACACGCCCTTCCGCAATGATCTTCTTCGCGCAAAATAAAGATTCCTCATCGTTTCCCGCGAAAAAGCGAAGACGTCTCCATTTTCGAGTGTTTTTTTCGGCTTCCCTCGCGATCAGAGGCGACAAGGGGTTTGCTCGAATCGGATCTCTTTGGCCGGGGATCGAAAAACGACGAAGACAGAAACAAACCGTGTCTAGAGATGGGATCGAGTTTTAGAAGTACAGTCGAGTGCAACTTAGGCTTATCGAACGCGATGACCCAGGATTCGCCGGTGAATTCTTGCGGTGTTCGTCCATATTAGGCTATCCCTCCAGGTGATCTAACTCTTCGAGGTTCTTCGTTTCCTTCAGGTTCCCTCGAAACCTTTGCCCTTCGTCCTGAAGATGAATTTGTTCGGGAAGAGATCTTCCTCCGTTTCTTTCGGATTTCTCTGCGATTTCCAGGATTCCCATAACCGAAGAAAATTGCATCACCATCCGAGAAAAGATCCTAGTTAGTCCGCAGATTCTTCCAAAGTTCCGAAATGTTCCCTCCTCGATCGAGAAACCCACGTTGCACCCGAGTGTCGGGATCGAAGTTTTTCTTCGAGAAATTCGAATACTACCCGTAACAGGTTGTACTTGAAATACTGGGATAGTATTTCGAAAGGATAGTAGTCGAATCCCGAAGACAGCAGAAAAGTCCAGATACGAGAGTGACGCGATACTCGTAAAAGGTTCCGAATGTTGGATCCCATCGCTAGCGCCCTCTTGTTCGAAAGCAAAAGCAAGCGAGACAAATGAAAAGACGAAAACCGATCGCAAGAACGACGGTGGCGAGAAATTTGGTCGAACAGATCGACAAGAATCCTTGTTCCTCTTCTGGGGTCAACATCCCGATGAAATGCGGCACGAAGAAACGGGCGAGAAAGATCGGATAAAAGGAGACGATCCGCGATCGGTACACACGGTTCGCAGAATGTATCCAGCATCGACGTGTCCCTCTTGATCGACTCGAGTCGATCCGTTGAAATCTTGTCCGTCAACAACCGAGTTCTTGTTTCTCGTTCGCTGTCTCTTCCCTTTTTTGTTTCTCCTCGCAAGAATTTAGTCTCCCTTAAAAATATGTACAAGCCTCGACGACAATTTACACGCGACCAATTCAGCTTCTTCAACGTTTCTTCCTCGAGGACGATTTCCTTCGATCGAGGATGCTGAGTCCGTTCGCCAGTTGGTCAGTTTCGTTTAATCGGCAAAGTTACTCGGTTCCTTTGGCCCGATTTCCAGCGTCCGTGTACGCGGCTGCACATCGCGTTAACACGTTCGGTCCCAGGGTGACAGGTGCACGGATCGCTGCCTCTATGGAACGCGTATTGTTACACCGTTGGGTCTGAAAGTGTTAAGTGTTCTCCTCAGTGGACAGAGATGTGTATCCGCGTACGAGCCAGCCGATACTTTTCCGTTCTTCCGGTTCCGAGCTTCTCCGTGTCTCTTCCCGCTCTTCCAAACCCTTTTCTCGTCGTTTCTTCGCCCTCGAACGATCCTCCTCCGCTTCCTTCTGCCGCCACCGCGCCACCTCTTCTTTGTCTGCAAACAGCCCGAAGGCACGGACGTGAAAATTTATTTGTCCAGGATTTGTGGCTCATTTTTCCGCTTGCCCCCAACCCCTTTTTCTACACCCTATAAACCTTCCGCAACAACTTGGAGATTTACATCCTACCGCTTTTTTCGTTAGGGGGAATATTGGCATCGATTCGATTCTGACTTCTTAAACTCTTCACTCGACTAGAATATTTTATCGAGGGGAATTTTTATGCGAACTTATTCTAATTCAATTTAAAATCACAAAAAATTTCAGAATTTTTTAATTCAAAAATTTATAAAACCGAAACTATATCTATATTTCTCTTATCAGTGCGGGCAGATAGTAAATCTCTGGAATGGTTGCATACCGGGATAATAGACGTCAATCTCTCAAAGGGGAGGATATTACTTTGTCTTTTAAATTCCTAACTCGAGACACGTTGCATTGGAAACGGTAAAATTATTCCAGATTCCTGGAAGATCAAGCAAAGTACGAGGTTCCAGCGCTGAAGAAGCTCGGCTTTTAATCTTTCTCCCGAAGCTACGTTACTTCTTGAATCTTTATTCTCACGAAATTTACAGTCGGCGAAGGTGGATTTCAGGAAGCGGAAAATAAAATAGAACCCCGTGGACTGTACCCTATAAAACATGGCCGGAGCTTCAAAAGAGCCCTGCATTGTTCTTGCTTCTTTTTAAACGTTCTCCTGCTACATTGTGCTATTAAAACAAACGTATATCTTTCTCTTCCAGGAATTTCTGGTCGTATGATCTTCGTTTCAGAAACTTTCAAAGTTACATTCCGCGAAGTGCCGAGTCAGGATAAAGTTTCGTTTCTTCTTTTATCAAGAAGCTGTTTCAGAGATAGTTCTTTTAAAAAAAGAGAGAGGCAATACCTCAAATGCTTCGAGAACCTTTTCCGTCGTGGAAATAAAATGATACAATCGCTGACGTAATATTTAATTTGTCTAAAATGCAAACGGTTGAGTCATCGAGTACGATAAGCCTGAATTATTGCTCGTCGACAGGTAACGAGTCGAACCTAATGGCATCATCTGTTTCATCTAGATGAAGCGTCCGTTTTATTGAAAAATAGGAAAATATGGACGTCGTTTATTCAACGGTTCATTGAAAAATAAGAAGAATGTGCCTCGTTCCGACACGAAATATTGGAAATTTCGAAACTTTGATATACGAGCGAATTAACTGAATACGTTTCTATCGATTCGAAGGTGAATCATCAAGAAGGTTCGAGGTTAGAAAATGATTTGGATACACACCTGATACGTACCTAAAGATTGTCCATCATTTCGGAAAGGGTCAGCCTGGATGTGGACATTGCGACGCCACTGTCGCTGCTGCTCTGCACGCTGCTGTGATCATCGGTGTCCGACTGGTTGCTCGTGTACCCGATCACGTCTACTTCATCTGCAAATCAGAAATTGCTCACATTAGAATTTACTTTCAATTTCTCTATTACAATTCATGTTCTTCAAAAATACAAAGATGTAGGAATTTTAAAGATGAACCGATTAGAGGACATAGCGAGACCTGGAGTAATTTTGAGATACAGAGCAAGTCTAGAGCAAGACTAGAGGTCTAAAACATTAAGGAGGTAAAGAAGAAGGGCTGTGTATATTTAGGTATTTAGAATTATTCTTCAAGCTTCATATTGTTAATAAATTCAAGAACAGCTAAACCGCACATAATCATAGCGAGAACTGGACGAGTAATTTTGAGATCTAGAGCAAGTCTAGAACAAGACTAGAGGTCTAAAACGTTAAGGAGGTGAAGAAGAAGGGCTGTGTATATTTAGGTATTTAGAATTATTCTTCAAGCTTCATATTGTTAATAAATTCAAGAACAGCTAAACCGCACATAATCATAGCGAGAACTGGACGAGTAATTTTGAGATCCAGAGCAAGTCTAGAACAAGACTAGAGGTCTAAAACGTTAAGGAGGTAAAGGAGAAGGGCTGTGTATATTTAGGTATTTAGAATTATTCTTCAAGCTTCATATTATTAATATTCAAGAACAGCTAAACCTCGCATAATCATAGTGAGAACTGGACGAGTAATTTTGAGATACAGAGCAAGTCTAGAACAAGACTAGAGGTCTAAAACATTAAGGAGGTGAAGAAGAAGGGCTGTGTATATTTAGGTGTTTAGAATTATTCTTCAAGCTTCATATTGTTAATTTTCAAGAACAGCTAAACCTCACATAATCATAGCGAGAACTGGACGAGTAATTTTGAGATCCAGAGCAAGTCTAGAACAAGACTAGAGGTCTAAAACATTAAGGAGATAAAGAAGAAGGTATATTTAGGTATTTAAAATTATGTTTCAAGCCTCATATCAAGAACAGCTCACATAATAGCAAGCGAGGAGTTTCATTGGCAAAATATGGCTCGGTTCTTAATACGTTCAGACGCGAACAGGTTGTACGAAAAGTTGGACAAAAGCCACGAGAAATCGATCGAATATCTCGCGTCATACGGTGGCTCGTTAGATAATTTAAAAAACGCAGGTGCGCAGGATGCGAGTAGTAAATTGTAGATGCGATTGGACAGCTGTGGCTCATAAATATAAGCACGGCAACAATTCGAGACTGGTTCGCGAATTCCGTTGTCGAATCGATACCGGGCCGCACACCGTTTCAAATTCACGGTACACACGTGCCGGTAGGCAGACGATTTTCCTGCACGTGTACCCTTCTCTCGCTCTCTCCGCCGCTGTCCAATAATCCCTGTTCGAAATGCCAGCCAATTTTCGTATTTTACCATTTCATGAAAGCGTTCATCGGATATGCACGCGTTTCTCCATGTTGGTTTGGAACACGTCGATTCGCGTAATCCTCGTTGGAAACACGTACCGTAGCATTGGCGTAGTTATCCAGTTAAGTAAGGACCAGGATGGAATTGCACCCCCTTCCGGAATAATTGCCATCGGTCGGTGGAAATTATTAATACGTAACGATAAATATTTATCGAGTCGTTCGATTTTATCTTATTGACGTATTATCGTGCAATCTCGTTTTATAACGAATAAATAATGTTGCGTAATTGCATCGACGGTAATTATCGTTTCCCTTTGGAAAATTTTACCGAAAAAGACTTTACCGAGCGATATTATTGCTTCGAAGGGAACATAAAGGGTTCGAAAGCCCATCGTCAGCTGGAAAGAATTAACCGAACTTCTTTTTCACCTGAAAAGCCCCGTCATCCCTCTGCAGGAAACTTTCCTATCGGATGATCAATTTATCGTCGAATTATCTTACGGTCTTTTCCGAAAATATCTATCCGGCAATATCCATAAAGTATCACCATGAGACCTTATTTTCTTGGGACGGTGCGGATAAACCGAAGGGAGGAAAAAAAACATTGCCGAGAGAGAAGAGTCTTTGTCTGCGGTCTGAAAAATCCGACCCTTTATCGCGGTACCTCCTTGACCTGTAGCAACCTTCCTCGATCGTTCGATGAAAAAAATGCCGCGATAGAACGAATTTTATGAATCGTAACTCCTCTTACGTGAACCTATTATACGTCAAGGTGTCTCGTTAACCTGTACCCGGTGTTTCTTCGAATACAATTTTAACGATTTATTTCGGGACGTTTATTTTGCAATCGGTGTTCAAAATGAAACTCGCACACACCATGGATGTTTTATATATTTATGCAGATGTGATCATTCTCGATCAGAATGACGCATAAATTCGATGTTCATACGAAGAAAATATAACCATCGAAAAGTCGGTGCATAATTGAA
This sequence comes from Megachile rotundata, assembly GCF_050947335.1. Lineage (NCBI taxonomy): Eukaryota > Metazoa > Arthropoda > Insecta > Hymenoptera > Megachilidae > Megachile > Megachile rotundata. The sequence continues at coordinate 11,350,824 of NC_134995.1, forward strand.
CGAATTTCCAGTTTCGTTCGTTTAAACGGACGATGAAACTGGACGGAATTAACTCGTTGATAAATTTTCTGGACCCCAGCTGGTTCGATCAAACTGATCGGTTCATTTCGTTATTGACATGCCTGTCACGGCCAGAATATTTAGAACTCTTTCGTGCCTGTCGCTTACAATTCCAAAAAACTAAGTGTGCACAAAAATGACTCGAAAAGTCCAGCTGTTCGAGTGAACAATTTTCGCGTAAATCAAATTTGTATCGGCGTATCGATCGATAAATCAATCGAAACGAGATTACGGAGCGTATTACGAAGGTAATCATCCACTTATCGGGAAATAATATTTCTTAATTTCGTTCGAATACGTTTGGAAGAAGGCGACCACACGAGTCCATCGCATACCGCAAAAGTTCAACGATCTGCACCGAACGAAGCGTCCGATTCCTCGAAATATCGCCACGCTTTTTAGCCAACCGCTCTCGTACTTATAAATTGCTGATTTACACGACCGCGATAACGCCATTACGGAATGGCCGTGCGCTGTGGGTTTCCTCGTCGCGGTTTTTTGCGATCCGGCTAAAGGCGTTTCACTTCGCGAAGCTCTCTTTTTGCCGCGACACAACGAGACTTTGTTTCTATTCGAATTGAAGTAACGGCTCAAGAGGGAACAACGCTAAAAAAGTTAATTACGCAGAGAATATGTTCTACCTTGTCTTTGGGTAATGACTCTTTAGGGTCCAAGAGAAACTTTACGATTTTTTATCGAATCGTAACAAAGGAGTGTTTTCTTGGGAGGCGAGCAATGCTTAAAACCAAGTCGATTAAATAGAAAATATTGATGTTCCTTCTCGAAATTTTCCGTAATTTCTCCATATCGAAAGGCAATCGTACGATTTTTGATCAGAGGGGTGTTTTCCTCGGAGGAAACGCCTTGGCTCGCGAGAACCGCTTGAAAATATTTTTAACGAACCACCAACAGGGATTATTTTCGGTCGCTGACACACTTTGCCTCCCTCGGGAAGGAGAAGAGGGCGAACAAATCGGATCGAGGGAGAAACAGAGACGGCGAACCCTCTCGCTTTTTCCCATTACCTTCTCTCGCCACGTTCCTCCCTGCCCCTTTATTCCCCGACTACAAGTTGGCCAAACAAACGCTCTCCGGCGATTGCGTCACCGCGTTAAGGAGTGCCTCCGGTTGTTTACAATTATTTTCGTCGTCGGTTTTCCACGAGCAGCCACGCCACGATCCGCCAAAGCGCCACGCTAAAGATAGACAACCGCCATTGATTCGTGACGAGCACGCTTGCGAAATACCCGCGGAATTTCTGCACGCTTCGAACTGCGCGCGGATCGCGCGCGCGAAAATACCTGCACGCTGCGAATAAATTACATATTCCACTGATTTCTCTCTGTGCGCCTGATCAAACGTGGCTGCTCACAAAATGCCTGTATGGTAGCGTAATGAGATACTAAAATACATTTCTATCGAAAAAATCAAGGAAGTTGACTGATATTTTATGAACTTTAAATACGAGGAATGATATAGACTGATAGTTTATGAACATGAAGTACAAGGAATGATGTAGACTGATATTTTGGGAGCATAAAATACAAGGAATGATATAGACTGATAGTTGATGAACATAAAGTACAAGGAATGATATTGACTGATAATTTATGAACTTAAAATACAAAGAATGATATAGACTGATAGTTGATGAACGTAAAGTACAAGGAATGATATTGACTGATATTTTATGAAGTTAAAATACAAGGAATGATATTGACTGATAGTTGATGAACATGAAGTACAAGGAATGATGTAGACTGATATTTTGGGAGCATAAAATACAAGGAATGATATAGACTGATAGTTTATGAACATAAAGTACAAAGAATGAAGCTGACTGATATTTCATGAACATAAAATACAAAGAATGATATAGACTGATAATTTATGAACATAAAGTACAAGGAATGATATTGACTGATAGTTAATGGACATAAAGTACAAGGAATGATATAGACTGATAGTTTATGAACATAAAATACAAGGAATGATATAGACTGATAGTTTATGAACATAAAGTACAAAGAATGAAGCTGACTGATATTTCATGAACATAAAATACAAAGAATGATATAGACTGATAATTTATGAACATAAAGTACAAGGAATGATATAGACTGATAGTTAATGAACATAAAGTGCAAGGAATGATATAGACTGATAGTTTATGAACACAAAAAATGATGAAAGATTCGATGTACGTGGAGGAGCGGAATCATCGTGGAATCACGGTGAGAACGTGTGGAGATGCGTCGCTTTTTACAACGATTTCGGGGGAGAATTCGTTGCCCCCGAAACGAGCAGACACGAGCACGAAACAAATCACGGTAGCACGGGGTGTTGCAACACCGGCGAGCAAAATAAAGAAAAATCAGAAAAGAGAACCTGGGGAAATTTCTGCCGCGACTGATTCCGTCCCGACGAAATTTCTTCTCTTTTTTTTGCCAGCGGACAATGAGCATCAAGAGAAAGGATTCCCTTCGAGACAAGGGAAAGGGGAAAGAGACGAAATGAAAGACGACGAAAATAAAAAGGAAAATAAAAGAGAACGGAAGAGTTTCGCGGACTTAACGGGAGTCGTACGATCCTATGGGATGCGACATCGAAAGGTTTCGTTCGAGTGAAATTAACCGTGATCAGCCTTCGTCTCGCAGTAATTAATCGGTCGTTTCGACAACTTTAATCGTCGAATGATCTCCATTTTAACCCCTTCGATACTCTACCTCTCTCTTCAACAAGGACAGACGTTCTTGTACGTAGAATTTCGGGGAGTTTTCATTCGAGATAATTTAGAAATTTGTCGAAGAGTATCGAACAGTTTCACCAAGTCTGAAAAGTGTGTATTTCATAGCGGAACCGATATCGATCGATACGCAACAATTAAAGCCTAAAGCAGCAGGTAAGAACGGTAAAACGCGAAAACCTCTTAGCGACGCTTAATTACCGGCTGGTGCACGTGAAAGAGGGTGGAAGAGCGACAGAAGGGGTTGAAAGAACAGACCGGAAGACGGGTATGAGAGAAAGGAAAGAGGCGCGGATCGTTGGGTGCTGGCCTCGAATTTGCATACAAACGAGTTTGGGATTTCATTCGGATCGCACGCGTGTATTTGCGCCACTATAAACATTTCATTGTGGCTCTCGATGGCCCCATGGGGAAGAACGGAATACTCTGTCGCCGTTTCCAAATGGAGAAGAGATTGTGCTCTGATTCGAATCGCGAAGACTTGTACCCTTCTGTCCACAATTTACTAATACGCAGAAATCATTTTCTTCATTCTTGAAATTGTCTATCGTTTTTTATAATTGAGTAGCTTATATCAATCACATTAATGAAATTTTTACGTAGTCATTTTAGTTGAACTTCAAGCTTGAAATTGTTTATCGTTTTTTATAATTGAGTAGCTTATATCAATCACATCGATGAAATTTTTACGTAGTCATTTTAGTTGAACTTCAAGTTTGAAATTGTCTATCGTTTTTTATAATCAAGCAGCTCATGTCTAAACTTTTGTGTCAGAAACGCAACAATGCGATAATTAAGTTACGAGCAAGTCCATGGTTCAAAATGGCGCACGAGTTTTCTAAGCGTATTCTTGGCTCGAACAGGAGAAAAATTGGATCGGGAAGTTAGTGAAGTTGAGCGTACAAGAATTATGTGATACTTCGATTCAAAACACGTTTCCCCGTTAGAGCGTAAAAAACTAGAACAAACATGTTTGTCACACACGTTACACCGTGGTTGCAAAACATTTCCAGCTGGCTTCAAAGGGACTCAAAATTATTTTGCCGGGGTAAAAAACAAACGGGAACGTCTCTGATCGTCTCTTTTACGTCTGCTGTACGTTTACGCGTCAAACCGGCACGTCGAATCTCTGTCTCATATTTTAGCCATCCTTTGACCGAACAGACGTTTCTATATTTCTCAAAAATATTTACTTTTCACGGTATTACATCATAGCGTGTCATAAATAGAATGTTAGACTTCCGATTTCTCGAGATCATTCTTTTTCATAAGAGTAGCTGTTCTAAAATGATACTGGATAAAATTTTTTAAAACTTTTCTTTCGAACTTCAGACTGAAATTCTTTTTAGAACATGTTTAGCGTCAGTCTTGTTAAACTTGAAGTTTAACAAAAATGACTACGTAAAAATTTCATCAATGTGATTGACATAAGCTACTTGCTTATAAAAAATGATAGACAATTTCAAACTTGAAGTTCAACTAAAATGACTACGTAAAAATTTCATCAATGTTATTGACATAAGCTACTCAATTATAAAAAACAATAAACAACTTCAAACTTGAAGTTCAACTAAAATGACTACGTAAATATTTCATCAATGTTATTGACATAAGCTACTCAATTATAAAAAACAATAAACAATTTCAAACTTGAAGTTCAACTAAAATGACTACGTAAAAATTTCATCAATGTTATTGACATAAGCTACTCAATTATAAAAAACAATAAACAACTTCAAACTTGAAGTTCAACTAAAATGACTACGTAAATATTTCATCAATGTTATTGACATAAGCTACTCAATTATAAAAAACAATAAACAACTTCAAATTTGAAGTTCAACTAAAATGACTACGTAAATATTTCATCAATGTTATTGACATAAGCTACTCAATTATAAAAAACAATAAACAACTTCAAACTTGAAGTTCAACTAAAATGACTACGTAAATATTTCATCAATGTTATTGACATAAGCTACTCAATTATAAAAAACGATAAACAATTTCAAACTTGAAGTTCAACTAAAATGACTACGTAAAAATTTCATCAATGTTATTGACATAAGCTGCCCAATTAAACAATTTCGAAAAGTAAAAAGTATAACAGTCTAGAAAGTATAACAGTCTAAAGAAAGTGTCTAAAAATATCCCCAGCGATATATTAATTTAGACCTCAAGATAAAAATGACTCTACAATACTCAATAAAAAAAAAATGTATATTAAATAATTCGAAACAGAAAATCGTAATTCGTTCGGTTTGTCGTAGCAGGAGAGTCGGCCATTTTGTGAAGGTAATTTAACACGTAAGCAGTTAATAAAGCATAAAAATACGAGCGATTAGACTGGAACAACGCGCACGTTGAAAGTTTCCAGCGGCAGTTGAATAAATTTTCGGAGTTCAATTTCGAAACGCTTCCGGTCGCTCGATTTTCCACTGTATACACGTTCTAAATCAAAGCAAACGATCGGAAAAAGCACCTTCCACGGTTTACAGGATAACGCAGAGACTTGGACCGAACACGTATTAACTTCTTCCCATTTTGACTAATTTATCGTTTGGGAGGCCGCCAAACATGGAAGGTGCGTTTACACGCGACATTTGTTCCCTTAAAGATAGGGAAGAAACAACGAACGAACGGAGAATAGATTTCAAAATAGGAATTTCAATAATGTGGCGCGAATATCCTCGTACTGCAAAAATGTGCACACTGCATTATCCGAGTAAAAAATTTCTTCTATAAAAGCAACCCTTTGAACAACGAATAATTTTTCTTGAATAAAAGAGACATTCTTTGGTTCTACCGTGTTCTATTTATTCTTCAAAGGGAATAAACCCTTTGTATCGCGGAAAATATACGGTGATAATAATTCTAATTAATATGTTAATTATTCAACGAGTGCTTCTACCGTGCGTTCGCGTCGTATTTTATTTTGCTCTACATTGTGAAAATACGGACTCGAGATTTAGAAGATATATCGATAGGAAAATCGATAACAATCATAGGTGATCGATAGGTCGAAAAAAATTGGGAGGAATATTTTGGGAAATTTTGCAAAGTGCAAGGGGTTCCGAAGAGTAGAAATCGAGCTGTCGTCTGCACCCCGAACGAAAAGACAGCAGGGGTGCTAGCGTGCGGCGAGCCTGATAAATATTAAAAATCGCGTGAATCTCTGGCACACGGCGCGATCGACTACCCCCTGCAGCGTTTTGCGAAATAACCGTGGCGACCGGCATAAATGTCGCCGTCTAAATCCGCTCGGTGCATTTCGCGTGACTAAAAGTTCAACGCAGAAACCGACGTTTCCCGGCAAGTTCACGATATAGCCTTGTCAGACGTCGATGCCAGGAAATTTGCCTATAAAATGCAGGTATATACGATGCAGGTCTAAATCACACGGTCTGCGATATCACGTGTGCCGCAATCGCGGTACACGCGTAAACGCTCGCGCACGGCTTCTATCGGCTCGTGGATGGTATCGGTGACGTTAAGTTATTCTGGAAATTGGCACCGCTCCAAACATCTTTTACCACCATTCTTCCTTCGACACACGTATACATATGTTCTCTTGTTTTCATCCTCTTTTTCCGCTTCTACCTTTCGTTTCGATATCCTTCTCGAGTACTACTTTTTCATGCGCAATCTTTGACAAAGATTTCTTATCGAGCTTACTTTGGCTTTTTCAGCTTCCGGTGGTCCACCGACATCCTTCCTGCGTAGACTCGCGTATTTTATAGCCACACTCGGGCCAACTGAAGTTGTTCCAATATTTTCCTAATTCGCAAGCCTTTCAATTTTTTTAGACGTCAAACGGAATTGCAAACATGTATAGGTTCCCATGATAACGGTAGTTCCGAAGGCCCGTGTCAGGAGGGTGGAAAAGAGAGATTCGGTCTTCCAACTTGGACATTCCCGGGTATTATCTATCTCGGAAGTTCGTCCCTCAGGCTGCGGCTGTGTTCCGTTCACGATGACGAAGACGACGAACAACGGGGGATGGTCACGCTAATCGCAGCCGCTTCGAGATTGGCTTTTAGCGCGGAGTTCGGCCAACTTGTATCGCCAGGAAATCGCCCTCGGTTCCCGCTCCTCTCGAATTTACGGGGTGACCTGTCTCTCTTCTACCTTATGCTCGGTATTCATGCGAACGCGCCTATGATGGAAAAGATTTCCATCTGACAATTATTGTCGGATGTTCTTTCGATTCATACAAAATTTAATGAACATCTACATAATTTTTAAGGATGAATTCTATTAACACTAGAACTACCAACCAGTCAAAATGACTGGTTTCAGACTTCTCATTTTATATTACAAAATTTTGTTGTCGTGATTGTATGTCTGTTATATTTTGTTGAGGTAAAAACTAGTTCTACATGTTACTTGATGTTCTAGTATTTATTTATTTCAGATTACTCATTTTATATTACAAAATTTTATTGTCGTGATTGTATGTCTGTTATATTTTACTGAGGTAAAAACTAGTTCTACATGTTACTTGATGTTCTAGTATTTATTTATTTTAGATCTCTCATTTTATATTACAAAATTTTATTGTCGTGATTGTATGTCTGTTATATTTTGTTGAGGTAAAAACTAGTTCTATATGTTGATGTTCTAGTATTTATTTCCCTTTTCATTTTATTTTTCATTCTTCGATAAACGAGCATATAATGTCGGTAGTTCTAGCGTTAAAATTCATGGGAGTTCAAATTGAAGTTATAAATTGTGCATAATAAATAAAATTTCTAAAGTAAAAATTAGGCGATTTAACCGAAAAATCGAAGAGCATCGATCGATCTCTCGCGGTGGCCGTACAAAACGGCTCACAGCCACCGCCGTAAGGATTAACAGAAATTTATGCAGCAACATCTGCCACCGTTGTCGCGGCGTTCTCCCGTTGCTGATTCAATCGCTGCAAGCAGCTGGGCCAGTAACACGCGGAGCGTTAACATCCTCGAACTTGCCAGACGACTTAACATTTATCACGCGAGATTAATTAATGACACCGAGACGAGCGTAAGTGTACCTGACGAGAAGCGTTGCACAGGTTCCTCCTCCTTTTCCGTTTCCGTTTCACTTTTACCCGGCTGTCTCTTTCTATACCGAGCAACACGACACATTTGTCGTCTCTTGAACATCTGGCAAACTCGATTTACTCTCGAGAACACGCGCACACATGTACGTTCAACTACCATCCTTCCTGTTTAACGTTTCGCGAGAATTGAGCGGAAGGATGCACAGGTGCGGAGGCATTTCTACCTGCTTTTTTGCAAATCTCTGAATTTTTTTCGAATACGGAATTTTCTAAATTTTGATAATGGTAAATCGGAGTGCGAGGGTTACGCATGCGCAGATGCGAGAGCGCAGCTTCGAGTATAGAGGCGGAGCGCGTTATATTCTCTACTCTTGTTATTTCCACGCGTTGTAATTTCACGCTTTGTATTTCCACGCGTCATATCTCCTACGCCCTGTATTGCCACGCGTTGAATCTCCACGCGGCGTAATTCCACGCGTTATATTCCCTACGCCCCCTATTTCCACGCGTCGTAATTCCACGCGTTATATTCCCTACGCCCCCTATTTCCACGCGTCGTAATTCCACGCGTTATATTCTTTACTCCCCCATTTCCACGCGTTGTAATTTCACGCTTTGTATTCTCCACGCTCCGTAACTGTTTCCACGCGTTATATTCCCTACGTCCCGTATTTCCACGCGTTGAATCTCCACGCGGTGTAATTCCACGCGTTATATTCCCTACGCCTCCTATTTCCACGCGCCGTAATTCCACGCGTTATATTCTCTACGCCTCCTATTTCCACGCGCCGTAATTCCACGCGTTATATTCTCTACGCCTCCTATTTCCACGCGTCATATTCCCTACGCCCCGTATTTCTACGCATTGAATCTCCACGCGGCGTAATTCCACGCGTTATATTCCCTACGCCCCCTATTTCCACGCGCCGTAATTCCACGCGTTATATTCTCTACGCGTCGTATTTCCACGCGTCATATCCCCTACGCCCCGTATTACCACGCGTTGAATCTCCACGCGGCGTAATTCCACGCGTTATATTCTCTACCCCTCCTATTTCCACGCGTCATATCCCCTACTCCCCGTATTACCACGCGTTGAATCTCCACGCGGCGTAATTCCACGCGTTATATTCTCTACGCCTCCTATTTCCACGCGTCGTAATTCCCCGCGTTATATTCTCTACTCCCCCATTCCTACGCATTGCAATTTCACGCTTTGTATTCTCTACGCTCTGCATTTCCACGCGTCATATCTCCTACGCTCCGTATTTCCACGCGTTGAATCTCCACGCGACGTAATTCCACGCGTTATATTCCCTACGCCCTCTATTTCCACTCGTCGTAATTCCCCGCGTTATATTCTCCACTCCCCCATTTCTACATGTCCGTGGTTTTCCTTAACCCCTTAACGCAGTTTTTTTAAAAAAATCGGACAGAAAAGTCAATTTTTACATACTGCGCTTTTGTTCCATGGAAAAAGGCTATATTTTATCGTTGAATAAATAAGTGTTATAGCTTACAATCCCATGTAAATGATAAATATCAATAAAACGATTTTTTTTCTTTGCTTTCACATTGTTATTTTCAGTTTAGCCTGTTTAGCGCGCTCGAATTAACTCGAGCGTACAAGTTAAGGGGTTAATAATTCAAAAACGAAGCTTCGGAGCCAATTTTTGCAAAGGGAAATCATGTTTAGAATTACGTTCTCTAGCACCCCTTTCCAAGAGTTACACGAGTCGTGTGTATATTTGTAAACGCGTTTCGAAGGATCGTGGTGGCAACAAATGGTAGTACGGTCCTAAAGAATCATTAGGAACGGCATTAATACATACGCGTAAGTACATAGCTAAGGGGTAGAGAAGACGTCCTCGTTAACTGTCGTGCACCGGATAAAAGAACGTCCCCGTCGCATTGGCGGATGGATCGTTACGTCGCCGGGGAAAAAGCGATCTAATGGACGGAGCGGTTCCGATAATACGGTCGACGAATTAATTCGCCGTCGTCCTTCCCTTCCTGTCGGTTCGCCCCGCAGTTTTATGGCGACGCTCGTTGCTGTCGTCGTCTGCCATTACTTCTGTTCATCCTGACGACACGATGGAAATGAACCGACTGACTTTACGCCGAATCACCCCGACAGACCAGCCATCCCTTAGGGTTCGTTTTCGCGTCACGCTGAATCGCTGACGTTTAATGCTACGACTTTTCTTGTCTCAGACGTTCTCGTCTTAATTGTTATTTGTACAGATATATCCGAGTCTCTCGGTTCTAATAAAATGCGCAAAGTGCTGATAGTAAAGATGCACCACCGATAATAAAGATGCACCGCTGATAATAAAGATGCACCGCCGATAATAAAGATGTGCATTATAGTAGTTTAAAATTGTAATTGTATAAAGTTATAGTGGAAATAACGTGGTTCGATCAGTTTTGTTGGGAACATAAACGTGGACGTAAGAATAGCTACGATCCTGAGAAGAATTTACCCGAAGGGACAGGCCAGCGGATAAAACGGACGACATGCTCGATCAATAAAGTTTATTGTTTTCGCGTGTTTACGATTTCGGTGGCAACGTTGGTCGTGTTTGTCCGGGAACTACACTACGGTAATTTCCGGTTGCTGTAAAACATCCATTTCTATCGAACTTACTTTAACATATTTATTCCCAGATTTCGTTCGGATTCATTCTCTCCGTGGACGAATTTCATTTTCTCGTGATTTCTACGCAAATTCCCGATGTTAAAAAAGTTACGGTCATTCCTTCTCTTCTAACGATGCATCGTGTTATTCAATATCGGTATAACAAAAGTTGCGGCAAATTGGGACGGGGTGTCGAATTTCGTTCGTAATAGCTTTCGGGGGTTTAAATATCTCGACCCAAATTCCTAGCCAATGACTCGGTTAATATGCGACCAATGAGAAATAACTAGTGCGATTTATCTCGTTCGCGAAACAACGGATCCAATCATTAAAAAAAAATGGGAAAATGCAGGAGGCACGAAATGAATTTTTTCCCATGCAGATTGCATCGAAACTCATGGGGTGCGGGCATCGTAATTGCGTCTGCCATGTCTGGAATCGCGTAAACGCGGTTACCAGTTCGCGCGGAATTCGTCGGTATATTAAACGACGATACCCCGACATTTTTCAGCCACAATGATCTCGTCGACGATAACTTCTGCAATCAAAATCACGATTTTAGCACCGGTATTTTCCCACTTTTTCTATCAGCGCCCTTTATAAAACGACTATTACCGTCCAACGAAATGAAAACGACGCTTAATATTTCTTTCGTGGACGCGGAAATCTGTTAATCGATTGTTCGGGAGCGGAATCGATTAAGCGTTGCTCGGTAGATTTAATAGGGTAATATCGGTATGTCAATTGGGGGCTCAACGTGACAAGATACGGAAGTACAAAGTACTTAATGGTATATTAAGAAGGGTTAGAAGCGGGTAATAAATATTAGCTTTAAACCCGACAGTAAGAAAGAAGGTTTCGATCATTCCGTGTCTCCGACAACAACGTCTGTTAACCCCCGACAGACGAAGGCGGTATTCGAGGGTTGCAGGTGACACGAAACGAGAGGCGTTCGATGGTAAGAAACCTCCCGTAAGAAGGAATTCCCGGAGAAGACTCGGAAGGAACGTTTACCAACATCTCGAAGGCCAAAGGAGAAGTCTTTTCACCCTTCGTTCCAACCCCTATCAGCTGGCTTCCCAGTTTCTCTCGGCGAGCAACAATGGCGAAATGGAAGGTTGCAGAATACAGCAGCGGGGGTCTGTGAGTGCTCGTGTAGCTGGAAGACACTTTCGATGGAGTGATACTGCGAGAGAAACGTGTGCTTTTCTGGGCTGGAGGGGCGAGAGGGTAAGAAGAGATGCACGTTTCGTCGAACAATGTGCTTTTCGCGGCTGCAAAAAAACGAGAGAGGGAGGACCGATAGAGAAGAGGGCCCGGAAAAGGGGATGAGAGAGATGGAAAGGAACGCAACGAGAAAAATGGGGGCAACGACGAGAGTTCGAGGATGAGAGGAGGAGGGAAAACAAGCGTGGAAAGAAGAAAAGGCGACGAGAGTCACCGAAAAGGAAGCACCGAGACGCCGGGCGTCGCGACGCCAGTTTCCACCGCCGTGGAAAAAACCGAACCAACCCCTTTCCTTTCGACTTCCCTTCGGCCCTCTTACGCTCTCCCTTTTCCCTACGCATTTGCCTATTTGTCTACCCGAGACTTTCCCCTTCTTCCATTTATACTCCTTCTCTGTTTGCCAGCCGGGAAAATATCATATTTTCAACCCTTCGTTGCAAATATGCCATATAAAATACTACCAGCAACAAGTACCGTGTTTATTCTTCTTTCTTATCTTCTTTCAACTTCTTTCTTATCTTCGAAATTTCGACGATCACTTTCTCCCGAATCGCAAAGGCCCATTTAATTCGTCGATATCGACCGAGCATCGCAGAGTATCGTCCGCTTACCGCGAGAACACGGTATCCAGGGGTGAAACGATTTTCGTGTTCCAGGAGTTTGCTTTTAAAAGGACGACCAGGCCAAGGCTGGCTCGGCCGGCATGAATCTCTATTCGCGTCGAGAAGGAAGCGTAATTTGTAAAGGGAGAATCCAATCTGGGAAGAGAACCGCGACAAATAGCGAGCGGAGTCGCGACGCGGAGATCGAACGGCCGCTATTTTCAGAGACGGTGTCGCGAAATGGAAAAGCAATATCCTTCTTCGTTTAGCGAATGGAACGAGGAAGCTGTCTGCTTTTTGTTGTCGCCGTGATTTTTCACAAGACACGCTACGTGTTCGGATAATGGCGGTAAACGTTATGATAAGCGGCGGAGGAAACGCGGATTCTTCGCGAGTTCCTCCTATTTCGCGACTATTTGCTCCTCGCTTGAATTATTTCCACTGGATATCGCGTGTTGCTCTGGCAAATCGTCTTCGGATCTTTTCTTACGGGTTCATTTAATGGAGCGTGTATTTTGCAAATTTATACACGCGTATTACAATTTGACTGGTTTTAGACCCTACGTGTTCTCTTATTAAAACGAAAGAAATAAATTAGAGAGAGTTTAATATTCGGACACTATAAGATTTTCAATTTATTACAGAATAAATTTGTTGTTAACAAAACAGACAAAAAGTGTAATCAAGTATTATATTAACCCTTTGCACTCGAGAGGTGACTCACAGTTACCATTTAATACAATAATTTTAAATAAGCATTGATTCTATAACATGACACGTGTGACGTATAAACACGGTGAAACAAACAATAGTTGAAATTATTAGTAAAGAAATAATAACCTCAAGAAAATTTAACTTTTTAACGCTGTTGTAAACAGTCAAATTACCTTCGAGTGCAAAGGATTAAGGTTCAATGTTTGTAACTAAAAAATAAATAACGCAGAGAAAAATGTCGATAACTGTAAATTTAAATAAGGAAGAGAATAATAATGTAGGGTGAGTTGCGGCGGTATTAATATATTGTAATGTTGGTCGTTCGATAAATCTGGCAAGAACCCCGGAGCAACCCCTGTCTCGGCCGCAACATCGCCACGACGCTTCCTTAAACGGAACAACCCCGTGGTGATTGTCCTTCAGGCAAGCACCTAAGGGTGCATCGCGAACTCGTTAAAGCGAACACGGAAATTGGCGATCCCACCCCTTGGTGTTTTCACCGGTGGCTCGATGTCTAGCCGCGGTTCAAAGGCGATGACCCGGCGCTTCTATTTTTTCTTCTTGTTCTTCTCGGAGTCGGGGGTCCATTTGTCGCGAGGAAACGGCGGAGAATTATCGCTCGGGGAGCCGCGAACGGTTAAGGGACGCTTAATGAAGATTAAGGGGTGACTCGTCTTCGCCACCTATTCCTCGCCCCGTTCTCGCGAACGGAAGAGACGAGATTTCGCAGGAGGAGAAAGACGAATCGAACACGGTCGTTTCAGACCTTTCAGAAATAGATTTAACACTGTCCAGGATGGGGTGCCGACAGTTCGACGATGCAGCGCATAATAACGAGGAACTCGAAATTGGAGCAGTTCCACCGACTAGTCGGATCTTATCGAGGGGACGCGAAATTGGACTTGGATTCTCGTGCGAGAAAACCACCGTAGAGACGAACGCTCGAATAATAATTGTCCTTTCGAAAGGGTAAATTGCCCGTTTCCAGAGACTTCCTAGCTAGGCTACGACCGTGTCGAACAATTTGTACGGCCATTGTAGCCCGGCTAATAAATTCTGCCGCGTTCAACTGCCGACTGAGATTCGGGGTGGTCCGTCTTCCGCGATTAGGGGATGCCACGCGTTGATAGCTCGGGGATGAATGTAACGATCCTTTCTAAGATCCCTGAAGGATCCCACATTCTCTGTGCTGAACAACTCATATTTCGGCGAATTAAGAATTAAAGAACGACGAATTAAAAAACGAAAATATTGTTAAAAAACAGCAGCTCGATAGACCCCGTCGTTTTGTCGTAATCACGTTAAAGGCCTCCTCGTTAAAAAGACAAGCGGCGGCCAGATAATATTCTCGGTTTCTTAGGCCACGCGACCGGCTCCACTGAAGCGTAGCCTCGTGAAAAAAGGGAGAAAAACAGGAAGATTATTCTCACAGGTTTCCCCGTAAACAAAACCACTTGCTTAGAGCCATTAAACCAGAGCTATAGTCTCATAATAGCCGTGCAGATTGCGAAAAGTCTCGCTTAAACGCGAGTCTCTCGGTCTCTTCATTTTCCTGCCACCCCCTACCATGCTCTCCATTAAACTCTTCTCTCTTTATCGAAGACGTGTCTCCTTGCTCGCAACCTTCGATAATAAAAGAAAACGCATAATTTTTATAACGGCGCACATTTAAGTTCGACTAAACCGGAAAGTGGAACGGGGAGAATTCTCGCAGCGGGAAACGAGGAACTCGTTAATAAAAGCACGCCGTTAGACACGAAACAGGATGCTTCTAGGAACATCTTTAAAATAGAATTAAAAGGTTGCGTGTGCGGCATTGTTTAATCGACTACACACACCCTCGTTGGTGTTCGTCGACCCTTCTGGGGTCGTCTGACAGTTTTGACGTCATAACATACTCCCCTCGTGTTCACGGAGTTGCAGACTGCCGTTTTCATCGACTTCCAAGATTTTGCCGTCTTATTAGTTGGAAGAGATGGTAAATCAAAATGAGATAGGGATGTGTGGATATGAGAGATTAGAAGGATACTGAAAGATGTTTGGTATGTCAGAGAACGATTTAGATACAAATGTTTAAGGATCTATTTGGGGTTATTTCGAGACTCGGAACTGCCAGATTGTTGAATTAATGGAAAGACCTCTGTAGAGCTTTCGAAGATGTCCAGAGGAAGAGAAACGCGGAGGAAGACCCCAAGTTGGGCACCAAAATTACCATCGATTGCACGGGTCCAATGAACCGACCACCCCTTCGATGACCGCGGATTCGCGCGAAACTCTGGAACGGTAGGGCAGGACAGGGCAGGGCACAGCACGGCACGGTACAGCACGGCACGCAACCGTTCGTGAAATCGACTTTTCCGTTCGATAGGATAATGTCGCGTATCCTCGCGATAAGTGCGATCCGGCTTATCGACTGGAGTTCGAAGAGGGTAACAACCGACAAGGACGTATCGTGTCGTTATTATGACGTCATATTGTCAGACGACCCTACACAGAAGGGGTGATTAGGCAGGGGGCTGTTGTGGCGAGCGAAGAACACGACAGAAAAAGGAGGGAGGAGAGGGATGGATGGTAGACAGAGAATGCACGGTGTACAGTAGCCATGACACCGGCTGGGAGGTATGCTTCGAAGATGAGGGGGTGCCAGCCAACCCACCCCAACCGGCCCTCTCTTTCCGCCCCTGAGCCAAGGGTATTTTTCCATAATCAATAACATGCCTCTATTCTCGTCACACCGACCGAGCCGGTTCTACCCTCCCCACCGACCCTCCTCTCTCACCCTCTCGACATCGCCAACCTGTCCAGGTGACAGTGGTGCTCAATATCCCCGTCTTCTGCTCCCCGAATGCGACTTTCGAGCCTTCGAATATCCTGTCGGTGATCTAACCAAATTTTATATTGATACAAGATTAATGAGTACAATAATTACGGCACTTGGTTTTGACAGTAGGAAATCAAGCACGTAGGAAGACCAGCTAGTTACACTTAATGAACGTCGAAACTAATAGTAAAATGCTAACAATTGTACTTGCGTGTTATAAATTAATAAGAAATACGTCCAGTGTATTACACTTGTAAGCCACGGTTGAGAGATTATTAAATCTTATCTATTATCGCGATAAAGAAGTAATTAATTCCTCGAAATAACCGTGACAAATTTCCGAAGAAAGAGTGTCATAGGCGACGTAAAGCGTGAAATATCGGAAGAAGATCGCGTTGTTTAAATAATTCGAACGAGTGCAGAATTGATTCTGAGCCGCTTGGTAACAAGTTTTTGCAAAGGGACAGCACGAAAACGCACGTGCACGATTATCGATCGCGTCGCGGAACGTTGGATTCTACGGCTTTGAGAACCGTCGGCGAAAGCGGCGGTTTAAGGGTGGCACGAGTGGCGGGTGAAAGAGTTCATTAAAACCAGCACCGTGTGCACCCCCGCTTGGTCCCCGACCCCACACCGAATCGACGGTGCCACCCCTTTTTTTTCCTTCCTCTTATGGGGCAGAAAAAAAGGGGTGAACGTCGTGCAAAAAATAGCCGAAACATTCGACGCGACGCACTGTGCGTCAAACGTGACTCTGCGAATTTGAGGTTTCAGAAATTTCGGAATTTGGGAAATGAAAAGATTCGCAAATTGATTCGAGGGGAAAGTAAGGAACGTGTCCCTTGAAACGAGAATAAACGGAATCGCGCGTGTCCGATGGACGCACGATCTTGATACCGTGCTTTCTTTTTTTCCCCTTTTTTTCCTCCGCTTTTCTTTCACTCTCATGATTAATCAAGCCGTTTTATCAAGATGATAATAAACACTGTGACGCGGCCCTGTTGCGTGTTCGCGGCGTTATACTATTTATCGTAAAGATAGCAAAGCAACGCGAAGGTTCAGGCAAGAAGGGGTGGTCGGGTGACCGTAGATAACGATAATGTTCCTCAGGATTGTGGTAATTAATCCTGAGTTTATTCGAGCTGACTCAAAAGTCACCGTACCTGGACACGAGAACGACCGTTAAAAAGATGACTAACTATTTTTTCTCTCCTTTTTCCAACCCTCTGACCTCGAGCTTAACCGTCATTTCCGGTTTTTCTTTTTCATTTTCTGTCGCGCTGAGAAGCGTAACACGTTACGTGGCCGGGTATTATTAATTTCCTGGAGACTGAGCTTTCTCTTCCTCGTATTTTTTCGTTACGGGCTCCGGGAAGCTGCTTAATTTTCAACAACGACACGGTTAAATGGATAAACTTTGCGACGTTTACTTTAATGATCGAAACACTTTTATATCAAGATTAAGAATTCCAGTCGGAATGAAATTGCTCGTAAACGCTAATGTATCCTTGCGCTATTTTAGTCTTATTTACTCGAATTTGTACGATTGCATAAATTTGCACAGGAATGTTGAATTTTTGAGAAAACTACCCTTTAACACTAAAACTACCAAGCCGCTCCCCAAGTTTCTTATTAAAAGGTATACATTTTCTTGAAGTACATTTCTTGAAATCAGAATTGATTTTCATCAAGATAAAGAATAAATGTATGTGCTAATTTATGTTTCATCGTTTGTTTATTTAATTTTTAACTTCATTTTTAATTTCAAATTAATAACACTAAAACTACCAAGCCGCTCCACAAGTTTCTTATTAAAAGGTATACATTTTGTTGAAGTACATTTCTTGAAATCAGAATCGATTTTCATCAAGACAAAGAATAAATGCGTGTACTAATTTATGTTTCATCGTTTGTTTATTTAATTTTTAACTTCATTTTTAAATTGAAATTAAGTACGCATTGGTAGGTTTAGTGTTAACACTAGATTTACGGACGTTTGATGGTCACTATTATTTAAATTTACCTAAAATAGAAAAATAAATAAATTGCAGATGATATGTGAACTGCCTAAAACATTGATTCTTTTGCTGAAAGTTGACATTTTTACCAAAATTCTGTCATCTAAATAGACCTATTATCCGTCATTTTGACGGGTTCCGTAAATCCAGCGTTAATATCCAAAAACAATGTTTCAAGTTTCCCAGCATCTTACCTGAGAACTCATCCGGTAGAA
Source organism: Megachile rotundata (assembly GCF_050947335.1). NCBI lineage: Eukaryota > Metazoa > Arthropoda > Insecta > Hymenoptera > Megachilidae > Megachile > Megachile rotundata. Next base: position 11,368,906 of record NC_134995.1, read on the forward strand.
GCTAATATTCTTAATTCCCGCAGCAGCGTACGATGCTATCATGACGAGACGTGACGTCAGTCGAAGAGAGAAACGAGCGGGGAAGCCGATCGGGCAAGGGACATGCCCCGAAGAACGTAGGGCGACGAAGAAGACGCGAGACGAAACGAGCCGACCATTACCGCTAGTTATGGCAACTCCGTGACTGGTCAATAGTTGTTCCCTCGGCTGGTTCGCGTTCGCGTGCATTTCACTGCGCTACCCGCCGGACATGTTTAGTCCGAATTCTCGTTGGCCAAAGCGGCGAGCATCGTGGTCAATTGTTTACCGCTCGCGGGCATGATTTACCGACGACGTCCACGGCCACGGGTATAAATGCACGAGTGTTGACAAATAGTATTTCCACCCCCGTTTCGCCTCCCTTCGGTTGCCCGCGCTGTTTAAATAGAACGAAACGGAGGCGAGCTTCCGAGGAGCCAAGGATAAAACGAGAATGGCGTTGCAACGTGTCTCGAATTTCAATTCTGACCACCAGCTTGCATTTTTCACCGAATACAGATAGATTTTCGGCGGACAGCTTTCGATACCGGGATTAACGGCCACTGAATTTTGCTATTTCGCTGCTTTGAAAGTTTTATAAATCTGCAAATTTTAACGGCTATCACGAATTCGTTGTTGGAATAACAATCGGTTAAGGGGTAACACCGCTCTAGAGCCCGAAAAAGAGGTCTAACTTTGACAATTTATTTTGGAAGAACGACAAACGGAAAAGAATTTCTTTTCACTGGGTTTATTTAACACATATCGAACTACAAAAAAATATTTTTTTATTGTCATTTTCGTAGAAAATGGCGACAGAGCAGACAGTTTTATAAATCTGCAAATTTTAACGGCTATCATGAATTCGTTGTTGGAATAACAATCGACTCTAGAGCCCGAAAAGAGGTCTAACTTTGACAATTTATTTTGGAAGAACGACAAACGGAAAAGAATTTCTTTTCACAGGGTTTATTTAACACATATTAAACTACAAAGAAATATTTTTTTATTGTCATTTTCGTAGAAAATGGCGACAGAGCCCATCGTCGGAAACACATTTTAGAAACCACTACCCCTTAACCACTGCAAGCTCCAAAAATTTAAAACGTGCAGAGGTACAATCTCGAAGGAAGCCCGACTTTTGACCGTAGCGATTGTATATCGGTATAATAAGTGGAAATACCGAGAAAGATTAACGACGTCGGAAAAATCTGAAACGGTCCCTGTAGAATACACGACAGCTTGGTAACATAATTTCCTCGGTGCACACGGTTATTGAGGGACTCGTTACTCTCGAAGGAAATTCGTTGCTCGTTTTTCGCGTGTCGTCCGTCCCGGGAGCAATATCCTCTCCGAATAGGAAAGGTTCGAGTTTGGTCGGCTGCAATTTATGGGTCGTGGAAACGAGGCGAGGAAAATTGAAAAATTCTGCTGGTTCTGCCACCATCTTTTTCGTAATTAGTCCCCTACGATTAATTCGATTTTTAAACCTGCTTCGCGTTTCGAGTTTTGCTAGAAATCCTTATTGACAGTAGACAACCTTTCACAGTAGATAATATAGAAACTTTTGAATAATTACTTAACAATATTTCGAAAATTTAATTAAGGAAACGTTTGAAGAATAAGATTGACAGAAAAGGCGAACATTCACAGCAATGATTTTCAGCGAAAACAACCCCCGTTCTCATACTTCAAAGAATACCTACGGGTCACACAAAGAATACGAAACAAAAATAAAAATCTTGTATAAGTAATAAGAATAGCGAGCCAGATTTAGCACAATATTTTGAGCGATCACCGTGTAACCGATGCATCGATATTAGGAGTAATAAGATATCGTAATAATTCCAGATTGAATAAACGTAATCCAGCGGGTTAGCGCGTTCAATCGCTCGACTCATCATCCTGTTTGAACATTGTTGCTACAGACGTGTGTCTATGAAACAGTACACGCCTAACAATTGACCGGTTTCCGGCAACTCTTCAGAGTAAATGGTACATCCGTCCGCCGGCGAACGGTACAATTTTTACTACAAGTGATGCGAAACGAAAATTACACGTTTCTACTCTGTTATAGAACACATCTCTGCACTATCGTCCCGAGGCTGATTGGCTAATTCCAACTGCTCGAAGATCGGTAAAACGGTGTAATTTGTCAAAAAATACAAAATAATCGCGAGACCGTGATTAGGGGAATTAGCGTTTACCGTTTGTTTACTTTACAACCTTGAGTTTTCTCCTTTACTCCAAGATCCAAAGAAGTGGGACGGTGTTTCGTGAAAGATAAGCTAAATAGCACTAAACCTACCGACATATAATGTACACTTACTCTGAAGTTAAAAATGAAGTTGAAGAATAAATAAACAAACGACGAAACATAAATTAGTACATACATTTGTTCTTTATCTTGATGAAAATCAATGCTGATTTCAAAGAATGTATTCGGTTGTCCGGAAAGTTCGTGCCGATAACCTTTCTCCATCTTTTATGCAACTTGAGAAGTCCTTCCAGAACGTCCAGGCTTTTTGGTTAAAAATTATTCTAAATAAAATTTTATGCCGCCTACCGAAAATCGGCACGAACTTTCCAGACAACCCAATACTTTAACAAAATGTGTACCTTATAATAAGAAACTTGTGGAGCGGTGATTTGACCGGTTTGGTAGTTTTAGTGATAGATGCGCGCGTTAGCGTGAAAGATTAATGGGAAGCTTTACGAACCGATTGTTGCAACGAAACCCGTTAAACCCTTAACACACTTGAAAGTTGAAAATACCTCATCAAATATCGTTCACACGATCAAACCGAGGCCGGGTAGAATCGAAACAAAGAGAAAGAGAGAGTCAGGGCATTCGAACAAAAGAAAAAAGAGGAGTCACTCTCGTTCGTTCCGTGTTCCGAGCTTTCAAGCCTGTTCGTAATCCGGCTTAAAGCTCGAGTTAACGTGCAGTCCTGTCGCTAAAGCCACGAGGACCCGTGCTTAAAGAGATTTCCCGTCGTTAGCTGAGTTACGAAAGGGGTACACGAGTCGTGGAAAACGAAGGAAAAAGGAAGACGAATACCGCTGGCGGGGGCTGTTTTCGAGGGTAGAGAAACACACCCGGACCAACAAGGAACACCGTATACCATTGGGTGGTGTGTTCCAGTTGATGAAAAGGAAGGGGCAAGAGTAGGAAGAAGAATATCGACCTCGCCGAGCCTCTACGTCCACCTCGAAGAGAGAACTCCCGTAATTAACGAACTTTTCGCCGGTTTTCCACTTGGCGTCTTGCAGCCGCCCCCTCGAAAGCCCCGGTTTTGTTTGGCAAACTGCAATTTTTCTAAACGATCAAAGTACTCTTACACCGAGACCATGCTATACAGCCTCTACCATAATATACGGCCAGAATTTCTATGCCGTTCGGTATCTTACCGCTGAAAAATATTTGCTCGTTCCGAATGAAATATACCTGGCCATCGGTGGAACGATAAGGAACAGCTATTAACGGATGACATACGTCGACTCTTCGCTTAAAAGTTTCCTGACCGTGCGCACAGGTGCAGCAACGAAAGCGTAGAAATTACTCGCTGTTAACGAACGGCAACGTATTATGACACACCCTGTATAATCGGACGATATCTCTTTCGCGTTTCATCCGTCGGAAGTCTGTCGTAAAAATTGCATCGGGCATTGTTTGGAGAGGTCGAGGGTTAAAAAGAAACGGATGAAAGGAAGGTAAAAGATCGTCTCTCCTTGGGGTCCCGGGGGTTGATGCTCGTCTCTCTGCTTCACAGTCCGCTTCGCTTATAGGAGGAACGTCATTAGCGGTGGTGGAGCGTTTCGCGGCGAAACTTCGAAGCAATGAACCGCCACCGGCTTAATGAATCGAGCGTAATTGCTCCGAGAGAGAGCTTGACATTTCGTCGCGAGCAACCGAGACCTCTTTCCGTTCCGCCTAATAACTCCACCCTCTGCCCCCTTCTTCCGTGCTTCTCTCCAACTTCCGGCGGACGGTCCCGCGTACCGATTGCTTACCCGCAAATTGGACTTTCTTGGCGTCGACGGGATCGATCGTCGACCATGATCGGCTAACGATACGACGGGAATAGCTTGGATTTACTTTCGATATCCAGAACCCGTAACTTATCTCGGAATTAATTCGATTTTCCGACTGACAATTTTCGAAGCAGGTTCGCGTCAGATATATTTCCGCGTTGCTTTTCATCGAGAATACCCGTGCAACGACAAGTCAACAACAAACCGTCTACGAAGGATAAGCCGTTTAATAATCCTTTGCAAATCCAATTAAAACGACGCCACGCGTCGTCGACTCGCAATGGAGGACAGCTACAGACTCTATTACCCGCTGGCTTACGTCACAAAGAACGATTACGCGTTTAAAACGCACTGCAGCTTAACCGCCTCGAAAAATCATTCGTAACTCCGATCGTTTCGATTCTGATCACACGAATTTTACGTTTCACTTTGCACGCAACTTTTTCATGTAGCACCCTTTGTTTTCATTTTTCAGGTCCGAACATTTATTCCGAATTTTCTACATCGTAAACGCGTATAGCTTGTATTAGAAGTACGGAAAAGTCTTCAAAATTTCTTGGATGATTAAAGTTTTTCTATGAAGAAGACTTTTTTTAAAAAAGGAATCAAATTGCCTTTACGTTGACAAAAAGCGTTAGAAAATGACGGAAACTATTTTGTTGATTAGCATTTAAGATTTCTTTAATAAATAAATGTTTCTTAGGGGTACTGAAAAGTGTTCAAAATTTCTTCGAGGACATTAAAGTTTTTCTATGAAAAGGACTTTTTAAAAAAGCAATCAAACAATTGCCTTTACGTTGACAAAAAGCGCTAGAAAATGACGGAAATTATTTTGTTGATTAGCATTTAAGATTTCTTTAATAAATAAATGTTTCTTAAAGGTACCGAAAAATGTTCAAAATTTCTTCGAGGACATTAAAGTTTTTCTATGAAGAAGACTTTTTTTAAAAAAGGAATCAAATTGCCTTTACGTTGACAAAAATCGTTAGAAAATGATGGAAATTATTTTGCTGATTAGCATTTAAGATTTCTTTAATAAATAAATGTTTCTTAGGGGTGCCGAAAAGTGTTCAAAATTTCTTCGATGATTAAAGTTTTTCTATGAAGAAGACTATTTTTAAAAAAGGAATCAAATTGCCTTTACGTTGCCAAAAAGCGTTAGAAAACGATGGAAATTATTTTGTTGATTAGCATTTAAGATTTCTTTAATAAATAAATGTTCCTTGCCAGCAAAATTTTGATTACTTTTCGGTAGCCCTAATACAAAACTGTTGCAACAGCTACAATAGCGTGGTCGAAAATCGCGAAACTCTCGTAAACCACGGGTGAATCATCGGCGTGGTACGCGAAGGGATCAGAGAATTGTAGGAACCGCGACAAAACGGCTCCAAAGGAAGCCAATTAAACGAAAATCGAGCGGCTCGTTCCGAAAAGGAGCGATGAAAAAGAGGAAAATAAAAAAGAGGAATCAAATATTTCGTTTGCCTCGACGGCCATCCCCCCGAGGCTGTTCTCCTTTGGCGAGGGTCAGAAAAGGTCTGGTGCTCGTCGGCCATGTTGAAAGTGACTATCTTACGAGGGCGTTAGCGCATGTTTGACTTGTCAAAGAGCTTTCCCCACCCCCTGCACCGCGTGTCGCCCTCTTCTGCCTGCCTTTGCGTCTCTTTAGGGGTTCTTCCCGCCTCTGTCTCGTACTGTCCGACATCGACCATAGTAATACCCGTCTCTCGTCGCCCTTCTGTATCCACACCCCCCGGCACACCCCGCCGCGTTCACCCTATGGCCCGTTGTTCTTCTCTTTTCCTCGCGACAACCGCGTCAGTCGCGGCAACACGAACAGCCGAAATGTCGATTCTCCTCGTTCGCTCTATCCACCCTTCGTGCTGGCCTGGATGTTCGTCAAGACACGCGAACACGTCGGAGCCGTCGTGTAACACGAACGGAATGCATCGTCGACGTTCCACGAGGGTCGATTCCTTATCGAGAAAGGGACGATAATATCGACGGAGTTCGAGCGATCGGACCACCCTGTTGCTTCCGCGATGGACTCTTTCGATGTTGTTCTCTTTGTTTATCTCGGGATCGCCGGGAACTGGTTGCTTTTGAACTTTCCAGCCGGGACGTTCGAGCTTCGTCGAGGACTGGTCGGTCAATCGATTCGAGGAACATTGGCGGAGATTTTGAGACAAGTATTCGGATGTTAAAATATTTTACAGCAAGACCTTTTCATTTATTTTTTTTATATGTTCGGGAAAGTCTAATCTGAGCGCAAGGACAGAAAAGTACTAGCCAAAGCATCGAAATTGAGTAAATTTCGTTTAACGAGCTCCGAACGACACGTGTATCGAAGATTAAAGGGTGTGGTAGATCGCGGTCGGTTGTCGCCGACGGAAAATAAAAACGCCGCATCGCCTCGACGAGGCCATGTATCACCTTTTATTAAACGATAAATCGAGGCTACGAAATCGCCCTCCTGTTGCCCCTTTTTCCGATATACTCTCGATGGCTGCGAAGAGAAACGGAGACAACCGAACGTTTTCCGCCGAGATATATATCGTTTCACGGTCTCGTTAGACGCGGTCCGTTGTCCGGCGAAAGAAGAAACGTTCCCGGGCTTCTCTCGGACGCGATGAACAGCGAAGAAGGGTGAACACGTCGGAAATCAGAAGCTGCACGACCGGTCGAATATAAATGGGAAACGGAAGAACGTCGTTATCGCGGTAATTTGTCGATCGCGTTTGGCACTCGACATCGTGCAATCGCGATCGTTCATATTTCTCCTTCGCCGAGCCGAGTGAAATTTCACGGAACGCGTATTCAGCTCCTTATTCAGATACTTTATATACAGCGCTCCTTTTTTACAGATAAATTATCGTACCGTTTAAGCTGCCATTCGCGTTAACAAGGAGCCCTTTCGAGCGAAATTAGGCTTGTCGAACATCGGCGCAATTATTCGGCGTATCGACAACCCTCGTCAAGTCTGGTCTCGGCAAATACGCGACTAATCGCGCGAGGGGTCGTCCGCGAGCTCTCGTACTCTACGGGGCGATGAAACACCGTTCGATATTATTTATTTGTGTAAAAGACGATGCGAACGACTACAAATTCAAGCTCCGTTTTAACGAAAAAGTAGAAAATATAGAATAACAAAATTGATCAAGATCCTAAGCGTAAAATCGTGCAAGTTAGCGAGAGTCGGCAAGAGCACCCTGTATATTGCATTTTCGATTAATATCCGGCGAGCAACGTTCGTAATTACGAAAATGGTGGTGTGTCCTCGGCGCCGTCTTTTCCCAATCCTCACCCCCGGCCAGTGGCAGCCCTCTCCTCGTCGACAACCTCATTCTCGGTGATTAAAAGCTTCGACACGCGGGATCACGCGGCCAGGTGCGTGCACCGGAATACACGCCAATATTCCCTCTCGACTATGGCTTGCTTTATCGTTAATTACCCTGGATTAATTACATCGATCAGCCGGCAGTTACGTACGGAACAGAAATCGGATGCTGATTAATTTTGCCTCGTCTTTAATCCCGTAACTCGGAGGGTGGAAAAATGGGATCTTTTCGCGAGGGTTGATATAAGCGACGGTAATGAAATCATTCGATTTCTTCGCCGAGTTCGGATATTTTTATCGCGCCATCATTTTTGCAAATTGTTTAGTACGCGTGTATGTTCGAATTAGTTATCGGTAGCGGAGAGGTTATTAGAAATCTGCAAAGTGCAGGGTCGAAGGAAAATTGCGACCCTCGGATCCGAGGCTCATCTTCCGAAAACTCCGTCACACGTTCCATTAATTACTCTCCAGGCACGGGAAAACAACGAGCCGGTGTCTTCGTAGGAATAATGGGCCGAGGTTCAAAGGTTCCCTCCGACGCAGCGGCGTTTTCAGAAATCCGCTTCAGCCGTCGCGCGTCAAGATTTCAAGAAGAATTGAAGACGCGTGCGAGAACGAGGGAGCCGCGCCAAAGGCAGACCCTTGTAAACCGCAGGATGCTCGGTGAAACCTTTGTGAAAAGAAGGGCAAAGAACGAGTTTCTCGTCTTCTATCAACCCCCTTTCGCTCGGAACACACCCTCGTTCGCCCTTGTTTTTTAACCTTTTCATCTGCTTCCGCGAGAGTGCATATCACAGCCGGCGAAAGAGAGAGTTTCAATCCGAATAAATGACTGTCGGCGCTCCGAAACTTTACCGCGGAAGATTTCGACACCTAGTTTCTATCGGTTTACGAATCGGTTTAGAAATTATGAACGAGGACTTATTCTACGTCAAGTCGAAACAGAGTCCTCGAAACTGCATCGTAATCTCGAGTCACAACAGAAGCACGATTTATCGATGTCAAGTTTTTGAAAAGAAAACAATGATAAGCTCCGACCGCGAAAATAATGATGCATCCCATGGATTATAATAAGAAATTTCTTGTTCCACGATATCGGGACAATGAGTTCAGTTTGTAAAGTAAGTCGAATCGGCTTCCATCGATCGCTGCAACTCGGTTGGCATTCGATGAACAAAACCTAATGGCTCGGTTGTTGACGCAGGTAACGACGTTTAATGGATCGAGCCGAGCTTTGCAATGAAAACAACCGTTCGGTAAAAGAGACGAAGAACGTGGAAAATGAGAACGGGGAAGAAAAGCAGCCGATGCATTGATGGTTAAATAGAATTTGCTGTTATCATGTAACCACGTGCTCCGACTCCCGAGTATTGTACTCGTTAAATCGTCAACCTTTCTCGTTCTTGATTCTCCCACTCAGTTCTCCCTACTTTATGGCTTTTTTTAACGGTGTGGATTTTTGAGCGGGTTTCGGGAAATTCCGGACAGAGCCTGGAGAAACGGGCTTGCGATAGGGTTATCTCGTGCGTGCTTAAAATACTCGAGTGATGCATCGCATGACTTGCAGGTCAAAGCCAGGCGTGGTTTTACCACGAATGTGACACTTGTTACAAATATGCGCTATGACTATTTGTATCTATAATGTATAAATTTGGTTGCAAGTTATAAATTTTTGTTTCAGCCGATATCGAACAGTTCTCCGACGAAAGACGTCTTTAGCACAGTTAACGATCCTTGCAAGTTTCCCCGGAAATGGAACAAAGTGGAAAAGATATGATAATTCTGAAAGGCATTTCGCTGAAGGACATTAGGCGGTCGTCCCTTAAGGTGACTTCTCATCCGGAGCGACGTCCCGTGTCTAGCTGATCATTAAACGGCATAATGCGACGGTGACATCTGTCACGATGTAAAACGAGCAGGCGCACCATGACGGAAACTCGGGGAAAGCGTGTCGTTACGTCGCGACGCATCTCGACGCATCGTACGCTATACACTTTCACCAACCTTCGTTGCCTAAGCAAATTTGCGCGTTTGTCGATCTAGAAAGTTGGACGTTTATTCGAAAACTGAGAGACGCAAAATTTGAAGAATTAAAAATTGATAAATCTAGAACGCTATCTTCGTCGTAGTGATATAAGAGCACGATTTAGATGCAGGAAAAAGACTAAGAAGTCGTCCTTCTTCGGATTAAACGAAATTCGTATGCGTAAACGGTAAGAGAATTCGTTCTCGCGATTATCGTATCATCAAGCCGCGCACGTTGCAGCGCGAGTCAGAGTTTGCCGTTGAAAAGCAACGTGGATGATACACAGGTGGATAGAACGACGTATTTCTGCCGGAAAGTTGGAGAATTGGTAAGGAGAAACTATTCCAGCATTTTAAAATCCCAAGAGGCCCTCTCTTCCTGTCTTCTCTTTTTCAGGATGCTTGTGATGCTAGGAGAGACGGCTGTTTCGAGGAATACGTCTCAAAAATTGCACCATGAAAAAACATCACCAATATGTTCAATTTTTTCAGAACTAAATAAAAATTAATTACTTTCAATTGATACTTTTTAATTTAGGACCAAGAAGCATTTTTAACACTGTATCTACCAAAAAGGTCAAACGAACTTTTACAAGTTTTTCATTTTAACTTACAAAATTTGTTAAGACTTAGAGTCTCTTCATGAAAGTAAAGAATTAATATGTATATTTATGTTTTATAATTTCCAGGTTCATTTTTAATTTCAAAGTATGTATCTCATACCAATAGGTTTAGTGTTAAAGAGGAGTATCTACCCCTAAGTATATAAAAATTTACCTCGAAGTGATCGAACTACATCCGATCTCCCGTAAAAAAGGAAATTAATAAAGTGACCTAATAATAACCTACTCAAAGAATCAGCAAACGTTCGGAACAGTTGCTACGAGTTTATCGATGTATCCACCCCCGTAGGAAACAAGATCGCGTTACAAACGTCGATGAGGCTCGGGAACGTGACGGAGCTAAAAGCCTCGCTTAAACAGACAGATTATATATCATTCAAGCCACGTTACACGATACCCGTAGTCGCGAGAGGAGAAACTTTTCCGAGCATTATTCTCATCCGTGGAATTGCGACGGAATTCCCATGGGCAATCAGTGGCACGGTTCACCACGCAAACCGACAGACGGGATGGATTCTCTGTTACTCGCGAGAGGCCACCTATTCGGGCAACCTTCGAACCTTCCACGATCCTCTGTTCGTTCTGTCACCACGAGGAACGAACGATACTCGGATGTCTTGCTACTAAATTCTTCCGGACAGACTTCGGGAGATTCGTTTTGTCGAATTAATCGATATTTGAAATGTGTGGAGGGATATTTGGATATGGAGGGTTGAAGGATATAGAGGATTATTATATAGAACTCGAAATCAGGGTGTTTGAAAGAGGGTTGAAATTTTGGGACGTTCCGTTTTAATTTCTTCAGACCCTTCAGTTGCATAATTGCGTCAAAATTCAATTACAGTTAAAATACGAGTGTGTCACATGTGAAGTTTGTCGCATGTGAACTGTAGAATGCGTCACAAGTGCGTCACGACATTGTAGCGCAAGGAGTTACCGTCGACAAATTATTTCCGAACTATTCTAAAATTTCTACATCCTTGAGTTTCGAAATTCGAAAATACGTTTGGAATAAGTGCGCGACAAAGGTGAAAAATCCAAGGCTCACACCCTGGAGAAACGAAATATCCAAGCGTCGGTTCTATCCATCTATCCGGTCCTGCTCTCTTCACCGCGCCGTTTCTGTCTCCGAAGGGATAAAATACTCGGAGAGCAGCAAATCCCTCGGGCATTTGCGGTGGCCATCCCGGTTGGACCGAAAACAGGGGTTGGAGCACAGGAAGGCCGATAGAGCAGACCTATGGAAGAGGAAAGCCCCGAGTGATGGTGGTGTGGGCGCGAGTTGCCCGTTCCCATGTTTTTAATCACTTTGCACGCAGCCAATGGCATGGAATGGGGCGAGCAACAGAGTTTGGTGGGGTGTGTTGGACCAGGAGAGGAAGGAGGGCTGGTTTCGCGAAATGTTTCCTGCTGTTTTCGACCCCCGTGTCTTCCTTTCTCTCTCTCCTGAAACTATGTCTATCTGCTGGCTAGCACATTTGTTTTCTCTTTTCTTTTTTTTTTTTTTGGACTTTTTAATAAAACCGTTTCGTTCTTTCTGTTCTATCTACCCATACACGGGCGGACCGTTTAATAGTGGTTCCGTACACTGTTTTCTACTCTGCCTTTTCTACGTGTTCGCTGTCAGATGCTTTCGACTTCCATCAATCGTTTCCTTAGTTCTATCTTTGCGAAATAAAAATAAATTCGAACATGTATTCTACATATTCGTACGATTAGGGTTGATAGTAACCCTTGGACTCCTATGTCCTTGATAACTGTACTTTTTATATCACATTAGACAGTTTCAAACGTCCTTCGTAATAGGTATTTGATTTTCAGTTCCTCGATCGATTCAATTTCACCTTACCTGTAGTTCGAAATCGATCCCTACAGTATCCACGGTGTATCTCTATCGCCGCATCCACAGCTCGCCACTTCTTCCTTTTCAATTTTCTCTCCGACTCCCTCCTCTCGCCTCATTCACTCGCTTCCCCAATAAAGCCGTCTCTTCAGGCTGTTCTGTAACCTTCGCGTTGAAATCCGCCTCGCTGAGTACCGCTGACACGCGAAAGGAACGACGATGCGGTGTCGTTTCCCCGTGAAAACGACGTCTCGTGACCATTACGCGATGTCGTCGACGTCGACAACTACCACGGTATTTTCATCCCCGTATCCACTGTTGTTATTGCTACAGCCACGTCGAAATATCAGTGGACCTTAGAAATAAGTTTTCGATTTTTCGAAAATTCCAACTTGCGGACCTGGAGACAACTGGAGTTGTCCCAAGAGTTTCGAAAGATATAGGGAGATCTAAGTTTAGAGATTTAGAAGTTTTCGAATGTTTACGACTCCAGGAAACACGAGCTGATAATCCTTACATCTTGATCGGAAGAATGGGGTCTACAGTCGATTGGAAAATTTCGTGAATTTAAAAGGTGTACAGGTCCTTATTCGAGAGGAGTACTTCCATATATAACAATATATCGAAATGAGGGAAGAAATACTTCCTACATTTCGATCAGAAGAATAGAGTGTACAAATGTGGAAATATTTAAAAGGTGTGTATACGCTAAGAGCGTACTTCCATAACAATACGTCGAAAGGAGGTAAGAAATAGGAAGTGTCCTGGTGACATCCTGGAGAACGTCGGGCAAAGAGGCACCGTGATCGATTTCCTGGAAGCTAGCGGGTTAATTCATCCCCGTCGACTCTTCTTGCGGCTAGGTATACATCAAGCATTCGTTCCGTGGCACCCCTTGTGTATCGATTACGGCATATCCGATTCCCTCCGTTCTTTTTGCTTATACTCCTCCAGTTCCTCCGTCGTCGTCGTCGTCCGCGAGGCTTTGTTCGTCGGGTAAAACACTACCGTCGACGTAAATGCGCGACGAGGTTGAGTTTCATCGTATCAGAGAGGCAGACATGTCGTCGTTACGCGGCTGGGCCTGCTTTCACGATCTCTCGATGCTATTGTCGTAGTTTCGGAGAAGAAAGGATCCGTTGGTGGCGCAGGATAATTAGCTCGGGTATAAATGTCACCAGGCTCGCTCCGGATGATCTTTCGGCTTTGTTGTCGCGCACTCTACGCCGGAACGAACCAACTCTCTCCTCGTCCTCCTACTTCGTTCTTTTTATTTTCGCGATGCTCGTGTGTCACTTCCTCTCGATTCGTCTCTTTCTTTCACCTTTTCCTTTCTTTCTTCCCTTTCGCTTTTGTTCTACCGCGTATCGGTTATCCGTCAGTTTCAAGCGATACTCGACAATTCGGTTGTCACATTCACTCTCGACGTTCTCGGAATTACCGCCGAAAAGGAGCTGCACTTATAATTAATAATGCCGGGTCGTTTACACCGCTGTTTCGTGCTCTTTCATCTAACTTCCAACGCTTCTAAACTTTCTTCGAAACTGAGTAATCAACTTAATGACAGGTATATTTGTATCGTGCTTCTCTAATTCTGTTTTACGTGTGCACGCAAAGTTCTACGAAAGAACCCTTTGCACTTGACTTACGTCGTTAACTAGGTCCTTCAAGATGTACCTCAGATTTCTTGTTTTAAATGAAGAAAATTATTAACCCCTTAGTCTACTTTTCGCCAGGTGCGTCAGTCAGAGCAGCCTAATTATTACTGCAGCATTAAAGCAAATAAAGAATGTTGAAATGTTAGTTGTAATTTGGATTTAGCAATCTTAAATTATGCAAACTGCAATTAGTTTCATATTCAAAACTCAATCTTCCTGCAAATACGATTTAGTTTCGTCATATTTGAACTGCAACGTCACGAGTCTGACTCGCGGTTATAGACTAAGGGGTTAAGAAACTTTTATCAAAATGTCAACCCTCATCGAGATAAAGAATCATTGCATAAGCTGGTTTACATATTGTCCATCATTTATTTTTATAGATCAGTTTCGTTTTAAATGTGCGGTCATTAGTGGTCCATAAATGTAGAGTCAAGTAAAGTAATAAAATAGTGAAACAGTAAACAAGGAGTTAAACTTGTCCACGAAAAAGTGAAAAGGAAAAATTGGCCGATGGTCTCTAATTGGTAAAATTTGCGCGATCGTCGAGGCGTTAAAAGATCTACGTCGTGAGTGGAGGTTCCAGGAGAAGAGAGGTAAATGCGACAGAGAGAATTAATTCCAGCCTACAGACGTCTCTCGGTGTACCGCAGACGTTCTACCGGGAACCGTGAATTTTTCATGCGTCCTTTCGCAGTCACGTAATGAAGGATAAAAGTTGCAGCGTTGCCCACGTATACTGTGAGATAAGGGAATGTAATTTTAAAAGCGACGTCGCGAAATTTAATCGACGGCCTCTTGTGCGCATTACGCGGATAAACGAACGTTCAAACTGCTCGATCTTTGTTAGACTCGTAAGAACGCTACGGACTTCAAATCTATGCTGTAGCATACTCGCGATAATCAAAAAACAGCGGACGGTTTATTCGAGCAAATAGTGCCACATGTGCTGTGATATATACATACAGGTAGTACATGCAGGTTCCCAGAATTGCAAATGTTGAAACAAGGGTTGTAAAAGAAAAATAACATGGAATCGCTTGTGGACGAAAGTGTGCCACATATTACATACAAGTTTCTAAAATTGCAAATGTTGAAACAAGGGTTGTAAAAGAAAAATAACATGGAATTGTTTGTGGACGAAAGTGTGCCACATATTACATACAAGTTTCTAAAATTGCAAATGTTGAAACAAGGGTTGTAAAAGAAAAATAACATGGAATCGCTTGTGAACGAAAGTGTGCCACATATTACATACAAGTTTCTAAAATTGCAAATGTTGAAACAAGGGTTTTAAAAGAAAAATAACATGGAATCGCTTGTGGACGAAAGTGTGCCACATATTACATACAAGTTTCTAAACCTGCAAATGTTGAGTGTAAAGATAAGGGTTGTAAAATCAATTAACATGGAAAATGATCGTTTCTGTAAAAGGATGAGAAGTCGAGCAGACAGGAACTATTGCCAACGCCCGGGGGTAGAAACCTTATCTGTAGGGTCCTTATCGTGTTTAGTAATTCGCTTGATCGACACGACTGCAGCTTCGGGGTACTAAGCTCCGTCGAACAAATCGCGTCGAAATAAGCAGCCCTGCGTTTATGGGCTCCAATTTTCTAACTGCGAAAGCGTTCGGAATAGACAAGTGGTTACAAGTGGATTAGAGTTGGTTCGGAAGATTAATTATTTAACGGTATGAAAATTGAATTCTTATTTCCTTAATAATGTCCGCTATGTGTATCACTATGTTCACGTGATACATGTATCACGTGTAATATTATAGAATTAATTAAAAATGCAAATGATTGTAAGTCGAATGACGATCGAGACCTCTCAAAGAGTTAATAAGATAAAATTGAAATAAAATTGCGAATGTGTAATAATCTACGATCCGCATTGTAAGAGCGTGGAAGATATTAGCCACAGAAATGAGGCGAAAAAGGCGAATATCCCATAGACAGGGCTCTCTCACGAGCCGATACGTGAGACCAAAGTGATTATGCATCAAAGCGAACCTCTTGAGGTTCGGGATATCGAATCGATATACGAATCTCCCTCGTTCGACCCTCCCTGTTCTCCCTCTACCAGCGAAACGCTACGTGCCAGCCTTTGCTCTCCCTTGCCACGTTAATCTCATGATTGCACTGATTAACCCCACCTTTCTTGCCCATCTGATCCCTCAATCGCCAGACACGATCATGATCTATGTAGTGAAAATCGACCTGCCACTCCGAACGCTCAAAAGAGACTGCGAATAAACCGATAAATCGATTCTAAATATGACAAAAACCTTCTCAGGGGACATACTGATCATTTTTTAACGTCGTTGACTTTCACTGAGACTTTCAAATTTAATGGGAATTAGGGATGTTGGGAATATGATCTAAGGATGTATGAAGGTCTGGAGATGTAGAAATCTGAACATCTGGAGATCCGAGGGTACAGCAAACTGAATGTATAGTGATGTAGAGAAGTAGAGGGATGATGATGTAGGAATTTGAAGGTTTAGAGATATAGGAGTATAGAAATGCGGATATTTAGTGATGTAGAGGAGTAGGGACCTGAGGATGTAGAAGTCTGGGAGTACCTAAGCGTATGAGGGTCTGGAGACGTAGAAATCTGAACATCTAGAGATCTGAGAGTACAGCAAACTGATTGTATAGTGATGTAAATTAATAGAGAGATGATGATGTAGGAATCTAAAGATTTAGAGATGTAGGAGTACAGAAATCTGGATATTTAGTGATGTAGGAGTACAGAGACCTGTGGATGTAGGAACCTGGGAATACCTAAGACTATGAAAACCTAGAGATGTAGGAATCTGAAGATCCAAAGACCTGAGAGTACAGCAAACTGAATGTATAGTGATGTAGAGAAGTAGAAACCTGATGATGTAGGAATCTGAAGATTTAGAGATCTATCAGTACAGAAATCTGGATATTTAGTGATGCAGGAGTACAGAGACCTGTGGATGTAGGAACCTTGGAATACCTAAGACTATGAAAACCTAGAAATGTAGGAATCTGAAGATCCAAAGACCTGAGAGTACAGCAATCTGAATATGTAGTGATGTAAGAGTACAGAGACCTGTGGATGTAGGAACCTGAGAATACCTAAGACTACGAAAACCTAGAAATGTAGGAATCTGAAGATCCAAAGACCTGAAAGTACAGCAATCTGAATATACAGTGATGTAGGAGTACAGAGACCTGTGGATGTAGGAACCTTGGAATACCTAAGACTACGAAAACCTAGAGATGTAGGAATCTGAAGATCCAAAGACCTGAGAGTACAGCAATCAGAATATATAGTGATGTAGGGGTACAGAGACCTGCTGATCTAGCAATACAAAGACCCATAGATCAATCTATAAAGCGATATCAGTATACACCAACTCGCAACTTAAAAAAGTACCCAAACAAAAAATGTCCAATTTACAAAAATTGTATCACGCGATCAGCATGCATTAATCAAAAAACCCGTCCAATAGACTTGTTTGAACGCGCGCGTCAATTTATCGATCAATTTATTGTTTCAGCTAGATAACTCGGAAGTTTGAACGAGATTCGGAAAGATACGCGTGCACGGTCGAGAAAGTTGGTATCGAGGAACGAAAGAGTGATTGAAATGGAAAGAAACGAGAGATTGTTTGGCCGATCGCGAGGCTGGCACGTCGTCGCTTGCAAGTTTTTATCGGTTGGCCTGCAACTTCGCGGCCCCGTCTTACCTACAAGTTCATAAGCGACAGAGAACGAGCCCGGAAGTTTGCTAACGGGCTGACTCAGCCAGTTTCCTCTCGACAGCGGGAAATTCGCGGTAATACGCAACGATTCTGCTGAACGCTCGTAAAAATGTCCGCTCCTCCAGATTTCGTCAAAGTTCTTGCACGGATCAACCTTCGAACGCTGCCTCGACAGCCATGTTTTTTATTTCCTATCCTGTTTTTTTTTAATTTATTCAATCATCAAAAAGAGTTATATGTAGAATTTTTGCGAAAGTTGAAGATGTTTAAAGAATTACGTGGATCAACCTTCGAATGTAAAATCGATAACCATGATTTTTATTTCCCACCCTGTTCCTTTTAATTTATTCAATCGTCAAAAAGAGTTATATGTAGAATTTTTGCGATAGTTGAAGATGTTTAAAGAATTACGTGGATCAACCTTCGAATGTAGAATCGACAACCATGTTTTTTATTTTCTACCCTGTTTTTTTTTTAATTTATTCAATCATCAAGAAGAGTTATATGTAGAATTTTTGCAATACTTAATATTTAAAGAATTACGCGGATCAACCTTCGAATGCAGCTTCGACAACCATGTTTTTTATTTCCCACCCTGTTCCTTTTAATTTATTCAATCATCAAAAAGAGTTATATGTAGAATTTTTGTAATACTTAATATTCTAAGAATTACGCGGATCAACTTCCGAATGCAGCCTCGACAACCCTATTTTTTATTTTCCACCCTGTTTCTTTTAATTTATTCGATCATCAAAAAGAGTTATAGAATTTTTGCAATACTCGAAGATATTTTAAGAATTTTTCCGAGTATGTCGTTAAATTTTCGCATAGATTTTTTGCGAATGGATTACAGAAGAAAGAAGGCATTATTTCGATGAAGGGGTACGATAGTCCACGGTGCTGAATTAAGTTTTAAGGCTGGACGACACAGTGATTTATCGCGTCCCCGTTTCGAAGGCTTTTCATTTTGCAAGGCGAACGCGACGCACTCATCGATTATCGTGCTGCTCCCGTTGCTCCCGTTGTCACGCGGTGCTTCATTCGGTCAACAATGCTCCGTACACGTAATTTGCCTGCTATTGATCATCCATTTGTCACCCCGTGCATCAACGCTGTTTTCCCGCTGTTTTTACCCGCGGACTCTCATCCCCTTACCGACCACTTTTTTGTTTTGTTCAGCATTTCAGAAAAGTTCTTGGAAATTCCGATACCGAAATCGATGAACCGTAAGTGAAACAACGATGAAAAATTGAACTTTTTTCACAGAAGTGTTTCGTGCAAAAAATTTCTCGTTCACCTTTTTGAGGGTGCAATGAATACATGAAAGATGAGAAATTTATAATGGAGTGCTAATTTCTGGGTCTCTCGAGAGATCTTCTAGGAAGGGAAATTCTAGTGTCCCAATATTTTTGCAACCCCTAAATAAGAAAGTTCTTCAAACTTTTCAAATCTAAAAATTCCAAAAATCCCTCAACTTTGAAAGTGTTCCAAAGTTACAGCCCTTAAATACGAAAGTCCTCCAAATTTTCCAAATCTAAAAATTCCAAAAATCCTACAGACTCATCCCTCAAATTCGAAAGCGTTCCAAAGTCACAGCCCTTAAAGACGAAAGTCCTTCAAATTTTCCAAATCTAAAAATTCCAAAAATCCCATAGACTCACTCCTCAAATTCGAAAGTGTTCCAAAGTTACAGCCCTTAAATAAGTCCTCCAAATTTTCTAAATCTAAAAATTCCTTAAAATCCCATAGCCTCATCCCTCAAATTCGAAAGTATTCCAAAATTACAGCCCTCAAATAACTTCTCCAAATTCTCCAAATCTAAAAATTCCTTAAAATCCGCAAGTCCCAAAATTCTAAAAGCTAGGAGTTCAAAAATCCCCTGCAGAAAATCCAACCTGACAGACAAATTATTTCGATACGAATGTCCGTAGAGTAAATCGCAGCATCCAGAAGAATAAAAATGGCGTGATTCAGTCACGAACGAAAAATTGCAATGGGTGGTTACGATGTCATTAGCCTCCAAAAGGCGGCACGTGTGCGTCCGAAGCCAGTTGCTCGTGCCTGCTTCTAATCCCTTTACGGCAAAATTTGAGGGTTAATCGCGTTACGGTGATACATCGTTGCTTGTTTTCGGCGGCAACGAAGCCTCTGAAAGGATTGAAGCCCGGCAAAAATAAGCGAACGAGCGAGCACCGCTGAAACGCTTCCTCGTTCCATGTCGCGGAGCTTTTCTTCTTTCTCTCCTGTTTTTTTTTTCCTTCTGTTTGCAACCCTTTCACGACGACGCCTAGTAAGCCTTCTCGTTTCTACCAATTACAGCTTGAATTGTTTCGCACCCTTCTTCGATTCGATGCCCGTTCACTTTTTTCTGAAGCGCGGAGCGTGTTCTTCGATTTAGCACTTTTAGAAAATTTAGCGGCTTTCAAAGTTCAGTAAAGACTTAGGAATTTTATATAATTTTTGTTGCAACCCTTAAAATGTTAAGTTGCCGAGCTACTAAGATTTTGTCGTTTTTAAAATTTAATAAATTTGATTTGGAAATTTTATACAATTTTTGTTGCAACCCTTAAAATGTTAAGTTGCCAAGTCACTAAGATTTTGTCGTTTTTAAAATTTAATAAAATTGATTTGGAAATTTTATATAATTTTTGTTGCAACCCTCAAAATGTTAAGTTGCCGAGTTACTAAGATTTTGTCGTCTTTAAAATTTAATAAATTTGATTTGGAAATTTTATATAATTTTTGTTGCAACCCTTAAAATGTTAAGTTGCCGAGTTACTAAAATTTTGTCATTTTTAAAATTTAATAAAATTGATTTGGAAATTTTATATCATTTTTGTTGCAACCCTCAAAATGTTAAGTTGCCGAGTTACTAAAATTTTGTCGTTTTTAAAATTTAATAAAATTGATTTGGAAATTTTATATAATTTTTGTTGCAACCCTTAAAATGTTAAGTTGCCGAGTTACTAAGATTTTGTCGTTTTTGAAATTTAATAAAATTGATTTGGAAATTTTATATAATTTTTGTTGCAACCCTCAAAATGTTAAGTTGCCGAGTTACTAAAATTTTGTCATTTTTAAAATTTAATAAAGTTGATTTGGAAATTTTATATAATTTTTGTTGCAACCCTTAAGTAGCCAAGTTACTAAGATTTTGTCATTCCTGAAATTTGCTAAATTTTACCTGGAAATTGTGTACAATTCAGTTCGTAATTCTTGGCAATTAAATTCAATTTGCATAAAAATTTGTAAACTTATACGACTGTTCGAACGAATCTCGTTTCGGAGATGTTTCACAAAGGGACATTCGGGTTGTTCTTCAACGAACAGATGGACTAACTAATTATAAAGTTAAATTAAATATTGATATGCAAGGATTCAACTTCCTTCGGGAAATAGGTTGCACCCCGTGAAATTTTACCGACGCTATCGCTGATTACCCCCGTCGCGTTTTGTAAACGTGTAACATTCAGCCCAGGGGAGATACCAACTTCGTCGTTAAAAGAGCTTAATACTCTAATGAATTTTTCTTGCGATACTAAACTCGTTATAAGAACTTTTATGGAAAATTTCTTCCTCGTGAAAATTATTTAGCAGGAGGGTCCGAATATGGTCCCTGTATCTCTAGATCTCAAATATCTACATCCAAGTCTCATCCAAAAGTTTCCATGTTCCGAAATTGGTATGAGTTCCAATTTTCACACGAGACTCTAGGACTCATCCATGGTCCTACCACGTGGTCATCCACATTTCTCTATCCGTGTTTTTAAAGAAGGTAGATTTGAAGTAAGGTGTGCACATCGTACAGAATCGTGAAAAGGCGAAACAAAGAGTACTCACCGGACTCCGAGACGGATGGACTGCCCGCAGACCTGTCGGAGTTCCTGGAGCTGGCCGTGGAACTGGTGGAGGAGGCCGTGCCGAGCGAGCATTCGGATACGCTTCGACGTTTGGAGAGAAGAGCCGCGGCGGCGGCGGCTGCTGCCCCCGGCCCGCAAGAGGAACCGGTCGGGACGCTCGAGCTCAAACCGTGGAGCCCGTGGAGCCCGTGCAGCCCATGAAGACCCGTCTGACTCGTCAGTTGCTCTAACCGTCGCCTGAGGAACCTCTGCTCGCGGGACAGCTGCTCCTTGTGCACCGCGTGCTTGCGTTCGCGCTCCTCCAGGCTCTGAAACATCCACTGTTACTGCAACTATGTTCCAAAATACTGACAAATACTAGACTTATCCCATCAAAATGACGGGTAGATTGGGTTCTTAATCTTAGACTTCTTACTTTAAAGTACATTATGAAGAAACTTCTTGACAAAATGTATATATTTGCAACTGTACTTTGCGATACAGTTCTATCGACAATAGCAGCATAATATGGGTAATAATATAAGTTATACTGACAATAATAAGAGTAATAAGGATAACAAGTACAGTTCTATCGATAAGCAACATAATATGACAGAATCACATTGAATTCATCATTGAATCGTTCGGGATAGTCAGCTTGAAATATGAGGACAGTACATTTATCTTGTGAAACGCGCGATCTGGACAATTGTATAACTGTAGGGCTGCAGGAGGCTAACAGAGGAGGCTACCTGACCCACAGTCCAAATTAATAGAAGGAAAGAAGATGGTCACCTAGACCACAGGTATCTTCGACGATCAGAAAGTCACATTGATGGACTTCCAGGTGGAATGAGTCCCTAAAACCTGGGTCAGACTCCTAACGTCAGTTGTACTGTTACCCACATACCTATTCTGCTACTCACAAGTTTGCTATCAACCCCTATACATTGCTACTCGAAACTACAGCGATTTTCAGGCTCCGTCTCAGGAGGATTTTGCGCGCTGTTCAGGCAGATTAGAAGATTACTGTCCGCAACGCTGGGATCTGAACACGGTGTCGAATATTCAGAAATATTAGTACTTATGGGAATACGAGTCTCGGAACGTTCCAAAGTGCACCGTAAACCGAGATTAATTATACCGAAAAATGTGTCACTTACGAAGCTGAATGACTTGATTCTCAAACTTCTAATTCTGTTTCGAATATTACGATGAAAGGTAGCTCGTACAACTGGCTTTTACCTTGATTATCATTTTTATATCCTGTTTGAAAATTCCATTAATCGCGGAATTAATTGTTCGAATCGACAACGGTTTTAAGCGAACAGAAAACGAGCGAAAAATTATGGAACTAATGGAAAACGAGGTTTGCTAAAGCTGCGGGATTACAATGAAGCTTCGGGTAATTCGCAAAGTCCAACACGAGATTCAGATAATTTAAACTTCTCCTCGGTGAAACGTTCGTTACTCGCTAATGAACCGACCTGGGAATATTATTTTCAACATTTTATGCTCTTTTGATTCCCCTGATTTCGATCGAAGGCTCGTTCAGGCTGATCGAATTACGTGCTGGAAATCTGAGAATTTTTCGATTTTGGACAAAATTTCTAATTGGTTTCATAGTTGATTTGTTGCATATGCTATTTGTATAAAAGACTGCACATTCTGAGACTCTGTATACGTATGTGTAGAATAATATTAAATAGAAGGTTAATGTAGTTTATTTAACGAAATATGATTAAATGCTATTAACTCAAATAGAATTTCAATATTATACGAATTACAAATCTCACACGTCTTGCTCGCAAAGCAATGAGCTCTTCGCTTCGCTCCGAAAACACCAAGCTTCGCTCGGTTACATCAAAAAGACAATTTTTTAGCAATCTTCATTACATGCAAGCTTCATTCATACCATGCGCAAGCTTCATTCGTATCATGCACCCTTGCCGATCACACAATTACATAGTACATACACACACACCACATACACTACCGTCCATAAGTATCCGGACACTTGGTTTCGTTACATAAAACATAGTTGAACTTTGTACGAAAGGTATTTAGGGTTATCATATCATTTGTAATAATTATTATTATCTTTTTCGAGGTGTCATAACGTAATAGAATTAATTTTTAAGTACAAATTATACAACGAAAGTGTGAAAGTAAAATTCATGTCCAGAAGTACAAAGTCCAAATTTGTGAATCTAATGAAACGCTTTCGATTGTAAAAAAAATTTTCATTTCTACTGTGTTTCATTTCTATGGTGCAGAACGTATTCAGAGGGTTCTTCGATATGTTTCAAGTGTTTGTAAACTGGTGGTAGATGTTTAGGTTCCCTCAATGGAGATAAGAATGGAGGTGACGCTACGCACTCGACAGTTTCGGTTTAGTTCGTCTGTAGCTTCTTTTCCATCGAGATACGAGTTCCAAACGAGAATTATCAATCGAAAAACGTTCCAGTATTCTGACCT